>NC_137875.1:4995174-5595174 GCF_963924005.1 Protomyctophum bolini | reverse complement strand
CTATCGTGACAGACCTTTTCACAAAGAGATCGTTGGTCTCCAGACAGTTCCGGTCGGTCTTGCTGCCCATTCTCTCTCTCTCTCTCCCACAGATGGTCAGATTTCAAAGTAACCAAACAAGGAGTGTGAGGAATGAGGACGAGGGGGAGAGAGAGAGAGACTACTTTCTGTTTATGATCATACATGTCCGCCCTGTCACTGCTACAACTTAGAGGGTCAGAGAAAGGTGAGGCGCCCCCTTATTTCACGCTGCAACAGACAGACAGACAGGCAGGCAGGCCGGGGCTAAACACAAACCAAACCAGTGCTGAGCACGGTGGTCCCCCTTCCACCCCACCCCCCTTGTGCAAGCTACTTTCACTGCAGACAGTGATTAATGAACACAGTTGTGCTGTGTCCCTCTCCACCGACACCCCCCCCCTCACACACACACACACACACCCCCTCCTTTGACGGAGTGCGTCCACGCTATAACTTGGTCAGCGAAATCTATCGTTCTCCGTTGACCTGGGGGAGGCTGTTTCCTGCTCGCTTTCCTTTGTGACTGTGTGTACGAGACAAGGGAGGCAGCAGATGGAAGGTATAGGCGGTCGGCCGTTGCTAACAGCCCTTTATTACCGGAGTAATGTATGGCCATTATAGGTGCTTAAGACACGAGGCCGAGTGAATAGGGGAGAGAAAGAAAAGGAGGGTGTGCACTGTGCAGCAGCAGCGGCGCCTAATTACAGTGATGAACTCATTTTACTGTCTCTGCCTGTCAGAACGCCTGGCTTTCATCTTGGTTTCATCCAGAGGAGGAGAGGAGCACACAGAGAGAGCACAGAGGTTCTGCCAAGGTCTTAAAATAAATAATCCTTTGACATTGTAGTGGCCTGATTAAAGGCCTGTCGCACGGATATTAATACGCTGTCATAAAAGTGACGGTGTGTCGTCCACCATCCCGAGACAAGTCCTCTGCCATCAGCGATGGGGCCTGTCTGTAGACTCTGTCTGTACCCACTGGAAGGCAAGGCAGGCCTGTCTGTGTATACTCTGAACCCACTGGAAGGCGATAGGCCTGTCTGTGTATATACTCTGAACCCACTGGAAGGCAAGGCAGGCCTGTCTGTGTATACTCTGAACCCACTGGAAGGCGATAGGCCTGTCTGTGTATACTCTGAACCCACTGGAAGGCAAGGCAGGGGAAGCAAGGCGTGATCTGACTGATCTCATCCTCAGTGACAACCTTTAGACTACATTCAGCCTCTAAAAGTGATGAAGCTATAAAGTTATTGATATAACCTTAAGCTTGCAGATCTGATATTTTTGAAAAATCGTGAAAATGTGCCACAAATCTTTGAATATATATATATATAGTAAACGATTTTAACTAAAATCTTTGCTTCCGGGGGGAGGGTCCCTGGAACAACTCAGATGGGGTTCAGCGGCCTCTTCCATATAATCTTTGGGTTCCTTGACATGAAATATTGAGCACCACTGATATAGAAACATAGGTAGTTCAGAAAACTGTCATGATTTAGAAGACTTTTTTTTTTTTAATTTCGGCCTAAATGCAAAATGTGAGCACTTTTCCACCAGCACTGCTTTAGAGGCAGAGCTGTTTTATTATGCATCCTAAACCCCTGCATTAATCACAACCTCAGTGCTTTAGTGTTCAAGGTGTCAACATGTCTTGTGCTTCTGATGGACAACAACACTGCTTAGAGTGTACGACACGGTCCATGTTAACACCCCGAGCGACAAGGACGGAGTTCTCCGTTCAAATCAATTAGTAACGCCCGGCGCTAGTCAGGACGGAGATTGATCAAAAGGACGGAAGATTTATTGATATCAAAACCGATCGCATCGCTCCACAGGCTGGGAGCGTCTGTTGGGCAACATTCAATGTCATTTCCGGTCGGGACGTCATCGAAAATATGTCCCTCCCCCCATTTTAGCCGATGAGACCGAAAATCTTAAAAAAAACGTGAATAACTCTTGATCTAAATCATTCTGTCCAATTATTATTATTATTAATTTTTTTAAGATATTTTTTTGCGGCTTACGCCTTTTATTGTTTTTTTGAAGGGACAGACAGTAGGCTGACAGGAAACGGGAGAGAGAGATGGGGGGGGGAGACATGCAGTAAAGGCCGTGTCGGGCTCGGAGTCGAACCCGCGGGCACACTGCGACTGGATTACCAGTCGGGTGCCCAGACGGTTATACGCCACCGCCTGGGCCAATTCCGTCCAATTCTATACGCAAAGATCATGTGTTAGACGGCCCACCGCAGTCCCGTCGCTAGTCGCGTTAGAATTAATCATACTATTGTCGATCACCTCGGGAGTGTTTTGGCTACATCTAGCTTCTTCAGCTACATCTAGCTACTTCAGCTACATCTAGCTACTTCAGCTACATCCGGGATAGCGCCCTGGTCCGTCGCAAAATGTGCTCCGTTGCTATAAATCGCTGTGATTTATTGGATTAAATAAGCCCTAGAGTCCCGGTGGTGTTAAGAGCCGTCTTGGACGGTGTCTGGCCTGTTTCCCCCGAGGCGAGAGTCTAGAGCCCAACCGTGTTTGTTTAAGTCTTCGCATGCTGCCGTGGGGCAATGCCGAGTTAATGGGGGTGAACGCAGACCCATAATTATGGCAAATTATCTTTAATAAAGCCAGGTGTAATTGACCAATATTAATGGTCCCCTCTCAGGCTATAGCAGGAAGTGGTAGCTGACCTCGTGTCCCTGGTGAGTGTCGACCTCCCAGAGCTGAGGTCAAGCCATGATGATGCAGTCATCATCACCCCCCCATCCCCCCGGCCCCCCCTCCCCCTGGCCATGCTTAATTAGGGTCTAGGGTAGGTTAGAGGCCAAGGTGATTATTCCAATCTTCTAGCTCATGGATTCCATCATATAGCGAGGCGGCGCAGATTGAATTTGGCTATGTTTATGTTTATATATATATATATAGCACACAAAAACAAGCATGTCAAATATCACCGCGTGGATGCCTGGGGCAATATGCATCGCAACGGCAGATACGTCTGGCCATGTACAGTAGGTGGGCTGTTGTCGCTCTTCTCATCATACCATGTAGTACAGGGCTTACAGTGGTTAAGGAGAATTATACCCGGTGTGCAAATGCGCCTTGCATGCATGCCTTTGATCTACCCGCAGAAAACATTTTGACGACAAATGCGCACTGGGGGGCATCGGTTGTGTGCCCCCCTGATTATTAATAACACCTAAACATGTATGTAAACACAACATGAACATAGTACTGTTATTATGCATATAGCATTCTCGCAGAGAAATATTTTCGAATAAAAGAATGAAAAAAAAACAATGGTTCAAGCCCAATAACAAGATTCGAGTGCCAACCCTAAGGAGCGAAGGTTCAAACCCTGAATGTTGGGGGACAGCCTCAGTGGCTCCATGGGCTCACCTGCAGCAGCAGCAGGACATTAGTGAAAGTCCCACCCAGTGTATAGGACTGGGTCGGGTCCAGACAGAGCCCAGATGATGATGAAGCTATATATATATATTATATGTTTACTCGTCTCTGCTGCCTGCTGACCTCCTTTTGTCTCCCTCTCTGTCTCATGATGGTCTTGGCTGAGGTCAGCTGTCTGGCGCTCACATGTAAACAACAAGCCCCTAATCGCCTCCGTTTCTCCTTCACAACTCCCTTCATATCACTGGCTGCCTGTTTTTAAGACGCAGACTTTGAGCCCGCACGCACAGACGCACGCACACACGCACACACACAAACAAGGCACACTTCCCCCCGCCCCTGTCTTGTCTTTATTACCCTCAGTCTGTCTGCTCTGCTGTTGTCAGAGAGTCAGCGCTGATGTCAGTGGACTTACATAACCATTTAAAGTCACAATACTGTCAAAACAGCCGTGAAAATGTAACTGTGGATTATATACTTTATACTTTATGCATTCAATGAATCAAGAAGCAATGAGTTCTTAACTCCTCTTCCTTTGGTAATACAAATCAAGCGCCACTCTCTCTGTCCTAAACAAAATGTCAAGCAGCTGCAGTCAGTGCTTGTTAAAAATTCAACAAATTCCCATTCACATGTTTGAGTATTTCTGATTGAATAACCAACCAGGCCTGGCTGTGCCCGTTACACGTCGTCAGGGCCCCAGATGCGACAGCTGGCCGGGGTCCAATATCTCAATGGTTTCCCCTAAACCCTCCTCCTACGGAGGGTGTTAGCTCTCCATTCAAAGCCGGTCATTAAAATCTCACCGTTCGTCACTATGCCTGCAGGGCAGGCGGTAACTGGGCCGGCCCCGCTGTGTGTGTTCCTGATATAACAATAAGAGGGGTGGAGCTGCCCCGAGAGGTGGAGTTCATCGTAGCCTGAGTTATAGTTCTGTGTGTCCAGGAGGGAGGAAGGTGTGGGCGGGCAATTACAGGCCAGGCCGAAGCAGCATCCGCGCTAATTTGAGTGTCAGCTGGTGGTGGTGGTGCACGAGGAGCCCCCCCCACCCCCCCTCCCGTTTAAGGAGGTTGAATTATGGTGACATCGGAATGAAAGGAGACAGAGAGAGAGGAGAGCCATGTATTGGTTTTGTTCTTTTGGAGCACACACACACTTCCATCAGTGATGATGATGATGGCCTTTGTACAAACCAACAAAGTGCACACATGTACACTTTCTTACAACAAGTGCCCCCTAAGGTCGGAGGGGGGGCTTTATTTGGGAAGATGAGAGGCGCCCGGTTTCCCAGGCCCCTTCTTCTCTCTAATGAACTCTCAAGGAGAAGATTGTCCAATTAATTGGTTCTGTGGTTTAATTGCACAAGTCTCTCAGAGCAAGGTTTGGCAAAACTCCCATTCTGCCCCCTGTCCCGTCCCCCTGTCCCGTTCCCCTGTCCCCATCCCCTCTGTCCCCACTACTCTCATTCATTCTCTTAACACCCATTTTGCCCTGAGATCAGATTCAAAAAATGTCTTCTACATCCTGACAGTTTTCTGAAAAAGCTATGTTTCTATGTCAGTCGTTCTTTGATTTTTCAAAAATAGCAGACCTACAAGCTCGTAGCGCGCCACTCGGTGGCGCGCTATGAGCTTGTAGATCTGCTATTTTTCAATAGCTAAAGCATAACATAATGCTAACACCAAAAGGGGGTTCCCACCCAGAATGGGTTAACTATACCTTCAACCTGTCATCATCATGTCTATTTTAGACGAGATTATAGGTGAAACTTTTCCAAACCTTTTCATAAAGAAAATCACACCCGCGTGAAGTGAGGGGCCGGCCGGCCGCTCTTATAGACACTATGGGCTGTATTTTGCGTGTCTTAAGTACCTGGTCTTGAGTAAACTAAAGACCTGGAGGCGTGATCAATGCCATTTGGCTATTCTGAGTGGCCAAAGAGCATTGATCATTGGACGCTCTTAATCCTGAGCGATTTACAGTATAGGCAAGAACAACACAAGGTTAATACATCAAATTACATTCAAAGATAATCATTGAGAATCATAAGTAAGCTATAATTAAGAACCTAACTTCTGTCTAACAGTAGAATATCTATATATAGTAGCCTATACACTATAGAGTTGTATGTCTACAGATAATGTTATCTAAGCTTCTTTCCTGTTGCTGTCTCCCTGCTGACCTCTGCCCCCACCCCAAGGACATTGAACTCTGACCCCCATCCGTCCCTCCATCCCTCTACCCATCTGAACTCATGCTTATGTATATTCATTAGCATGTTAGAGAGTGTGGGTATGTGTGCATACTATACTGTATGCTATACATGCATTAAATTGCACTGTACAGTTATTTCCTCTCATGTACTTATCCAGATTATTCTTGGTTCTCCCATCATACTCATTACTATTTATTCTATTTATTATTCTGTATACATTACTGTATACATACTGTACATTTTTCTGTATTATTCTCTGATTTACTGCATTACTCTATTGCACTTGGGTGTTTTCAGACGACGGTGGAAGAAATGTAGGACGTCAGTCAGTCCTACTGTACATTTCTAAACCATTTCAAAAATGGCAAAAAAAAAACACTAGCTCTATACCCACTGCTCGCAACGTGGTGTGATGCAACGCACTGTGAGCTTGTAGATCGGCTTTTTCCGTGCATCACCCTTGTAAGTAACACAGTATTATTATTACTACAGGGCTTAACCCATTTAGACCTGATAACTGATTGTATAAATGTCGTTCTCAAACATTTTCATGTCAAGGACTCCCAGAATTGGCCGCCGACCCCCATCTGAAAATATGTTGTTCCAGGGAGGGACCCCCCCCCCCCAGAAGCAAAGATACAGAGTTCAAAACGTTCGCTCTGAAAGAATATAATATTCAAAGATTTGCGCCAACATTTTCACGACTTTTCAAAAACAGCAGATCTACAAGCTCGTAGCACGGCACTCAGTGCTACAGTACTATGAGCTTGTAGATCTGCTATTTTTCAATAGCTAAAAAAATATAACATAACGCTTAATAAAACACCAAAAGGGATTCACCGCCCAGTCCAGAATGTCTCTTAAAGGGTGATTTGTGTACCTCCCACTGTTCCTTTTTGCAATACAACCCTAAAGCTAAAGGAAAGAACAGCTCCAGTGGAGCAGAAACACAAACTGTGTGTTTGTAGATCTGCAATAACGTCCTAAAGCTAAAGGAAAGAACGGCTCCAGTTGAGCAGAAACACAAACTGTGTGTTTGTAGATCTGCAATAACCCACAGCTAAAGGAAAGAATAGCTCCAGTGAAGCAGAAACACAAACTGTGTGTTTGTCAAAGTAGGAGATGCCCGTGTCTGGTTCTGGGTCTCTCTCTCTCACTCTCTCCTCCTGACCCCCACCGTCTCTCTCTCTCTCTCTCTCTCTCTCTCTCTCTCTCTCTCTGACCGCAAGTGTGAGGAATTTAATATCTGTCTTGCCCAAAACCATCACACGCTACGCAGTACGCACCCCCTCCCGTTCCCACCTCCAGGACAATTACAGCTGCTCGGGCAAAAAGCCGATTGGATCCAGAAGTTTCTGCTGGCGTTGTGCTTTCTTAATCCATTCAGGACGGGAAGGGAACCCCCTTTTGGTGTTTTAAAGCATTATGTTATGCTTTATAGCTATTGAAAAATAGCAGATCTACAAGCTCATAGCGCGGCACCGAGTGCCGCTCTATGAGCTTGTAGGTCTGGTATTCGCGAAAATGTGGCGCAAATCTTTGAATATATTCTTTCGTTTTTATAACGTTTTTAACTTCGCTTCCGGGGCGGACATTCCTGGAACAACATATTTTCAGATGGCGGTCGGTGGCCAAATACATATCATTTTGGGGGTCTGTTACGACGTCCTTGACATGAAATATTGAGCACCACTGATACAGAAACAGAAATCTGTCATGATTTAGAAGACATTTGTGTGTAGAATCGACCTCAGGTCTAAAGGGGTTAATCACAAGAAGCCCCATCCGTCTGTCTCAATGCTCCACAACATCATCTGCAGTGCACATTTCATGACATTAGACTCTAGAGTGCAGAGTGACCTGGAATGTCATTGTTTTGATTGTGTGTGTGTCGTGTGTGTGTGTGTGTGTGTGTGTGTGTGTGTGTGTGTGTGTGTGTGTGTGTGTGTGTGTGTGTGTGTGTGTGTGTGCATGTGTGACCATATTGGAGAATCAAAATGGTGGTCAGTGAGGGATAAACAATAATGTGCCTCAGGGTTTGTTTCCCTTCCTACTGTATGTACACTAATAAGCCTGCATGTGTGACACACACATCCCAGTCTGGTGTAGAGCTAGCTACAGTACCATGCACCAACGAAAATATATTTTCACCAAAGTATCATCCAAAACCTCATTGTACACTTTACTAGTAGAATGTAGGTTAATCAGCCTAGCCTTTATAAGGGGCGGGGCAGCAGTGGCTCAGGGGTTAGAGTGGCCGGATTGGAACCGTGAGGTTGCCAAGTTCGAACCCGAGCTCCCCCAGAGTTAGTGTCCTTGAGCAAGACTCTGAATTGCTCCCGATGTGCAGGTTGGTACCTTGCATGGTTTCCCCCGCCATCAGTGTCTGAATGAATGTGTGTGTGTGAATGGGTGAATGTAATGCACAATCTCTGTAAAAAGTGCCTTGGATAAAAGGCACTACATAAATACATATTATATATAAATGTGATACGCCATAGGGCTGGCTGCGATGGCAGCCGCGACTGTCACCACATGAGCGACCTGAATGAAATCAGCATGTCAAACGCTGATGAAACTCGGCCCGCACAAAAACACGGTTGGTGTGTTTGGTTAATTCTCCGCTGAGGAGGACACGGTGGTGTTTATTCTGGTGACGAGGAGGAACCAAAAGTGAAAAAACCCCACCCCCAAAAAAAAAACCAGTGCCCTTCAACGGTTCACGGAATTGCTCGACCTCTATTGATCCCGAGGGAAATTGGGTTGTTCCTCGCCGAGTCCTCATGTGAGTCAGTCTGATGATATCCATGTCTGTGGCTTCAGCCTCAAGGTCAGAGTCTTCTAGCTGTCACCAACACGTCACCACACCTCATGTCAACACAGAAATGCCTCTCAGTCAGGAAAATGGATTAACAGATAAGTATGGGGGGAGGGGTAGGAGGAGTGGGGGTTTGTAATCGAAAACCATAGAACTGTCTGTAAGCAATATCTTGTTATCCATCCATCCATCAATCCATCCACCCATCAATCAATCCACCCATCCATACATCCATACATCCATACATACATCCATCCATACATACATATGGGTGGACGCCTCTGCTTTGCATAGTCCCCAGTGAATAGGCATTTTGCCCTTCACTGGTAACCCTATTTTGGATTAGTTTTAAATATATGAAGGTATTGTGGGCTGGGCTTTTTACTAAAAAGCCCCCCCTTTTAAATACTACACACAGTCATACATACATACATACATACATTTCAGACGTTTTAGCAGTTTTTAAGGACCCACTTTTAGGCCAGTGCACCAGAGCAAGCTTTTGCCTTTTTTTAAACCCCACCCATTTTAACCAAATACATACATACATACATACATTACACTCATCCATCCATTAGTCCATCTTCTACTGTCTAAGTCATCCATTAATCTCGGTGCAAAAATCAATAAAGACAACCAACCGCATGTTTGGTTTCCATGACTGGGGGTTGTGGTAATTTACGGAGGGTAATAAAATCTCACCACCACCTCCAACGGTGCAGCTAATGACTAATTTAGACTTTGTCCTTCAAGCCGCGTCGTGTTGGTATTTTTCCCAGTTTGAAAACCCGTTGTGTTCAATGAGCAACACTAATTGATTGGCTAATTACTAAATGGACTAATTAGGCTTAACGCTTTGAGGAATGGGTTTCTTTCCTGCAGGTGATTTACCAACGGATACCCCCCCCCCCCCCCCCCCCAGTGCATTGAGCTTAACCCATTTTGTGCGGGAACCCATTTTGGTGTTAGCATCATGTCGTGCTTTAGCAGATCGTGCAAAAATAGCAGATCTACAAGCTCATAGCGCGCCACCGAGTGGCGCGCTACGAGCTTGTAGGTCTGCTATTTTTGAAAAAATCGAAGAGCGACTGACATAGAAGACATTTATAGAATCTGATCTCAGGTCAGAATGAAAAACTGTCAGGATGTAGAAGACATTTTTTAGAATCTGATCTCAGGTCAGAATGGCTTAACGCCGGTATAGTTTGGCTCCATCTGGAATGTGCTCGCTGGCTGACACCGGGAGGACAAAGGTCGCCCAATAGTCTGCCACCATTTGACTTAGTTGCGGTAAATTGAGCATTTATCGGACAAAAACATCAAAGGTTAAAAATTCTTATCATTCCTCGGAACACGTTCATACCTCGTAATGTCTACCATATGCTCTTTTTACAAAGACGCTATTCTGCAACAGCAGAGCAGAGCAGACACCGTGGACCGGAACACTATAGGATTGTTATTTATTTAGTTTTAAAGTCAGTGAAAACAAAGAAATGCTGTTACAAAAGATTATATCACAAATGCTATACCTGTTTGTTCACCATTGTTCACAAACATATTACGAAGCTCTGAATGACCCCTTTTGGTGTTTCAAGCATACTTTAGCTATTGGAAAAATAGCAGATCTACAAGCTTGTAGGTCTGCTATTTTTTTTTTATCGTGAAAATGAGGCACAAATCTTTGAATATATATTTTTTCAGAGCGATTGTTTTTTAACTCAAATCTTTGCTTCTGGGAGGGGGTTCCCTGGAACAACATATTTTCAGATGGGGGTCCGCGGCCAAATACAGACATTTCTGGGGGTCCTTGACATGAAAAAGGTTGAGCACCACTGACACATAGGGTTTTTCAGAAAACTGTCGTGATTTGTAGAATTTGTAGAATCTAAATCTAAGGTCTAAAATGGGTTAAGACACCATCATTTGTACATCGTCAAGGTCAAGATGTTTATTGTTAACGTGTGTAGTACTGGGCTTTAACTCACATTATTATAATATTTCACAAAGTCCCACAGCATGCAACCGCACTGGCCGTTCCCACTGTTGTAATGACAACATCCCACAGGCCAAGAGAAACATTCTGACCAGGTGCAAACGGCTAACCATAACCGCGGTGTGTGTGTGATACCAAACCACTAACCATCACGTTGATGATGAATGGTGGGACTCTGAGCTATGGGATACAGTTGAAGGCTGAGAATGGACCAGAATGGAACACTTGTGTGGAACACTGTGTCTCGATCTGGTTCCTTTAATGTCTCCGCCACCACAGTTGCGGTGGTACTGGCTATGTTACTGTACTGTTACTGGTGGAATATAACTACGTACATTTAAGCACTGTACTTAAGTACAATTTTGAGGTATTTGTACTTTACTTGAGTATTTCCAATCCCCAAATACTTTCACTTCGACTTCACTACATTTTGGATCCAAATGTTGTACTTTTTACTCCACTACAATTATTTGTAGTGGAGTAAACTTTAGTTATACTATAGTTACTTTGTAGATTTTGACTATCAGTAAAAAAAAACATACATTAAACACTTCAGCCTGCTGTACACATTTCCGCCATTTGGAAATAGCAGATCTACAAGCCTACGATGTGTCGCATCGCGACGCATTGTGGGCTTGTACATCTGATATTTAAAAAAAACAAAAAAGTATACATGTGAAACTTGAAGTGGGACATTCTGCATAATCCGTACGTTCTACTTCTGTTATACTTTAAGTACATTTTGAAGCCAATATACTTTTGCACTTTTTACGCAAAAGTACATTATTGAATTCCGGGACTTTTACTTGTAACGTAGTTGTACAGTACAGTACAGATTGCAGTAGTATTGAAGTAAAAACAGAGTAAATGTTTCCACCAGTGAGTTGCGGTGGTATACTTATGGGCGTACAGTGGATATTGTATACAGTTTGATGAAGGACAGGAGATACAGTATACTGCCCACATTGGAACAGGGAGGCTGCAGGGACGTGCAGAGTGTTAGAGGGGCTGAGATCCCGTAAGAGGGCACTTTTGGACACAAATAGCAGATCTACAAGATCACTACGCGTTGCGCTGCGACGCGTTGAGAGCTTGTATATCAGCTATTTTCAGAGGCGTAACCCAGCACTCTTTAGCTAGTGGAGATGTGGTGTACGTACGACATTGGATTCCAAGTTCATTCTCCTGAATGCTCATGCCTTCCAGCATGGAAGGCAGCATTCAGGAAAGGAGTGGCATTTGCATTCCTTCCATGCAACATAGTGGAGAGGGCAGTTGTTTTACAGACGGGTAAAAGGGCAGGGGCTGAAGCCCCCATTTGATGCCCCCTTATGTGTGCACGTCCCTGGGAGGCCGTTTTAATACAATCAGATGACAGATAGGACTTTTCTGTTTGGATGAATGGGCTGCCAATGGGAAGTTGCACCTATAGGTAGAACCTTGCCATTAACTTATATGGTAAGAGATGTCCGCGTGGGGTCTGCATATGTGGAGAATAGCCCTGGCCTGGTCCCCTTCCAGCTGGCTGCCAGCCCAGCTCCTGCCATGCTAGCACGCTGCCATTGTCCTTCATAGGTTCTCTCACGGTGATTAGGGAATGAAAATAGACAGACAGACATACTGTATCTGCTGCTGCTCTGCATGAGAACAAAGAACAACTCCATATTGTTTTAACCCATTCTGACCTGAGATCAGATTCATACGAGGTTTCCACTGGACACACACTGGTCTGATGAACCCATTCTGACCTGAGATCAGATTCTAAAAATGTCAGTCGTTCTTCGAATTTTTCAAAAATAGCAGACCTACAAGCTCGTAGCTATGAGCTTGTAGATCTGCTATTTTTCAATAGGTAAAGCATAACATGATGCTAACACCAAAATGGGTGCCCGGTCAGAATGGGTTAACCACTTGAGCTTTATCCACTCCATCGTACGTCAAACAGCGAAAACCGATCGATCTATATACTCGCTCTGCGGCGCTGCTCATAACGCCAATGTGACGCGTCGTAGGTTTGAAGATCTGCTCTACTCTTTATTTACCCTCCACCGCCCCCCAGAAAAAAGCCAGGGTTAATTTGATTAACCCATTCTGACCGGGCACCCATTTTGGTGTCAGCATCGTGTTATGCTTTAGCTATTGAAAAATAGCAGATCTACAAGCTCATATCGCGCCACCGAGTGGCGCGCTACGAGCTTGTAGGTCTGCTATTTTTTTTAAATCGAAGAACGACTGACATTTTTAGAATCTGATCTCAGGTCAGAATGGGTTCATCAGACCAGTGTGTGTCCAGTGGAAACCTCGTATGAATCTGATCTCAGGTCAGAATGGGTTAAGCAGCAGATCGATATAAACTGAGATTAAATCCACTTTGTGTCCTCGGCTGAGGAGGAGAACGTCAGAGTAATAATTATTATTACAAAAATAGTGCACACAATGCAATTACTATATACACGTGACTATAGCGTAAAGGTTACAAACGGTAGGCTATACGTCAAGCTGAATTCAGTTGTTATTCTCCATGTCATGTCTAGTATGAACTGATTGCATGCTAGCGGACCTAAATGGAAACACGACCGCAAGGATTCAATAAGTCGATCAAAGCCTCGTCTGGCCCTCCCATAGCCTGGGTGGCCCTCCCATAGCCTGGGTGGCCCTCCCATAGCCTGGGTGGCCCTCCCATAGCCTGGCCCTCCCATAGCCTGGCCCTCCCATGCAGACGCAGTCATGTCGTCCTCAGTGACAAAAAACTAAGATGTTCGTCGACTACCGTTTTCCACTTACGAGAACTGAATGAAAACTAAGCTATGATGACTAAAACTAAGACTAAATAATACTGACAATATCGTCAACAAATAAAAACTAGACTAAAATGTTATAGGAAGGGACCAGTGCACAAGAGATCCAGTATAAGTCATTTTACAATTAGTTGCATGCTGAAAACATCTACAAGCAACACGTCACAACGTGACGCGTTGTGGTCTTGTAGATCGGCTATTTTCAGCAAGTGAAAGAAAACAGTCATTACGACGGCATCAAGACCCGCCCCAAATACATTTTGTTCGACTAAACCAACCGTAGATTTAGTCGACTAAAATCTTATGACATTTAGTCGACTAAAACTATCCTAAACACTAAAACATTCCAGGTTACTAAAACTAAATTAAAACTATTCAAAGAGACTATGACTATGAAAAAACTAAAAAATCTAAATGATTGCTGCCAAAAACAACACAGGCTGCCTCCCTCCCTGCCTCATGCATTGCTCCCCAACAGAAGGAGATCATGTTTGTTCTTGGCCGCTGCTGCGGTGAAGCCCCCGCTGAACGGGGAGAGCTGGGCCGTATCCTGGCCCTCCTCCAAGGAGAGGACCATCTGTCCTTCTGGACTGAGAGAGAGGCAGAGAGAGAGACTATAGGCGGGCCGGGCCGGCCCTCACCTTTTGTGGCAGAGAGAGAGAGAGGACGGGGATGGGTGGGTTCCATCATGTGGGGCTCCATGCCAGGCCAAGCCAAGCCCAGCGGGGCCTCCAAAAATAAAAAAGCACCACCTATTATCATTCGGCACAGATCTCTCCTCTCTCCAGCAGCCATGCTGTTACTGCTGCAGTGCTCACCCTTTGCTCTCCTCTGGGAGATAGAGAGACAGAGAGAGAGAGAGAGAGAGATAGACAGAGAGAGAGAGAGAGAGAGAGGGGATGAGATAGAGACAGAGCGAGTGTCTCTCTCACACTATCTCTGTGTTCCAGATCTCTCCATTATCTCTCTCTCTCTCTCTCTCATAACTCTCTGTTAAAAAGGGAGTGAGGCGTCCAGACAGGAGGCTGTGAGAGGAAGTGTTTTCTCCCTCTCAGACCAAGGTCAGTCAGAGGCCACGTTGTCAAATTATCACTGAGACGAGGAGGAGGGAGGAGGGAGCGATACAGGGAGGAGGAGGGAGCGATATGGGGAAGAGAGGAGACAGATAGAGAGCCTGAGACCCTTTCCACAGTTCAGAGAGAAAATGCACGCGCACACGCACGCGCACACACACACACACACACACACACACACACACACACACACACACACACACACACAAACACCCATTCACACACTTCGTCATCAGCCACAGGGAACATGGAACTTGTTTACAGTTGCACGCATGCACACACGCACGCATGCACCCATCCATCCATTCACACACTTCGTCATCAGCCACAGGGAACATGGAACTTGTTTACACAAACGCATGCACACACAAACACACACACACACACACACACACACACACACACACACGTGCACAACTGCACACACACGCACACAGTCAGAAGTGCTGACCGGCAGAGCAGCCCTCAGTATGTGTCAACGCTGAGGAACATCCTGAAACAGCCGCCAGAAGAACCCTCCCTGCCTTCCCTCCCTGGCTTACTCATTTCCACTGGAACTTATTTTCTTTGCAGAAGTTTGTTGGTCGGTCGGTCGGTCGGCCTTAGTTTCTGGGTCTTTTTTTTGTGTGTTTGTTTTGTTTTTTTCCCACCACTGCTGCTGACAGAAATCTGGCAGAAGAGAGACTTCTTCTGTAATCTCCTCCGTCTGTCACAGTGAGTGCAGGCGTTTTGACACCGCCGGGAGGGGGGAGTGTGTGTACGGGCCGGGGAACATGTAAAGATGGGAGGGAAGGGTGCGAGGGAGACCGACCGTGGGACGGTGGGACACCCCCAAATGAATCACTCGTTTATCCCATTTTGACCCGAGATCAGATTCTAAAAACGTCTTCTACATCCTGACAGTTTTCTGAAAAAGCTACGTTTCCATGTCAGTCGTTCTTCGATTTTTCAAAAAATAGCAGACCTACAAGCTCGTAGCGCGCCACTCGGTGGCGCGCTATGAGCTTGTAGATCTGCTATTTTTCAATAGCTAAAGCATAACGTAATGCTATAACACCAAAAGGGGTTCCCGCCCAGAATGGGTTATTCGCTTCTTCTTCTCGACAACAAATATTCAGCGCCTTCTGAAAACTAATGGGCCTCTCGGCTCGGTTCCTCGGCGGCGGTGGTGGCGTGCGGCGTGCGGCGGAGACGCACCAGAAAACCATCAGTCCTATCTGACATGTCACACTGAGCTCTGGAACACATTAACCCATTCAGACCTGGGAACCATTCTAAAAAAACAATGTCTTCTGAATCCTACACAGTTTTCTGAAAAACCTATGTTTTCTATGTCAGTGGTGCTCAACCTTTTCCATGTCAAGGACCCCCAGAATTATCTGTATAATTTGGCTGCGGACCGCCATCTGAAAATATGTTGTTCCATAGCAGGGGACCCGCCCCAAGAAGCAAAGATTTGAGTTAAAAATGTTCGCTCTGTAATAATATATATCCAAAGATTTGCGCCGCATTTTCACGATTAAAAAAATAAATAGCAGATCTACAAGCTCGTAGCGCAGCACTCGGTGCCGCGCTATGAGCTTGTAGATCTGCTATTTTTTCAACAGCTAAAGTATAACACGATGCTTTAAAACACCAAAAGGCATACCCGCACAAAACGGGTTAATGCAAAGTGAAAGGAAGCAAAACAAATCAAGTCAAATCAAATCATGTGCATCTCAGAACCCACATGGGAATGAGCTCCAATATGTGGCCGGCCTGTGACGTCAGTCATCTATCTAATATACCACTCCACATTTCAGCAAGGTTTCATCTCAGGCCCCCCCGAGCCCCATTTATTTGACTTCCATTATTATAAGATTAAAGTAAAAATATATAAAACATATGCATGAACAAATAATAAAGTCTTGCATGGAGGTACTATATAGCTGGTTGGTTGGCCTATACTGGCAGCACATACCAGAAATATGGGGCTGACTGGTTTGCATGATTATCTTTGGACAAAGGCATTTGCATGAACGCACCACGCATGCACGCACGCACGCACACACACACACACACACACACACACACACACACACACACACACACGTGCGTGTGCAACAGTGTGGCTTCCCTATGCAGTCTGTTTGTATACCGAGTTACTAGTTGTGCAGTTTGTGAATGATGACATGACATGATCAATGACGTAGTCTTGGCCATGAACTATATGGAGTTATGGGGGACATTCATACTGGCATCCAAGTATATCTCTTCAGACTGGCCACAGCCGGGAGGCACAGTGGATCTTATATAAGTAGCCTTGCCGAGCCATGAGGCCCATAGGGCAGGAGCCTATCTCCTGTTTCTGTAGCCATGAGGCCCATAGGGCAGGAGCCTATCTCCTGTTTCTGTAGCCATGAGGCCCATAGGGCAGGAGCCTATCTCCTGTTTCTGTATAGCGTGAGGCAGCTTGATGTACAAGTACACCCCCTGGACATGACACTAGTATGTCACAGGGACTTACCCCCCAATCCAACCCTTGATGCTGAGTGTCAAGCAGGGAGGCACTTGTCTGGGTCCCATTTTTACAGTCTTTGGTATGACCCGGCCGGGGATTGAACCACGGTCCACGACCTCCCAGTCTCAGGGCAGACACTCTAACCACAAGGCCTCTTATATAGAGCATTATAAATTCACAAAACAAACAGTTGTCGTTGTGGCCAGCTGGCAGCATGCATACAATATTGTAGCCTGGTCAGTGTAGTGTGAGATTAGCCGTGGACAGTCGCATATACACAAACATCTGGGAGACATACAGTACAGTACATATACTGTACGTGCATACAGGGAACATACAGGGACATGCTGTACAGCCAAATGCCCCCTTCGGCCTTCGGGTGCCATAAAAGGAAAGACCAGCGTGATCTATGAGCAGAGGTATCGTTGCCATGCCTACCTGATTAGGAGAGTCCTTTATCATCAGAGCCATAAATCCTATAAGCAGGCGACACAAAGCCCTGCGTGCCACGGTGATAATGAGCCCACTATGGAGCCCTTTATCTCCCAACTGCATTAAATCCATCAGCCACTTGTTGCATGATACTAGCCTGTGGGCGAGAGACCATCCACAAAAGGGACACGAGAGAAGGCGAGGGACAGAGAGACAGACAGACAGAGAGAGAGAGAGTGAGAGAATCCACAGCACACTTCCCTCCGTGCACGCACAGCTGCAGAAATGGTCCAAACTGAAATACTGAAGCACTGAGAAAACTGTTTTGTGCCTTTCTTCGTCCTTTTTTTCCAAACTTGACTACGGTAGCGGTGGTCTCAAAAACATGAGGGAAACTTTGACAGAAAAATACTCGCTCACCGTATAGAAACTAGAAGTAAAAACTCCTTAGACTGAGACTTTAAGAAAATATTTTATTTTATCATGCTCGTAAAGTGCTCTGTGCTCAAAGTGTAATTCAAAAGCAAACGTTTCGGTCCTAAGACCTTCGTCTCTGCCAAACTGAAATACCAACACAACTACAATAACTACAATCTTTTTTATCCTCCTTTATCCAATAATGACCCAGGAAGGATAGAAAAAGAAAAGGAAAAAGAGGAAAGATGAAAATAGCAAAAAACACACAACAAGCAGAACTTGAGAGAGTGAGACAGTATAGAGTAGAGACCATCCGTTTAGTCTAGTGGAACGCATACAGCTGCTCTCCTAATGCCTACAGCCCTCTCCCCTCTCCTCTCTCTCCTCAACCCCTCTCTCCTCTGGAGACCTCTCCTCTCCTCTGACACAAAGCCCCCCCAGGCCCCGTGAACAACTGAATGGGCCTGCAATATTACCATACGTAAGAGAAGGTGGCTTTTCTGGATAGGAGGGGGGACCGTTGGTTGGGTGGGGTGGTGTAGGGTAGGGATACGGTGGGGGCAACCGTGACATTAGAATTTTTTTCTGGCTGACAGGAAAGAGAGCAGAGAAAAAAAAGGAGGAGGAAGAAGGCTATTGTTCCTGGGGGGAAAAGGCGCGTATATAGGTCCACCCAGGAGGTGACCCTCCAGATGCAGTGTGACGGTCAGGCCTTTTTGGAGTGGCCGCCGCAGAGGCAGCAGGAGACCAGAGGAGGAATTCACTTCTCGTTCCGTCCCCCCCAAAGACTCCTTCGACTTATAACCAAACCAGCAGCAACCATGACCATCTGAATGAAACCCCGACAGAGAGAGATGGGTCATCATGGGGAATCCAGCCCTCTTTCAGTATACCCTGAGTAACCTGCTGAGCTTTCCTTATAGTATTAGTCTTTTTCATTCAGCAAGTTAAAGATAAACCATAGATAAGATAAACCTTTATTGATCCCTGGGGGGGATGGGGGACAGACAGGAGGGGAGGGGCAGCTAGAGGATGGCAGTAACAGTGGACAGGTGGGCTGCTGGTATAGGACGCAGTGAGGAAGATTACACACACCACAGGAAGACCCCATTCTCCATCGCTATGCAATGAACAACGGGGGCTCCATTTTCGTCACCGCTAAACCCCTCATCCCTGAACGAAGGCAAGGAAGTTTAGGGATAAGGGGTTTAGCGGTGACAAAAATGGAGCCCCTGGTTCCCAAACACTATAATAGTTCGGGTCGCGGGCAAACATCTCATCTCTCTTTTTGGGCCATAAATATAGGCTAAAACGGTTTGAGAACTATACTGCTATGAACAACTGTGCAAAGTGACTTCACTTAAAGATGCTCTGAGGAAAAACATCTCAGCATGATACTGGAACAATGAGCACATGTAATGAGTGAGTGTTCTCCATGGCATGGTCGGAACGGAGACCTAAATCCCTCTCCTGCTCCCTGCTTCCTACGATGCACTGCTCTGCCTCTGTCTGTTTAGTGGTTGGGAGGAGGCAGGAGAGCGCGTTAATGGCAGGAAATGACAGACCTTAATCAAGCCTGAATGAATGGTCTTTGTGCCACACTGGGCTTTGATCCAGTCTCTCTGCGGGGCAGGTTCCCAGCTTTGATATTATGACTTGAAGGGGAAGGAAAGAGTTTTATTTGAAGCCCCAGGCCAGGACGTATAGCACGTTTAGAGCTCTATACTTCAGTGGTTCACAAACTTTGTCATGTCAAGGACCCCCAAATTGACATTTATTAGCCCCGTGGACCCCCATAAGAGAAGATTTGTACGGCTCTAGCAGTGATTCTCAACCCGTTTTAATTTCAAGGACCCCCAGTTTGACATGCATTAGTCTACGGACCCCCCATTTAATAGCACTTCTATCTCTGGGACCCCCAATTTATATCGTAAAACCAATGCTAATTTAACTCTGAGAACGGGTCCATTTGGTTCCATTTGTATTCCCTCTCTGAGTTACAGACCCATAAGGGTCCATTTGGTTCCACATTATCATTTCCCTCAAGTACCCCTGGGGGTCCCCAGACCCCACTTTAGGGAACCCAGCAAACAGACAGACTATTCTGCAGGCGTCCTCACAGATGTACAACAACAGGTCCCGTGGTGGAGAAACTCACACACAAACACTTGATTCCACAACATGGGCCATTATACACAAATGAAGCGAGCACACGTGCACCTTTCATGCACACATACCAACACGCAGAGGGTCAAAGAATAAACTCACAAACCGCTGCCAAGAGAATAATATTTGGTTGCTATAAAGCCAACATTAATTCGTTAAACTGATCCAGATATCTCACTCATTCCGTAGGCTCAAGACTTTGGGAAGTTGTATTTATACAACGCAGTTTCAGGAGAAGAGACCTCCTTCCGCTTGACCTTAACCACTCCTCCCTCATTATCAACAACTCCTCCCTCCTCATCAAACTCACCTGCCTTTCATTATCACCCGGCCAATCCCCGGTGCAATCACCACAGCATAAATACACCTGCGATCTTTCAACCAAGTTGTTTGTTCTACTCCACGACAGACCAAACATGGGTTGTGAGTAAAACCCTTCTCATTCCTGCACTGCACTTGTAGATCGGCTATTTTCACTATTCACTATATTCACCCCAACCTCCGGCACAAATGAGATTAATCCTTTGGACAGATTTGGAGGTTTTCAGCCTATAACATGCCCAGTGTAGAAAGGAGGGACACACCCGCACACCGCCACTTGCTATAGGTTCAGAGCATTTATTTAAGAAGCAACGTTTGGGTCTTGCGACCTTAAGTTCCTTCCTCAGGCCTATAATAACATGCCCAAAATAGGGAAGCTAAAAAGGCCCTCATGGAGAGCTTATGTGAGCCATATTATTCCCCACAGGTTGCAGAAGCAGAGTCAGAGATTATTGGATAAATGTTCTTAAGCACATTGGCAGCACACACAGTGTAATAAGTTCTATTGAAATGGAAAACGTTGCAGCTTCTGAACCTATAAATCCCACTGTTGGGACAGATGTGAGATCACATACCTTTGTCCTCTGTGTATTGCTCCCGTGAAATGACGGGTGTACGTGTCTAACAATGGGATTTATGTGTAATTGTTTGTGTAATTTAACCGACGTAATGACACGAGATGAAGGCAGAGCCTATAGGGCCCGTGAACATCCAGATCCGGGCCCTGCAGGCATAACCACAAGCTAAATCAAACAGACTTTTATGTTCTTGTTTATCCCACATCATATAAACCTGCAAAATTCCAACGAATAGACTCCACTCCCATGTGCCCCCCTGAAGCTCCATAGTTGGTTTATTTTACATTGGTAGCGTGGCTTGGCATGTCTTCGTTTGCTTAGTGTATAAGACAAGTAGGTATTATACCTTGTGCTGTGTTGTATGGTCGCTTGGCTTGGCATGTCTTCGTTTGCTTAGTGTATAAGACAAGTAAGGTATTAGACCTTGTGCTGTGTTGTATGGTCGCTTGGCTTGGCATGTCTTCGTTTGCTTAGTGTATAAGACAAGTAAGGTGTAGTAGTGCTGTGTTTTATGCCAGCCTCACTGAATGCAAAATGTCCCATTTGGGACAATAACCCATTTTTAGACCTGAGGACGATTCTACACAAATGCCTTCTGAAAAACCCTATGTTTCTATGTCAGAGGGGTTCTCAAACATATTCATATCAAGGACCCCCAAAAATATATGTAATTGGCCCGCCGACCCCCATCTGAAAATATGTTGTTCCAGGGACCCCCCCTCCCAGAAGCAAAGATTTGAGTTAAAACGTTCCCTGAAAGAATATATATATTCAAAGATTTGTGCCACATTTTCACGATTTTTCAAAAATAGCAGACAAATAACAGACAATCTCATAGCGTGGCACCGAGCTTATAGATCTGCTATTTTTGAATAGCTAAAAGTATAACATAATGCTTTAAAACACCAAAAGGAGGTTCCCGGCCGCCCAAAATGGGATAAAGTTGTGGGGCTCTATTGCAGCCAGGGAGGGTCCTACAGTATGTGATAACACAACAGGAGAGGAGACTAGTCTGTACTGTAATGTAGGTTACTAGAATTTCGCCCGGCTTCGCCGGGCTCATCCCAGTGTCGTTGCAATAACAGAAAGTGTTTTTTATTTCTCATAAATACGCAAACATGGTGAAACAACTACAGTCACAGAGAGCAGTGGCAAGGTAGCTGCTGCCTGCTAACGATGCAAACAACAGCCTTGCCTGTCGTGTGTGTGTGTGTGTGTGGGGGGGGGGGATAGCACTAATTTTCGACATTTTACTGTGTCATAAATATGTACATCTGTAGCCTATATTGTGATTACATTTGACCGTACATTTGACTCTTGTGTTATATTCTTGTGAAATATTCAGTAAAGTATTGTGGTGAAATATTCACCCCAAGTTGATAAGATATGCAGAGAATATAATAGCAAGAAGCCCCAGTTTGAAATGCATTAGGCCACAGACCCCCATTTGATACCATTTGCTCTCTGGGAAAATCAGGGTCCATTTGGTTCCATTTGTATGCTCTTGGAGTATGATGACTGTGCTAACAGTATTATCATCAAATATGTCTCAGTTTGAAGATTCAAAAAAACATATTTCATATGTGTGAGCTTGTAAAGTCGAACGTTCAACCTAGAGACAGTGTTGCCAAGTCTGATCATTATAAGCTACTTTGGACTTGTTTATCTATTGGTAGTCCTTGACATGGAAATGTTTGAGTTCCACTGCTCTGAAACAACATTAGACAACAAAGTGTGACAGTCAACACTATAATTGATTATTTTAAGACTAATTTCCGGACCATTTCTGATTTACCTACTTTGAACTGGCCTATTAACATTTTTATAGACCTGGTTGCTTGTTTCACTCTCACATCCACGATATGTGGCAACCCTGGTCCCTGGTTTGTTTTGCGTGTGGATGTTGTTTTGTGTTGCTTTAGCATCTTTAGCACAGTATCTATCACAGGGTGCAGCAGCTGCTGCTGTCATGAAAACGCAAGTTTCTGTCCCAGAAGCTCACGTTAGGTCTGCGCACACTGTACGTTGCTATGGCAAGCTGTCATCAAATGCTGCTAACGTTGTGGTCAGCACTGTTAGCATGTGTGCTATCAGGCAAAAGCTGAGATAGATATAAAACTACTGGCCAAAATGTCATACAAAACACAACCCCTCAAATCGGAATGTGATTGTGACCTACAGACCATCATGATTTGCTTGCTGGACCTATAAATAATTTATTTGCATTAAATTGCCACTCGCCTTAGCCTGCATGCCTATTCTGTGTCTCTGTGTGTGTGTGTGTGTGTGTGTGTGTGTATGTGTGTGTGTGTGCGCGTGTGCGCAAGACAGACGTGCGTGTGTGTGCAGGCTGAGAGCTGCTGACTGTGATTGACGTGTGAGCTGGATAAATCAGTGAGAGTTGGAATTAGCGCACGCAGAGCCAACTCGCAGGCAGTGCCTCAGGCCAGATGCCTGAGAATCGGCACAGGATTCTCTGGGTCACCAGTGTTGGTGTGACACACACGGCTTCCACATTTAGCTTCATACTGGGTGAAAGTGGCGTTCCAAAAATTATTTTTCCCCTCGGAATTCTTATTCACAATGAGATGGAGTTGAGGTGTTTGTGTTTGCTTGCTGGAGCTATAATTAATGTATTTGCATTAAATGTCCACTCGCGCATCGAAGTAAAAAGCAAGATGGCCGATTGTGAGACTGAAAAGTAGCTGTGGGGGCGGGCCTGGAGGGCCTATGAGAACACGGAACAGTGTTGCCAGGTTTGCGAATTGTAAGCGAGTTGTAGTGTGTGTAAGTAGCCTGGTTAAAAGGCCTTGTTTCTGCCCGTGTTGGGGCAACAGAACATGTCGACCAGTTTCTGTCAACCGCTTTTGGTCAGGTGACCAACTCCACAAATGTTAAATTAGATATAGAGGAACCTGGCGGTGTGACTGATGACCTCATGGTGCACAATAGAGTGAACCTGTAGGCCTGTAGCCGAGCCCAGCGTGGCCGTGTGGAAGCCATTGAGTCTGGCTGTGTAATTACTGTACTTAAACAGCTTACAGAAGTGTAATGTGGTTCAGGAACAAAGACTTGGGACTGATTGCTTCCACCAGGGGACCCTAAATAATTCAGAGAACCAATGAGAGACACCTGAATGCCCCAGGATGGAATGAGTGAAATGTATATACCTTCTGTCCCCGACACCTATTATGGGTTACCCTTACTTTGACTATTGTGAATCATCTTGAAGGGATATTTCACTTTCAAATAGGGCCCCTCCTATATGCCCAGCTTTGTGTGTCTGTTTGTGTGCCCCATAGGGATGATTTGATTGGCTGAGGGCTTAAAAAGTGAGGACAGAAAAGTGAGGATGCCAATTTTTATTGCCCGGAATGTGATGATGTTGTATGATGATGATGTATGAGGATAACAGCGCCCCTCACTTCACACAAGTGTGATTCTTTGTTAAAGCCTGGATTACCATGGGTAATCTAATGTCACTGGCGTAGGTCAAAATGTACATTTCAATCAGGCAGGATACTGTTCATACCCTGCCACTACTTTGAAACACAACTTTGACTCATTTTCTGTTTTATTTTATTTCACTTAATAGCTTTTGGGGCTCTATATGGAATTATGGATGGCAATTTCTGTCCGTTCAAACCACTTTCATCTGTTTGGGTGTAAAGAGCAGCGTAGGCCTCTCGATGGGGCGAACTAGTGGTGCTTTGAGGCTCTTGTATTATCGACCGGTGCAGCCGACGCTGTCGAGTGTTTATACAAACACAATTGGCACCGTGTTCGGGTGGAGGGAAGCCAGGCATATTGTAAAGCAATAATTGGCCAATTAGATTAGAGAAAAGTCCGTTTGCACACCTACAGGTGCATATAGGAGGCGGAGCAGGCAACCAGTGCAACATGAGGAAAACACTGTCTTCACTTCAGAGCAGTAGTTTATTTAGGCTACAGCGTTTTTTGGCCTCTTAATAATTTTTTATCCCACGATTTTGTAACCCATTTTTCACCCCTGTGTCAATTATCTAATGTGATCCTGGGCTCTACACACCCTCCACCAACCTAGTCCCCATATATGGGGGACAAGGGGAGAGCAACGGACTTGAACTCATGCTTCCTTCATGCCTGAGTGTCCAAGTTGCTCCTTTACAACCTGACAGGGTGGAGTTTCCCTGGTTGGACGTATAGCGCATGGAAGGAACACGTTATTCCAACCAGTTCCTTTCCCCTGCATCAGGCGCCCCGGCTGGCCAGGGGTTATTCGGCCTCTTACGACCATCGTCAGGTTTTCCGGGCCAGTAAAAAAAGTCAAATTAATAAATAGTGTTGTTGTGGAATGAAGCCTTTCTTGTGACACGTCGTTGCTGCTGCCTGGTCTTTTCACTCACATGGTTTGGCAGTGTGGTGACAATGAGCATTCAGTCCATCCCCGAGGCAAAGCCCTTAGTCAGAGTGAAGCAGCTCATTCCTGCAGAGAGAGAGAGTAGCAGCTGGCAGACAGACAGCACGGGAGCAGCATCTCTCTCTGAATCTCATCTCTCCACTTCTTTCTTCCCCATCTCTCTCTCTCTCTCTCTCTCTCTCTCTCTCTCTCTCCGTCTCTGACTAAGTAATTTCTCTCTAGCGTCCTCATCCTCCCTCCCTCCCTCCCTGCCCTGTCTGTCAGTTTGTTCTGATGTCTGCATTCAGCCACAGCCAGACCAGGAGGCTGAGTCTGTCCTCACTAGTCCTCACATGTCACTCCATATATCCAGGACAGAGAAGGAGGGAGAGAGAGGGAGAGAGAGAGAGACAGAGAGAGAGACAGAGACAGAGCAAGAGAGAGAGAGGGTAAACAACTGTCTAGCCCATTTTTACCTGAGATCAGATTCTACAGTTTTTTGAAAAAGCTATGTTTCTATGTCAGTCGTTCTTCGATTTTTCAAAAATAGCAGACCTACAAGTTCATAGCGCGGCACTCGGTGCCACGCTATGAACTTGTAGGTCTGCTATTTTTCAATAGCTATAAAGCATAACATATTGCTTAAAACACCAAAAGCGGTTCCCGTCCAACATGGGCTATAGTCTGCGTCTATCTACATCTTCGCGAGACAACTTGTACTGAATATGACAGCCGTGAGTGACAGAGGGCCTCCCCTCAGTCCACACAGAGAACATTGTAAGAGCAAGGTTATGGGAGATCATGAGTCATGTCGGCTATACTCAGCTACGATTGACATCCCAAAAAGGTTTGCGTGACTGGCTGCCCCGTTTAGAACAACAATGCAGCAAGTCACGAACACAGCGTCCGATTGCAGTGGAACTGTACGTGTGCACGGACAGTTCCACTAGGTTGAGGAATAAATGCCACTTGACTTTTTTTTTTAATCAGCCTCATGGTGGCGCTATAATACGCCCATTCATGATGACACGTGAACGCTGAACGCGTGCAATCATAGACAACAGCCAGTGCGTTCATGTGTGGCCCCATGCAATCAATCCCAGAATTCCTACCCGGAAGGAGGAGTGAAATCGCCTCATGTGCTTTTGAGCAACTTAATGCAAGTGGACGGGAGGAGAAATCCGGTGCCATCTCTATTAATACATACTCTAAGCTTTGCACGCACATATCCACATTCCACTATGTTGTTGAGGAACAAATTAATGCCACACTTTTAACATTAGAACCCTATTAGAACGCCACCAGGAGGCACATTTTTTGCACAAAAACAAAAAAGACAAACGATAAACAACACGTTTTGTCCCAAACATCACAAACGTTCCATGGATTAGGATCAACAACAACACAACAAACTGCAGAGGCACAGCTAGCAGCTATACCAACACCACCACCACAGCATACAGCGTTATGCCAACCGTGGCGGCATGCAGGGCGAAATGGTTGGCACCCAGCAGGGCCAAAGGTTGGCAGAACTTGGCACCCACATAACGCGGTGCATGTGGATCCAGCTCAGCTTGAGTTGTACGGCGCAGCAGCACCGATGACGTCTTTCATATAATACACGCCGGCCGGGAGCAGATAATAATGAGGTTTTTTTTTTGACGTTCGAACGGAGGGTTCTAAAATTAGCACGCGAATAATAATCACTGGCTGGTTTTCATTGGGAGCTTCTTGGCAGGAGAGGAGAGGCTGTGAGGCTGCGCTGCCAACACAGGGGTGCTGCTGCTGCTCAGCGGATGGGTGTTATTGTGGGAGCAGGCAAGCCAGGAAGCAGCCTGGAAAAGTTGATACGTTCATAGTTCATACTAGTGCATTTTAAATGGCCATGGAGGGAGGCCTCCAGTGTAGTCAATTGTTTTACTTAACCCATTTTGACCTGAGATCAGATTCTAAAAATGTCTTCTATACATCCTGACAGTTTTCTGAAAAAGCTGTGTTTCTATGTCAGACGTTCTTCGATTTTTCAAAAATAGCAGACCTACAAGCTCGTAGCGCGCCACTCGGTGGCGCGCTATGAGCTCCATTACAGGAATTCAAAATGTATACTTGAGTAAAAGTATAACAAAAGTATTGGAATTTGGCATCAAAGTGTACTTAAAGTACCGAAAGTATAAAGTACTCACGATGCAGAATGTCCCATTTCAAATGTACATTGTACATGAAAATAACCCATCTACAAGCTCACAATGCATCGCGACGCGACATATTGTGAGCTTGTAGATCGGCTATTTTCAAATAGCCGAACCAAAAGTGGTTACTGTATGTTTTGTATACAAAGTAACTAGTAACTAAAGTTGTCAAATAAATGTAGTGGTGTAAAAGTACAATATTTGCCTCTGAGATACAAGTGGAGTAGAATTAAAAGTATAGCAGCCAATTACATATATATTTGGGGGTCCTTGACTCCTTGACATGAAAATGTTTGAGAACCACTGACATAGAAACATAGGGCTTTTCAAGAAAACTGTCAGGATTTAGAAGACTGATCGACTGATCAATCAATCAATACATTGATCGATATATATCGATGGATAGAGAGACCTTCACTGATCATGATGAGCAATCAGCGTTCATATCATGACAACATGGACTAAAAGTGTAGCCCAACTTGAAAAACAACTCCTGCTCGACGACAACAACAACAACAAGAAGAGAAAAACAACTTCTTCACAGTGAGGACTGTGGCCATCTGGAGCTTGTGTTCCACCAACGCAATTTCCTCCTGTAATTAATGAAGATCTCCGAAGGGAACGGACTGATTAAGTGAAAAAACTCTCCTTATCCCATTCTGGGCGGGAGGGAACCCATTTTGGTGTTATAGCATTACGTTATGCTTTAGCTATTTAAAAATAGCAGATCTACAAGCTCATAGCACGCCACCGAGTGGCGCGCTACGAGCTTGTAGGTCTGCTATTTTTGAAAAATCGAAGAGCGACTGACGTAGAAGACAAACTGTCAGGATGTAGAAGACATTTTTAGAATCTGATCTCAGGTCAGAATGGAAAACTGTCGGGATGTAGAAGACATTTTTAGAATCTGATCTCAGGTCAGAATGGGTTATTCTCCACAGGCCCCCCCCCACACTTCCCGTACATACTCGCGGAGAGGAAAAGGCTCCGACAGATTTCATGAGAACTCTGAGCTCTGGTTTGTCATGCAGCTGGCATCTTTTTTTTTCTGATGGAGTCACTTTCAAAGCTTTCCCCCTGCAAGTGGCATCAAAAGCATCTGTTCCAGTGAGGGCACCCCGCCCACATGAGAGAGAGAGAGAGAGAGAGACTGGCCAGTTCTCTGGCACAGGATGGTCTGCAGATGTAGCCAAAAAAACCCG
Source organism: Protomyctophum bolini (assembly GCF_963924005.1). NCBI lineage: Eukaryota > Metazoa > Chordata > Actinopteri > Myctophiformes > Myctophidae > Protomyctophum > Protomyctophum bolini. The sequence continues at coordinate 5,566,663 of NC_137875.1, read as the reverse complement.
ACATGCAAAACACTGTGCAAAACACACGCACACACGCGAAACCCCCCAGACAGCCACTGTGGTACATGCTAGACAAAACTGACGTGCCAAGCTCAACAAGTCAGCGATGAGTGGCAGAGGAACAGAGGACAAAAATATGAGAAAAAAAAGAAAATAAATGTGGATAGCAGCCAGGGAGGGGAAAAGTACAGGGAGGGAAGGAATTATGAGCGATGGTGTCAAGTCAGAGAACAGAAATGTAACATGAGAATGTCGATTATTAGTGGGTGAAAAAAGCATTTATACTGTATCTACAGTAGCGACTTCAAGTGTATCACTGTTGCGCCGGCGTCTACTGTATAACGCACAGTAGCACTATGGGAAAAAAAGACCAATCTGACGTCTGACCCGTTCTAAGTACAGTAGCACTGTAACTGTAACTGTTCAGGGAATGAGCCCATACAGTAAAGGCTGATGGTGAGGTATGCTATATCGCCGGTAGCAGCACTGCCTTGTTAAGGCTGCCCTGGGCTGGGCTGGCGGACAGAGACAGCCTTACATGTAGGTTTAAGCTCCGCTGCAGCGGCTCAGAGTTAACTCAAACACTGAGCGGTATTAGGGGAAGTGTGCCTAAGTACTGTCCACGGGCCTGTAAAAGTTAGTAGTGTGCGCGTCAGTGCGTGTGTGTGTGTGTGTGTATTGGGGGGAGGGGGGTGCATGGGAAATGATCCGAGTTATTTCCATTCCCTCATCCCATTTATGGAAACATTACGGGAGCAAGGTTCAGTTCTCACGCAGGAGAAAAAGTGGTATTAAAGAGAAGAAGTGAAGGAGAGAGAGAGAAAATGCTGCTATTAGCTGTTTTTCCTCTGGAAAAGACCTTGCTCTGTGTGTGTCCTTCATTGTGTCATCCCCCCCCCCCCCCCCTGGCAGAGGGCACAGAAGCCTCTATGTAGCCTTAATCCAGAGCATCTTTCTAGCTGTATTGAGCGACAGCCCCAGAGAGGTGGGTAGCGGTAGCCATCACCACGTGTGCCAGGGGGGGTGACACGGCTTTTCCCCTTGTTAACACTGCAGCCCCACCGCCCGCGGTATGCGCCCAACCGACACCATCTCCTCCCGGAGTGAGGGATTATAGGCCCTGATTGACGTTATGAATCGCCGTATACGGCAGCTGAAAATCGCCAATCTACAAGCTCACATTGCTTCACGCCACGGTCGCGATGTGAGTTTGTACGTCTGCTATTCGCGGCGCGCGACACCGCCATACGACAGGGTATAAAAATGTCCTTTATACCTTTTATAGGCATTATTCCTGCTCACAGAATGGGAGAGAAAAGAAGAAGTACATCTGCTCCCTCCTATATTAGCATTTCTTTGGGGCGGGATCACAATGCACCCACTTGACTTGCTGGAAAAGCTGAACATTCTCAGTCAGGCGTGAGAAACCCACCCCGTCAATGAGAGCCCCTCTTTTCTCTCCCACTCCTTGGGTTTCTTGAACCCGGGGTAACGGCGCATCACAAGGAGCAGCTTGTGCACAAAAAACACAATCTGTCAACTGGAGGCACAGGGGAGGGAGGGGAGGGGGGAGGTTTATTCATGACTCTATCTCATCGGTTTCGATTTACCAAGCGGCCTCCGAAGTAGAAAGGGGGGGGGGACCTCCGACCAAAGTGCATTCTTTGGACATACAGCTAAGTCGGCTATTCAGCGTGGCTCTAATTGCAGAGTGAGTGGAATTTTCTGCATCTTTAGCAGTGCAGACACAACAGCTGCAGCTGGCATGGCATGGTATGGTGTGGTGTGGTGTGGCGCGGTATGCACACAGGGTGTGTTCCTACCAGGGAGGTGGGACAGCGAAAGAGGGTGTAGAACGAACCTCCCACTGAGAAGCCACCCACACACACCTCGATGTACACACACACACACACACGGCATGTTCATTTAGCTCCAGAGTAAAAATGGCCCGTTTCTACGGTGTCGTTTCAAAACACAATAGTCGGCTTTTTCTTTCATCCACCGTGGAAAGATAAAGCGAAATGCCAATGTACTGTACATGTACAGTATACAGCAGCACGGTGTGAGACCAACCTACACGGTGGAGGTCAGAGATATGCGAGGCGGAGGGACCTGTTGTCCAACGTCAACCCCATAGCTGTGTCTGGAGGAACACGGAGGACCCCCCTCCATCACCGCTCAGCAGCGGAACCTTTAATCTCAATGATTTAGAGATGAACCAGCTGCCCATATGCACCCCTGCCTCCAGCCAACCTGTCACGGCCGATTATTTCCCCACTCCCTTCTCTTCCATTAACCCATTTTGGGCAGGGAACCCCTTTTGGTGTCAGCATTATGCTATGCTTTAGCTATTGAAAAATAGCAGATCTACAAGCTCATAGCGCGCCACCGAGTGGCGCACTACGAGCTTGTAGGTCTGCTATTTTTGAAGAATCGTGAAAAGTGACATGAAAGTGTTTGAGAACGACTGACAGAAAAACATATATAGCTTTTTCAAGAAAACAGTCAGGATTTAGAAGACATTTGCAGAATCGTTCCCAGGTCTAAATGGGTTAACCATCATGCCCCCCTCCACCCCAACACACCCCCCCCCCCCCCTCCCCTCAAGCCACATTGAACATACCCTGGCCGCGGATCTCATCGTCTCCAGTGATGGTATGGACATGATGAATGCATTGGCAGTCGCTCATCATATCTCGCTCCTCTCTCCACCTCTTATACCGTACATCTGCCCTCGCTGGTTTTTTCCCCCACTCCCCCCTTCCCCTTACACTCCCCCCCCCCCCCCCCCGCCCCCCCGCCACATGCCAAATGGGGAGAAGTGTCGGGGGAGATGAGTGTGCCTGTCTGTCGAGGTGAGAGGTTGTGTATTCTTGAGCTCCTGAATTCCTGGAATACTTTTTAAAATCCTTTGTGGAATACTTACACTTTTCACAAAGAACAAAAAGGATTATACCAAGGACAACAAGGACATCAAGAAACAAAACAACTTTTTAACACTCAACAAAACATTTGGAGTTAAAACTTGCTTTTTACCAGAAAGGACACACAAAGAACTCGAGGACCAAGACAAACAAAGAACCTGAGTAAGTACGCCTGCAGATTGAGATACATTACAGAACTTTAGAGACATTGAAGTGTAGTAAGACTGTGGTAAGACTGTAGTAAAATAGAATAGAGTAGAAATCATAGTAAACTGGGAACAGTTTAAACATTTAAACCCATATACCAAGAGTAATAGTGGTATAGTAGCAGTAGCAGAGAGTAGCAGAGTAGCATAACAAAGGAAGGCATAACAAAGGAAAGTACCGGGGGAGGGGTGTTAGGTGTGAAGCCAGGTGAACGAGGCAAGCTAGGTGTGAACCTGAACAATGGCAACCATGACAACAGAATCCTTAGCTACAGCACACATTCCTACGGCACCAATTCCAATTGAATACCCAGCCACATTAAAGTCCAAAACAGCAAAAGATAATTACAAGACTGAACTCCTGGCAAGCAACATAGAGACACTTTATGCAGACTGTGACACAAAGAAGGTTGTAACAAACCTAATCTTTTTCACAAATAGACCTCAGGCATGGATTGAAGCCACACAAGAGCACTACACAGAGATAAAAAAGGCACCGCTGACCGAGGGATGTAGTCTTAAATTGCACTCAGAGGAAGGTCACACCACTGTAAACATTTTCAACTCTGGAAAAGTAACAATCCAGGGGAATAGAATACCCATAGAGAAGGACTTCACTAAAATCAGGGAGATGGCAAAAGGAAAGCTCACTCCAAGCATAGACACAACACATCCAAACACAGTAGAGACCCCACCCCCACCAATCAGTGCCACAAAAGGTCACACCATAGAGCCAAACCTGTTTAGCGAGTTGGCAGACAAATTCTATAAATTAGAATATAAGCAAGTACAGATGGAGCAACAGTTATTGGAGCACAGGCAAGAGCAGACTCCCAGAGACAGGGCCACAAAGGAACAGGAAGAGAGTGAGCTTAAAGTAAAGGTGAAACAGCTACAAGACAGTGAGCTGAAGCTCAGACAGGAGTTTAAACAGCTAGGGGAGCATATGGAAAAGGAGATAAGACAGCTAAGGGAAAGACAGGAAAGACAGGAAAAGGAAATAGCAGAGACTAGGGAATGTATGAGAACAGACACAGAAAAGCTAAGGAGAAAGACAGAAAGTGAAATAGGACTACTCAGGAGAGAGATAGAAAGGCTTGAAAGGGAGGCAAGACAGCAGGGACGGTTAGAAATAGCACATAGCAGCGTTGGCCAACCAACGGTAAGCCTAGAGACCGTTCAAGAAGAAGACTCACCCCATCCAACGGTACCTCTAAGCCAAGTGATCGTTCAAGAAGAAGACCCACCCCAACCCACCCCCACTGCTACATCCCAACCCACCCTCACTGCTACACCTCCGGAAAACCGTCAGCTACAAAACCCAGAAATTGTACTCCTGACTGACTCAAATGGGAAATACATAGATGCAAGAAAGCTCTTCCCAAAGCACAGAGTTGAACACATCAGATGTCGAGACACAGCACGTGCAATGGAGCTGCTGACCAGGGACCGACTGGGCTCCCCCAGCCACATAATAATCCACACCGGCACAAACGACATATGGGACCTGGAAAACTACCAGATGGTCACATCCACCAAGGGAATGATAGAGAAAGCCACCTCAACATTTCCCAACGCAGAAGTAGTCATCTCGGCACTGCTACACAGAGGAGACACAGACTACAACTACATCGACGCAATCAACGCACAGACTTCCAAAATCTGTGCAAGGAAGCATAAGGTCCACTTCGCAGAACACCCAACCCTGCACAAGGGAAGCCTACACGACGCGGTACACATCCGCAAGGCTGAAATCCCAGCCTTTGCAAAGAGCCTGAAGGACACCGCACTCGATCGCGACCATCCTACAGACGCAACGTCCTACAAACGAAACCAACGTGGACAACATCCTACACCCAGACGACAACGCACTGCATACACAGGACATTCTACTAGACATCACCCCTATCCACCAGGCAGACCCTCTCCTAGACACCCCTCCGCTCCAACCAGACCTCATACCACACTCCAGGGCAGCCCATCCACACCCCTGATGCCCACCCCCACCGCTCCACCCAGACCTCACGACATACACAGCTCACCCATACCACTGATGTCCATCCCATACACTCTGGCATCAGTCGCACCACCGCCCTCTCTCCCCCTCCCTCGCCAACCATACACATACGCACAGGCGCTGACCAGAGCCATCCCCAGCACACACAGCATCGAGCAGATGTTCATGGACTTCTACGCAGCATGGGCCCAGGGCAGAACCCCTGGAATGTAACAACAATGTGAACAATGGAGTACAAATCACTCACTGTATCATCCTGGAATATACAAGGTTTGAGGTCAACTGCCCTTGGCATCAAGAGCAGAACCCCAGACTTTGTCAAAGAGATTGCAAACATAGACATCATTATTCTACAAGAGACATGGCACAGAGGGGACGGCCCCACTGGCTGTCCTACTGGCTACAGAGAACTGGTGGTACCATCTACAAAGCTGGCAGGAGTCACCCAGGGAAGGGACTCTGGAGGTATGCTAATATGGTACAAATCTGAACTAATCCACTCCATTAAGCTAGTCAAAACTGGAACTTCTTCCATTTGGCTAGAAATAAACAAGGAACTTACCACAACCGAAAAGAATGTCTACCTGTGTGCCACCTACATCCCCCCAATTGAATCCCCCTACTTTACGGAGGACTTTTTCCCCACATTAGAAGAGGATATCAGCCGTTTCCAGGCACAAGGTCACATTGTAGTTTGTGGAGACCTAAATGCCAGAACAGGACATGGGCCTGACACCCTCAACACACAGGGAAACAAACACTTACCAGGAGGGGAAAACATCAGCTCCCCAACATGTCCCCCAAGATTCAACCACGACAAAACTACAAACAAACATGGGTCACAACTACTACAGCTCTGTCGCTCACTGGGTCTGTACATCGTTAACGGTAGACTCCGAGGGGACTCATTCGGTAGATATACATGCAGCTCATCCCTGGGAAACAGCACGGTAGATTACTTTATCACTGACATGAACCTGGCATCTTTCAGAGCTTTCACAGTCAGCCCGCAAACACCCCTGTCAGACCACAACAGAACCACAGCCTATCTAAACAGATCAACACACAGACACAAAGAACAAACGCCAAACAAACTACACAATATAAGAAAACGTTACAAATGGAAGGAACATAGCGCAGAAGCCTTCCAAAATGCTATTAGACAAAAACAAGTCCAATCACAACTGGACCAGTTCCTAGAAAAAACCTTTGAAGAAAACAGTGAAAGTGTAAACAGGGCAGTAGAAGGCCTCAATTATATATTTGAACTTACAGCCTCACTAGCAAACCTAAAAGTATCAAACAAGAAAGCCAGAAAAAATGTTGAGAATGACAAATGGTACGATAATGACTGCAAGAATCTCAGGAAAAAATTAAGGAAACTATCAAACCAAAAACACAGAGACCCAGACAACCACAACACACGTCTCCAATATGGGGAAACACTGAAACAATACAAGAACACAGTAAGAGAAAAAAGAGACCAACACGTTAGAAACCAATTGCAAGACATTGAGGACTCCATACAGACAAACAGCTTCTGGGAAAACTGGAACAGACTTAATAAGCTAAAACAGGACGAATTACCCATCCAAAATGGAGATGTATGGGTAAATCATTTTTCGAGCCTCTTCGGCCCAATCGAGAAGAACAAAGAACAAAAACAAATAAAAGATAAACTACAAAACCTAGAGTCAGCCATAAAAGACTACCAGAATCCACTAGATTCCCAAATCAACCTAAAAGAACTACAAGACAAAATAAAAACACTTAAAACCAAGAAGGCCTGTGGGGCAGACGGAATTCTAAATGAAATGATAAAATTCACCGACCTCAAATTCCAACTGGCCATATTAAAACTCCTAAATATTGTGCTCAGTTCTGGGATTTTCCCCAGCACATGGAATCAAGGGCTGATAACGCCACTCCACAAAACTGGAGACAAATATGACCCAAATAACTACCGCGGGATTTGTGTAAACAGCAACCTCGGAAAAATCCTCTGCATGATCCTCAACCACAGAATTCTAAATTTCCTCACAGAAAGCAACGTCCTGAGCAAATCACAAATTGGCTTTCTACCAAAATATCGCACAACAGACCACATTTACACTCTCAACACCCTAATTGACAACCAAATAAACAAAAACAAAAGCAAAATTTTCTCCTGCTTTGTCGACTTCAAAAAAGCATTCGATTCAATTTGGCATGAGGGTCTGATGTACAAACTGTTGGAAAGTGGCATTGGGGGAAAAACCTATGACATCATAAAATCAATGTACACCAACAACAAATGCGCAGTTAGAATAGGCGAAAAGCACACAGACTTTTTCCCCCAGAGCCGTGGTGTTAGACAGGGATGCAGCCTGAGTCCAACACTCTTCAACATATATATCAACGAATTAGCAAAAACGTTAGAACAGTCTACAGCTCCAGGCATCCCCTTGGCAAACACAGAAATCAAATGCTTACTTTACGCAGATGACCTGCTGCTGCTGTCCCCAACCAAGGAAGGACTACAGCAGCAACTTGATCTCCTACACAAATTCTCCCAGACATGGGCCCTGACAGTGAACCTAACCAAGACTAAAATCATGATATTTCAAAAAAGGCCCAGCCGCCAAAACCACCAATTTTTCCTAAATACAATCCCACTAGAACAAACTAAAAACTATACCTACCTTGGCCTAAACATCAGCAGCACAGGGAACTACAACCAAGCTGTAAAGGACCTGAGAGACAAGGCAAGAAGGGCATTCTATGCCATCAAAAGAAACATCAAAATAGACATCCCAATTAAAACCTGGCTTAAAATACTGGACTCGGTGATAGAACCAATTTCCCTCTATGGTTGCGAGATCTGGGGACCATTAGCAAACCATGACCTGGAAAAATGGGATAAACACCAAACCGAGACCCTACACACAGAATTCTGCAAATCCATTCTCCGTACCCAGCGAAAAACACCAAATAATGCATGCAGGGCAGAATTAGGACGATACCCACTCATAATCAAAATAAAAAAGAGAGCACTTAAGTTCTACAACCACCTAAAAGAAAGTGACCTAGATGCACTCCATAACAAGGCACTCACACACAGTGAAACTCTAGAGAGATGCCCCCTCAGCCAGCTAGCCCTGGAACTCCGGGCACAAACACAAACAGAGCCACGAGATAGAAAACCCATTGGACTAAACCAAATTATAAAACAGCAAAGGGAAAACTATCTGACACATTGGAAAGAAGCAACACAAAAGCAGAGTAAACTAGAATGCTATCTGGCCCTAAACAGAGAATACACAGTGGCAGAATACCTGAGCACCGTGACCGACCCAAAACAAAGAAAAATCTTAACTAGGTACAGACTCAGTGAGCACAGTCTCGCGATCGAGAAAGGCCGTCATAGGCAGACCTGTATCCCGAGAGAAGACAGACTATGCACCCACTGCACACTAAACGAAGTGGAAACCGAGCTACACTTCCTAACCATCTGCCCATTGTACCAAGACATCAGAGACACATACTTCCCACAGATTACAACCACACACGGAGATTTTGAAAACATGACCAATGACAAAAAACTCCCATATCTGCTGGGCGAAGTACAACAATGTGCAAACACAGCAGCAAGATTTGTGAGTTGCTGTGATAGGAGAAGGATATCAAATGGAACACAACCACCCTAAAGACTAATAATTGTGTATATTCCTGCACTATACCTGCATCGAGTTATCTTGGTACACAGAAGTTGATCTATTGAAGATTCTGACCTTCAAAGTACATAATTTTTGTTTTGATTGTATTGCTGTATTGTTGTATTGTTCTTTCTGCTTTGGCAATGTAAACGTATGTTTTCTCATGCCAATAAAGCCCTTTGAATTGAATTGAATTGAATTGCATCCCATCCAGCCAGGATGCCAAGTGCACTCATCCGACCTGACGTGAGGCCCCCAAAGATTGAGCGACCCTTGACCTCTGCAATCCGCCGAGGCTAACGATCTGATGAGATATTCCTCTATGTGCTGGGGGGAGGGAGGGAGGGAGGAAGGGAGGGAGGGAGGAGGGGCGCTACTATACGGACGGGACGGAGCAATCTCTGACAGTAACAAGAAGCTTATATGACTGCTCTATATCTCTGCTAACACAATATATCCTATCCCCCACTGGGCCAAATGCCCCTAACGGGAGTCCTGGTTACATTAATATTTATGTAATTCAGAGTTGAGGCAACATGAGGGCATCTGCAGGAGTTGCCGTTCATGTAATTTCCACCACGCTGCCTCAAACACCAGATCAGACACCAGATGAGAAGAAGGAGTCTGTCCTTAATCGCCAGGCTGGCCCTGCTTAACAACAACAGTGCCCCAAATAAGCCCAGATTTCCTTATTGCTGCTGGTCGTCTCTTATCTCAGAGCTGCAGCAGGCGTAAAAAAAAAAAGCATGTCAGGAAGATGGCAGTGTTTACAGAGCGCGTCGGGGCAGCACTGCCTGCTGTGTATACAGCTCGCTTTCAGGTTATACTAACCTTAAGAACGTCGTCCAAATTAACTCACATTTTTGGATGTGTATAGAGAGAGAGAAATGCATTCAGCGAAGGTTAGCTGGATTTAAGATTTCCAGATTGAATCAGCGACAAAAAGGCTATATATATAACCTGGTGCTTTATTGCCCCAGGGCTGAACATGTTCTGGCTAAATAAGTTAACCCATTCTGACCGGGCACCCATTTTGGTGTTACCATCATGTTATGCTTTAGCTATTGAAAAATAGCAGATCTACAAGCTCGTAGCGCGCCACCGAGTGGCGCGCTACGAGCTTGTAGGTTTGCTATTTTTGAAAAATTCGAAGAACGACTGACATTTTTAGAATCTGATCTCAGGTCAGAATGGGTTCATCAGACCAGTGTGTGTCCAGTGGAAACCTCGTATGAATCTGATCTCAGGTCAGAATGGGTTAAAGACTATAGTTAGTGAATCTGCTCGTATTAGCAGTGCGGTACCAAATGTCCGCTGGGTAAGAAAGAGGTTATAAGATCCCATGTCAGGTCACAGAGATAGAGCGCTGACCTTGAAATCCACCCCCACAGACAGAGCCTCATTGTTATTGCTAAACCAAATAAAATATGGAAGAGACAGAGACACATCAATACCCATAATTGCAAAGCAATCCCCTCGTGGGTTTTACTTCAGAGATCGTTTTACAGTGTATACTATTATTATTGTAAACAGCCTGGGAGGCTGGATCGATTGGGACATTGTCAGGTGAAATGCAGGAGAGCACATTAAGGACCCCTGTAGTCTCAGACTGCATTTAGCTGACAATTAAAGCAAAGCACGGTCTTTTCTGCCTGTCTTTACTTTACACCATCAGAAAAGGTTAAGACATCATTGCCGATAGGTATAGTGGAACTATATCTTCGTGTGCGACCCGATGGAAAATGTGAGGAAGAACCAAATAGCATGGGGAAAAAGAAAACACTTTCGACATGCTTTGAAGACTGTGATTTTTGTGTCAAACTGCAACGTGCAGGCTTCGGTAAGACTGACAAAACATGTCTGTCCCTCCTGATTGAAACATCTGTCAGTGAGCGGGGCAGTTAAGTTTGAGGTTTTAGGAACCAAAAATGTTTTGAACACGTATATAACCCTAAACAAAAATAATCTTGAAAGTGAAACAGCAACAGTATAATAACCACTGTTCCCATACATAGTATACTGGGTGTAGTGGGTTTAATTGTCCCACAGTCCCAGCTGTTGTTGGAGCCCAGTTTACATTCCAAACGCAGCTGGCATGATTTCAGTAAATACTTGCTAATCAGGAGTTAGTTGGTTTCTGGGTAAGATTTTGAACATGTCGTGTGTACTGTGTGGGACATTGTTATAGGGAGGATGTGTTATGTAATCTAACTCACTCTAGCCCTATCCTCTTCTTTTCAAGGACAGAGTTTCGTACAAAACACACAAAAAAACACACGCAACCACTGTCACATGTTGTTGTTGTTACAAGCCCCCCCCTCCCCGCACCCCTCCTAAACTCCAAACGTCGAGGAGGAGGAGGAGGAGGAGGAGGGCCACTGCATTGACAGACAATGAGATTACAGAGGAATCAGGGCCACTGCCAGTCCAGATCATTATCTTCCCCAGTCCACGTCCTTTACAAATAGAATAAGGAGGAAAAGCGATTTCAGATGTTTTACACAGATAGATGCAAGTTATAGGTAAAAACACGATTTGGCAGTTATGTAGCGTCGAGACATCATTCTACTTCTCCTACTTCTACTAACTTCTCCTACAAAGACAAGACTGATGCTCTATTTTAAGCTACGATACGAAGGCACCTTTTGGCAATTAGGAGAATATAAGCAAGTGTCACCAGGACGATTTGAAAATGTTCAAGTGGCATTTCTTCCTCTGCAGCCTAGGGGAAATGTGCATGCACGGTTTCACCGAAATACTGTAAGCCAATCTTAGTCAATCAGAATGAAGTATATGAATAGAAAGCTCTACTACTACTGTCGTATAATTTCTATAAATGAACCAAGGTACTATTATCACTAGGTCAGTAAAATGTTTTTAAAGCTATCTCATTCACCAAAAGGGTCTCTCAATATACATCACTACCTACCTACCTACCTACCTACCATACCTTGGCTTTACCATATTTGCTCTGCTTGGCCCGGTTGCCAGTTGCTCTTCTTTAAACATATAATACTGCTGCTACTGACTCCGTTCGTGTGTCCATCCATCCATGTGTACTGGCTGGGACAGAGAAAGGCATGATCTGACACAGGGCACTTATTTTCAGCCTCCCCTCTTCCACTCTATCCGGAGCCTAAATGCCCAGTACAGGGGTTACGGTTACAGGGTACAAATAGTAGCTCCATGGCCTGGGCCCTGGCTCAGCGGTCAGTAGTCCAGTCTGGCAGTGTGCCGTGGGTTCGACTCCCGATCCCGACGGCCTTTACTACTGCATGTCATCATCCCCCATCTCTCTCCCCCATTTCCTGTCAGCCTATTGTCTGTCCCTCAAAAACAATATATAAAATAAAACAAATAGTAGCTTCACTTCACTCAGGCCTGTTTGAGACCAATATGCCTTTGATAACAGCAAGTAATGGGAGTAGCATATAACCCAGACCACGTGCAAATAGATTCTGATGATGCAGCTTAAACAGTAGTCTAACGCCCTGCCCTGCGTTATAAGACCCAAATTGACAACAACATTCAGCTTCTTCAGGTTTCAGGGCAGTGCACAAAGTACTTGGAGGCCAATCTATGACATCAAATAAAGTACTATGGCACTGGGTTATTGCATAATAGGTCAAATAGTAATAGTAAAACAATACCAGGCCATTTCGCTGTAATGCACGTTAGCAGAATTGTTGATCTGTATGCATTGTTCGTTCAAGACGTACACTGTTGCCCTGCATGTGTGAAAGAATGAAGGAAAGTACTTTTACAGACTGAGGAAATGTTTTCATTTGACATTTTAATACGTAGGTTAAATAATAAATGGCTATGTAGGGCGAGCTTCAAGCCAGTTGCTAATTAATTGTGCAAACTGTCTGAAACCCTTTTCAATTGTACAGGGCTAGCCACACTGTTATTAGAAAAGACTGTCCCCTATTAAAGAAATATTTAGTTTCTTTATGTAGCCGTCAAGTAGAAGGAAGAAATTATAATGAGCTGCAATCCTCCAGAATGTCAGACCGCTACAACAACAGAGCATTATTATTTATGGTAAGGATTATTATTTGCACTATTGCCCAAGTTCTATGATAATTCGGTGACTACACTGACAAATTAACCACCAATAAATAAAGCTGAATTTGTAGCGTGAGAAATCCCAACTGCGGTCTGATTTATGAACCCAAGGAGAAGCACAATAAGACTAACATCCTCGAGGCTTCTTGTTCTGCCAGCTTTTTTCTGTGTTTCTTTCTTTTCTAAGACAATGATAGAACACAGAGCCTTTACCACACTTTCTAATTTGTCTCGTGTCAGTGACCTGGACGACATGAAAGACCCCCAACACAAAACAGACACTTTCTTTACACAATTGGTAAAAAAAAACAGAAAAGGCTGTTTAGGGGAGATTTCCTTCCTTCCTGTCAAAGGTCGATACACCGAAACAAATGCACACTTTTCCCCTCAATGTGTGTCACAATGCAGAGCATTCCACCTCACAGCAACACCGTGCACACTGGGCAGTGCACGATTAACAACGTAAGCCCCTTGTTTTGTGTTACTTTATCACCTATAATGATAGGTGAGAAGGCAAGGTTTCTCTCTCTATGAGTCCCATTCTGACCTGAGATCAGATTCTAAAAATGTCTTCTACATCCTGACAGTTTTCTGAAAAAGCTATGCTTCAATGTCAGTCGTTCTTCGATTTTCCAAAAATAGCAGACCTACAAGCTCGTATGAGCTTGTAGGTCTGCTATTTTTCAATAGCTAAAGCATAACATAATGCTAACACCAAAAGTGGTTAGAAAAATAGACCACTAAAAATTTACTCTTACGTCATAGTTGGTGTGTGGAAATGGTCAATACACCTCCATCCATCCAGCATTGCTCTGGGTGGAGGTTATAACTTCCAATACTAGGCAAATAATTGTAATAATTTTATGATCATTCATTCATTCTTCAAATCTTCAAACTCTGTTGTATACAACCTAATGTCTATCAACAAATAATCCTGCAGCAAAGGCTAAATTGAATTGCTAAATAAATAAAGTAATCCGCGGTAACAATGAAAGCACCGCAGCCAGTCAGTGTATTGTCTGCCATGGATGGATGGATGGGTGTATACGTTAGCTGCAGAGGTTAGGTGAAGGACACCGGCTCCGGCAGCAATACCCCAATGGCTTGGTGGTGCATGCATACATGTACTCGCGCTCACACACTATGCACACACATAGACGGATACAGAGTAGACACACACATCATGTACTCACGCTCACACACATGCTGTGCACACACAGACGGACAGATACAGACACACACACACACACACACAATGATAGTAAGCACTTTATAGCACATCTGTCACAGCTCTGCTCCATTTGACTCGTTAATTACAATCAGCCTCTAAAAGAAACAAGTCAGCAATACCTTTGTACTCAAAAAACAAAACAACTCATCTAAAGGCTCATACTGTACATAGTCTAGATTTACGGTGGTTAGGTGACCACTGAACTGTAACATGACGTCACGAGCCGCGGTGAAGAGCAAACCACCGCCCTTCTCTCTGTTTTTACTCACCACCGCTCAACGTTATTTCAGCTCCGGTGGTCAGCTCACCACCGGAGCGGTGGTCACCTCGCCACCGGAGCGGTGGTCACCTCGCCACCGGAGCGGTGGTCACCTCGCCACCGGAGCGGTGGTCACCTCACCACCGGAGCGGTGGTCACCTCACCACCGGAGCGGTGGTCACCTCACGACCGGAGCGGTGGTCACCTTCCGTTCTTTTTTCCTGGCTATACTTTTGAACCAGGTTAATTGGTTCAGATCCCTAAATGTTGGTTTGGAACTGGAACCAACAACATGCTTCTTCTTGCCCTGAAGTGGGAACCAAAGAGGGCATGTCACTGTTCAGGTTGTGATCTAAACCATCAGAACGGAACCAGTTCTAGAACTAAAGTTCTTTTGGTGGAAAAGGGGCCTCAATGATGTGATTTGTGCAGCTATTAACATTTTGATCCAACGTTCCGCCCTGCTAAACCCGCTATTTGTTTAATGTGTTTTAATTCGCCGTTTTTTTAATAATGAAAAAGAAAGAGCGGATTTGTCGCGGACCTGGTGACGAGGCCGTCGCGTTATGATGACGAAACCGGAAATCAAGCCATATGCTCTCTGGGCTGCTAGGGCGTCTGGGAAAATGAGTTCAATGCAAGTGAACGGTGGGTTTGTTTGGACTACAAACATGCTGTGGAGGCTGTTCTTGTTTCACATTATAATGGCGGCATGTTTTTCCATCAGACTATTTTCCGCCGTATTTTTGTCGATCAAAGCTGCAAATACGTCGGCGTTTATGCTCCAAAGGTAATAAAACAATCTAGGCAGCGTAGAATATTGGATTAACCCATTTTGACCTGAGATCAGATTCTAAAAATGTCTGTTTGAAAATGACAGTTTTCTGAAAAAGCTATGTTTCTATGTCAGTCGTTCTTCGATTTTTCAAAAATAGCAGACCTACAAGCTCGTAGCGCTATGAGCTTGTAGATCACTGGAACAACATATTTTCAGATGGGGATCGGCGGACCAATTACATTATAGTTTTGGGGGTCCTGGACATGAAAATGTTTGAGAACGACTGACATAGAAAACTGTCAGGATTTAGAAGGCATTTGTTAGAATCTTTTCTCAGGTCTGAATGGGCTAAGGCGGTCCTTGGGAATGGGAATGGATCAGGATTTATGGTTTTCAAATAAAACCAGTGGGTGTAAATGTGTTAGCATTGGTTTTTCTCCAGCCCATTCATTGAGTTTAGATTCCCCCAGACAGACGTATCGGTAGGCGGAGATCACTGATCGGTCTGGCTGCAGCAGACTAGCCCATTTTAGGCGGTAACCCCTTTTGGTGTTATAGCATTACGTTATGCTTTAGCTATTTAAAAATAGCAGATCTACAAGCTCATAGCGCGCCACCGAGTGGCGCGCTACGAGCTTGTAGGTCTGCTATTTTTGAAAGATCGAAGAACGACTGACATAGAAACATTAGCTTTTTCAGAAAACTGTCATTTTCAAACAGACATTTTTAAAAATCTGATCTCAGGTCAGAATGGGCTAGTGTGCTCATTCACTGAAACTATCTTTCAGAGAGAGAGAGAGAGAGAGAGAGACAGAGACAGACACTGAAGCAGCGAGGGAGTCAGATTCATAAAGGCATGCTATCTTAGCTCTGAAAAACTGCCATCAGCAACACCCAGCCCTGTCTGCCCATTCAGACAGACAGGGCCCTTTAGCTTTTCGCTACAGTAGGGAGGAGGTATGCGCTCTGGGGCTGGCTGGCACTCACCGTCCAAATCCCTCCTTATCTCCTATTGGAGCCTGACAGGACAGGGTATACTGCATGGGGGGAGGTTATAGTCGCCCCAATTGTCTGGAACACAAGCGAGAGTTGCGGTAAACCCCCCCCCCCGCCGCCCCTCCCCTGGGTCAGCGGCGGTCCCTGTTGGACCTCTAGTGTCCCAGGGGTTAATGACCGACCCCCAGTCTTCATTCTCTCCCATTGAGGCCCACAGTGACAGACATGTATAGACAAAACATGCAGGGGAGGGTCAGCAACTTTTTTTGCTGCCCTCTCCGCAACATTCCTGATATGGACACTAATGAGTCCCAAAGGGAACACAAAGCAGTGGAAATGATTCATCTTATATACGCCGACACGTTTTTTTTCCTACGGGGCTTAGATGTGGCAAAATCCATTGTGCATGAACGTTTTTATTTTTATTTTATTTTTTATGTATATAATTTTGTCCAGTACTCTCTCTAGAAGAGAGATGGTGAATTTCAGGGAGTGGGGGATGAAACAACACAGGTCTGGAGCCCGGAATCGAACCACATTGTCCTGTCAGCGATAGCAGTGTGCGCCCCGACTTGACATTGTTTAATGATTGGCACGGTAAAACAAAGCGCGAGGCTCCCTCTGCTCGTGGCTCTGACAAGTGGTGTTTGCTCTGTTGACCACAGAGCAGATTCTGCAGCAAAAGGATCAAAAAAGAGAGAGCTAAAGTAAAACCACTATGTCCACATTGGGAACATATAATCTCTCCTTTGAAAATGAGATAAAGGAAAATACTCGATACAGACCATAGTCTCTCTCGTGAGTCTACAACAAGCAACATCCTGAAGCGATCTGAAAGATCAGGATTTTGCCGCAAAATCAAATTTATCAAAGTAAAAACACATTTATGACTAAAGCAATCACATGTCGGAGGGAAGCTCTTAATCTTCAAACTGTTCAGTGAACATTTATAATGACGAACGTGCGTCATTTGTACCTAAAAAAATAAGTGAGAATATGGATTCTTGACTTGTATTATACTCAACATTTGTGGCTAAGGATCAGGATATCTTTAGGAACATATACACATGGAAAAATGGTATAGACACCATCATACGCTAAAGATCATGGGCATGTGTGTGTGTGGTAGGGGGGGCAGCGTAGCACCATGTGGGACCAGCATTATAGGTTTATGTGGACATGATTTAAACGGTATACTATCGTCCAAGCTGGTCTAAAGCTGGTCACATGATTAAGGCGTGAGTAGGTTCGTAGAATTTGGTACATAACGCATGATTGTACCACTTTCAACCTGGTGTCCCTATTGTTTTCTTTCAAAGATGTTCTAAACTTGTTTAACATAAACACAAATAGATTGACATGTTGTGATCTTGTACATCTGCTATTTTCACTATCCGTCATAAGGTTGAAGTATAGGCTACTGTATATAGGAATTATACATGGTTAATTGTCCGTCCCGTGGCCTTGATTGTCTGACTCCAATAATCAAGCCTGCAAAACTCTTTCCATTAGCGAGTAGTGACGAAAGCTCCAAACGGCAAACAGTAAATCGTTAAATGCCTTTGCCGGAGAACCGGAGTATCAATCCGGACATAATCTTGTATTATCGTATCTATCCAACCCATTAATTGTAGCGCTGTGCATGAGTGGAGCGAGCCAGTGGATGGCAAAGTGGGTCATCGGAGGGCTCAACCTTTTAACCCCCCCGCCCTCTTTCACGACAGGGCAGGCAGGCCATCATCATCTGAGATTGACAGGGTCGTCGTCTGAGATGATGATCTGGATGTTTGACTGCTAACTGTCATGGTAGCCATCTGCTATACCCCCACCCAGCAGCACCCTCTCTCTACCCTCACTGTCATGGTGTTTCTGGGGGTTCCCGTGATGGCACAGACACCGTCTGCTGGCTCAGTGGGGAGAGGTAGACAGTGGGACGTCATCGCCACTGGATTATATATTATCTCATTCATTAGGTGTAGGAAAGGTTATGCCTCACACAGCGGTGGATCGGTGTTATGTGGTTAGATGGCTGGCTGGCTGGGTGGCGTGCAACTTTCAGAGCCCGTTTCTTTTTTTTATAATCAATCAATCGATCGATTGTGTTTGCGGCTTGGATCGACCAATTTAGTATAATTTAAGTTGCTATCGGTATCTAGCCTCGCGTAGCCAGCCTTCAATCTGCCTTTTGCCCCAAGCAGAGATATTAGTATGGCTACGTGAGGCTAACAATATTCTTTTAAAATATGGGATCATTACAATCTTAGTGTTGTTTGGAGGCACACATGTAATACCCTCAGTACGGCCCAGGTTGAATTTCCAAAACAAGGATATAAGATATAATTCATCTTCAGTGTACCCTCGTGTGAAAAATGAACAGAACAGCACGTTTGCAATGCAAATGTGTTTTTGCAGATACAGTGATTTTACATTAATATGTCAGTTAGGGTTTTTTTTTATAAACACTGGGAAAAATAAGCTCCATCAGGATATTTGTGGCCATGTAACATGAACGTTGAAAGAAATGCAATACTGCACTACTACTACATTACTACTACACAATGCAATCTCTAGAGAACACCCCTGTAAGTGAGATGCATTGCATGGAACTGGAGACAGTGTTCTGCTAACGTCCACCTCCACGTATCACCCCTGGCTTATAGTCACATTCCGCACAGGGTCAGATTAAT
The DNA here is from genome assembly GCF_963924005.1 of Protomyctophum bolini. Lineage (NCBI taxonomy): Eukaryota > Metazoa > Chordata > Actinopteri > Myctophiformes > Myctophidae > Protomyctophum > Protomyctophum bolini. The sequence continues at coordinate 5,547,802 of NC_137875.1, read as the reverse complement.
CAAACCACACAGCAATTCACAACAGAAACAAACAAACATACAAACCAACAACAACACACACAAAAGGTAGCAATCCATCAAAGCCCTGAAGCCCGACAACATGCAAGAGCCCACAAAATCTAATTTGTCCACTGACAGGAAATCATCATGTAGCTATAAAAAAAAAGGACACTTTATGGTCCCTGGTGCATCGTGACAGCGTAAGCCTAGTGCCTGATCAAGCTGTTAAACATGCCATCTTCGCCATCACAATGACGGTTGCACAAGAGAAGGCGTGTAATGTGCAGTGCAGACAGAAATGCCAAACAGCCCCCAAGAGAACCCATTACCCCGACCTTGGACCAGTTATGTCCCTGTGAATGTGGGCCAGGAGGACGAAGGCAGCACACACCGACCAAACCCACCCACTGTGGCTCACCTGCCTACATATCTCCATCATCTCTCGTATAGAGAGGATCACTATGATAAACACAAACAAGAGAGTGGAGCTGGTGCTAAATGCTGTGCATAAATCTACAATTAGCGTCCAGGTGTCGGAGAGAGTGCTGGTAATCATATTTCATCATATCGTTGGTCTGGTATAGCAATAAAACCCCCAGTGATCGTTCAGACCACCACACTGTGGGTGTGTAATGTAATCACCCTGATGACAAGAGATTAAAATAGGGTGCATTTTGCAATCCCAAAACGTAGTTTATAGTTAAGGGAAATTAATAAAACAACGACCTCTGCATCCACGGGATGCACTATACTGTACTACTGTACTGTTTTTTTATTCTAGTTTATTTTGCTAGCTTTAGTTATAATAATCATTTCTGTTTTCTACATGAATATATTAACCACATTATAACCATATCAAATGAAATGGGAGTTAAATGCTGCAATTTGTAAAAAATGGCAAAATATGACTCGTTGAAGTGGGACTCATACGTTTACCAAAGCAAGTGTCACAATATAATAAAACAGTTGAAAATGGGGAAAGTATATGCAGTTGGAGGGGGTACAGCATTTTGTAAACAGAGCTATGTTGCATCGTTATATACAGTATACTCTCAATGCAACCCGTTGTGAGCTTGTAGATCGGCTATTTTCACCACATGACACCATCGTACGACAAGGTATTGGGGCTTATGAGTGGTTAAAGCTAGTAGTCTACACCAGTGGCGCTGCATCCCAGATGATCTTAATCTGGCTTGGCTTTCAACCTTTCAACCACAAAGAAAACCCATTTCCAACATTTTTTTCTCCATTCTATCTGTTATGACTCATGAGCAGTGCTCTATAGAGCCCAGACATCCATCACAAACAGGCCACTGGTGAGTTAAACCTTCTGTGCCCATAGATAGATAGATAGATAGATAGATAGATAGATAGATAGACGTTCTGCTGTCTAGGTTAAGAAGAAGAAAACAACAACAGCAACAACTCACTGGCAGTGTCTCGACAGATCTTCTGTGCTTTCCCCGGACAGTGATGATGAGTGGGCTAAAAAAAATGGTCCATAAATTCAGACTGCTATCTAAACAAAGCCCTGACAAAGAGAAGAGAGAGAGAGAGAGACAGGACACTGAGGCTAGAATAGAGCCTGGCTCCTCTGACAACAAGAGCAGCCAGGCAGCATGTGATCCCTCCAGCCTGCCGGTTGGCTGCTTTTGGAGCAACAGGATTTGGTGGAGAGGCCTATTGTGAGTGACTCCTAGTCCCAGCCAGCAAGACCAGACCACGCTTCCTGATCCCAGTCACATGCAGGGAGGGGGCGTGTGTGGATCTGTTTGGGAGGGGCTGGGGTGCACCCACGGTGACCCACCCACCGTCCACCTCACAGCTCGCCGTGAGTGACTGGTGGAAAGTAACTAAGTACATTTACTTAAGTACTGTACTTTTTTAACCCATTTTGACATTTTTTTTAGCTCAAAAAATGTCTTCTAAATCCTGACAGTTTTCTGAAAAAGCTATGTTTCTACTGTATGTCAGTCGTACTTTGATTTAAAAAAAATAGCAGACCTACAAAGTACAAGCTTGTAGCGCGGCACTCAGTCGGTGCCGCTTGTAGATCTGCTATTTTTCAATAGCTAAAGCATGACATGATGCTAACACCAAAAGGGTGTTCCAAGTACAATTTTGAGATATTTGTACTCTACTTGAGTATTTCCAATTTCCGGTACTTTTACTTCTATTCCACTACATCTCAAAAGGCAAATATTGTACATTTACTCCACTACATTTATTCAAAAACTTTTAGTTACTATAGTTACTTTGATTATCATTACAAAACATACATCGTACACTGAATTATATACATTTCGGCCCTTTGAAAACAACCGATATACAAGCTTGTAGATCTGATCTGCTGAAATTGTACATCGTGAGTACTTTCTGCTTTTGGTACTTTACGTACATTTTGAAGCCAATACTTTTTACTCAAGTAACAAATGTGAGTACATGTTCCACCACCATGAGCACACAGCTCGGCGGCGTGACTCTCTGGGCACAAAAGGGAAGAGAGTGCATCAGCGGTGCTGAATCAACCAGGCCGAGGCCTATAAGTCCTTCAGCGCTTGTTTTCCCCCCACTGTGCACCACATCATGACGACTCAGCACATCACAAGGAAAGCACCGTGGGAAAGCAGGCAGGCTGGGGGAGCAACTGGGGACATAAAAAAAGTTGCTGCCTAGTGCCTGGTGAACTTGGTTCAGACTATTTTGAGCAGTAGGCTAAGTATTATTGAGTATCGTGACGCGCACGCCTGTTTGGAATATACTACTTATGATCTCTGGTTTTAACCCATTCTGACCTGAGATCAGATTCATACGAGGTTTCCACTGACTGGACACACACTGGTCTGATGAACCCATTCTGACCTGAGATCAGATTCTAAAAAAATTCAGTCGTTCTTCGATTCTTCAAAAAATAGCAGACCTACAAGCTCGTAGCGCGCCACTCGGTGGCGCGCTATGAGCTTGTAGATCTGCTATTTTTCAATAGCTAAAGCATAACATAATGCTGACACCAAAATGGCCCGGGTTCCCGTTCAGAATGGGTTAATTGGGTGTCTGGGCTGCCTTCATCCTTTTGTTTTCTGTTAAATCACATTGTGATGTTCGCTATAAGAGCAAACCCATTCAAACAATTGCATTGACATTGGGGAAGCTGAGTAAGGTTTAGGCTCCTGGTTGGGGTTGGGGGTGGGGTGGAGGCCGGGTTTCCAGGAGATGGATGGGATATGACCACTGTACTGTAACTTTAGTGGGGCGTCTCCAACCCCCCACACTGACTGGGGGTGAGCCGGTCGGTGAGAGAGATATCTAAACACAACTCTCTGCAGTCATAAAGCCGTGCTAGCCTGCAGGCATGTCACAGGAAGCTGTTTCTAATCTCGACTCAACCTGACAGGTGCTTTATTGTTCAGCCACACACCCACTGTGCAGCACATAACTTTGTTTTTGACATATCGATCAGGCTCACTTAGATATTGTCTGGTTATTCATGCGGAAGGTACGGCATGCTCCTGCGTGATGCGTCTGCCTCCTGGGATTAAAACCTGTTTCTTCTCCAAAGAGCCTTCGGAGGTTAATAGTCTGTATTTCAAACTCAGATTCAAAGACATTTTATCCAAAGCTCCGTCATCGTTGTTGTCATTCACAAAGGGTTCTCATTGAAGAGTGCAGGGCTCTGAGTGGTACAGCTCACAGTGGTGGGTAAGACATTCCACACATGTGGTCTTATTTTGATCTAGTATTTAGATATCATTCCCCCCCTAGTACTGTATCTAGGAGTCAGATTTCTCCCCAGATCATATCCATCATGGTGGCAGCCTAGAAATTCTAATCTAAAACATAATTCGGAAAACCAATAGGATAAAACCATTCTAAAAACAACAATAGCCACTTAAACCCTATACTTCGCTGACTGAGGTCCCTCTGGGGCTTATACAAATCTCTTCACAGAGCTTGTAGATTGGCAGTGTTCACCTATTCTTGCCAAATGTTTGGCCTATTATGACATGCATGCACAGAATAGGGATAATAGGGTTCAAGATGTGCGTCATTTATGATGTGAAGAATATAACAAATAAACACAACCTGCGGACACCTCTTGAATGGAGGTCACTCAAATCTAGGTTAACTCAAGCCCAGTTTTACACTGGGGTTGAACTGGTTCCATTCTTTGAGCCTGGGTGGGAACGTCACAATTCTACAGGTTGGAAGATGCAGATGTGGTAAATGGTGCATTTATATAGCGCCTTTATCCAACGCCACTTTACATAGATTGTGCATTACATTCACCCAACATTCACACACACATTCACACACCGATGGCAGTGGAAACCCATGCAAGGCACCAACCAGCACATCAGGAGCAATTTGGGTTTAGAGTCTTGCTCAAGGACACTTCGACACTAACTCTGGGGGAGCCCACAGGGTTCGAGCTGGCAACCTTGCGGTTACCATCCAGCCAATTTACCCCTGAGCCACCGCCGCCCCATATGATATAAAGTAAACAGTTGTGGCAAAAGCAAGCGAAAAATCATTAAAAAAAATGAAAGAAAGGTGAAACTGTAACTGCCATTGACAATTTCATCTCTCCCATTAAAACTAAGGACACTTTGACTGGTCATTCACATTGCTGGCTAGGCCTGGAATCGAACCTGGTGAACCTGGGTTCACATCTAGTTCCATGAAAGCGCCATGATGGTTCCAATGATCTAGAATGGAACCAGTGCCAAAGTGTCTGAACACAAAAAGCCTGTAGATAATCCATTCCAAAACATGAATTAAAGTTGTATAGTTACAGTTATCCCATGTGCATAATGATATAAAACATTTTCCACCTTCAGTTGAGCAGAAATTGTAATGTCTGCGGCTTATATAGTGTATTTACCTCTGTGCCATGCCAGTTGGAGCTATATACATTTAGAGGAAACTATGTTAACCCATTCTGACCTGAGATCAGATTCATACCAGGTTTCCACGGGACACACACTGGTCTGATGAACCCATTCTGACCCGAGATCAGATTCTAAAAATGTCAGTCGTTCTTCGAATTCTTCAAAAATAGCAGACCTACAAGCTCATATCGCGCCACTCGGTGGCGCGATATGAGCTTGTAGATCTGCTATTTTTCAATAGGTAAAGCATAACATGATGCTAACACCAAAATGGGTGCCCGGTCAGAATGGGTTAAACACTAAAACAGGCCAAGAGCATTCTGGGGATATCTTAAATAACACTCCTGTGCCTACTATACGTTACAACAGCACAGTCCTATCAAAAACTAATCCCTGCCAGACATGTAGGTCTGTGGCGTGAATAGGGCTGGTGTCTTGTTCATTTTAACACTCAAGGAGCAGAAAAGCACTTCATACAGTGCTCGGTCTGTTCATGAGAGAGCTGTGAAGCCACAAGGACATAAATCCCAGACTACAGAAAATGAAGTAAAGGAAAACCTTTAAAAAAAAAAGGAAGGGGGGGGAGTTTACTGTGAGTTGAGAGAAGCACCTCCTTGTTTTGACCGGTGATAGCCTCCAGTCGAGGAATGGGGCAATCTATTTTCCTTTTATTAGGAATTTAATTGTTGTGTAGAAGCTCAGCTTCCTACAGGAAGAAAGTATACGGATGTGTTCCCAGGAGATAAACAATGTTTCACTTGTTGTTTACTAACCCTGGGAACAGAAAGGAAGGCCACAGCACAGCAGCATGCAGCTGCCAACAATACTGTCAGATACATGCTGTGTACTGTAGCCTATGCCCAGAGACTTCCTGGAATTATAACATCCCTTTTTGGAGAATCCAAACCAATGTTAAAACAATGTCAATCCCTTTGCCCAGACTTACTGACGATGAGCAACACAGTAGGCTATAGGCCTACTTCACAGGCTGCTAACATTGTAGGTTATTACACCCCCAATTGAGTACTTAGGCTAATATAATTTAACCACTATTTTAGCCACATGAATATTATGTCCTGACACAACAATAAAACTACTGAACGTTAGGCAGGCATGACTACAAATAATAACTATTGGATATATCGTCACAGCCAGATGGTGGTAGTTTTTAGATAAGGTAGACTTGACTATAGGTGACTTTATAATGACAAGTATGATGTATTGATGTCTTTACTGCCCCCTACTGTTTCATGTAAGCATTGAGTCCAGTGGGAAATTTCGTTCATAAATAATTTCGGAAACAAATCTACGAAGAGCCCTTTTAAGTTTCCAAAGAAAAACTATAAGAAATCAACGTCAGTGACTAATAATAGCACTACTTTGTCTGAGTACAAATGCAGATTAATAAATTAATTAATAACATTTATACATTTTAAATAACTATTAAAAAAAATCCATATATGATCATTATGGAGGATACCCAATAGAAAGTGATTTCCATCGAGTCTACGTCTTGAACTAAATAGATGCCAACAGCAAACGGTGGTATAGGCTATTTAGCTCATTAAAAACATAGGCTATAGTTTAGCCGACACAATATTACAATGTTTTGTGCTGTGATCTCATAATCATTCCCCAAGTTCCTACTCATCCTACTGCATATGGCATACGCTTGATCAGTCTCAGAGAGCGTACATAAAACACACACTTAGTGACTTGTCTTGTTCTCAGTTTGTTAGTTATTTTAGAAGAGAAAGAAAAAAACATGCATGGTTCTTTACCTTGAACATGAACAATGCTCCCCAGAGTCCCCACAGCCACAGTGTGGATTAGTATCCGTGATGAATAAGCGTTTTGAGCGGCTGTATAGTCAGTGTATAGGTCTCCCGATCGCATCTCTTTCTCTCAGCCTCCCGACTGGACGGACTGAGAGAGTAGTAATAGACTGTTGTATGATCCATCCACTGTCTACAACACGTAGTGCGGCTAGACTCCGCCTCCGATGATTTGTCTGGAATAAATACACACAGCTGTCAATTGTTCTTCTTCAGATATAAATACAAACTATACACGCCTGACGTTTTGTTATTGAATTGTAAAGTATTTTTTTTTTATTTTTTTTTACTAATATGAGGACTATATATTATACCGTATAAACTCACAAAGAGTGAAGCGCGGCTACGGTACATCAAACTGGGTTAACATCGTGTAAAAAAAAACTAGCTTTGGTCCTCCTTAGCGCTGTGGACCAGAGCTACAGTGGCACCAACTGGTGAACTGCAGTAAAGTTTCTCTCCAAAAAGCATCATATTCCTGTCATTCTCACATCATAAAAAGGTGTTTTCCTATAGCTGTCTGCAACCATGCAACAGACTACTGTATAGACTACTCCTGGATCAACCACTTGATATAATAATTTAAAATTAAATGTATAATAATATTGTATTATTATTAGTATTTCCAATTATTTTTCAATAACCTCCTTTACGTCTACTCCACTACATCTCCACTACAATTATTTGAAAACTTTACTTTCATTGATTGATTAATTGATTGATTGATTGGAAGATTTATTAACAGTAGCCTATGCAGAATAGGTATACATTTCAAGCTCAATACAAAAACTGTTAACTGTGGACGACACCATATAAAGCATTACACTTGTTTACAACAGGGTCCACCATTTTCAATTCATCAGAACATTTAGATGTTTACAAATATACACTTCTATATAACAACAAACAGGAAAAGGAGGTAAAAAGGGAAAAGATAATATACAGTGAGGCTGAGGGGAAAGAGGGTGCAGGGGGAGGAGGACTCTGACTTTTTTACGGGGGTCAGTTTGGAATTGCAGCCGTCTGTAGGTGCCCTTAGAGAGCGGTTTTGAAGGACTCAGGGGATTCACATGTCCTAATGACTGTTGGTAGGGCCGCGGGCGTTCCACATTTTGGTGGCATAGGAGCGAAATGAGTATTTAGACAGGTACATGGCTACCGTATCTTGGTGGTGTAGAGAATCTTGTGGACCAGAGTGACCCATTTCAAGATGCTGTACTCTGTCGTCGACCCTAAGCCATTCCAGCCTGTCAAAATGGGCAGGGGTGAGGTGGGGAGTGAGGCGGCCAAGTAGTAGCCTGACCAGTTTGTTTTGGGAAGTCTGGAGCCTTGTTTTAAGGGCCTTAGAGGCGCTGTACGTGGTAACAAGAGGTGCACGCATAGGAAACCTTGTACAAGGACTCCTGTTAGTGAGGAGATCCTGTAGGAATCTTGTTCTTTGGTTGACTTTTTTGATTAAGTTTAATAGTGGTCATTTTTATCACCGGAAATATTTGCCTCTATTTGTTTGTTTTGATTTGTTCTATCCTAGAGGCAAATACCTACCTAGGTAATTTCATCTTTTCGTGTGATAGATATTGTCACCCACTCGTATAACCAAGAAGCCATCTGCCTTGCTGAGGTTACTATTTGATCCAAAGACAATGGATTCAGTTTTTCGTAATAGTTTGTTATCAGCAAGCCAGGTGCAGATTCTATCGAGTTCAGAGCGGAGGGCCTTTTGTAGAGAATGATTATTATTACAAAACATAGGCCTATGCATTAACCAATTCATTTTGGCCATTTGAAAATAGCCGATCTACAAGCTCGTATCTGCTCTTTTCAAAATATTTTTTATACATTTGAAAACTTGAAATGGGACATTCTGCATAATGACTGAGTACTTTCTACTTTTTACATTTTGATGCCAATACATTTGTACTTTTACAAATTTTTAATTCAGGACTTTTACTTGTAACACAGTATTTCTACTTTGCACGTATTGATATTTTTACTTAAGTTAAAAAAAATTGAGTAGACTTGTTCCACGACCACCACTTACTAGTAGATCAACAGAAACCAAAAGGATGAACCATTGGCTGGTCTGCTATAAAACTACATTTCCCAGGTATCCACCACTGTTATTCTGTGACGCAATAAGCATGCGCCGTCAGCTCAACAGCTGTTTGTTTCCATGGAGCTGACCGACGCTTTAGCTGACTGAAGCTAAAAGCTTCTTTTATTGCGGCTTAACTAAATCTACCGCGGGACGACTTCAGATTCAGAATGTCATCATTAAAACGCAACGGTGATAACTCGGAAACTCTTTTCTCATTTGAGATTTTGTTGGAATATATCCGAATTGACAAAGAAAGAAGCGCTTCCCACCGCCCGTTAGCTCTTGGCTTGAGAATGCTTGATTTCCCCACACTGATAATTTACCAAGCTGAACAGAATGGTGGTGGCAGTAAGTACCCTTCACAACAAGGACACCGTGGTGACGAGAACCACGACAAAGACAATGTGGCAACAGTGGCATCTCCAAATTATCCATGTCAACAACATGAAGGTGAATATATCTTCAACAAAGGCAAGTCGTGTTTGTTCAAAATGAACGTGGACACGTTGCATAGCCATTTATCATGCACCCCTCTCTTTGCCACAGTGATGGATGTGAAAGACGAACTCCCTACATTAGTTGGAACCTCACAGATTTCGCTGACAAAACTGGTGCACAGAATTAAGCGGGACGTGAATGCTCATGGTATTTTGTCTCCCTCTTCCCATGGAGAAAAGAACGTTGTGGGTTTATATGATCTCATGGGAGAGAAAATTGGATTGGTTTCCTTGCGTTATAAAATTGTGAGTCTAGGACCTAGTTTATTGCCACACGTCTCAGCAAAACACAGCAAATGCATGCAGGAGAACTCGCTTACCAACACATGGCTGTTACAGTCACCAAAGTTGCAGAAGTCTGATTCCTGTAAGGATTTGCAAATTAATGGACAGTTAATTAAGAAAGTGACTTCATCAGCAATGCAGGAAGATGTTGTCTGTGTTGCTACTCGGATAGAACACAGGCCAAGAAGTGAAACGCATCAAGCAGCACCCCAAGAAAATGAGCAGACATTAGACGAGGATTTGGCTTTGTTCTGCCCTCCACTTCTCTTCTACAATAGTTCTGTAGACAAGACAGGCAGAAATGAGGCAAAGAAGGACCACAAGTTATTGAAACTAAAAGCAGAGCTTCTTACAATGGAAGATGTGTGGTCGGAGGAGGATGACGGAGGGACTGAAAGTAAATCCAAATCTCCATTGATTGACCAGAGCGTGACACATGACGCCAAAATGAGTGGCCAAGAGCACCAGGAAAGTGGGGTTACTCCAAATGTCCTTGGGGAAGCCTTAAGGCAGTTGCCTCTGCTAAATGCCCTTCTTGTTGAGCTGTCACAATTGAACGGACAGACCCGTCAAGAGCCTCTAAGCATTCACCCCAATCTAGCATGGATCTACAAACCTCCCCCAGAGACGTCAGTTAGTCTGGGAAGCCCCCTACGAGAGGTGGACCAAACCAGACTGGTGTATAAAACCAGACGAGTTGCTAGGCCTTGTTTAGAAGCTATTCACTTGCCGAAAAAAGTTTCTCCCGCAAAACCTGTACAGGAAAGAGAGGTTAAATGCAGTAAGATGAAGGGAAGGGAAGATGTCTGCCCTGACAATAAACCTTTCCATACATGTAATCGGAAAAAGCTGGCTTATGGGACAACTAAGACATTCCATCTCAGGTTGAAACAAAATAAAGCGACGATTTCAAACGCTAATAATAAGGTAATAAAGCAAAGAAATAAGGTCTTAAACCAGAGGACGAGTCTAGATGAACATGTTGAAACTGTCATGAGCAGCAGCGTTGCAGTTGATGCTAAGCAAGACGATGAAAATACTAAACATTCTTACTCGGACACGAGGTTGTTGATTTCCATTCCCACCAGGGACGATGATGAGCATGAAGCACAGCAGAGAGACAATAGTGACAATCAAAGTGAATCGGGTCAATCGCAGTCCGGTTCTCACAGGAGCAAAGAGAGAATGGAAACTCCAGCGAGCAGTCGAGTTAACAGCCCAAAATCCACAAACTGGGATCCCAGCAGTGGAGGAGAGGAGGGAGTAGAAGAATACATTGATGACTTTACCAGTCTTGATCCTAGTGATGGCTGCTCCCCAGACCCCGTTGTCATGTGCTCTCCTGACCCTCTGAGTTTTAGTCCGGAGCCCGCTTTCGCCAGAACACCGATGTCTCCTGCCGGTGGCGACCTCTGCAGTTCTGACAGCACCACCACGGAGCGGATACACAAGAAAACTGTCCTCCCTGTGCCAGTCAAAGCCCCCGGCTCGCCACAGCAGTCACTGAGGGGTACACACGTAATTCGACCACGTACCCTGGCCTCGGCACTCAGCATTTCCTCGGATAACGATGACAGAGAATGGCCTCCACAGCAGTCACTGAGGGGTACACACATAATTCGACCACGTACCCTGGCCTCGGCACTCAGCGTTTCCTCCGATAACGATGACAGAGAATGGCCTCCTACTACTGTACGCTTCAGAAAACAGGAGGCAAATAGCTCCAGAGCAAAGAAGGCATCCATTACAGAGAGTTTCGAGGTATCGGGGAGCCAAAAGAGTGCTAAAGGATTTGAACCGAGTCGGGACATAGAGGAGCTGGGAGATGAGCTTGGTTCTCTGGATTTAAAAAACAATTATCAACACATCTCTGAGCTTGTAGCCCACAAGCTCCCTGGATACACTATGTAAACAAGCACAATATCTAGTCTTTATTTGTTTCTTTTATTTATTTATTTATTATAAACTGTTTATTGGGTTTTTCTAGACTCTAGAATAGAGCATACAACTGTATGATCAGAGCATTTATAAAAGATATTATTAAAAAGTGACATATTGACTTATTGCTAAAATAACAATAACACAACCCTAAACACGGATGGAAAAGTAAATTGCAAATGTCGGTAAACTGTGTCAATTATAGAAAAATAGCCAGTATAGATATAGAAGGCAGTATATCACTCAAGCCACACAACACAAATGTAATACTACCCAAAACCACATGTTTCAATCAGAATGACTGGGAAATGTATTCCTTTCAATTAATTGCTTTTATTTTCCAATCTTCTCCAGTGAGTATGATGGAGGGATATACAGGAATTATGCAGCCTGATGTCCCAATTGTCTATTATATTAAATCACCTATGTGAACTTGTGAACCTTTACATCAGCTACTTTTTTTTTTAAATCTTGCCATAAGTGGCTAAATAAAGGCATCGGCTGATTTCTGTAATTGATTATATTAAATTAAGCCTCCTTGAGTTGGGAATGGGATTGGTGTGAAGAAATCATCTAAAATGTAGGGTTAGTAACCCATAGTAAATTAATATAATGTCTGGGAGATGCTGAAAAGAAATCCTATCAATACACAAATTGTTAGTTAAACTAGGCAGATGCCTGTTGTACGCATTGTCAGACTGCCTATGCAATACCTATTGATGCACCGAATATTCCTCAGCAGAAAATATTCTGCAGAAAATGGCTAAAAATGCATTTTCGGCCTATTCGGGTTTCGGCCCGAATAGGCAGAAAATATATCACCGAATAGTGTATGAAATTAATGCATTCAAAAGGGCTGAATAAATGTTTTATGGACCCAGGTCATAATAGTGATTATTATTTAAGTTAAGTTTTGCCATAACCATTTATTTTGCCATAAATCGGGTAGCTTTAAGGTGACATGGCATGGCAGAAATGGTAGGAAAAAATATATATAATATTAATTATATTCGGTTTTTGGCCAACTGTTTCCTATATTCGGTATTCGGTTTCGGACAAGAATTTCCCTTTCGGTGCATTCCTATTACCCATTATAGTACTTGGGTTGGAAGGCCAGTCTATGATTTCAATAATAGTATGACGATGAATGGATTAAAAGTATAACCAGTATATCCATCTGTCTGCTAAATTAGAGATGACTGATGTTTATCCACCACTCGTCACTGCCCTGAATGGGGTACTGATGAGCAGCATATGGTTTAATAGCACCTATAGTGGTGCCTAGATAGGAAATTATTGTACAGCGCTTTTAAACCCCAGTTTTAACTGAATGGTTTAATAAAAGTATTTTGGTCAGATCTGACAAATATAAGTTGTGATATTTTGTGTATTTATAAAAAAAAAAATCTTAAATACTGGGTGCATTTTTTTTAAAGTCATTAAAGAGGGTAGAAACCACTACTCCTAAGCATGGAATAGTATTAGTAATAGTGAAGATATTTAGAAAGTTGAATAATATATTATTTATTCACTATTGATTGATTGAATTGATTGAAATCTTTATTAACAGTTTGCAGAATTACAGTACATTTCAAGCACAAACTCAATACAAAGACTGTTAACTGTGAGTGGACGACCCAATTAAGCCTTACACTTGTTTACAACAGGGTCCACATTGTTCAATTCATCAAAACATTTAGAGACAAACAAATAGACACTTCTATGTAGTTAAAGAACAGAACAGGAATTCATCATATAGGAAGCGAAAAGGGAAAAAAAGTATATATACAGTGAGGGGAACAGGGGGATAAAAGAAAAGAAAACGAAGGACAGAGTGTAGGGCGCCTGCACACAACACCATGCGTTGATGCCATGTGTGCATATGTGCAGGCACCCAACACCACGTCCATACAAAAACATAGTACAATCCATAGTACAAAGACAGAGTGTAGGGCGCCTGCACACAACACCATGCGTTGATGCCATGTGTGCATATGTGCAGGCACCCAACACCACGTCCATACAAAAACATAGTACAATCCAGATACAAATTCAGCTTTTACAGAGGCCAGTTTCGAATTGCAGCCATCCGTAGGTGCCCTTTGAGAGCAGTTTTGAAGGAGCCAAGGGATTCACATGTCTTAATGACTGTTGGTAGGGCGTTCCACATTTTGGTCGCATAGGAGCGAAAAGAATTTAGTCCCTTGTTTGTGCCGAATCTGGGTTGTACATGGTTTGTTGCACTCCCTCTGGTGTTGTGGGTGTGGACTTCGTTTACATTAAGGAAGTATTTAGACAGGTACATGGGTATCTTGGTGCTATAACTATAACCAACATAACCTTGACAAACCAATTGTAAGTAGTTTGATCGAAATCCCTATGCCATAGATATATATACATTTTTAATCTATGGCCATGAAAAAAAGCACGCACGCTGGCACGTACACGCACGCGTTTATACTCAGTGCGCATGTGCGGGTTCAGTGTGTACGGAAGTGCAGCAGTGGCTCCATGCGCATGGGTGGTGGTGGGGTGAATGTGCTGTAAGCTACAACAATGTCCATAAAACACGTTTTCTTGACAGGACCTCCAGGTAACGAGACATGATATGACTTGATGTTGCAGTTTAGTCTGAACGTCTAGGCTGCTCAGCTCAACTGAATAACTGATACATAACATTAATCTGCGCGACTGTGACGTTATCGTTGAAGACGTTGTTCTGGTTCTGATGAAAACAACAGGGAACGTATCGGGGCTAAAAACAACCCATTCTAATCTCTCCAGAACAGATTTGAGGCGCGCTGCGCTAGAATCTGTCCCAGATTGATACAAGTCTACTCAATGGAAATAAGCCATCTGGTTTTTTAATTGCGTTATCCTTTTAGCGTCCGTTCTCCTTTGTATCAATCTGAGCCGTTTTTTTTTGTTGCAAACTGTTCAAGTATTCAATCAATCAAAAACACTAATCAATATGACAAACTAACATAATGCCTTCACAATACATAGGGATTTCTTTTTACAGTTTAGGGCCGACTATATATTGTGTGAAATTTTGGCAGTAGCCTATTTATCCATGGAACACAACCTACAAAGACGTTCATTCGTCATAATAATGAGACAAGTTTTGTATCAAGGCTAGGAACCACCTGAGAGAAAAAGCCAGTCACTCATTTTCTAGACTAAGGCCAGCCAAAGGTGTCAGACAGTAGGTCTTTCTTGTGTATTTTAAAGCTACTTTAAGCATGGGAAACCATAGATGGAATGCAGAACTGTGCCTTGGGCAAAGAAAAATCATAATAGCACTAATGCCAGCCATGCAATAATAAACCATAAATTACAGGCACAGAAGCCCTTCATTGAAAAAGCAATAATATTGCACTGTCAGTTTTTTTTTCTCTTCCCCCAACCCTTTGTTTGTTTTTGTATAGGTGTGGGGAAGACCACACTAGTCCAGAAGGCCTGTGAGGCTATGCGTTCGTCAGGCGTGGCCATGGATGGGTTTTATACACAAGAGGTCAGAGAAGGAGGCCGGAGAGTTGGCTTTGATGTCGTCACAGTAGCAGGAGAGAGGGGGCGCCTATCCAGAATAAGGTCACTGAATTGTCACGTCAAACTAATTAAACCAATTGTCATTAATGTTTTTATTTTTATTTATTTTTCATCTGAAGATCACCTCACATTTTTCCAATTTACAGAGATGTTGCGGGTGCATCTGACGGGAGACGAGAATACACTGTTGGACAATATGTTGTTGATTTACCTTCATTTGAAAGCCTGTCTCTACCGCTCTTCAGAAATGTAAGCTGAATAGTAATAGTGCTGCACAATGACATTGAAAATGACCCTCATTAATAGATGACAGGAGCGAAAACATTCATGTGTTGTACCCACTTATCAAGTCGTCAGCACCTTTCTTCAACCAGAACCGACGATTGTAATTGAAGGCCAAGGCAAAATGCCTGCATAAATTCCAGAGTGACACTTTTAGTGTTTCATGGTGCCGTCTGGCTGTCACTGGGCCCTGATTAATCCTGCATGTAAATCGGAGGTCCTGGTGTGTGCCGTCTCTAAACACATGTGCTTTGTACATGAAGGCCTTGTGGCGGCACATTTTCCACTTTCATCTCATTTACGGCCATTCTATAATCGCTGCAGGTCACGTCGCATGTGTAGCTTGAACACGGCATACTGTGTGTTGCCATGACACCATCTGTCAGTCATACTGGAATGTGACAACCAGTCAAATGTCACCATGTGGCTACATATTTGTTCACGCTGCCGTAAGTGCTTTCCAGTAAATAAAACAATAATTCCCGATTGTAAGCATACTGTATGAGAGCATCAATATTTCCGTGTAGGACGGTCTATGTACAGCCTTTAGTGTTCCCCCCCCCCCCCCCCCCCCCTAATAAAGTAGCTTTTATTTGTTGCTTCCTCTTGCCCCCATGTAAAGCATCTTTGGGTACTCAGAAAAGCGCAATTTAAGTTTGAGATATTATTATTATTATTATTATTACAGTATGTATTGACATTGGGGTCGTTGTCCATCTCTTGCCTCAGGTAGGGACTGCTGATGGAGGCAGTAGGAGGTTGTTCGTCATCGATGAGATTGGGAAAATGGAGCTCTTCAGCCAGCCATTCATCAGGGCGGTGAGGCAGACCTTGGGGTGCGGTGATGTCTGCATCCTGGGCACCATCCCTGTCCCGAAGGGAAAACCTCTAGGCCTCGTGGAGGAAGTGCGGAGCAGGAGAGATGTGAAGCTCTTCAATGTGAGCGTTACATCATTGACTAGTCAGACAGTAACACGTGACCTGAATAAAAAGAATAATAATAATCATCAGACCAGTGTACACACACACACACACACACACACACTTTTTAAGCCTCTCCACAGCATATCACTGAAAGCTGTTTACACAGCATTCAGCAGGTCTTATAGATGAGCAATCTGCTTAATTTCCCTTGTCTGCTCACTTTGGCAGGAGTGGTGTGGTATACGATAGCGTATTATCCCTCCCCTATAGCATGCAGGATTAACCCTGAGATGTTCCGTGACTGATCCCAACAACAATGGACACTCTGAAATGCCAAAATAATTTATCACAGGAATCTGATTGTACTGTCATGTAGCTTTGGATATTTGCCATGCATAATGCTTACCATAACGGCCTGGGGAGTTAATAATAGTAGCGTTGTTCTTGTTATTTATTTTATTCTGATATATATTATACACACACACACTATACTATCGGTATATATACTGCCATTTGTGGTGTATCTATTCACATATTTATTTTCTCTTTGCAGGTGTCCAAGGAAAACAGAAATTCCATTCTCCAAGACATTATTTCTGCATTACAGGAGTGTCTTAAACACACGGCCTCTTAAGAAGAAGAAGACTATGGACAAGCACAGAGGTTATGCATCATTATGCTGGCATTCACCTTTTATTTATTTATCTCTCTCGTCTCAATGCATATACCGTACAAAAAAGTGCACAGCCTGAAATCTAATAGAATATTTGCATCCTCTGCCTGACATGGTCGTGACCTGACCCGAGGGGCGTCCATATCAGCTGAATGATGTAGTGTGTCACATACACGTACATTTATGCATTTTCTCTTCACATACAGCCGCAAAAATGTATCTCATGCTGAATAATTAAATGTGAAATGGCAGAACAAAGCAGAAGAGTAGCTGTAGCAGAACATAGACACGCTGTGCTTTGGAAGTCAGACTTGTCAGTCTCCAGAAATGGTGCTTCGTTTGATGGACCTGACATCTGTCATTGTGTGATGCTCATTTATTCTCTAGGTAGGATAAATGGTGCTTCTCCATATGAAGGCCAAGGTCACACAGGAGGACTTGCATGTCCACCATGTCTCTCCTTTGACATGTGAGCCTCTTGTGTATCGGTCTTGTCAGTCTGAGGATGTCGTTCATGCAGGGAAGATCAATCAATATTTAACAGGGCAACAATAAACCCATCCCTGGCCTAGTGTACATGGTTTATTCATCTGGCGCTTATGAATAAGGACACAGAAGAATAAACGCCTCCACGTCACTCTTCATACCACTTCAGCATTTGTGACGGTTTTCTTTGCGTATCTGAATAGTTGAAGAGATGGCAATACCTGTGAGTGAATATTTTTCTCATGTTAAAGGGAAGTTGATCTAATAATGTTTATTTTGAGATTTATTTGAGAATCTACTAGCTTAAGTAAAAATTTTGCAACAAAAGAAAATGCATTTAATTAATTGTGTTCATCTGTTGATGATAACGTCTGAAAAGGTTTACAGGATAGTAAATGTTTGCCTTTTATTTGCTAATGTAATTATGTTCAAATTATAGTTTGAGTTTGAGTTTATAGTAACAAACCATGCATAATAACTAAGCTTCACACTTGTCCTAATAAAGAGCTCCCCCTACAATAGGAGTAAGAATTACAGAAATGTATATTACTGTAAATAAAAGTGTACAGTATTAGTTAATGCAGGTCGGTACATCTCATTACATAAAGGTTAGAAGACAATTAGACATAAATAAAATTAAACCATGCAGCTCTCAATGTCAAGACAGCAGCAGTTGCATACATTTAATAATATGTACTATATGGTTTTTCTTTTTAGACTAATCTGTTTTTAATGGTGATACAACATATAATAGTTAAAGCATGCAGTGATCTTTTCCTCCAGTAATACGGTTTTAAATATGGAGAAGCATTTATTTTCCTAAAGCCAAAGCCTTTGGCTTTAGGAAAATAAATGCTTCTCCATATTTAAAGGTATTATAGTGTTTAATTTATACTCTGTCACTATACAGTGTCGCTCGTTGAAAGCTCAGTTCGGCTTGTAGATTTCCTTTTCGGTGTAATTCTCATCGTTGTACTATAAGGTAAACAAATTGGCTTCAAGACGTTCAAGTGACAAGTAGTTGGCAATGTAAACGTATGATTTCTCATGCCAATAAAGCCCTTTGAATTGAATTGACAAGTCAGGTTCAAGACAAGTGGTCTTTAAAATCCTCCGGTAGCCACGCCCCCTCCACACACCTGCTGCAAACGCAGCAAACATTAAACAGACACTTGAAGGTAGCAAAACAAGAGTGGAAAACAACGTATAATGTAACTTTATACTTCATGGAAGTTGAGCGGAGTAGTCTGGGTTGTAAGGAAGTGAAACCTGCTCAGTCACAAGTGTGTGACAGTTTGAAAGAGATCTTCATCTTCATAACAAACTGCATGGACGATTTGTTTTTAAACAGGTGAGTTAGCTACACGCGTTTGTGTGCACTGTGCAGTGAGGGACAGAGGGTGAAATGAACACATTTAACAAATTGGTGCTCGTGTGTACACTTTTATACATTTATAGAATAAATATACAGACAATGTTTTATTTGGGGTGTCATAGCACAAAATCCTTGTATGAAACTTTTTTTTACCATGGTTTAATTGAAAGCGTCATGGTGGCGCTACAACAGGCCAAGTCGCGTCACACACACACGTTTATATTGCTCCTAAACATTTTGCCAAACATCACACACACACACACACACACACTCCTATCCTCCTGGTGGAGACCTGTGCCCAGAAGGGCACTTTTTCTAGTTGAAAGTGATATTGAACCAAGTGTTACAACCTGAATTGCACATCTATATATTATAGTATATAAATACTAATTTATTTCAAGGCATATTCTAGATTCCTAGTCCAGGCATACTGTCCAAAGTCCTCACAGCTTCCTTCATGTTTTATTTATCCGATAATATAAAACGAACTAACTTACGTACACGTACTATGCAGTGTGTTGTGAGAGCGTGGATATAATAGGCAAGGCTATACACTGTACTGTATGCTATAGGCTGTATGTGTTGTACCCAGAAGGATGTAGTATAGGCCTACGTATAGAGCAGGAAACAACAATAAGTGTTGTACCTGTCCTTTTTTTCTTCTTTCTAATTATTTGTTCGGCCCAAAATGAATTGTTGAACTTGTCACGATCTGATACAGGTCTTTAAATAAGTAGCCTACTTTATGAAACGTCTATGGGAAAAAATAATTGGAAATTGTTTTCCGGGCCGCTCGTCGGGGTCGGGACTGCGGGCTGCGGCGCTCTATGGCTGTGTATTGTCTGCTGTTGCTAGTGAGGGTGAGTGTGACAGGGTGAGTGTGACAGGGTACAGTGTACACTACTACAGTATGTGGCTCTAGTGAGTTGTGACAGGGTACAGTGTGTACAACTACTACAGTATGTGGCTCTTGGTCAGCTCACTTTCTTTCTTTCTACCGTACTTACTTATACTCAAAGCTTATGCCAGGTGTCTCTCTCAACTTGCTCCACAGGTGCACATGGACCCCCAAGCTCTGCAGCTTCTTCTCAGCCCTGAGTCCATTATCCTGTGATGACATGCTGTGAATGCTCCACCCTATAGACTTAGAGCCTGTCCTAAATCCCTGAGTGACCTGCACTACACCAGAATCCAAGGTTGAGTGAGAAGATGGCAGCCAGGAGAATGAGGCGGGTCGTCAGTGCCATTGATACTGGGAAGAAGGGTTGGCCAGCTAGCCACTAGCCAGATGCATGGACGATGGAGATGACTGGAGATGCCGCTGGAGCGCTCATCATGAACTACAGAAATCTCTATCCATGAGTTCCAAAGGTTGACCCTGGCATCACTTACACACCTGATGAACTCAAGTAAACAAGACAACTACAAGGTAGGAACTTTGCTGCTGCTGCTTGTGTTGTATGCTGTCTTGCTGTGTGCGTATACTAGTGTGATTCAAGCTGGTGTACCTTTACTGTCATTTTGGGACCCAATGACTGGGTGGCAATGAAAACTTGTTCAGTGACTGTTTGTGGCTCTGGAATTGAATGCTACAGTTTGTTACAGTATGTGGCTCTTGATCACTTCAATAATCCTATGAGTGAATTTTCTATTTCCTTTTGGTTCTAGCTAGAGGTTTTGGGCTTTATAACAGCCATCAATTCCAAATGTTAATTTTCAATTGAAGACTGATAAACAATAGGTTATCTGTGTTGTGTTGTGCTGTGCTGTGCTGTGCTGTGCTGTGCTGTGCTAGCTGTGCTGTGCTGTGCTGTGCTGTGCTGTGCTGTGCTGTGCTGTGTTGTTTTGTGGTATTGGTTCATAACTGGCATGGTGGCAAAGAATGACTAACTGCTTTGCAGACTTGCAGTGTAATTGTGACTTGTCATTTTGGCCTAGTTTCTGTTGCCCCCCTGATTGCTTTATTTGTGTTGATATATGGAGTCTCAGTGTGGGGCAGACCCCAGCACTGCACATAACATGATTCTGCGTTCCTGTGGGTCTAGAACCTCCGGGGGCCCCCACACAGAGTTGCACCACTCACTTCACACAGGTGTGATTTTTATAATGGGATGACTCTAGAGTTGCAATACCCTCCATTGACAGCCCAGTGATCCAAAACGATTTTCCGATCTGCGTGTATTGAACAACGTTAAACTCACCAACATTGCAGCTGTAGGGCAAGCTTGAATTATCTGTAGACATGTTATGAGCTACTTTCTGCTAAGAAATTCCTTGCCGTCTTTCTAAGTGTTGGAGTTTGGAAGCACTCGTTTTCGTTAACGGGTCGCGCTGCTGCTTCCTGCAGTATGTGGAAATTCAGGTGGTACGTACGCACTGGTACAGTGACTTCGACGAGCGTGGGTCTATGATGGACCCACCCGACACAATAGTGGTGGTCCCCAGGTTTCTCTTCGTCAGGATGGTGGTCCCTGGGTCAGAATCAGTTGAAAACCCCTGTACTACAATATCACGCCATTGGCTTTTTATGTATTTTTCCTAATGCTTGTCTAACTGATGTAACCTGTCAAAGCAGCTGGCAGAGAGGGTGATGCCAGCTGTGCTCTGCATCAGGCTACATGCTGCTGTATACAGCATCTGTTGCAGACCACCACCCCCTCAACTGCCACTTCACGTCCCAGAATAGTAGCATACTAGCTGCTATAAACTCAACTCTGCAGTGGTCAGTTGTCTGTATGTAACTGCGGTGGACAGAGGTGGAAGAAGTTCTCAAATTGCCAATGGCATTAAAAATACCCACACATTAGACATTACATATAAATGAAAAGTATTACGTAAAAAGTATCGTCAGCAAAATGTATTAAGTATTAAGTAAAAGTCCCTCAGATTGTTAATGCTGCAGCATCTGCGTAAGCAGCATGCTACTGTTTCAGATAGTCCAGTGGTTCCCAAACTAGAGGTCAGACCCATCCAAAGAGTCACTTGATAAATTGAGATAATTAATGGGAGAGGGGGAAGAAAAAATGAAGTTCTGATACACATATTCCGTTCTTTATCGAATCTATTAATTTCTTTGTGAAATATTGGACAATTTCAATATATATTGAAATTAAACCATGTGAGAAATGTTGGGGATTTTCTTTTATTTGTTTGAGTGTGAACAACACACATAATAATATGTGACCCTGACTATACATATATTATGTTATGTTATTATGTTAATATGTTAAAAGCCAAATGGTTGGAAACCACTAGAATACTTAGTTGTATTTTAATAGCTTGTTTTTATTTAGAACTATTATGCAAATAAATGTATAGTGGAGTAGAAAGTAACATATTTCCCTCTGAATGTACTGAAGAAGAAGTATAAAGTGCCATAAAATGTAAATATTATACGCAATCTCTATACTCTACTCAACTATAGCCTCAATCTTTATACTCAACTCATCTATAGCCTAATCTCTATACTCACAAATACCATCACAGAGAGGCAGAGAAAGATTGATTGATTGATTGATTTATTAACAGTTTGCAGAATTACAGTACATTTCAAGTACAACTCAATACAAAAACTGTTAACAGTGAGTGGACGACACCACAAAGCATTACACTTGTTTACAAGAGGGCCCACCATTTTCAATTCATCAAAACATTTAGAGACGTACGAATATACACAACTATATAGTAAAAAAGAAATCGTCATAGGAGGTAAAAAGGGAAAAGAAACATATACAGTGAGGGGGAACAGTGGGGGGGGGATTCACCCTTTGAGAGCAGAGAGTTTTCCCTCAGGAAATCAGAGCCTTGAATAATGACACAACTGCCAGGTCAACTGTATTTGACCTGTAAATACACACCCAACAGAGCACATGGATGGAGTAGTGTTGGACAATATGTTTTCACAACCTCATCAAATCATTGTAGTTCACCACAATTGTCATTGTATGGTTGCTAACTTCCATCCATCGGCTTCAGCATAATATTTGTGGTGTTATTTGGGTTATTTTTCCACAGTACATCTGGATTTACCCAACCTAGGTGAATTTATAAGGCGCCCGGGGAACAGTTAGGTTACACGGCACCAGGTGAACAGGGTTAGGGGTTAAGTGTGCATGTGGGAGGAAATAATCACAGCATACCCTCTGCGATAAACTAGACTACACTACACCACTGCTTATTACTATACTTACTACCTTGTATCATATCTTGTTTCTTGTATGTTGGACATTTCTCGTATCACTCTGTTAGTGTCTACTGCAGACATATTTCACTGTACATGCATGAGCATATGAGAAAGAAAGTCAATGAATCTGACCGTAGCTCCTGCAGCAGGTTTCAGGGTGGGAGGACTGCCAGGGGCACCGTGTCACGTTGTCTTGATCTGAAGGTGATAGCCTACTGAGTCCCCTTTGGTAGAGTGGCAGATGGATTATGTGTAGGTCGTCCGACTCGCCTTCACACCAGGATGTTATACTGCCATTAAAACTAATCCTGCTGCTTATTGTCGGAAAGTGCGCTTCGTTTGGCGGGTGTGAATTAGGCTCATTCGAATTCTGGTGCGGATCGAACAATTGTATTCTAGTTCGCCAAAATAACAGGGGTTTCGCTTCGCTTCCAAGCGCACCTGACTTCGATTCACTGCAGGTGTGAATTATGGGCGTCGGTTCCTGATACCCTCACACTCACTCACAATGTTTACCCTGCCCGGCTATACTAGTATACATTACCATTATACTGTATGGACATATACTGACACACCAGGGATCTCCTTAATATACTATACTAGTATACATTTCCATTATACTGTATGGACATATACTGACACACCAGGGATCTCCATAAGGGGCATTAAAACGGATCCAGATCCTGACACGAGTATTGCAGAACCTGCCGGTGTGGCATGCGTGCAACTTGTAGGCCGCCGAGTAGACCGGTCTAGTATATATTGAAATTTAATTTAATTTAGAGGATAGCCCTTTGAGATGCGTCATCTCGTTTTAGAGGGGGTCCTCGGGCACAACACAATGAATACAGTACAGACAAAACAATACATCAAACATGTAGTACTCATATTATGGGACACATCTTGAATCTTCTTGAATATTGTGTGACACTGTAGAACACCAGGGGGTAAAGACAGCAATTTCCCTACCAATGTGTCTGTTGTATTATAATAATAATAATAGTTATTATTATAATATCTGGGATTTATATTAAGTACTCAAAGACACTTTACATGTGTGGGGGGCCAGGAGAGCAAAACAAAATAACTTTATTAGAAAAAAAAGAAGTAAAAATCAAAGACGACTCTGTACACTGTAACAGAATAAACGTGTACAAAATGTATAGTGTTTATGCATCATATAGTCTAAATGAATCCCAGTTACTAAATGAAACATTCTAGGCCTCTGTTATTCATAGCCATACCAATTGGCCAGAATCTCTAGAGAGATGCATGAGTTGATGAAACCCAAGGACCGTAATCATCTTTTTTTGGGGGAAAATCTGTATATTAAAAAGGCTTGAATAAATCTGAAGTGAATTTGTCCCTTATTACCATATTGCTTAGATGCATTCACACCATATCTGCGGGACAGATGTCTGCGTAGCACCCTATACACGCTTGATCCTTCTGCACATGGAGGGCACATAAACGCAGGGAGCTTACCAACAATCTGGGACAAAAGAGAGCTCAATGGGGGATGGTGGTGGTGGGCGACAAGGATTTCTTTTTTCTATTGTGGTTTTGTACGTACACGTCCAGTAGACACAATGGCAGCTGTGGATGACAGGTTATCGTCCCATTGTCCAGGCAATGCTTGGGCCGAAACCTCCATCTGAGCAGATGTACATCTAACACTGTTCAGACCACATGGGAGACGACGCCTACATGTCAGCCCTTTCATACCGTAGTGTGACCATTTTCCAAGGTGTCACAACGCAGATAGCTACTGCAGTCATTGCATATTATTCTATAAGGCAGTGCTGCTCAACCCGCCGCGTACAATTATGATATTTAGTTATTTTCATTGTTTTGATTGAACCAGATTGTAGGTATTGTATTGTTTGTTCCAAGAGAAAGTGATATGGCCTGATGCCTGTATGAACTACTTGCTTATTTATTCACCTGTGATACTCTGTTCATTATAATGCTCTCTTCACACTTTATGAATGAAGTCTCATTTTGTAACTTCATCATTAATTAATCACAATGTTTTTGTTCATGGGGTCTGGCCTTGAATATATACTATATTTTTTAGCTTGTGGCCCTTAGACTTTTGCAATGTTGCTGAGTGGCCCCTGAGCCATCTTAAGTTGAGTAGCCCTGAAGGGTACTTAAAAGCACCCTAACATGTGAGTGTTTGTGAAGGGTTTGTGCGAGGGAGGCTGGCAGACGGGTGCATTGGAGAGCAGGCCTTGTGGTGTGAGGCACTGCCTGAAGCACAGAAGTGTAAAGTCAGTGAGTCAGTGGCGTGCACAGATAGACACTAGTTGGTGCTAGAGCACCTGCCCTTTGCCCTCTGGACAGCAATGTGCCATTTAAAAAAATAATGTACAGTGTACACTGACTGGTACAGTATGTGGACCATGGTGACATTTATCAATTATCGATAAATCAGCTTTATCATTTATTATGCCCCAAAATCTATAAATCTCACACTAAGGCCGGTTTCATGCGCTGCACAAGGTGCCCGTTTTTCACTTGAGCACCTGCCCATCTAAATGTACACCTGGTGTACACCCAAAATTATGGGTGTACACCACGTTGATAAATAAGGGCCTTGGAGTCACAAATGGATATATTTTCAGTGAAGATATTACTTTATATTAGCGTGTACTCTTTGAAAGTCTCCTAAACTATAAGGTCCCTTCTCGGCATATAATGTAGGTAGATGAGCTCTTAGAAAGCCTGAATTATACTCTGTGTCGCACACCTAAAACAGTAGATGTACAGTACAAACTCAGCTTGTAGATCTGCTATTGTGTGGCATGGTGACGAGATGTGCGACCAAGTATAAAAGATCCAAGTATAAATACCTGTCATCATGCTTCCACTTTCCTCCCTGCAGCAAAGCTGTCTGTGGTGTCATGTTTTGTTCAAAAGGCCCATAATTGAGCTCTAGTACCCCCTTTTTTTCGTGCTAATGGACATAATTAAGTGGTAACTTTGGTCCAGTGGTCTTGACAGGTGAGCAGTTAGTGTCAAATCCTTTTAAAAGGAACTCATTTGATCTGGTTTCCTTAACCACTTCATTCCACAACGGCTGGCTGCCCACTGCCAGTGGTTCCTAAAGCATTCTTCCCATTGCGTCACTTCTTTCATGGGCTCCCTGGGGATGCTTTCTGTACTATTAGCCACACAGTGTTGGGTTTCAAAGCTGTGAGCACTCCCCACGTCCACGCTACGTTCTAAAGCCTGGGATCAAAAGAGGTGTGGGGGGTATGAAACGGTCTACAGACACAATCTACAGACTGTCGTTGTATTACGCATGATAGTACAAAGGATACCAATTACCACTTATTTTTTCACTTCATTTTTATTGATGAAAAGTCAGACAACAAGACAAAAAAAAGATAATACGAAAAAAAAGAACAAAAGGAGGAAGACAAAAACAAAAGACAAGGCTGCATTATTCATATTACAAGATACATTCATTGAAATCCTCTTGCATTATCGCTAGGCTGAGAGAAGAGATCCCACTTTTTATAGAACTTATCCTCTTGTAGTCTTAAGTATGAATGTTAGTTTTTCCATAACATACAGTTCCTCAGTAATGTCCTCCAATTACCACTTTGGGCATGCAGTTAGTTATAGGTGACATTTCTCAATGATAGTTGTTGAGTCAAAACTCAGAAATGGAGCAAGAATCTTATGACACCTCAGACAATCTCCCAGACTAGTGCATGTAGCTGATCTACAAGCTCACAAATGAATTGCAATCCAACACATTGTGAGCTTGTAGAGATAGTAGATATCTAGTATTTTCCACTATTCGTCATACAACAACGTATAATTGTGCTTTAGTTGTTAAATGATCTGAATCTGTACTTATTTTTTTTTATCCATTGATGCTCTAGTCTACACACTATGACATTAAGCAGCCGCCACCAACGCATTTCCCTTCGCAAATCTGTGTGTCAAGTGTCAAGAGTCATCTAGCCGCGAGGGTTGAGTGTAACACAAGCACCATTAGCTGTCAGCGAGGGGTCGATGGAGTGAGGGGGGGGGGGGGCGGGGGGTGGAGGGGGTAAAGGAGGGCGGGGGTGGGGGGTAAAGGCCCCAGGGCATCATGCTCTTGTTACAGGGCCGGCTGGTAGCTCTTTGTGATCTCTGGCGGTTTCTCTGTGAAAGACTCTGACAAAGCAAGTGATCTGTGTGTGGGATGTTGCCTGGTGGTGGAGTCCCCTCTTTATCTGCCCACTGCTTACTCCTCGCACTGCACTCAGCCCGGGCCCGGTTACACATTACGCCTGTGAGCGAGCGGATGTGTGTCCTGGTGGTTCTGAGGGCCCTGTTACACGCCTGTGAGCGAGCGGATGTGTGTCATGGTGGTTCTGAGCACTACACTCAGCCCGGGCCCTGTTACACGCCTGTGAGCGAGCGGATGTGTGTCATGGTGGTTCTGAGCACTACACTCAGCCCGGGCCCTGTTACACGCCTGTGAGCGAGCGGATGTGTGTCATGGTGGTGGTTCTGAGCAGAAAAAGGGAAACGATTGCGGTCTGGACTGGAGGTGTTGGGAGGTCAGAATCGGTTTCATTGTCACCGTCACTGGTTTACAGGTGTTTTCAGGAAAGAAAGGGAAAGGGAGGGGGGGGCGATGCCTTGATGATAATACATGTATCTAATCGTACTATGTTATATATTGTATGTATATATTGTATGTACTATATATATATATTATTATATATATATTATTATATCATTATTTTGGAGCTACACTTTTTTAGTTCATCGTCTGACCTGTTCCATTTACCCCTTTAAAACCCATTTTGGGGCGAGAACCCCTTTAGCTATTGAAAAATAGCAGATCTACAAGCTCACAATTAACTGCAAATCTTGTAGACCTGCTATTTTTGAAAAATCAAAGAACGACGATGTAGAATCTGATCTCCTTGTAGTTCTTGCCTTCGCTTTTTATTTAATTTGAAAGACAATTCTCTTTAAGTTGTACCAGCAGCACCATCAATAATCAGGCAGAGAGAGAGTGTCCAGCCCTTTGAGTCAGTGCAGTACTTTCTTTCTGTATGGGGGGTCAAGACCCTCAGGGCTCCAGGGCAGGCACCAGGAGCTGTCAACGCAGTAGTACGGGGGTGACATGAAGCCGGGCCGGGGGGGTCAGAGTGCAGGGAGGGGGCACAGAATTCAGGAGCATATAAGTGATCAATCGATCATCCTTTTTCCTCATCAATCACCATGGTTCAGAACATGTCCCGCGGGGAGGCCTGCTGGGCCGCGCATAATGCCTGTCAGTTCAAACCTGTAGAGCAGTGGTCTTCAACCAGTGGGTCCGGGGACCACCAGTGGTCCTTGAGGGGGGTTCCAAGGTGGTCCCCCCAGCTAAATGACGGAGAGTTGGTAACCAAATGGACCCTTATAGATCTTTAAACTATTTATTTATTTTTTGGCTTTCGCCTTTATTTTATATTGTTTATAGAGGGACAGAGACAGTAGGCTGACAGGAAATAGGAGAGAGATGGGGGGGGGGTGGAAGACATGCAGTAAAGGCCGTCGGGATCGGGAGTCGAACCCGCGGCACACTGCCAGACTGGATTACCAGCCAAGGTGCCTGGACCGCTGAGCCATGGCACAGGCCTAGATCTTTATCTCTTGAGAGCGTAAAATGAAACCAAACTGGTCTATTTGTTTTTATATTATGCTCCCAGGAGTTAAATGGTTGTCAAACATCGGCATTATTACTTAATTTACAAAAAGTCTACACAATTCCAGAATGTAAAGGAAGAATGATGTTATTTTGATCAACTTTCGCCTGCTGTCTCTCATTGTGATACAAAATCCTATCTAAGTCTTGGGACTAAGAGGCTATGGGCTCCATTTTCGTCACTGCTAAAACACTTATCCCTAAACTTCTTTTACTATTTTGCAAAACATTTTTGAATAGTTAAAATGGCCAGTCTACAAGCTCACAATGTGTCAATGTAGATTGGCTCATTGAACTATTCAAAAATGTTTTTCAAAATATTAAAAAAGGCAAAGAAGTTTAGGCATGAGGGGTTTAGCGGTGACGAAAATGAAGCCCAAAATCTCATCAAATGGTGGTCCGTCCGTGGCTCAAATGCTGAATAAATGATGGTTGTTGATATGAAAAAGGATTGGAAACCACTGCCGTAGAGAGAAGCAGCCTGTCAATGTCATTGCTACGGGTGCATTTGGTTCCATTTGTACTTATGGGGGGGTTCTTGAAATGTAAAGGTTTTGAGGATCACTAACCAAATACAGTATTTTTTTTGGGGGGGGGGCTGATAAAAAGGCATTGTGATCTGATTCTGAATGACGTCACATCGTCAAAGAGTGAGTGTTTTTCTTTATCTGAGACGTGACAGAAGCCCATGAGGCTTTGTGCCTGTAAAAGGCTGAGTCATACTGTATTCATAATGTATTCATACTGTATTCTGCATAATGACTCACAGACTGCTGTGACTGCCATGATTAATGCCCCTCTTGGATAGTTCTGACAAATTCACACCACAAATGCAGAGGTTTTCCAAAAATGCTCCCCCCCCCCCCCAATAACAAAGTGCCTCCTGCTATCCACGGAAAAATTCCAGATTCAGATCCAGATTCAATGGATATATTGGCTCAAAGGTAAATGGTGCATTTATATAGCGCGCCTTAATATCCAAGGCGCTTTACATAGATTGTGCATTACATTCACCCATTCGCACACACATTCATTCATACACATATGGCGGCGGAAACCACGCAAGGCACCAACCTGCACATCGGGAGCAATTAGGGGTTCAGAGTCTTGCTCAAGGACACTTCGACACTAACTCTGGGGGAGCCCACAGGGTTCGAACTGGCAACCTTACGGTTGCCATCCAGCCACTCTACCCCTGAGCTGAATACTTGCAGAAAACCGGATTCAAATCCAGTGTCGTGTGTCCAGTGTTTTGTTCATGTAATGTGCGATGAAAGTTTGTCCAAATGATCTGTCCATTTAAGCCCAGCAGTACAATTTTGGGGGTTTTGAATCCCAGGTATAGGACATCAATCTTGGGCTTTCTTGAGCTTTGCACTTTTAGAGGGTCCATACTGTAGAATGTCTGTGCATATAGGGATGGATGGGTGTTGGTCTTTCTTTCTTTCTTAATATCCACACTTGAGTATGTGACTATGCAGATAACGGTTCCATGACATCATGGCACAGATAATGTTGCAGAGCACATCATGAGAATAACACAACGTCATACTGTGGCTCGGGACCAAGTAGAATGGCTTTAGCTCCTGATGGTCTGTGAAGTGAAACTACTGTATATGGATGCCAACATGGAAGAAGTCTGATTCTTTTGTACGTACAGTAGCTATGTATTTAATGTCATTATTTGTTGCCATTAGACAGCCCCATTACCACTGGTGCATGTCAGATCTTCACTTTATTTAAGTATGCTGGAGCGATGTGTGACTTCATAAATAATATAAAAAGGCTATAGGTGTAGGGTTTGCGACCGTTATGTTATGTACACATCTGCATTATGATATGCTAATATTCCTAAAGGAACATTTACACACCTGCATATATGTGCTGTCCTGCTCTACTTTCTTTTTTCAATATATGTTTATGGCAAGTTTTCCCTCAAACAAAGGCATTTTATAGAATAAAAAGAAACATGATTTAACAGATACCACAAAACGTAAATGAAAGAGAAAGGGACAAAAACAAAACAAAATGACATAGAACATAACGAAACCAGACAATAGACAAATGAGGTTTACACAAACGATACCACAAGCAATCACGTCACAGACAAACAGGTATAGACAATTGACAGTTGACACTAGAGGGCAGCACATCACTTAGTCTGCTCACTCATAAATGGTGACCAGAGTTTCTGGAATAGGAGGATGCAGGTGCTTCCTATTTGACAGGGTAAATCAAGTTATTTCCAGATGCAACACACCTCCCACGTCCTTTAGCCACATATTGATTGATTGATTGATTGATTGGAGGATTTTCAGATTTTCAGGCAAAAAATGGCCTGGACTTCAAACTTATCTTGAACATGTACAATAATGTATATCTCAATATCTACTGTATGTATCACTTGATCTATCTCCACTCCATCTGCCTTCTGGGTCCCCACTTGCTCTATACATCTCCACATAATCTTACTTGATAAACTAATCATTTGATCCTTAACTCTCTGTGTCGTATAAAACAAGCTCATTAGTTCATTTTGACTGGAGTTGTTTAAAAGAAAATCCTATTTGCTTCACTTTTCACTTGGTTGACATTTCTATATTATAAGCCCCCCTTTTTCGTGGTCATTTTGAGATATGGATTATGACATAATTGTCGAAATTTAAAAAAAAAAGGTTTGAAATCTTTTATGTGCAATGAATCTAGAATACCGGTATATGAAAGTTTAACTTTTTAAATTATATTAAGGAAGAAAGTGAACTGGTTTGAGATCGATCTGTAAGTGGTTAAAAAGAAAATACAATGCAATCACTGTATTAATGATATCAGGTTCAGGTTCATTTATTTGTTTGTCCCAGAGGGGTGATTTGTTGTACAGAAAAGCATCGTAACAGGCAGACATGAACATGAATCACATAAAATACAGTAAACACACATGGGGTACACATAAAACAATAAAACAGGAAGTCAGTTCAGGTTATCAGTGTAGAAATTGAAAATGAAATAATTTTTTTGTTTTACTGCCCATTATATGAATAATTAAGACATTATTTTGTAAAACCTGTGCTAACTTTTTCTGGTTAGAGGACTACGAAAAACTGGAATTTTGTTTTGGGAAAGGTATTTTTGCTTTAGCAGACTTTTTATGCAAAGCGTGGGGAAAAAAGGCAGAATGTTTTGTTTGTGTAAAAGAAAAAAGAAAACAACCCAAAAACCTGTTTCTTGTACACAAAACACAATGCAATATTGAAGCAATGATTTGTATGGTGGTGTGTCCTATAAGTCCATGTGGGCTGGGCGCCTTGTGTGCATGACACAAAAATAAAGAATCTATCTATCTCATCTATGGCATTACAGATGGGGCGAACATGACGCCAGCACAAATTAGTGACTCATTGACAGCATTAACCCTCTAACACCCGCATTAATTTCTACTTGCAAAAAATTGATTTCAACCTTACTACTACTTTGTACTACTAGGACTGACACAAAAAAATATGTTAAAAAAAATAAAAAAATAAAGTTTGATGAAAATTTTATAATAATTATATAATAATATAATAAATTAATAATTTACATTTGGGGGATATCTTTCACAATAATGAATAAAACATGTTCTAGACATTCTAATGATCACAAAAAAACATATATTACAATTATTTTACCTACTTTTAATTAGGGTAAAGGTCAAAAGTCTTAGGTTAAATGTTCAAAATCGCACAGAGTCCAGACATTTTTTATTTGTGTGAATTTCAGCCTCTGTGGGGGGTGTTTATATGCAAATATCATGACCAATGGCATTGAAATGGCATTGCGATGAACATCACTGATGACGTTTAGGTGAAAAAAGAACAGAAAAAAATAATAAATAATTTAGTAATTCATTTAATTAAATTTGTTGCTAAAAAGCAACTCTGGGTGCTAGAGGGTTAACAGCAACATCGAATGTTTGATTTGGCCAGACGGTGGCCTGTCCTCACCTTATTGTGAATATGTCACTGCCGCCAGGGCAAGTGGTCAAGACTATTAAGTACAGTAAGTACACAATGATATACAACCCTCACACCCATGTCTCAGAAATGCTGACAAAAGGTCTGGGCCTTTTTCCTTCTCGTTATCTAAAGTTTAACTTCCTTCTTTGTAACTTCCTGATTTATTGCTTTAGGATTAATAAGATAAGAATAAGATAGACTGTAACTTCCTGATGACTTCATTTGCTATTTCTGGGCGTTACGGTTGGCAGTGACTATAGCGTCTCTTCGCTAGATGGTCTTGGAAGATTACAGTAAGTAGCTGATATTTAAACATTCACACAGTGTGATTCATTTTAAATGAATCATTGAACGACAATGTTATCTGTACATTAGCAAGGATGAATGTATTTATTGCTTTAGGATGTAGGTAAAATATACCAGCCACCTGCATTTGTGGACCTTGGACATTAATTAATTAATTTATTATTGGATGGACTGTAACTTTATTTTGACTCAGTGTAACAGTGTAAATCCGAGGTCTTACATATTGATTCTATCCATAGATGGCATATACTAGAAGGTATCTCTGCGGGCTAATTTCCACTGTCATCCCGACGATGGTGTATCTGCTTTTAATGCATAACGTCTCAGAGATGAGCTGGAATGCTAGCAAACG
This sequence comes from Protomyctophum bolini, assembly GCF_963924005.1. Taxonomy (NCBI): domain Eukaryota; kingdom Metazoa; phylum Chordata; class Actinopteri; order Myctophiformes; family Myctophidae; genus Protomyctophum; species Protomyctophum bolini. Next base: position 5,514,437 of record NC_137875.1, on the reverse strand, counting down.
CAGTTCTAACTGGTTGGAATACACAGCTGCTGATGGGAGCCCTGAAGATGACGTTAAATGCTCCGCAATCCTGGAAGGAGACACAGAGACACTGCAGAAGGCCGAGCTATTGTTAATCACTAAAGACTTCAAGAGGACTGTCCAGATCCCTGATGAGTATTATATTAATGCCACCCAGGACTGCAGGTATCGTTTTGTGAACCAAACTTATCTATATTTCAATATTTGATTACTATTACAACATTGAAATGTAACCGCATTTGTGGATTTTTAATTATCGATAAGGAGTACCCCCATATTTCGCCAATGATTAGGTATATTTAATTTGTTCATTTCAGGATGTTCAAGCTTAGAAGGAAGTATTTGACGTTCCCTCTAAGCCAGGAAGAGGAGGACTTCCCCCTAGCCTTTTCTATTGTTGTCCATCATAAGGTAGGCTATACAAAAATTATACTCTTTCCAAACATATTATAAAACATATATATACAGTATAAGCGGCCCTCTGCAGTTGAAATGATGACAAAGTGGTGGTCTCAACGGGTGCATTTATTTCTGCAACCGTGAAAACGAAAGAAAGAAGCACTGTTATGATCATATCAACTATTTCATAGTTTTCACTCAGCAATAAAAGCTTCACTCGACAGCTGTGCATTAAGTTCATCACTTCCATATTACAACCAACAATAAAATGGTTAATTCATAGCCAATTATAATACAGTGATACAATAAATCAGTCCACTTCAATACATGACCAATAAAATACCAAAGGGAAAATGCACAGTAATCAAATATTTTATACACCAAAACATACCATAAACAAATACAATTAATTAAGTCCCAAACAAATCATGGATGAGAAAATAATAATACAAGGAACAAGGAACAAGGAACACTTGAAAATTATATTCTGGGAAATGCCCAGGTTAAAAAACTTGAATGCCTCCCCCTAGCCAGCCGGGGCGCCTGATGGAGGGGAAAGGAACTGGTTCCTTCCACGCACTACGTCCAACCAGGGAAACTCCCCCCTGTCAGGTGTAAAGGAGCAACTTGGACACTCAGGCATGAAGGAAGCATGAGTTCAAGTCCGTTGCTCTCCCCTTGTCCCACATATATGGGGACTAGGTTGGTGGAGGCTGTGTAGAGCAAAGGATCACATTAAATAATTGACACACGGGTGAAAAATGGGTTACAAAATCACGAGATAAAAAAATATATATACTGTACTGTTGGGCGGGGCCGTTCATAATACAATTGAGGTATGAAGCTGCGGGCCGCATGACATTTATCCCAGGGCCGCATTTGGCCCGTGGGCCACACTTTGGACACCCCTGCTATAGTCCTACAAATACATATTTAGCCCCATGCTCTAATGACCCCGCCCCCCTGTCAAAAACAGCTAAAATCCCTAAAATGAAAGAAAGCAGCAAATGAAAAAAGATTAACACTCATCTTTCACTTTATCTAATAACAACCTAAAACATGAACCTTGGTTGAAAAGTTGTCCTTTAAGCTGTGTCTTAGGCCTACAGGCAACATTTACTTAATTGAGTAGGCCTACAGTACACTTTGCATATAAGCGATCAAATGTTTCATTTCATACCTTGCTGTGTAGTGTAACAAAGGCACGCTGTGCAAACAAATGCTAGTGTGCGTCTCTTCCTCTCTGACTCGGGGTGTGTGTGTGTGTGTGTGTGTGTGTGTGTGTGTGTGGTGTGTGGTGTGTGTGTGGTGTGTGGCTAGCAGGCCTCAGCTAAGTATGGTGTGGTAACAGGAAGTTTAAAAGTAAATAGCCCGAAATAAGTTTCAAAAATAAGATAAACAAAATAGGCAAGGTAAATAACAAATTAACTTCAGATTTAAGAAAATGATTGAAGTTAGGATTACCAGTGTCACGAACAGTTACATACAGTATAATATTTTTGTGATCAAGATGTGCAGTGTCAGATTTGTCGTTCCATTTCCGAATGGCTATAACTGACTTCCACATGTGCTGGTCCTGGATAGACAAGAGTGCACTTTGCAAGACTATATTGCTATCAATTAAACTCAGTATTTACAAATTGTGAATATTGGTAGCCAATAGAATTTAATTAAATTCCCCCTTTCTCATATACTGTAGGTACAGAACTTTGAGCGCCTGTTGCGTGCCATCTACGTCCCTCAGAATGTTTACTGCATCCATGTGGACAAGAAGGCAGAGGCTTCAGTCCATGCTGCTGTCTCGGGTATCTCTTCTTGTTTCGATAATGTCTTCATGGTCAGCCAGTCTGTGAGTGTGGTCTACGCTGGCTGGTCACGTGTACAGGCCGATCTCAACTGCATGGCCGATCTCTACAACGTTAGCACAACCTGGAAGTATTTTATCAACCTGTGTGGTCAAGACTTCCCCCTGAAAACCAACCTAGAAATTGTGAGGAGCCTGCAGGTACTGAAGGGTAGAAACGGCTTGGAGTCTGAACACGGTCCTGACTGGAAGAAGCAGAGGTGGCAGAAAGTTCATCAAATAGTAGATGGAGAGCTCCAGGTAATCATTAATGTCACGTGTGCATGTTTGTTTTATTTATTTTCTTGTTTGTTTTTCAAGTTGTGTTCCATATTGTGTTTTTGATTTTATTGTTGACATTGGTTCTTTGCTTTTCATTCTCTTTTGGAACAGCAATATGCAGAAGCTGCGCCGGCTAAGGACCCACCACCCTTCAATCTGCCCATCTTCACAGGAAGCGCCTACATCGTGGTTAGCCGGGGCTATGTAAACAGTGTGTTGGAGGACAACCGTGTACAGGAACTGAAGAAATGGTTTGAAGACACCTACAGTCCTGATGAGTTTCTCTGGGCCACCATTCAGCGCATCCCTAATGTTCCTGGATCAGTCTGGCCAAACGCCAAGTACGACATGACCGATGTCAACGCTATTGCACGGCTAGTGAAGTGGGCGTTCGATGAGGGGTCAGAGGGTCAACTGGGGGCTGTGTACCCAATGTGCCATGGAAAACATGTTAGGCAAATATGCATATATGGTGCTGGTGATCTGAAGTGGTTAATTGAGCAGCACCACCTTTTTGCCAATAAGTTTGATGTAGACTCAGATGTCATTGCCATCCAATGTCTGGAGAAGTACCTCAGAAACAAGGCACTGGCAGAAGAACATTAATTGTATTCAGAAGAACATTCAAATGTAGAGACACAGACAGAACCAAACCAAATGTATTATTTCTAAGGCAAGCACTGTCTGGGGACCAGTCATTGATTAGTTTAATCTTGTTTCTAACAACTGCAGGTTACAGTTGTATTTAAATGAGCTCTGTGCTTTATACAAATTCAAACACGTAAAACAGACACACAAGGAATAGACACACCTTTAGTTTACTTACTGTAGGGCGCCTTAACTGATCATTTCCTGCTTTTCTTACACAATACAGTGAACATAATAAGTACTCCATGGCAGATGCAAAGATAAGAGAAATTGAGAATAAGTGCATAGCAAGTGGGCAAGTGTATACTGTAGCTCCTTATTTACAATAAGTTATATTTTTTGGTTGGGAAAAAAAGAAAAAGGCTCTATATTGTTACATTTTAATGTTCCAGTTCCAATTTAGTTCGCTCTCTGTTTTTTTTTATATATATATACAAGGCCGGTTCTAAGGGGGGGCAAGGGTGGGCATAGCCCACCCAAACGTGCATCCTGCCCACCCAATCAAAGATTATGGAGTGTGTGTGTGTGTGTGTGTGTGTGTGTGTGTGTGTGTGTGTGTGTGTGTGTGTGTGTGTGTGTGTGTGTGTGTGTGTGTGTGTGTGTGTGTGTGTGTGTGTGTGACTGTGTGTGTGTGTGTGACTGTGTGTGTGTGCAAACTACTGTAATGAAATAATTGTTAATTTTTTTAACTGTCCTACGTCAAACTGTGAATATCAGTGCATGGTCAAAGGACGGCAGTGAAGCAAGACTTTTATTGCAGTGAATGGAGTTGGCACGGACGATCATCTTTTAGGGAACTGTGTTGCTGTTGGACAGATTAATTTATACTGCATGAACAATATAAAAGCATGATTATCAAAAAGACAAAGGACACTGTACTTTAATCATCTGCAATAAAAGCCCTTTTATATTCACCGTTTGACGTGGACAGTCAATAAAAATGAACAATTTCTTGATTACAGTATTCCATAATACATTTGTTTTGGCCTCGCATTTTAACTTCCACCTCACTGAAGCGCTGGACAGACTATCAATTCAATTTATACACAGTATATTCTTTCCTTTTTCTTCTTTTTTCTCCATTCATTTATGATTTCTTACTTTTAATCAATGCTAAATATCTCTGTATTCCAATATTCCGGTAATCATTGCCATAGTGTGTTTATTTCAGTAGCAGGGGCCTCCCAGTCTCTCCACCAGGGTTGGTTCTGGAGGGGACAGGGGTGTGCAGACCCCACCGAAATGTGCGGTGCCCACCCAATCAAAAGTTATGGAGAATATTTATTTGTAGCCAATATAAAACATACCACAAAATATCAGTACCATTTATCAGTTCTGATTGGGTGGGCAGCATTTTTAGATAAATTGAACCCATCTGAACACTGTTTGCCAAGTGCTGTTAACCGACAGGAAGTGGCGTGCACATAAGACACTGGGTGGTACTAGAGCACCTGCCCTTTTTCCCTCTGGACAGCAATGTGCCCTTTTGAATGTTCGTTTTTTGTTATTTTTGTTTTGTACAGTATGTGGCCCATGGTGACATTGATCAATTCTGGATTAAAAGCTTCCAATATATTATTTATGCCCCAAAATCTATAAATCTCACACACTATTAAGGCAACCGGTGGTTCCACGTGCTCCACAAGGTGCCCTTTTTTTTCTTCACTTGAGCACCTGCCCCTCGAAAAAATGTCTGTGCACGCCACTGCCAACAGGGTGCGGATGGAAATTGGGTTACTATTGGTCAAAGAAGGAGAAGATAGATAGATAGATAATCTGAGATGATATAGCATAGTTTTCTATGCATTTCAGGGGATTATTACGCTATGCGGTGCGTGCGGGATGCACCCCCATATATTCGTCCTGCCCACCCTAGTGGGCCAGGCTACAGCTGGCCCTGTATGTATATATATATATATATATATATATATATATATACACGTAGGAACTCAGCTGGATTTGAACTCACAACCTCTGGCTCACATGGATGTCGTCTTAAAAAGGTTGCCACTGAGCTCTCTGTGATTTAAAGTTTTAAGTTGTTCTTCTTGGTGTCACTTTTCAAATGGGGCCTTGTACAGAGCATTTGAATGTTTTTTCATCTTTTATTTAAATCCTCAAAAATGATGAAAAACTGCATGCTATAGTATGCCGTCCGAGACCCTGGGCTATATCCCATGGTCTTGGAGTGATTTTCGTCTTTTTCTCAAATCCTCAAAAATGTGGAAAAACTTCATGCTATCAGTTTCAGGTTTATTTGTCATGTGTCATGTGCTCAGAGCACTCTCAGTCTTACATACATAGGACATAAACAAACATCTATAGTGCAAGAAAAAGACAAAAAAACAGAAAAAGAAAGTGCAAGTGAAGTGACAAAACGGTGCAATACAGTTCATGGTCAGCTGTTCAGCAGCCTGACTGCCTGGGGGTAGAAACTGTTACTGAGACGGGTGGTGCGAGATTTGATGCTCTGGTAGAGTTTTTTGGAAGGGAGTGGTTTGAACAGGGTATTTGTGGGATGACTGGTGTCTTTAATGTTGTTGTGTGCTTTTTTCATACAACGAGTGGTGTAGATGTTGTGGATACTAGGTAGTTCTGTGCTGCCGATGATTTTAGCTGATGTTTTAACGGTCCTCTGCAACCTGTTGCAGTCCTGAGCGGTCGTGTTACCGTACCACACTGTGATACAGACACTTTCAATTATACAGCGATAAAAGTTCACTAGTCCTTTTGTACTTAAGCCAACATTTTTAAGGCACCTCAGAAAGTACAGTCTCTGCTGCGAAAATCACTCCGAGACCATGGGCTATAGTTCATGGTCTCGGAGTGATTTTCGTCTTTTTTCAAATCCTCAAAAACGATGAAAATCGGTTTGCTATTATATGCCGTTTTTCATCCTTATTGGTCAAAAATGATGAAAAATGAGGATTTGAAAAAAAGGCGAAAATCACTACAAGACAATAGGTTATATAGTTCATGGTCTCGGAGTGATTGTCGTCCTTTTCTCAAATCCTCAATTTGTTTGAAAAACAGCATGCTATAGTATGCCGATATATATATTTTTAAATTACAAATTAATTTGTTTTTCCTGTGTGTCCTGTATGAGCTCTTGTGATCCTGATCGTGAATGACATTGGTATCCCGACCTGAAAATGGGTTTTTATGTTATGAATTGTATTCATAATATGCAGAATGGGTACATTTCAAATTGTATTCATAGTATGCAGAATGGGTACATTTCAAATTGTATTCATAGTATGCAGAATGGGTACATTTCAAATTGTATTCATAGTATGCAGAATGGGTACATTTCAAATTGTATTCATAGTATGCAGAATGGGTACATTTCAAATTGTATTCATAGTATGCAGAATGGGTACATTTCAAATTGTATTCATAGTATGCAGAATGGGTACATTTCAAACGAAAGCATTGGTATCAGAAAAGTATCAGTATCGGCCCTTTTTGGTCATATCGGTATCGGGCCGGCGGATATGCCAGTCTAACCACCGATCCGACACGGGGGTGTAAGGGGTTGACACTATGGCAGGTAAATAGAATGTTGGGACATGTGGAGTTTGCTTTGGAGTTGCCCCAAACTGCAAGTGCACATTTGAGTGAGCATTATTCTCTGGTATCGGCTAAAACAGAAATTGTGGTTTCGGGATCGGATCGGGGATGAAAATAGTGTATCGGGACATCCATAGTTTTCACCACAAAGTGTCACGTCAGCCCTGTGATCGTGCGTAAGTAAATCGTAGGGGACCCCCAAAAATATTTTTTCTGCAACATAATGGTTACATTCTTTGCATTTGCGGCTGCTCCTATGGATGAAAATAGAATTGCTTCTGGCTCTGGGTTGCTTAACCCACCCGCGACACCCGTGATTCAAATTTGGCATGGATTGGACATTCCGTTCGTGATTTGATTTGTGGCGTTTTTTGTAAAATAGGCCCCTCCCACTAACTTTGGACGACGATTACGGCCGAATGATGCGGACTACCAAAATTCTGCCTGTGGCGTTTTTTATCGGGTTGGAAGTGGGCAAGCCCATGTAGGTCCAACATGGTCTACATGTGGGCTAACTGGGCATGGGTTGGAAGTAAGCAAGCCCATGTAGGTCCAACATGGTCTACATGTGGGCTAACTTGCATGGGTTGTAGAACTTGTAGTACATCTACAAAGTATAACCTTTAACCTGTTAAAACGAACTAAACCAATTAAGCAAATAGGTTTATTTCCATGCAGTCTCTCCAGTCTCCAGTCAACATTTCACATGCTAATTGTTAAGGGGTGGGGTCACTTGTGTGCCTATCCAATCACATTCCTAACAGAGATTTGTTTTTTTTGGGAGGTTGGGTGAGGGTCATTCTCACACAAGAAGTCCTGCTGACCTGTTGATTTTTTTGACTGCTTTGAAAATGGTAAGCTGCTACATTATCTTATTGTAGATTATACTGTATATTGTATTTACTTTGATCAGTTCCCTTACTTCCCTAGTCTGTTTGATCAGTTGTAGGCTAGTGTTTCTTTACCTACACATGAGGTCATATTCTTTGATAACTGTGTCCATTAAGGACTCCAATGGAAACAAGCCATGAGCCTTCTTGTTTTTAAAATACTCTTAGCAGGCCTTGTATTGAACTGTACTTTCCTGTGCTTTTTTTTTGCAAACTGCTAATACATTATTCAATCAATCAATCAAAGTCTAGTTGAATGGCTAGTCAATTAATTTAATTTGTCAGCATTTATGTAATCTAGTACAATACAGACTTTGCAAAGTCTTAAAAAATAGGCCTGTTTCAGTGGAAGTCTTCTGATGTTTAATTGCTATATATTTTACAGTTGTTGGCAGGTATAAGCTCCAGCAACACACACCATCTTCTTTTGTATGAAGGCTGTCAAATTCAGCAAGATTTTATGTACTTTACTTTGATAATTTAAGTATATTCTGATGTTAGACCACCGTCCACCAATTAGCATCTGAGCAGAGTGGGCTAGCCTGCAGACCTCAGAAAACCTGTATTTCTACATACTTACAATTTAGGCTTTTAGCAGACGCTCTTAATCCAGAGCGATTTACATTAAGCAATAACACGTCTACATAAAGTGCTATATTTAAAATATATTACAAATATTTAATGACTTGTGCCTTCTTTATAACTTTTTTTTCTTGATTCAATAGTAAGATATTTGTTATTATTATTTGGGATTCCAACCATATACTGACATATCTAATAGTGGTTTCATTGCAAACCGACCACTAGGGGGCGAGCCAAATTAGTTTGCACAGCTTTTTGAAAACCTTATGCCCATACCTAACACCACGCCAAAATTAAAAAAACTAGTCACCAAAAGCCAAATCGTGGTGATTTATTACGAGTTCGTCCCCAGCTATGAATGACAATGTTATCTGTAGCAAGGATGAATGTATGTATTGTATTTATTTGTCTTTCTTTCTTTCAGGACTCCTGACATACGAGACCAGCCACCTGCATTTGTGGACCTTAAGATGAAACATCCTCAACAGATATGGCATATATGACAAGAGAACACATGGATTGTTATGTTATTGATTATGACTCACTCACTGAACAGTGTAAATCTGAGGTCTTAACATTTTAATTGTTGCAAGTGAAATTCTTTCACATAGATGGCATACACTAGAAGGCCACGTTATTCTTTGCTGCATATCTGCGGGCTTTTGACTGTCATCCCGATGATGGCGTGGCTGCTTTTAATGCATAACGTCTCAGAGATGAGCTGGAATGCTAGCAAACGCAGGTCTGACTGGTTGGAATACACATCTTCTGATGGGAGCCCTGAAGATGACGTTAAATGCTCCGCAATCCTGGAAGGAGACACCGAGACACTGCAGAAGGCCGAGCTATTGTTAATCACTAAAGACTTCAAGAGGACTGTCCAGATCCCTGATGAGTATTATATTAATGCCACCCAGGACTGCAGGTATCGTTTTGTAAACCAAACGTATCTATATTTCAATATTTTATATACCATGTTCGTACCATGTAACCCCCATCTTTCACCAATGATATTCAATTTGTTCATTTCAGGATGTTCAAGCTTAGAAGGAAGTATTTGGCGTTCCCTCTAAGCCAGGAAGAGGAGGACTTCCCCCTAGCCTTTTCTATTGTTGCCCATCAAAAGGTTATACTTATACTCTTAATTATACTGTATGATTTTCCAACACATTATAAAACAAATATATATATATATATATTTTTAAATATGTATTTATATTGCCACTGGGAAGGACTAACCCACTGAAAGATTCTGGAGCAAAGGGACCTTATTTTAAAACACTAGAGTGGTGGCACTGGCCTACTTGGAACGATGCAAGTTGGAAATGAATGACCCGCCCAATTATGTCCGTGTCCCATTTATGCCCATATATGGACTTCTTTATCAGGCATGCCCAAATAGTCTATGCAGATGTCAGAACTTCACTGTGATGTCAGAACAGGCCAGCTCCATATACTGTATGTATAGAGGCTTTTGTGCTGGTTCTGGACAACTGGCTATCCGACGGATAGCCAGCCACAGTACTCTGTGGGGGTGTGGAACACACGTGTCGAATTTGAAGTCGGTGCGGCGAACACTTCTTGAGTTACGTGGAATACAGACGTACACAAGTACGTATGTACTGTACACACAGAGACTTGGTGCATTTATATGGAACTATAAATACGATTATAGTTCCATTTCGTCAGAGTCAAAATAATTGATCATTTATGCTAAAACTGACACGAATCGGTACACATCTCTGGAGTCATGTGATCAAGATGTGCAGTCAGATGTGTCTTGTTCCATTGATTCCGAATGGCTATAAATTACTTCCAAATGTGCGGGTAAAATGATAGACAAGAGTGCACCTTGCAAGACAATATTGCTATCAATTAAATCCAGTTGAAATGACAGTCACATTATTTACAAATTGTGAATATTGGTAGCCAATAGAATTTAATTAAATTCCCCCTTTCTCATATACTGTAGGTGCAGAACTTTGAGCGCCTGTTGCGAGCCATCTACGTCCCTCAGAATGTTTACTGCATCCATGTGGACAAGAAGGCAGAGGCTTCAGTCCATGCTGCTGTCTCGGGTATCTCTTCTTGTTTCGATAATGTCTTCATGGTCAGCCAGCCTGTGAGTGTGGTCTACGCTAGCTGGTCACGTGTACAGGCCGATCTCAACTGCATGGCCGATCTCTATAACGTTAGCACAACCTGGAAGTATTTTATCAACCTGTGTGGTCAAGACTTCCCCCTGAAAACCAACCTAGAAATTGTGAGGAGCCTGCAGGTACTGAAGGGTAGAAACAGCTTGGAGTCTGTTCACAGTCCTGTCTGGAAGAAGCGATGGTGGCAGAGAGTTTATCAAATAGAAGATGGAAAGCTCAAGGTAATCATTCATGACACGTGTGATGTTTGTTTTATTTATTTTCTTGTTTGTTTTTCAAGTTGTGTTCCATATTGTGTTTTTGATTTTATCGTTGACATTGGTTCTTTGCTTTTCATTCTCTTTTGGAGGAGAAATTGATCCATAGTCATTAATTTATCCCCTCATTTATCTAAGGCGACAGGGGAGGCTAAGGACCCACCACCCTTCAATCTGACCATCTTCACAGGAAGCGCCTACATCGTGGTTAGCCGGGGCTATGTAAGCAGTGTGTTGGAGGACATCCGTGTACAGGAACTGAAGAAATGGTTTGAAGACACCTACAGTCCTGATGAGTTTCTCTGGGCCACCATTCAGCGCATCCCTAATGTTCCTGGATCAGTCTGGCCAAGCGCCAAGTACGACATGACCGATGTCAACGCTATTGCACGGCTAGTGAAGTGGGCGCCCGATGAGGGGTCAGATGGTCAACTGGGGGCTGTGTACCCAATGTGCCATGGAAAACATGTTAGGCAAATATGCATATATGGTGCTGGTGATCTGAAGTGGTTAATTGAGCAGCACCACCTTTTTGCCAATAAGTTTGATGTAGACATAGATGTCATTGCCATCCAATGTCTGGAGGAGTACCTCAGACACAAGGCACTGGCAAAAGAACATTAATTGTATTCAGAAGAACATTCAAATGTAGAGACACAGACAGAACCAAACCAAATGTATTATTTAAGGCAAGCACTGTCTGGGGACCAGTCATTGATTAGTTTAATCTTGTTTCTAACAACTGCAGGTTACAGTTATATTTAAATGAGCTCTGTGCTTTATACAAATTAAAACACCGTACGTCTTGCACACATAAAACATGACATTTTTATTTTAAACATGTGCAAGGTATTTGACTGAGTAGGGAAAAAAGACCCTTGACTGTTGTTCACACATGGTTATACTTTGACTAAGGAATAGACACACCTTTAGTTTACTTACTGTAGGGCGGCTTCACTGAAAACAGGCTATGTTTGGAAAAATACGTAGACAATCTTGTGTCATTGTCTTGTATAGAAATAATTTCCTGCTTTTCTTACACAATCATAGACTGTAAAATAATATGGACAAAGCGTTCTCCGGGTCTGATATGGACTTTAAACTAGTGACTGGAAGCAGAAAGTATTCATGGCCATGTTTATTAAGGTAATACAGTCTATGTGAAGTTGGGCCCAAATACATGGACCTCTATGGAGCTATAGAGTTTTTTGGGCCCAATGACAGTGCCACAACAGGCCATTATATGAACTTTCAGGAAGTCAGGATTTCCTACTGGCTTCAGACACTATTGGCTTCACTCACCCCCTGTACACAATACAGTGAATATAGTACTCCATGGCAGATGTAAAGATAAGTGGGCATAGCAAGTGGGCAGCACATTACGTACAGTAAGTTATATTTTTTCTTTTGGGAAAAAAATAAAAAGGTTCTATATTGTTCAATTTTAATGTTCCAGTTCCAATTTCGTTCGCTCTGTTTTCTTCTTTTTATATATATATATATACAAATATACACTCCATCCTGATCGTGAATGACATTGGTATCCCGACCTGAAAATGTGTTTTCTGTTTGATTGATTCTCTGGTATCGGTGTGAATGAAAATAGTGTAACGGGACATCCCTAGTTTTCACCACAAGGTGTCACTGTTGTGCAATGTGCAGCCGAACACACACACACACACACACACACACACACACAATACCTATACAGTATATGATGATTTCGGGTGTGACAGTACAGTAGAGGGACCCCCACACGGTAACTCTGTCATTTCTCAACCATTTTGGATGCGGGGCGGCTCACCGGAACCGGGCCACCCCCCTGGGCACGTTCCTATGGGTCTGGAACTTCCGGGGACACCCATACGGAGTTGCACCACTCACTTCACACGGGTGTGATTTTTAGAATATCACGGGCGGGGGGGGGGGGGGGGGGGGTAAACGTTCATCCTGCCCACCCAATCAAAAGTACCAGTACAGTTTACTGTTCTCGTCTGTTTCAATATCCCTCTTTTAAAAATCTAAATATCTTTTCCAAGCGTGACCTGGCCAAGGGAGCAGGCATCAAAACAAACGATGCAAATCCAGTTTAAAGAACTAAATAGTTCAAATGCATAAACGGGAGCTAAACCAATCCTCTATAGTAATAATTTCTCTATCTTTTAAAATACTTAAACCTAATCCGCCCATAGTAATCGGCTATGATCATTTTAGGTCATGTAAGGCATCGATTATACTATAATGCTACCCATACAGTAGTTCACCCTGCAGCAACAGAACACATTACAGATACCAAGTTACAGCAATGACACTACTGCATGGGGTCTAGTCTATCTACTTTGTTATAGCAAATGCTCCACAACAACACAGTGAAACAGTGAACAGTGAAACATTCCTTACTTTTTCTGTAAAGCGACTTTGGGTACCTAGAAAAGCGCTATATAAATCGTATATATTATTATTATTATTATTAAACAGTACTTAATTATCTGTTTTGAATCTCAGGTATGTTTCCATTGCATAGTTGTCTCATCAACCTAGAGTACACACCTTAATGAACTGACACCAACTATTTAAGCTACGTTGACAAACACAAAACTAGTTTAGCTTGTAGAACATCCTGTCTCCTCATGTCCCCAAGTAACACTGTCCTCTGAAAGGCCATCTGCAATAACCTAATATTAAGTATACTGCGCACCCATTCACCTTTGCAGCTAAGTGTCCCTTTCTCGGACTGCAACTGTAGCCTACTTACTGTATAAGACGGAAGACCCATTTATTGAAATCCCAAACATGGAATATACTTGGACCATATATATTATGCCACATATAATGCCTGTCTGGACGGCCACCTGCCAGTATACAGTTGGTAACTTCCCAGTCTTTCTGGGTAAGTTGGGTGACTATATAGCTATTTTTACCCTGAAATCTCAATTTTGGGCCTGTCATTATAGGCTAAGAAGAAAGGACAATTGCTGATCTACAAGGTCACAACATGCCGTAATGTGTTGTGAGCTTGTAGATCGGCTTTTCCCCAAAAATAAGTTTTGATAAATGACTTATTTTAAAATGTGTAGCGCAGTGGAATAGAGTAGACACTATGACACGTCAAGAGTCAATTAGTACTATAGGCTATACATTTGTGTTCTGGTAATATCATTGATCACTTGTTTTGCATGTCCGTGGCAAAAATAAAATATTAATGGAAATGTCCATCACAATCACAAGCTGGCAAAGTGATTTCCCCGGGTGCAGATAGCTGCTGTATTATCATGGTTATTGGTGGTGGTGGTGGCAATATTAATAATTTTAGTCTGAATATATCAAATCCTGTTTTGAGGATCACACAAGAATAGCATCACTTTATGGACAAAATAACACTTTCATAATTAAAGTTCATAATTTCAGTCTGCTTGAGGTGTAATGCAGCTTTAAACAAAATAGCAGACAGTGGCACTGGTACATATCAATGAACTCAATGAACTCATGAACTCGCAGTGCGTGTCAACCACATAGCCGACATTTCTCAGCTTCAATTATGTTTTTCATACCAATCGTTAGAAGCATAGAAGCATCATGGTTTTGTTATGCGTACACCCTCATGGTACTGTGCCAAGAGAACTCACAAATCAAACGCACGTACAGTACACGCAGTCAAGTTGTCTACAGTCAGTTTATATATATACAGTTTATATATAGATGTATAATCAGTGATTACGGATTACAGCAGTGATTCCGTAATCACTTCTACAGCGTGTTTGCTCTGTAACAGGGGTTACCCCATCTCTCTAACGCTTTATTGAACAGAAAATCCCCTCTGACATCACTGTCCTTCATGTCCCCTGACATGACATCACTGTCCTTTATGTCCCCTGACATGACATCACTGTCCTTCATGTCCCCTGACATGACATCACTGTCCTTCATGTCCCCTGACATGACATCACTGTCCTTCATGTCCCCTGACGTGACATCACTGTCCTTTATGTCCCCTGACATGACATCACTGTCCTTTATGTCCCCTCTGACATCATCAGGTGACCAAGAAGGTGAAGTCGGTGCAGATGTTCCGGAAGCCTGTGTTCAGGCGCCATGCAGGGCGACCGTGTGGGCGTGTGTGTGACCCAGTTTGACCCCAAGCTGCTGGAGCGCGGCGTGGTGTGCAGCCCAGGCTCGCTGCGGACGCTCCACGCGGTGCTCATCTCTGTGAGGAAGATGGGATATTACCGAGGGTCCCTCTCCACGCGGGCCACGTTCCACATCACCGTGGGCCAGGAGACCGTCATGGTTCCACATCACCGTGGGCCATGAGACCGTCATGGCCAGGCTGAGCTTCTTCGGCTTGCCGCCGCCCGCGGACGGCCTGGAGTCCTCGAACGCCCAGCCTCACCCCTTGGACACGCCCTTCACCTTTGAGCGGGAGTACGTCCACCAGGAGGACTACGTCACGGGGGGTCAGGGAGAGGACGGGACGGCGAGGCCCGACCCCGAACAGTGGGCGCTCGCCTGTCCCTCGCTCTGCCTGGTGATTGGCTCCAAGCTGGACACGGACGTCCATGCCAACACGTGCCCGGCTGGCCTTCCAGGGACGTCTCCTGGAGGGCTTCGAGGACAAGGCCTACGTTGAGACGGCCCTGCCGCGCCTGCGCATCTACAAGACCAAGCACAAGGAGGGCCAGGTGGAACGGGTGAGTTTTACACTACAGTGTTGTCTGTTTATCTGTTCTTCAGACCTGTCCTCTATCTTTCCATCTGTCGCTCTTCCTGTGGGCAGTAATAATAGCAATAATAATAGTTGGAATTTATCAATGTCACTTCAGTTTAACCACTTACCTTTTATACATGGTAAAACAGACTTACAGTACACCAAGTCTCTTCATCAAAAATAGCAGCTCACAACGCGCGACACGAGTAGAGTCTTGTAGATCGGCTATTTTTGGTGAATGTCCCCCCAGAATAGAGATGCTGGGGGTTTATGGGGTTAAATGCCAAGTATAAAAGTTATTTTCAATGTGTCCTAATGGAAACACATATTCTCCCCAGTTTTCCTCGTGACATACTGCATATTAGGGTGAAAGATTTACATATGTTTCATATACCATTAATATGACAAAAGGTGCTATAAAATAACAGGGGATGAAAAAGTGATTTATTGGGGTGAGAACCATCGCATCAGGATGACACATCCAGTACCCGCCAACTGTCTGCGGGACTGGTGACCTTTGACCCCGTCCCTCACCTTGTTCACCCTCTTCTTGCACTCTCTCTCAGTCTCCATGTTTAATTGTTAGGATGTTTGTCATCGCCGGTGGCAGCAGAGCGTGCCTCTCTGACTGAGCACACACACACACACACACACACACACACACACACACACACACGTACAGTATGTGGCACCCTGCCTCATGAACAATGCAGGAAGCATGGGTATAGATTGATAGGTAGATTTCTTTCCATGTGGGCGCCCGGCAGCCCACATGGACTTACAGGACACACCATATCATATCATTGCTTCAATTATTGCATTGTGTACAAGAAACAGGTTTGTTTTGTTGTTATTCCCTTTTTTCTTTTACACAAACAAAACATTCTGCCTTATTTCCCACGCCCTGCATAAAAAGTCTGCCAAAGCAAAAGTACCTTTCCTAAAACAAAATTCCAGTTTTTCATAGTCCTCCAACCAGAAAAAGTCAGCACAGATGGTTGTCATTTTACAAAAATAATACATGTCTTAATTCTTCATATAATGGGCAGTAAAACAAAAAATGAATTTCATTTTCAATTTCTTTCAAATCACACACTAGACAGACTCTGTCCTCCTCAGGAGTACCAATGAATCTACCCGTTTCTAAAGCTAATGGTAAGGTCCCAGAATGCAGCTGTGCACAAAAAGATCTCTGACTTTTGGATATATTTTGTGTAACATAAGGATCAGGGCCATAATTATTTTTAATAAGACGATATGTTCTTAGTTTTGGTTTATACCATAATTCAACAGGCCAATTCAACTCTCCTTATACCCAAGGAACATACAGTTCTGTATTTCATGAATATTACAGCGTAGTCTATTTAAATAAATAAATGATGAATTATTCTTAAAGAACAAAGACTTTACTTCATTTGCCCAGGGGTAACCATTAGAAATGTCCCAGTTAAAAATATTTTTGGTCAGTCTGTCATCGGACATATTAACAAGTCTATTCCAAATTCTCAACATCTCCCCTTTGTGTCTGATATTTGCGGGCATCCATCCCATATCGCCGCTAATAGCCAAGATAGGCGTGAGCTTATGAACTCCAAGAAATGACCGTATGGCTCTATTTTGAATTGTGTTACAACTTTCATTGTTCGGAAAACCCCATACCCCGGAGGCATCATCCGAAATCAGCCAAATGGCACAGATTATGCAGGGCTAACGATGCCGGAGTTGAGCCCTCTATGCTGAAGGAACCTTGAACTGTTGTTGTAATGAGATGAACCCCTCGCATATTTTCTTGTATTGCTTGCATTAATGGGGGTTTTCCGTGTTTACGTGTGCACAGTTCATGAGGTTTAACAAAAACAAATATCTTCCATTTTACGTTCAGGTGACTGACGATTGTGGCCTTGTAGGTAGAGTGTCCGCCCTGAGACTGGGAGGTTGGGGTTCAATCCCCGGCCGGGTCATACCAAAGACTCTAAAAATGGGACCCAGTGCCTCCCTGCTTGACACTCAGCATCAAGGGTTGGATTGGGGGTAAGTCCCTGCGACATACTAGCGTCATGTCCAGGGGGTGTACTTGTACATCAAGCTGCCTCACGCTACAGAAACAGGAGATAGGCTCCTGCTCCTATGGGCCTGATGGCTCGGCAAGGCTACTTACTGACTGACGATTACACCGCCATTGGTCGAAGCCTGTTCAAGAAAGAGACCAACATGCAGCTGTTCGTTGGGTTGAAGGTCACGTTGTCGACGGGCGAGGCCGGTGTCATCGAGGGCGGCTTTGGCCAGAGCGGGAAGTTCAAGATTCGAATATCAGGTAAGGAAGACTGTTGTAACGTACTGTATAACTCAGTGGTTCTCAAGTCAAGGACCCCCACATTGAGACTTACGAGCCTGCGGACCCCCGTAAGAGAAGATTGTTACGGCTCTAGCAGTGATTCTCAACCATTTTAATTTCAAGGACCCCAAGTTTGACATGCAATAGGCTATGAACCCCCACATTTCTATCTCTGGGACCCACACTTCTTTTTGTAAAATCTGGTTCCATTTGTAAACTCTCTGAGTTACGATAATATGGTCTTTTATTGTCAGCTTTGTACTGAAATTTGATTTGTGTCCATGACATCACCGATTCAAGATACAGACAAGACACAGACACAATACATTGCAAAACGATAGACATTACAGGACAGAAATCATAATAAGAGACAAGAACATGAACATATCCTTTGGTTTAACGCTGGTAGAATTGATTCGTGACAGACACCTAGTAATGTCTTCGTACCGTGACAAATGAAGCCATGGATAATTGTCCGCCTCTCTCACCTTGCCGTTGCTCCCTCTCTCCACCCCAAAAACACTCTTTCTCTCTTGCCATAGTCCTGTGGATATATAGTATGGGTTCGGTCGACGGAGCGTTTTCCAGGATGTGGTGAGAGCGGTAGCAGGCATTCCCAGGGTTCTTGTGGGGATTGGGCCTGTGTTCCGTTCCGGGGGAAGTCAGTCTGCATGCTCTGTTTATTTTTACCTTCTGTCGCTCCAAGCCGTGGCTCCTCCACACCGGGAGACGAGAGAAAACAAAAACATTTAGACAGAACCTCCCCTACATCCTCTTAACACATGCACACATAATCCTCTCTCTCTCTCTCTCCCCGTCTCTCTCGCACGCACGCACGCACGCGTGCGCACACACAAACACACACACCAGTGAGTGGTGGGTAAAAGTACTGACATGTTTTAAGTCTTGAGTAAAAGTACGAATGTATCGGTATCAAAATGTACTATTGGCAGATTGGCTGCTTTCAAATGGCCAAAATGTATATAGGGCTGAAGTGGTTAATGTATGTTTTGTAATAACATATCTACAAAGTAACTAGTACCTTGGAAATACTCATGTAAAACACAAATACCTCAAAATTGTACTTAAGTACAGTACTTGAGTCCATGTACGTAGTTTCTTTACGCCACTGTCTATCACACGCACGTGCGCACGTGCAAACACGCAACCTCCGTCCTGGACATAACGCAGACATTCAGCCCAGCTCAGTGGAACTCCACTGGGTATTGATACTGTTCTCTGACTGCCCCTCTGTGATGTTACCTCTCTGAAAGTGTTTTAGGTCCCCCACCCTTTCACTCTCTCCCCCACATGCCTCTTAAAGGCCACACGTACAAATATTGAAAACCAGAATAGAATGAAGGTAGTGCGTATCGTTTCGGCCGTAATCGTCTTCCGAAGTTAGTAGAAGGGGCCTATATCACAAAAAATGCCATAAATCACAAACGGAATGTACAATCCATCCCACATTTGAATCACATGTCCGGGGTGGTTCAACAATCAACCAAGTTCTAAAAGCAAATGCGAGAAATGTAACCGTTTGTCGCAAAAACATGAATTTTGGGGGTTAAATCCCCTCCCAATTACTTACACATGATCTAAGGTGTGACTTGAAATTGTAATAGGCTGGCAATATTAGTGGGAGGGGTATATGTAAGCCACTGCGGCAACCACACTCTGCAATCTTTTTAAATTGCGAATTTTCTAGTTACACTATTACATTTATTACACTTATCGGATTGAGGGAACATAGGGTCTGTTTTGGAATGGGACAACATAGGGCTGAGGGAACATAGGGTCTGTTTTGGAATGGGACAACATAGGGCTGAGGGAACATAGGGTCTGTTTTGGAATGGGACAACATAGGGCTGAGGGAACATAGGGTCTGTTTTGGAATGGGACAACATAGGGCTGAGGGAACATAGGGTCTGTTTTGGAATGGGACAACATAGGGCTGAGGGAACATAGGGTCTGTTTTGGAATGGGACAACATAGGGCTGAGGGAACATAGGGTCTGTTTTGGAATGGGACAACATAGGGCTGAGGGAACATAGGGCTGAGGGAACATAGGGACGACCCCGAACTGGGCACCTCAGGTACGTGAAAAGGAAACTTATACTGCCACCAATCAGCCAATCAGATGAGTGGGCGGAGGATGGGGCCGTGACAGCGTGGGAATAGCCACATATTATTCGCATAAAGGAATGTCTCTATCATCCATTCCCCTACGGCAGGCAAATGCTCAGCTACTGTTTGTCTCCTACAGTGTGTGTGTCTTTCTGCACATGCCTATATCTACTATATTGGAACAGGACCATGCACATTACGTCGCTTCGCTAGAATGGTCTTGGAAGTTTACAGTAAGTATAGCCGACATTTAAACATTGACACAGTGCGATGCATTTTAAATTAATCATTGATAGCCGGGGTCGCACTTGTAAAGATTTGGCTTTTGGTGACTATTTTTTTTTTTTTTTTGGCGTGGTGTTAGGTATGGGTATAATGATTTCAAAAAGCTGTGCAAACATATTGGGAGCGCCAAATCCCGACTTACATCCCAGTAGCTACCCTCGATCAGTCCATCAGGGAATGAGCCGACCCTAACCTCAGTCTTAAACCGCCACGCATCATTCTTAACCCTCTAACACCCGTATTAATTTCTACTTGCAAAAAAATAGATTTCAACCTTACTACTACTTTGTACTACTAGGACTAAGACTAAAAAAAGATGTTAAAAAAAATAAAGTTTGATGAAAGAATTATAATAATTATATAATAATATAATAAATTAATAATTTACATTTGGGGGATATCTTTCACAATAATGAATAAAACATGTTCTAGACATTCTAATGATCACAAAAAACATATATTACAATTATTTTACTTACTTTTATTAGGGTAAAGGTCAAAAGTCTTACGTTAAAAAATGTTCAAACATTTTTTATTTGTGTGAATTTCAGCCTCTGTGGGGGGTGTTTATATGCAAATATCATGACCAATGGCATTGAAATGGCATTGCAATGAACATCACTGATGACGTTTAGTTGAAAAAAGAACAGAAAATAAATAAATAAATAATTAATTAAAATAAAATTGTTTCTAAAAAGCAACGCTGGGTCTTAGAGGGTAAAACCGTCCACGTAGGTCGGACTAACGGCAGGTCGAACTTATGGGCAGTGCCCATTTGTCCATGACCATGATGAATAGCCTGACTGCCACACGTTTGAAATCTTTATTTATGTCCACATAATGAGAAGTACAGGAATACCTTGTACAAAGGACATAAACACTGCCAGTGCAGTTTGACAGTGGGAGAGCAGCCAGTTACAAGGACGGTGCATGGACGGCAAAGCATCGTTACATACAGCAGGGATACTCAAATAGATTTACCTGTGGGCCACATTACAAAAATGGCAAGGGGCCAGGGGCCAGTAGATAAAATTACGACATTAATGATACTTGATAACTTCTCTCTTTCAATTGCTTTATTTTCGCAAAATGTATCAAAGTACAATGTGCATGCACACAATATGTAAATAAATAAATGTGTTACATTTTCTTGCATAAACACAAAGAGCTGTTTCCATAACTGCACAAATTATTGCACATAACATGAGTAGCTGTTATAATAACATAATAACATAACATGAGTAGCTCTTTGCCTGCCTGCCTGCCTGCCTGCCTGTCTGTCCGTCCATGAGTAGTTATTTGTCTGTCTGTCAATGAGTAGCTGTCTTACTGTCTGCCTGTCTATGAGTAGCTGTCTGCCTGCCTGTCTATGAGTAGCTGTCTGTCTGCCTGCCTGCCTGTCCAATTGTCCATGAGTAGCTGTCTGTCTGCCTGTCTATGAGTAGCTGTCTGCCTGCCTGCCTAATTGTCCATGAGTAGCTGTCTGTCTGCCTGTCTATGAGTAGCTGTCTGCCTTCCTGCCTGTCCAATTGTCCATGAGTAGCTGTCTGTCGGTCTATGAGTAGCTGTCTGCCTTCCTGCCTGTCCAATTGTCCATGAGTAGCTGTCTGTCTGTCTATGAGTAGCTGTCTGCCTTCCTGCCTGTCCAATTGTCCATGAGTAGCTGTCTGTCTGTCTATGAGTAGCTGTCTGCCTTCCTGCCTGTCCAATTGTCCATGAGTAGCTGTCTGTCTGTCTATGAGTAGCTGTCTGCCTTCCTGCCTGTCCAATTGTCCATGAGTAGCTGTCTGCCTGCCTGTCCAATTCTCCATGAGTAGCTGTCTGTCTGCCTGTCTATGAGTAGCTGTCTGACTGCCTGCCTGTCCAATTCTCCATGAGTAGCTGTCTGTCTGTCTGCCTGTCTATGAGTAGCTGTCTGCCTGCCTGCCAGCCAGCAAGTTGGTTAACAGAAAATAAATTGTTATGGCTGAGTAAAATAAAATACAATAAACACAATTTGCCTGAAAATAGATTACCCAGCTATGACCTTTTTCATGAAAAAAAATGAGTAGTGATATGGCTGACTGAGTAAAATAAAACAATCTACCTGAAAATAGATGCTATAAGTGAAGAGCAATTTCCGCAATTACCATTTCCGCAATTTCCGCAATTTACATTTCCGCAATTTCCTCAATTTCCATATCCGCAATTTCCATTTCCACCATTTCCGCAATTTACATTTCCGCATTTCCGCAATTGCAATTTCCATTTCCATTTCCAACTATTAATGGCAGCTGGGTTTCATCATTCAAATAAAATAGAATTCTGTCCGTTTAGCTATAAAATTATGTCAGGGAATAGGGATACACAGTATATGTCTTTCATTTGCATTGCATCTCCCCCCCCCCCCCCCAAGCTTTTATTTTCGTTCGAGTAATAGTACAACTCTAATAGTATTACTTATAATAATGTAATTAAAGATAACTTCATTCTGATTTATTTATTTTTATTTCATTTTCCAGATTTTCTTTTCTTCTTTTTTTTAGATTTTCATTGGTGGGCCAGTCATAATGGTCCCGCGGGCCTGATGTGGCCCGCGGGCCTGAGGTTGAGTATCACTGACATACAGTACAGCTGACATGTTGGACACAGGCCAGCAGACATACATCATGGATAAAGGAAACAAAGCCGCCTCCAAATTGAGCGGCTTCCTGCCGTAACCATACCAAACCAAAAAGTTTTGGTTTGATACGGTAGAACTGGTAGAACTAGAACAAGGCTTACGTCAGTCAGACGGCCCAGATGGAGCAAACCACTACCACATTAGCGGCCGGGGGGGGGGGGGGGGGGGTGGTGTCTGCTTCCCTTCAACCAATGGCACAATCACTTTAACCCCCCTATGGACCGGGCCGGCCCAATTCTATAATAGAGCCGGTGGCCGGTATGTGTTTTTTGTTTGTTTTGTTTTTTGCGAGGGATTTTATTTATCTATTTATTTCTGGGCGCTCAGCCGGCCCCACCCTGCCCCGCCCCTTCTGGCTGGGCAGAATTGGCAGACCGTCCAATCCGTGCCTGCATAGGGCCACTTGACTCCTAGAACCGGCACTGTAGTTAAACAGTGCTAGTTATTTTGAGTGCAATGCATTCTGGGTAATGTAGTTAATGCTAGTTATTTCCAGTCTGCTGAGCTCTGCTGTAGTAGCAGTTAAAGAAACTGTTGCACTGTTTACTTTATATATATTTCAATGTACATCATGTGTAGATATATATATTACATGTTCAAGGAGTATATATTTATAATGCAGTCTGTATCTGTAGTGAGAGGAGCTGTGAAATAATGTTTGCATTTATATTCAGCAGTTATATTGTAAAAGTATATTGCAATAACATAATGTACTGTTAATTATTGCATTGTGTATTCAAAAGAATACACAATGCAATAATTGCAATACTGTTTATTCCTTAGTTTCCAGGTTTATTACCTGTTGTCAGCTTGTAGGACTAAATAAAATACAAGACATTAGACGAACACGAGTAATGACATTGTGTGCTGCCTGTCACAAATGGTAAATAGTGCATTTATATAGCGCCTTTATCCAAGGTGCTTTACATAGATTGTGCATTACATTCACCCATTGACTCGCACGTTCACACACCGATGCCGGGGGAAACCATGCAAGGCACCAACCTGCACATCAGGAGCAATTAGGGGTTCAGTGTCTTGCTCAAGGACACTTCGACACTAACTCTGGGGGAGCCCGGGTTCGAACTGGGAACCTTTCGGTGACCATCCGGTCACTCTACCCCTAAGCCCCCTGTCACTAGCCCCTTCGGATGGTTTCAACCAGAAAACTCTGAATATCTATTTTATCAATTTTATTGGTTTACAACCATAGCTATACGTATCTAATATTTGCACAGCTTTTTGAAAACCTTATACCCATACCCAACACCATGCCAAAATTCAAAAACTAGTCGCCAAAAGCCAAATCGTGGTGATTTCGTACGAGTTCGTCCCCAGCTATGAATGACAATGTTATCTGTAGCAAGGATGAATGTATTTATTGCATTTTCTTTCTTACTTTCAGGACTAATAACTTCTGACACAAGAGACCAGCCACCTGTATTTGTGGACCTTGAATGAAAGAGAGAACACATGGATTGTTATTTTATTGATTTTGATGGACTGTAACTTGATTATGACTCACTGAACAGTGTAAATCTGAGGTCTTACATATTGATTGTTGCAAGTGAAATTCTTTCACATAGATGGCATATACTAGAAGGTATCTCTGCGGGCTAATTTCCATTGTCATCCTGATGATGGTGTATCTGCTTTTAATGCATAACGTCTCAGAGAAGAGCTGGAATGCTAGCAACCGCAGTTCTAACTGGTTGGAATACACAGCTGCTGATGGGAGCCCTGAAGATGACGTTAAATGCTCCTCAGTCCTGGAAGGAGACACAGAGACACTGCAGAAGGCCAAGCTATTGTTAATCACTAAAGACTTCAAGAGGACTATCCAGATCCCTGATGAGTATTATATTAATGCCACCCAGGACTGCAGGTATCGTTTTGTGAACCAAACGTATCTATATTTAAATATTTGATATACCATGTTTGTACCATGTAACCCCCATCTTTCACCACATTTCAGGATGTTCAAGCTTAGAAGGAAGTATTTGACGTTCCCTCTAAGCCAGGAAGAGGAGGACTTCCCCCTAGCCTTTTCTATTGTTCTCCATCAAAAGGTATACAAAATTATACTCTTTCCAAACATATTATAATATCTACAGTATAATATTTTTCGAAATATGTATTTAGGAAATGAATGACCCGCCCAATTATTATGCCTGTGTCCCTTTTATGCCCATAAATGTTTTTGAATTTTAAGTCGATGCGGCAAATGGTTCTTGAGTTACGTGGAATACAGACGTACACACGTACGTACGTACGTACTGTACACACAGAGACTTGGTGCATTTATAGATCGATTTATTCAGCAAACACGATTATAGTTCCATTTAGTCAGAGTCAAAATAATTGATAGTTTATGCTAATACTCACACAAATTGGTACAGATCTTTGGAATCATGTGATCAAGATGTGCAGTGGCAGGTTTGTCTTGTTCCATTTCCGAATGGCTAAGAGTGCACTTTGCAAGACTATATTGCTATCAATTAAATTCAGTTGAAATGATAGTCACATTATTTACAAATTGTGAATATTGGTAGCCAATAGAATTGAATTAAATTCCATTAAATTCCCCCTTTCTCATATACTGTAGGTGCAGAACTTTGAGCGCCTGTTGCGAGCCATCTACGTCCCTCAGAATGTTTACTGCATCCATGTGGACAAGAAGGCAGAGGCTTCAGTCCATGCTGCTGTCTCGGGTATCTCTTCTTGTTTCGATAATGTCTTCATGGTCAGCCAGCCTGTGAGTGTGGTCTACGCTAGCTGGTCACGTGTACAGGCCGATCTCAACTGCATGGCCGATCTCTACAACGTTGGCACAACCTGGAAGTATTTTATCAACCTGTGTGGTCAAGACTTCCCCCTGAAAACCAACCTAGAAATTGTGAGGAGCCTGCAGGCACTGAACGGTAGAAACAGCTTGGAGTCTGATCACAGTCCTGACTGGAAGAAGCTGAGGTGGCAGAAAGTTCATCAAATAGTAAATGGAGAGATCCAGGTAATCATTAATGTCACGTGTGCATGTTTGTTTTATTTATTTTCTTGTTTGTTTTTCAAGTTGTTCCATATTGTGTTTTTGATTTTATTGTTGACATTGGTTCTTTGCTTTTCATTCTCTTTTGGAGGAGCAATATGCAGAATCTGCGCCGGCTAAGGACCCACCACCCTTAAATCTGACCATCTTCTCAGGAAGCGCCTACATCGTGGTTAGCCGGGGCTATGTAAACAGTGTGTTGGAGGACAACCGTGTACAGGAACTGAAGAAATGGTTTGAAGACACCTACAGTCCTGATGAGTTTCTCTGGGCCACCATTCAGCGCATCCCTAATGTTCCTGGATCAGTCTGGCCAAACGCCAAGTACGACATGACCGATGTCAACGCTATTGCACGGCTAGTGAAGTGGGCGTTCGATGAGGGGGCTGTGTACCCAATGTGTCATGGCAAACATGTTAGGCAAATATGCATATATGGTGCTGGTGATCTGAAGTGGTTAATTGAGCAGCACCACCTTTTTGCCAATAAGTTTGATGTAGACATGGATGTCATTGCCGTCCAATGTCTGGAGGAGTACCTCAGACACAAGGCACTGGCAGAAGAACATTAATTGTATTCAGAAGAAGACAGGGCCTACATGGGCCTTCATCAGGGTCAACTGAGGATGACTGTTCGACACTTTACAATACATCATCATTTAGAATGATGCAGAGATACTACAAACACCTGGGTGTGCACACCTGACTATTACAGACCAATAGTGAACTTTACATACACAAAAGATATATATATATATATATATATATATATATATATATATATATATATATATAATCAAATAAAGTAATACAGTATATAAATAGAAAAAAAGTATAAATGTTGGTATGTTATACTATGTATGAGGATGGAGGGAAGTCACTGTAGTGAGTATGAAAACTTTTACAGGAAGGGAGAGAAATCGACGTCATCATTAACTTCTCTCCCTTACTATAAAAGTTTTTCCTATAATTCTAAATGATGATGTACAGTCATGATCTAACGAGATGCTGATTACTGGCACTACTTAATGAAGTGTAAAACAGTCATCCTCAGTTGACCCTGATGTAGGCCCAAACGCCTTGGTCGTGGTCACCAGTTTAGGCTCTGAGTGCCAATTCTCCCATTATAAAGAAAGAAATAATGTAATTCTATTATGCATGTAATGTGCATGTCATCACCTGTACACCAGATTAGAGGAATTTTCAAAATATGGTTGGAAAAAAAAAATCCCAAGGGAGAGACGTCTTAACGCCCGTGGCATCCATTACAAAGACGGCAATAAGACGTCTTGTCGTCCGTGGCACCTAAAGAGTTTTAATGACATTTGTTCTACTTGAACTGGACAGAGCTGCCTTGGACCCTCTTTTCTGAGTAGGGAACAAAGACCCATTGACTGTTGTTCACACATGGTTATACTTTTACACACCTTTAGTTTACTTACTGTAGGGCGCCTTACTGAAAACAGGTGGAAAAATACGTAGACAATCTTGTGTCATTGTCTTGTATAGAAATTATTTCCTGTTGCTTATACATCTTTTCTTTGAGATTTACATCAGACAATCCGATATTTTCTCTCCGATCTTTTGAAAATCATGAGATCTGAGCCGATTTCCGATCACCCGATCCGATCGGGACAACCCTACATTTAATGTGTGTGTTCAGAGTAGACGACACACACAATAGCTATAGCAGGTAAGGATGACTGTTGTAACGCACTGTATTTCTCAGTGGTTCTCAAGTCAAGGACCCCCACATTGAAACTTACGAGCCTGCGGACCCCCCGTAAGAGAAGATTGTTACGGCTCTAGCAGTGATTCTCAACCATTTTAATTTCAAGGACCCCAAGTTTGACACCACCAGAACCCGACAGCAGCACAGAAAGCGCCGCCGTGTCACCTGCATCTGATGACGGCACAGCAAGCGTGCCTTTTTTGCCACCAGATATTGTAAAGGAATTAGCAAATGTGCCGCTCTCAAATGACACAATTGGCCGACGCATTGAAGACATGTCTGCAGATATCGAGAGTGTTTGTCATACACAAAATTATGAGGAGTGGTAAATTTGCACTGCAAGTGGATGAATCAACAGATATAAGTGGACACGCACAGCTGTTGGCAAACGTGAGATTCATTGATTGTGTGACGCGGATGGTGACTTCATCAGAGAGAATTACCTGTTTTGCAAACAACTGCCTGGAAATACAACAGGAGAGGAAGTTTTCCGGGTGACATCGGAATATTTGGAGAAATGGAATTTAAGCTGGGAAGACTGTGTCAGTGTGTGCACTGATGGAGCAGCAGCTATATCCCACACGGAAAGGACTTATATGAAACTTATATGTTCATATATGTTCATATATGCACATATATGTTCAGGGGGTCCAATTTCATATATGTTAGACATATATGTAACATATATGTCTAACATATATGTTACATATATGTTAGACATATATGTCTAACATATATGTAACATATAAGTCCTTTCCGTGTGGGATATATGACCGGGCGATACAAGGGATTTGTTAGCCGAGTGAAAGAGATTAATCCTGACGTCATGGCTACACACTGTTTTTAGAGATTAATCCTGACGTCATGGCTACACACTGTTTTTTACACCGTGAGGCGCTAGTTGCAAAGACTTTACCAAAAGACCCGTTAGTTGGGTTGGAAAATGCAGTAAGCGTCGTTAACTTTATTAAAGCAAGACCACTGAAAAGCAGGATGTTCGCCACACTGTGCGGGGAAATGGAGGCGGAACATAAAACTCTGCTGTTGCACACCGAGGTTCGATGGCTTTCCAGAGGAAAAGTTTTGTCGCGTGTATATGAACTGAGGCAGGAATTAAAGTGCTTTCTGTCCGCTGAGCAATCAAAATATGCCGAACTGTTTGCAAATGAGTAGCCTACTGGTGTGCAAGACTAGCATACATGGCGGATATTTTTACCCATCTGAATGAACTGAACAGGAAAATGCAAGGCCGAAATGAGAACATTCTTACAAGCACGGCAAAACTGAACACATTTCGGAACAAACTCGCCATGTGGCGGCGTTCTGTGGGCACGGGCAAGCTAGAAATGTTTCCTTGCAGCAACGCTGGATACAAAAACAATCGTGAATTGTGTGGGGTCATTTCTGAGCATCTGGAAACTCTTGAGGACAAATTTGCAATTTATTTCCCCCCAGTTTCCGCCGAAGACTTTGACTGGGTCCGTGACCCAT
This sequence comes from Protomyctophum bolini, assembly GCF_963924005.1. Lineage (NCBI taxonomy): Eukaryota > Metazoa > Chordata > Actinopteri > Myctophiformes > Myctophidae > Protomyctophum > Protomyctophum bolini. Next base: position 5,485,407 of record NC_137875.1, on the reverse strand, counting down.
TGAACGCGGAAAACGTGAACAGCCCAATGCAGGAGCAAGAGCAGTTATTGGACATACAGGGGGACTATGAATGCAAAAAGAAATTCAAGGAACTAACTAAGTCTGGACAGGTTTTGGTTGGCTGTTGGCAAAGAATATCCAGCCATCACAGCCAGCGCAATGGCAGTGCTGCTGCCCTTTTCCACAACCTACCTGTGTGAGCTTAGCTTTTCAAGCCTGACTTGCATAAAAAACAAACACAGAGAGAGACTGAGAGCAGTTGATGAGGAGCTCCGTGTCTGTTTGTCCAGCATCCCAGCCAGGATACAAACTATTTGTTCAGGAAAACAAGCTCAAGGTTCACACTAAGACAGAACTTGTCAAACATATTTACTTTTCTTTTTATCAATTATTTTTGAGTGCTGTCATGTGTGTTTTTAAAAGTATATTGGGTTCATATATATATATATATATACACACACACCGGTGTATATATACAGTATATACACACACCGTATATCTAGGTGTGCCCCGAGATTTTTAGGCTATGAAAAGTGTGCCCTGGGACAAAAAAGGTTGAGAAACACTGATCTAAGGTGTGACTTGAAATTGTAATAGGCTGGCAATATTAGTGGGAGGGATTATGTAAGCCACTGCGGCAACCACACGGCAATTTTCTAGTTACACTATTACATTTATTACACTTATAGGATTGAGGGAACATAGGGTCTGTTTTGGAATGGGACAACATAGGGCTGAGGGAACATAGGGTCTGTTTTGGAATGGGACAACATAGGGCTGAGGGAACATAGGGTCTGTTTTGGAATGGGACAACATAGGGCTGAGGGAACATAGGGTCTGTTTTGGAATGGGACAACATAGGGCTGAGGGAACATAGGGACGACCCCGAACTGGGCACCTCAGGTACGTGAAAAGGAAACTTATACTGCCAGTACCAATCAGCCAATCAGATGAGTGGGCGGAGGATGGGGCCGTGACAGCGTGGGAACTCAGGCTCATCCTGCCACATATTATTCGCATAAAGGAATGTCTCTATCATCCATCCATTCCATCACATACTGCTTGTCTCCTACAGTGTGTGTCTTTCTGCACATGCCTATATCTACTATATTGGAACAGGACCATGCACATTACGTCGCTTCGCAAGAATGGTCTTGGAAGTTTACAGTAAGTATAGCCGACATTTAAACATTGACACAGTGCGATGCATTTGAAATTAATCATTGATAGCCGGGGTCGCACTTGTAAAGATTTGGCTTTTTGGTGACTAGTTTTGTTTTATTTTGGCGTGGTGTTGGGTATGGGTATAATGATTTCAAAAAGCTGTGAAAACATATTAGGAGCGCCACATCCCGACTTACATCCCAGTAGCTACCCTCGATCAGTCCATCAGGGAATGAGCAAGGCCACACAATCAGTCTTAAGCCCACCACACACCGGCTGCGTGCGCCGCGCGGCGGACACGGCCGCCTCTATTGTTTTCAATGAACCTAACGCACACCGGCTCCGTCCGTCGCGCCGCGCCGCCCGGCGCGCCGATAGAACACAGTTCTATTTTCCAGGCGGCGCCGCACAGCAACGCGCCGCGCCGCAGACGGTCGCAGACGGTGTGTGGTGGGCTTTAACCGGCCATGTAGTTCGCTAACCCTAACCTCAGTCTTAAACCGCCACGCATCATTCTTAACCCTCTAACACCCGCATTAATTTCTACTTGCAAAAAAATAGATTTCAACCTTACTACTACTTTGTAGTACTAGGACTAAGACTAAAAAATATGTTAAAAAGAATAAAAAAAATAAAGTTTGATGAAAAAATTATAATAATTATATAATATAATAAATTAATAATTTACATTTGGGTGATATCTTTCACAATAATGAATAAAACATGTTCTAGACATTCTAATGATCACAAAAAAACATATATTACAATTATTTTACCTACTTTTATTAGAGTAAAGGTCAAAAGTCTTAGGTTTTGGTGTGAATTTCAGCCTCTGTGGGGGGTGTTTATATGCAAATATCATGACCAATGGCATTGAAATGGCATTGCAATGAACATCACTGATGACGTTTAGTTGAAAAAAGAACAGAAAAAAAAAAACTTACCGGTAATTAAAATAAAATTGTTGCTAAAAAGCTTCCCTTCAACCAATGGCACAATCACTTTAACCCCCCTATGGACCGGGCCGGCCCAATTCTCTGATAGAGCCGGTGGCCGGTATGTGTTTTTTGTTTGTTTGTTTGTTTGTTTGTTTGTTTTTTGCGAGGGATTTTATTTATCTATTTATTTCTGGGCGCTCAGCCGGCCCCACCCTGCCCCGCCCCTTCTGGCTGGGCAGAATTGGCAGACCGTCCAATCCGTGCCTGCATATAAGGCCACTTGACTCCTAGAACCGGCACTGTAGTTAAACAGTGCTAGTTATTTTGAGTGCAATGCATTCTGGGTAATGTAGTTAATGCTAGTTATTTCCAGTCTGCTGAGCTCTGCTGTAGTAGCAGTTAAAGAAACTGTTGCACTGTTTACTTTCTATATATATTCAATGTACATGATGTGTAGATATATATATATATATATATATATATATGTATATTATATGTTCAAGGAGTATATATTTATCATGCAGTCTGTATCTGTAGTGAGAGGAGCTGTGAAATAATGTTTGCATTTATATTCAGCAGTTATATTGTAAAAGTATATTGCAATAACATATTGTACTGTTAATTATTGCATTGTGTATTCAAAAGAACACACAATGCAATAATTGCAATACTGTTTATTCCTTAGTTTCCAGGTTTATTACCTGTTGTCTTGTAGCTTGTAGGACTAAATAAAATACAAGACATTAGACGAACACGAGTAATGACATTGTGTGCTGCCTGTCACAAATGGTAAATGGTGCATTTATATAGCGCCTTTATCCAAGGTGCTTTACATAGATTGTGCATTACATTCACCCATTGACTCGCACGTTCACACACCGATGCCGGGGGAAACCATGCAAGGCACCAACCTGCACATCAGGAGCAATTAGGGGTTCAGTGTCTTGCTCAAGGACACTTCGACACTAACTCTGGGGGAGCCCGGGTTCGAACTGGGAACCTTTCGGTGTCCATCCGGTCACTCTACCCCTAAGCCCCCTGTCACTAGCCCCTTCGGATGGTTTCAACCAGAAAACTCAGAAAAGAATCCATTGAATATCTATTTTATCAATTATATTGGTTTACAACCATAGCTATACGTATCTAATATTTGCACAGCTTTTTGAAAACCTTATGCCCATACCCAACACCACGCCAAAATTCAAAAACTAGTCGCCAAAAGCCAAATCGTGGTGATTTCGTACGAGTTCGTCCCCAGCTATGAATGACAATGTTATCTGTAGCAAGGATGAATGTATTTATTGCATTTTCTTTCTTACTTTCAGGACTAATAACTTCTGACATAAGAGACCAGCCACCTGTATTTGTGGACCTTAAGATGAAACATCCTCAACAGATATGGCATATATGACGAGAGAACACATGGATTGTTATTTTATTGATTTTGATGGACTGTAACTTGATTATGACTCACTGAGCAGTGTAAATCCGAGGTCTTACATATTGATTGTTGCAAGTGAAATTCTTTCACATAGATGGCATATACTAGAAGGTATCTCTGCGGGCTAATTTCCACTGTCATCCTGATGATGGTGTATCTGCTTTTAATGCATAACGTCTCAGAGATGAGCTGGTTGGAATACACAGCTGCTGATGGGAGCCCTGAAGATGACGTTAAATGCTCCTCAATCCTGGAAGGAGACACGGAGACACTGCAGAAGGCCGAGCTATTGTTAATCACTAAAGACTTCAAGAGGACTGTCCAGATCCCTGATGAGTATTATATTAATGCCACCCAGGACTGCAGGTATCGTTTTGTAAACCAAACTTATCTATATTTCAATATTTGATATACCATGTTCGTACCATGTAACCCCCATCTTTCACCACATTTCAGGATGTTCAAGCTTAGAAGGAAGTATTTGGCGTTTCCTCTAAGCCAGGAAGAGGAGGACTTCCCCCTAGCCTTTTCTATTGTTCTCCATCAAAAGGTATACAAAATGATACTCTTTCCAAACATATTATAATATCTACAGTATAATATTTTTCGAAATATGTATTTATATATATTTATATTTATATTGCCACTGGGAAAGCTACCGGAGCACAGGGACCTAAAATACTAGAGAGGGTGGCGCTGGCCTACTTGGAACGATGCAAGTTGGAAATGAATGACCCGCCCAATTATTATGCCTGTGTCCCTTTTATGCCCATATATGTTAAATAAATAAAATAAAACCAATTGAAGTCCATGCAAGCTTCCACATCAGTGGCGAATGTGCGAAAATGCGACCGTTTTCGCTCTTTATTTGTTCGCTCTGGTGTCGTATTTTGCAGAGATTCGCAGGCGAACTGCAACATGCAATATTTCGCATTTTCAGAACGCTTATTCGCATCGCGTCGCTAATTCACCAGTGTGTAATGACCTTAAGAGTGCACTTTGCAAGACTATATTGCTATCAATTAAATTCAGTTGAAATGATAGTCACCCTATTTACAAATTGTGAATATTGGTAGCCAATAGAATTAAATTAAATTCCCCCTTTCTCATATACTGTAGGTGCAGAACTTTGAGCGCCTGTTGCGAGCCATCTACGTCCCTCAGAATGTTTACTGCATCCATGTGGACAAGAAGGCAGAGGCTTCAGTCCATGCTGCTGTCTCGGGTATCTCTTCTTGTTTCCATAATGTCTTCATGGTCAGCCAGCCTGTGAGTGTGGTCTACGCTGGCTGGTCACGTGTACAGGCCGATCTCAACTGCATGGCCGATCTCTACAACGTTAGCACAACCTGGAAGTATTTTATCAACCTGTGTGGTCAAGACTTCCCCCTGAAAACCAACCTAGAAATTGTGAGGAGCCTGCAGGTACTGAAGGGTAGAAACAGCTTGGAGTCTGAACACGTTCCTGACCGGAAGAAGTGGAGGTGGCAGAAAGTTCATCAAATAGTAGATGGAGAGCTCCAGGTAATCATTCATGTCACGTGTGATGTTTGTTTTATTTATTTTCTTGTTTGTTTTTCAAGTTGTGTTCCATATTGTGTTTTTGATTTTATCGTTGACATTGGTTCTTTGCCTTTCATTCTCTTTTGGAGGAGAAATTGATCCATAGTCATTAATTTATCCCCTCATTTATCTAAGGCGACGGGGGAGGCTAAGGACCCACCACCCTTCAATCTGACCATCTTCTCAGGAAACGCCTACATCGTGGTTAGCCGGGGCTATGTAAACAGTGTGTTGGAGGACAACCGTGTACAGGAACTGATGAAATGGTTTGAAGACACCTACAGTCCCGATGAGCATCTCTGGGCCACCATTCAGCGCATCCCTAATGTTCCTGGATCAGTCTGGCCAAACGCCAAGTACGACATGACCGATGTCAACGCTATTGCACGGCTAGTCAAGTGGGAGTCCGATGAGGGATCAGAGGGTCAACTGGGGGCTGTGTACCCAATGTGCCATGGCAGACATGTTAGGACAATATGCATATATGCTGCTGGTGATCTGAAGTGGTTAATTGAGCAGCACCACCTTTTTGCCAATAAGTTTGATGTAGACATGGATGTCATTGCCATCCAATGTCTGGAGGAGTACCTCAGACACAAGGCACTGGCAGAAGAACATTCATTGTATTCAGAAGAAGACAGGGCCTGCATGGGCCTTCGTCAGGGTCAACTGAGGATGACTGTTTGACACTTTACATCATCATTTAGAATGATGCAGAGATACTACAAACACCTGGGTGTGCACACCTGACTATTACAGACCAATAGTGAACTTTACATACACAAAAGATATATATATATATATATATAAATATAATCAAATAAAGTAATACAGTATATAAATAGAAAAAACGTATAAATGTTGGTATGTTATACTATGTATGAGGATGGAGGGAAAGGGAGAGAAGTCACTGTAGTGAGTATGAAAACTTTTACAGGAAGGGAGAGAAATCGACGTCATCATTAACTTCTCTCCCTTCCTATAAACGTTTTTCCTATAATTCTAAATGATGATGTAGACCTCCAAAGAGACTTACTTTATGAATGGCAAAAATGCAAACGTTTCGACCCTTTAGGTCTTACAGGAAAATCTGAAACCCCTGAACAAACACTCCATTGCTATATTGATCATTTATTTTAACAAAATGTATCTTATAAACCTACTGTAACTACTATTGTGCAATGTTAGTATAGAATCACTATACAATCTAACAAAAGAACATGACAACGCCTGCTTTATTATTTATCTAAGTCATTCATGGAGAAACGTTCTTGACTACATATCACTGTTTGAGGACAATGGAATGACCTACCTGTCAAGCTGCGCCTACAGCAAGCTTACTTTGTGAGCTTTAACATAGGCTACATATTAACCACTTATTTTAACCTTATTTTGAGCAGATCATTATAGGTGAAAACGTACACATTTTACAAAAGTATTGGAATTAGCCTATTTCCACAAACATGACATCACATCACATGACGTGCAAAGTACAAAAGTGGTTAAACGTCTGTGCCTTACCTGTGCAGAAAATATTTTCTGGAAATTATTGTTAACCAAACATTTCATCATCTAGGCAACAATACCCAAGTGCTGGACTGTCACGCTATTGTTACCATGGTTTCAAAGTACAAAGCGCCTTGAACGAGATGGGTCAAAAGAACGCATAGCCTCGGATTGTGAGTCAGTGGAAATGTCTGCAATCTGAATTCATTACTGGATATAAAATGTTGATTAGAAATGCTTTCCGGTGGCCGGGGGCTGTAAGGCATCGATTATACTATAATGCTACCCATACAGTAGTTCACCCTGCAGCAACAGAACACATTACAGATACCAAGTTACAGCAATGACACTACTGCATGGGGTCTAGTCTATCTACTTTGTTATAGCAAATGCTCCACAACAACACAGTGAAACAGAGAACAGTGAAACATTCCTTAAACAGTACTTAATTATCTGTTTTGAATCTCAGGTATGTTTCCATTGCATCAACCTAGAGTACACACCTTAATGAACTGTCACCAACTATTTAAGCTACGTTGACAAACACAAAACTAGTTTAGCTTTAACTTAAGATATCCCAGACAGGCAACTGACCTTTAGGTAGTGCAGCAACAGAGATCATTACCCTAGCCTACAGCCATACACTGCAAGCTTCTTGAATGTTACAAATCTTGAATATAATGTTACAAATCTGTTGGGGTGATGATGGTGGAGGGAGAGGTATGTCGGAGCTTATGTATGTCATTGTAAGCTAAAAACAATATATAATAAACATATTGTTCAAAACAGTGGTGGTTAGTAATTATTTCTTGGGTGTGTGAAGAGCAGTGGTGTGACTTAGACATCTAGGTTCAGAGCAGTATTTAGAGGCCATAGGAGTCGGGCAGTGTTTATGGAGCCGCTGGACGCACAGGCTGACTCAATGCTGTCTAGATTATGGTTATAATTAGCATTTAGCACCAGGTTGTATATTTGTGCATGCCTCAAATGTCTTTTCACGCCTGCAGTGACAAATGACCTTGCATTGTGAGGACAGTGGATAACAGTGTGTGGGCGTGCATGCGTCTTTCTACTTTTCTGTCCGTCTCAGCTGTTGAAGAGGCAGACATACCTTCCTCAGCGAGACCCTAAGGGTGCCTTGCTGATGGCTGTAGAGTGTAGACCACTGCTTCTCCATCCGTGGCCAGGGAACGGTGATGACGGGAACCTGCATCCTGCAGGGCTCGCTGGCTGTCAACGACACCGTGGAGATCCCTGCCCTCGAGGTACGCCATGACACCGTTTCCCAAGCAGTGGGTGGGGCCCCACATGTGGGTCACGGAGTGATTTCTGTGGGTTTGCGAGTAAATATTCCCTTTTGTTTGTTTATTATCTTATTTCAAAAGACTTAAAAAAAAATCACAACTTTTCATCAATTCAATTCCCCAGAAATTCAAAAGTATTTCATGAATTGAATCAAATCGGAAAATACCAGATGTACAAGCTCACGTGGCGCAAATCAACAGGTGATGAGCTTGTAGATACTACTATTTTCCCGGGCAAACGTCTAATTTCTCTTTTGGGTCTCGACCTAAAAACATTTGGAATCACTGCGCTATGATGAACATAGAGAATCATGGACACTGCTGACTTGCAGCAAGCAGCAACCCCCAGTGCTGGGAACTTGGGAAGCCTTTTCGGAAGAAACCATAGCGTGTCGGAAGTTCAGAAGTTGACTGGAAGAAGGGAAATGGAATGAGAGGTGGTAAATAAAAGTAGGTCTAGAGGATGTGTCAGTATATAGGGCAGGATGAAGGGATTGGGGGTTGATTGGCAGGGTAAGAGTTGGGTAATTTAGACCATCACATTGACCACTGGGTGGCAGCAAAGAGCTATATAACTGTGTGTGACTTACAGCAGGTTTGTTGTAGCCTGCAATCCAGGGTCCAGGCTGGTTGCTTGAAGTAGATTTAGGCTTTTCTAAGTTTTGGTAATGCTAATGCATGATTATTGTTATTTATATTTTATATAAGGCACTGGCAGAAGAACATTAATTGTATTCAGAAGAAGACAGGGCCTACATGGGCCTTCATCAGGGTCAACTGAGGATGACTGTTTGACACTTTACATCATCATTTAGAATGATGCAGAGATACTACAAACACCTGGGTGTGCACACCTGACTATTACAGACCAATAGTGAACTTTACATACACAAAAAAAAAAAAAATATATATATATATATATATATATATAAATATAATCAAATAAAGTAATACAGTATATAAATAGAAAAAAAGTATAAATGTTGGTATGTTATACTATGTATGAGGATGGAGGGAAGTCACTGTAGTGAGTATGAAAGCTTTTACAGGAAGGGAGAGAAATCAACGTCATCATTAACTTCTCTCCCTTCCTATAAAAGTTTTTCCTATAATTCTAAATGATGATGTGAAGTCATGTGATCTAACGAGATGCTGATTACTGGCACTACTTAATGATGTGTCAAACAGTCATCCTCAGTTGACCCTGATGAAGGCCCATGTAGGCCCAAACGCGTTGGTCGTGGTCACCAGTTTAGGCTCTGAGTGCCAATTCTCCCATTATAAAGAAAGAAATAATGTAATTCTATTATGCATGTAATGTGCATGTCATCACCTGTACACCAGATTAGAGGAATTTTCAAAATATGGTTGAAAAAAAAAAAAAATCCCAAGGGAGAGACGTCTTAACGCCCGTGGCATCCATTACAAAGACGGCAATAAGACGTCTTGTCGTCCGTGGCACCTAAAGAGTTTTAATGACATTTGTTCTACTTGAACTGGACAGAGCTGCCTTGGACCCTCTTTTCTGAGTAGGGAACAAAGACCCATTGACTGTTGTTCACACATGGTTATACTTTTACACACCTTTAGTTTACTTACTGTAGGGCGCCTTACTGAAAACAGGTGGAAAAATACGTAGACATATTTCCTGTTGCTTATACATCTTTCTTTGAGATTTACATCAGACAATCCGATATTTTCTCTCCGATCTTTTGAAAACCATGAGATCTGAGCCGATTTCCGATCACCTGATCCGATCGGGATAACCCTACATTTAACCCATTCTGAACGGGAACCCATTTTCGTGTTAGCATCATGTTATGCTTTAGCTATTGAAAAATAGCAGATCTACAAGCTCAAAGCGCGCCACCGAGTGGCGCGCTACGAGCTTGTAGGTCTGCTATTTTTGAAAAATCGAAGAACGACTGACATTTTTAGAATCTGATCTCAGGTCAGAATGGGTTAATCAGACCAGTGTGTGTCCAGTGGAAACCTCGTATGAATCTGATCTCAGGTCAGAATGGTTTAAGGCGCTATATACAGTAAATGCACCATTTACCTTTGAGCTAATATAGCCGGCCTGCTTGCACTTGCACATTGAATCTGGAATCTTTCCGTGGATAGCAGGAGGCACTTTGTTATTGGGGGGGGGGGAAGCATTTTTGGAAAACCTCTGCATTTGTGGTGTGAATTTGTCAGAACTATCCAAGAGGGGCATTAATCATGGCAGTCACAGCAGTCTGTGAGTCATTATGCAGAATAGTAATACAGTATGAATACAGTATGACTCAGCCTTTTACAGGCACAAAGCCTCATGGGCTTCTGTCACGTCTCAGCTCAAGAAAAACACTCACTCTTTGACGATGTGACGTCATTCAGAATCAGATCACAATGCCTTTTTATCAGCCCCCCCCCCCCCCCAAAAAAAATACTGTATTTGGTTAGTGATCCTCAAAACCTTTACATTTCAAGAACCCCCCCATAACTCTGAGTACAAATGGAACCAAATGCACCCGTAGCAATGACATTGACAGGCTGCTTCTCTCTACGGCAGTGGTTTCCAATCCTTTTTCATATCAAGAACCATAATTTTTTCAGCATTTGAGCCACGGACGGACCACCATTTGATGAGATTTTGGGCTTCATTTTCGTCACCGCTAAACCCCTCATCCCTAAACTTCTTTGCCTTTTTTTATATTTTGAAAAACATTTTTGAATAGTTCAATGAGCCAATCTACATTGACACGTTGTGAGCTTGTAGACTGGCCATTTTGGATTTACATCAGACAATCCGATATTTTCTCTCCGATCTTTTGAAAACCATGAGATCTGAGCCGATTTCCGATCACCTGATCCGATCGGGATAACCCTACATTTAACCCATTCTGAACGGGAACCCATTTTCGTGTTAGCATCATGTTATGCTTTAGCTATTGAAAAATAGCAGATCTACAAGCTCATAGCGCGCCACCGAGTGGCGCGCTTACGAGCTTGTAGGTCTGCCATTTTTGAAAAATCGAAGAACGACTGACATTTTTAGAATCTGATCTCAGGTCAGAATGAGGTTAATCAGACCAGTGTGTGTCCAGTGGAAACCTCGTATGAATCTGATCTCAGCTCAGAATGGGTTAATGTGTGTGTTCAGAGTAGACGACACACACATTAAACTCTATAGCTGTTTATAGGACATCACAGAAGAGGAAGAAACATCCGCGCACTAGTTTCTAGAGCTCCAAAGAGACTTACTTTATTAATGGCAAAAATGCAAACCTTTCGACCCTTTAGGTCTTGCAGGAAAATCTGAAACCCCTGAACAAACACTCCATTGCTATATTGATCATTTATCTTAACAAAATGTATCTTATAAACCTAACTACTAACTGTGCAATGTTAGTATAGAATCACTATACAATCTAACAAAAGAACATGACAACGCCTGCTTTATTATTTATCTAAGTCATTCATGGAGAAACGTTCTTGACTACATATCACTGTTTGAGGACAATGGAATGACCTACCTGTCAAGCTGTGCCTACAGCAAGCTTACTTTGTGAGCTTTAACATAGGCTACATATTAACCACTTATTTTAACCTTATTTTGAGCAGATCATTATAGGTGAAAACGTACACATTTTACAAAAGTATTGGAATTATGACGTGCAAAGTACAAAAGTGGTTAAACCTCTCCTGTGCAGACTCCTGTCCTATTGTAATTATTGTATTTCATTGAAAATATTTTACTGGAAATGACTTAACCAAACATTTCATTATCTAGGCAACAATACCCAAGTGCTGGACCTAGGTTTCAAAGTACAAAGCGCCTTGAACGAGATGGGTCAAAAGAACGCATAGCCTCGGATTGTGAGTCAGTGGAAATGTCTGCAATCTGAATTCATTACTGGATATAAAATGTTGATTAGAAATGCTTTGCGGTGGCCTTGGCCGTGGCTCAGCGGTCCAGGCAAATAGCAGACAGTGGTACTGGTACATATCTGACCTAATCTTCTCCTCCTACAGTGCGTGTCAACCACATTAATCCCCATAGCATACAGTACATCTGGAACTTCCGGGGACACCCATACGGAGTTGCACCACTCACTTCACACGGGTGTGATTTTTAGAATATCACGGGCGGGGGGGGGGGGGTAAACGTTCATCCTGCCCACCCAATCAAAAGTACCAGTAGGGCCTACATTTTACTGTTCTCGTCTGTTTCAATATCCCTCTTTTAAAAATCTAAATATCTTTTCCAAGAGTGACCTGGCCAAGGGAGCAGGCATCAAAACAAACGATGCAAATCCAGTTTAAAGAACTAAATAGTTCAAATGCATAAACGGGAGCTAAACCAATCCTCTATAGTAATAATTTATCTATCTTTTCAAATACTTAAACCTAATCCGCCCATAGTAATCGGCTCTGATCATTTTAGGTCATTCTGCATGATAGATTGTTCACTAGACCGGAACTATGACCTTCACACCCACGTCTCAGAAACGGTGCAGACTTGTTTCCTTGTTATTTGTTTCTCGCCATCAACTAGACTTAATTTGTGGGTAAAACAAAAGCTTTGTTTTGGTTTGGCAAGAAACTGTTTTTTGCGAGAGATATGATCGTTAAAAATATGATGGGCCTATGAACTTAGCACCTCATACCGGTACGTGAAAAGGAAACTTATACTGCCACCAATCAGCCACTGATGAGTGGGTGGAGGATGGGGCCGTGACAGCGTGGGAATAGCCACATATTATTCGCATAAAGGAATGTCTCTGTCATCCATTCCCCTACGGCAGGCAAATGCTCAGGTACTGCTTGTCTCCTACAGTGTGTGTCTTTCTGCACATGCCTATATCTACTATATTGTAACCAACAGGACCATGCACATTACGTCGCTTCGCTAGAATGGTCTTGGAAGTTTACAGTAAGTAGCCGATATTTAAACATTGACACAGTGCGATGCATAGAATTAATCATTGATAGCCGGGGTCGCACTTGTAAAGATTTGGCTTTTGGTGACTAGTTTTATTTTTATTTTTGGCGTGGTGTTGGGTATGGGTATAATGATTTCAAAAAGCTGTGCAAACATATTGGGAGCGCCAAATCCCGATTTACATCCCAGTAGCTACCCTCGATCAGTCCATCAGAGAATGAGCAAGGCCACACAATCAGTCTTAATCGGCCATGTAGTTCGCTAACCCTAACCTCAGTCTTAAACCGCCACGCATCATTCTTAACCGTCCACGTAGGTCGGACTAACGGGAGGTCGAACTTATGGGCAGTCCCCATTTGTCCATGACCATGATGAATAGCCTGACTGCCACACGTTTGAAATCTTTATTTATGTCCACATAATGAGAAGTACAGGAATACCTTGTACAAAGGACATAAACACTGCCAGTGCAGTTTGACAGTGGGAGAGCAGCCAGTTACAACGTGCATGGACGGCAAAGCATCGTTACATACAGTACAGCTGACATGTCGGACACAGGGCAGCAGACATACATCATGGATAAAGGAAACAACGCCTCCTCCAAATTGAGCGGCTTCCTATAAGGCTTCACTAACTGCTTGGCTCTCCTTTTGGAAAGGCCGGCCATTTGTAAGCCCCTCACAACCAACTTATGCACATGCCCTAGGCTGCCAAAGATAAAAACTAAAAGTTTATATCTGTAGCCTAGCTGTGAGATGGTCTGCACTAGCTGCTGATACTTCTTCCAGGCTATAGTCAAAGGTACAGCCGACCTCGAGAATGCACACCTCTCTCAACGAAACTTAACGAAAAAAGGGCCACCTTTAGGTCGCTGACCTGACCCTCACAGGCGGCTTTACTGTCATCCCAGAAACTCTGCAGGGAAGGTGAGAATTTCAGCATTAACCGTCCGTAACGCTAACTCACATGGCATTAGTAGAAACGGAATACCAAGTAAGTGCATCATGTACAGTAACTATATTCACAGCACATAAAATACAACATGACATTTCCCAGTCAAATGAAGGGGTGAGATCAGACAACAGCTGCTAGTCATGAACACAATAAATGCAATGCAAATACAACATGTTGCTCTGTGTGTGTGTGTGTGTGTGTGTGTGTGTGTGTGTGTGTGTGTGTGTGTGTGTGTGTGTGTGTGTGTGTGTGTGTGTGTGCGCAGGGGACGATTAACCCTTCGTGGTGGTGCCCGGTGCTATATACGACCCGTTCTGGTGTAGTTCCCGGCCGGGACCGTTTTTGTCAGAGGGGCGTGTGGGGGGGGGGGGGGGGGGGGGGGGGGGCTGGGGGGGTTGGCGGGTGCAGCAAGGAAATCTGACACTTCAACGGCGCGTTTTGGCACTCCTTCGATAGCCTTTGCTTCTAAATTTCGGCACTCTTGCGGCGACAATCGAGTCTTTTTTTCCCACTTTCTTCTGTGCAGTGCGGTGCTTCTCAAATGTGACTCGTAGACTCGTAGTATGCCATCCACATTTATTGAACCAAGATGTTTTAACCAATTTAGTACGGGAACACCTTTTTACTCTCGGACCTATTGGAGTATTGGCAGTTTGGAAGCGCTCGTTGACTAATCACTCAACAGCCCTGCGTAGCACCTGTTTTGAATTTGCACATAATGCATGTTAAAATAGCAAATCATTGTGACAGGCCTATAGTGTAGACTGTAAAAAAATTAATCAGTCCAAGTACAGAACCAACTGAGGTCCAGTTGATCAAGTCTAGAAGGTTTAAGGGTGCAGTCACAGGGGTGTTGGTGACAGGCTGACAGCTATAAGTGATAGTTACTACTTTCTACTGTCTAGCAGAAACAACAATGCACTCATCAATGGCGAGACAGAATGGTCCGCAGCAGGAAGACATGCAGTCTTTCCTTGTAATCTCAATCTCAACACACACACACACACACACACACACACACACACACACACACACACACACACACACACACCATTGTATAAGAGTCGCAGGAATGAAAAGATTGTCTTGCGATCGAGACAGTACATTACTGGTATTACTGGTATTCACAGGACCTCAGCCTCTGGGGATGCATGTACTGTAATTACTGTATGTATGAGTATACTGTGTACGTATATCACAGTGGAACAATCTGTCATCACACACATGATGGATATGAGTAAAAGAAATACACAAGCTAAATTAAATCAATACATTTTTCACCCATCATTCCATCATTCTGTCTTGTCTGTCTGTCTGTAAAATGAGAATAAGGATACACACACACACACACACACCCACACACCAACTGGCTGGCTAGAGGAGGTTGAATGGACTGAAACCTCAAACCAGCCACTCCCCTAAACAACAGGTTTGGAGATCTGTTGGGAAATGTTTAATGTTTGCAATGAGCAGCAGCTACTGGTTACTAATGCAGCCTGTTTAGCAGTGTAAAAAGTATTTTTGCAGTTGTGTCAGTGTGATTGTGAACATTTATCACGTTGTGTCCGAATTTTATACTGAAATGAATGCTTATTAAGCGACGCGTGGCGTGCAGTGAGAACGCCCCGGGCTTTAATTATTTGCTGCAGCCTGGCTACTAGCTAGTTACCGTACTCTGTTATACTCTGTCAACTAACGTAGCAGACGGTAGCGTGGTAAATGGTGGAGGAGTCCTGTAGGCCATGAGGTTGCATGGTGATGTTTTGTGAGTTTTATACGTCCATGAAGACTAGAGTCAATATTAACACACGGACTCTGTGGCTGTGCCATAGTTTAAAGCACCGCGCCGACTGGCACGAGTGTTAGTGAGTGTCAGTGCTGTCAGCTGTGTGCATTTGCGCAGTTATTTTGAGTGCAATGCATTCTGGGTACTGTAGTTGTTAGAGCCATTTTCTATTTATGATAATTTGCATTTAATCTGATATCTATTGCCTGCTATATGTATTGTTTATTTTGTGGTAATTTAAATTATTATAATCACGCTATGAATTTGATGGCTTGAATGGAGGTTTCCCCTCCCCTTTTGGGAAATGATTTGTAGGTGCTAGGCACGCAATGACAGACAGGTGACTCCCTGCTGGGAGAGAATGTGACAGACGGGGAAGCTCACAGTTTGTTGACCGCGCTCACAGGCTCTTTTTGTTTTATTTGAATACAACGTTTATGTTATGAGAAGGAGAAATAAATATGATTTGTTCTGACAAAACAAGCCGGTCTCCGTGAGTATTTGAATCAAGAAGAGAGGCGACGCGAGTAATACAGCAACAATAGACTGCAACACCACCCCGACAAACCAGTGGCTTTATTTGTTTACAAAGAAAGGCCACGATTATGGGAAGCCGTTTAGGCCATAAATGCATAGTCAACTCGCACATACATGTATACTTCTCTTGCACATACATATATATTGGTACTTCACTTGCACATACATGCATATCTCACATACACATACATGCATACTTCACATGCACATACATACATTTAGGTACTTAACTTGCACATAAATACATACTTCACTTGTACGTAGGCTATACATACTGCATTCGCACATATATAAATACTTCACTTGCACATACATAGGCCTACATACTTTACTTATGTACATATTTCCAGTCTGCTGAGCTCTGCTGTAGTAGCAGTTAAAGAAACTGTTGCACTGTTTACTTTATATATTTCAATGTACATGATGTGTAGATATATATTATATGTTCAAGGAGTATATATTTATAATGCAGTCTGTATCTGTAGTGAGAGGAGCTGTGAAATAATGTTTGCATTTATATTCAGCAGTTATATTCAGTGAGTGAATATATATATATATATATATATATATATATATATATATATACCTGTTGTCAGCTTGTAGGACTAAAAAAATACAAGACATTAGACGAACACAAGTAATGACATTGTGTGCTGCCTGTCACAAATGGTAAATGGTGCATTTATATAGCGCCTTTATCCAAGGTGCTTTACATAGATTGTGCATTACATTCACCCATTCATTCGCACGTTCACACCGATGCCGGGGGAAACCATGCAAGGCACCAACCTGCACACCAGGAGCAATTAGGGGTTCAGTGTCTTGCTCAAGGACACTTCGACACTAACTCTGGGGGAGCCCGGGTTCGAACTGGGAACCTTTCGGTGTCCATCCGGTCACTCTACCCCTAAGACCCCTGTCACTAGCCCCTTCGGATGGCTTCAACCAGAAAACTCTGAAAACAATCCATTGAAAATCTATTTGATCAACTATATTGGTTTACAACCTATAGCTATACGTATCTAATATTTGCACAGCTTTTTGAAAACCGTATACCCGCCAAAATTCAAAAACGAGTCACCAAAAACCAAATTGTGGTGATTTCTTACGAGTTCACCTATCACCCAGCTATGAATGACAATGTTATCTGTAGCAAGGATTTGTATTTGAATGTATTTATTGCATTTTCTTTCTTACTTTCAGGACTAAAACTTCTGACATAAGAGACCAGCCACCTGCATTTGTGGACCTTAAGATGAAACATCCTCAACAGATATGGCATATATGACGAGAGAACACATGGATTGTTATGTTATTGATTATGACTCACTCACTGAACAGTGTAAATCTGAGGTCTTAACATTTTAATTGTTGCAAGTGAAATTCTTTCCATAGATGGCATACACTAGAAGGCCACGTTATTCTTTGCTGCATATCTGCGGGCTTTTGACTGTCATCCCGATGATGGCGTGGCTGCTTTTAATGCATAACGTCTCAGAGATGAGCTGGAATGCTAGCAAACGCAGGTCTGACTGGTTGGAATACACAGCTGCTGATGGGAGCCCTGAAGATGACGTTAAATGCTCCTCAATCCTGGAAGGAGACACCGAGACACTGCAGAAGGCCGAGCTATTGTTAATCACTAAAGACTTCAAGAGGACTGTCCAGATCCCTGATGAGTATTATATTAATGCCACCCAGGACTGCAGGTATCGTTTTGTAAACCAAACTTATCTATATTTCAATATTTGATTACTATTACAACATTGAAATGTAACCGCATTTATGGATTTTTAATTATCGATAATAAGTACCATGTAACCCCCATCTTTCACCAATGATATTTAATGTGTTCATTTCAGGATGTTCAAGCTTAGAAGGAAGTATTTGACGTTCCCTCTAAGCCAGGAAGAGGAGGACTTCCCCCTAGCCTTTTCTATTGTTGTCCATCATCAGGTATACAAAATTATACTCTTTCCAAACATATAATATCTACAGTATATTTTTCGAAATATGTATTTATATTGCCACTGGGAAAGCTACCGGAGCACAGGGACCTAAAATACTAGAGAGGTCGGTGCGGCAAATGGTTCTTGAGTTACGTGGAATACAGACGTACACACGTATGTACGTACTGTACACACAGAGACTTGGTGCATTTATAGATCGATTTATTCAGCAAACACGATTATAGTTCCATTTCGTCAGAGTCAAAATAATTGATAGTTTATGCTAATACTCACACAAATTGGTACAGATCTCTGGAATCATGTGATCAAGATGTGCAGTGTCAGGTTTGTCTTGTTCCATTTCCGAATGGCTAAGAGTGCACTTTTCAAGACTATATTGCTATCAATTAAATTCAGTTGAAATGATAGTCACCCTATTTACAAATTGTGAATATTGGTAGCCAATAGAATTAAATTAAATTCCCCCTTTCTCATATACTGTAGGTGCAGAACTTTGAGCGCCTGTTGCGAGCCATCTACGTCCCTCAGAATGTTTACTGCATCCATGTGGACAAGAAGGCAGAGGCTTCAGTCCATGCTGCTGTCTCGGGTATCTCTTCTTGTTTCCATAATGTCTTCATGGTCAGCCAGCCTGTGAGTGTGGTCTACGCTGGCTGGTCACGTGTACAGGCCGATCTCAACTGCATGGCCGATCTCTACAACGTTGGCACAACCTGGAAGTATTTTATCAACCTGTGTGGTCAAGACTTCCCCCTGAAAACCAACCTTGAAATTGTGAGGAGCCTGCAGGCACTGAAGGGTAGAAACAGCTTGGAGTCTGTTCACGGTCCTGACTGGAAGAAGCAGAGGTGGCAGAAAGTTCATCAAATAGTAAATGGAGAGATCGAGGTAATCATTCATGTCACGTGTGCATGTTTGTTTTATTTATTTTCTTGTTTGTTTTTCAAGTTGTGTTCCATATTGTGTTTTTGATTTTATTGTTGACATTGGTTCTTTGCCTTTCATTCTCTTTTGGAGGAGCAATATGCAGAAACGGCGCAGGCTAAGGACCCACCACCCTTCAATCTGCCCATCTTCACAGGAAGCGCCTACATCGTGGTTAGCCGGGGCTATGTAAACAATGTGTTGGAGGACATCCGTGTACAGGAACTGAAGAAATGGTTTGAAGACACCTACAGTCCCGATGAGTTTCTCTGGGCCACCATTCAGCGCATCCCTAATGTTCCTGGATCAGTCTGGCCAAACGCCAAGTACGACATGACCGATGTCAGCGCTATTGCACGGCTAGTGAAGTGGGAGCCCGATGAGGGGTCAGAGGGTCAACAGGGGGCTGTGTACCCAATGTGCCATGGCATACATGTTAGGCAAATATGCATATATGGTGCTGGTGATCTGAAGTGGTTAATTGAGCAGCACCACCTTTTCGCCAATAAGTTTGATGTAGACATAGATGTCATTGCCATCCAATGTCTGGAGGAGTACCTCAGACACAAGGCACTGGCAGAAGAACATTAATTGTATTCAGAAGAACACAGGATGACTGTTTGAAACGTCATTAAGTAGTGCCAGTAATCAGCATCTCGTTAGATCACATGACTTTACATCATCATTTTTCTACTTGAACTGGACAGAGCTGCCTTGGACCCTCTTTTCTGAGTAGGGAAAAAAGACCCATTGACTGTTGTTCACACATGGTTATACTTTGACTAAGGAATAGACACACCTTCAGTTTACTTACTGTAGGGCACCTTACTGAAAACAGGTGGAAAAATTCGTAGACAATCTCGTACCAATCGTTGCATAGAAGCATCATGGTTTTGTTATGTGTACACAGTACCCATAGTACTGTGACAAGAGATCTCCCAAATCAAAACAAATGCACGCACAGTCGCACACGCAGTCAAGCATGTCCGGGGACAGCACACCTAAACCTAACCTTAATCCGGTAGTCTTAACGCACCCCTCACCAACCTTATATCTTAAGTATCTTTGTGTCTTATATCTTTATGGGTCCGAGCCGTGTCGGTCTGTCTCTGCCCCAAAAAGAAAAGAGAATTTCAAACCCACAAAACGTATATTTGTCTCTTTCCTTTCGTTATTTTAATCGATTGGATGATATGCCCCAATCTCTTAACTTCATGTTTTCGTCAACGGACATGGAGAAAACGGATCTGAAAGTAAATAATAAACTTCATTAATTAATTTAAAATTCATCCACCGCAGAGGAGCTGTCATTGGTCAAAAGCCAGTGCAACTCACAGGGCCAGAGAGGTCTGAGCAGAGCCTTCTATATAGGCTCTGGGGCTGACTAATATTAGCCCCAATGTTGAGTAAATCAACGGAGGTGTGGCACCGCCAGGAGAGTGTGACCCAACTTAATGTGTTTTAAGAGTCTGTTTAATTATTTAATTATAGGTTGTGTCGCATTTCTCGCAGGCTCCGGTAACAGAGTATCTGACCTTTTCTAACTTCCTTGATCCATTGTTTAAAGGGGGGGGGTTTTCTTCGATTTCCAGTTTAACAGGATGAGACAACGAGCTAAAGGTGAGGCAAAGGCGAACGCTTTCTTTTGACGTACATATAATCCTTCCTCTGTCTTTACCACTCCCCTCTGTTGATGTTAAGTCTTAGTAGAGGGTATATGTGCATGCTTAAAGTGAGTGGCACATCGAGTGGCAAAGCCACATGCAAAGTGAGTTTAACATTGTTTAACGTTGTTTAATGCAATCAGACAGGACTTTTCTGTTTGGATGCATGGGTTCATTGGGTTGTCAAGGCCAGAAAGTAGTCAGATTTTACGGGGGCCAGTTTCGAATCGCAGCCGTCCGTAGGTGCCCTTTGAGAGCGGTTTTGAAGGAGTCAAGAGATTCACATCTCACATGTCTTAATGACTGTTGGTAGGGCGTTCCACATTTTGGTGGCATAGGAGCGACAAGAATTTAGTCCCTTGTTTGTGCCGAATCTGGGTTGTACATGGTTTGTTGCACTCCCTCTGGTGTTGTGGGTGTGGACAGTGGGACTGGGTCACACAAGATTTAGACAGAGACATGATGAAAATCTCCATATGCCATTAAATATGCTGTCATCTTTTCATACTTTACAATACAAGGATTGCTGGGTTTGTAATTGTATTGAATTTCACCATAGTGTCAGAGTGCCCTCCTGTGGTTACAGTTGGTACTGTTCCTCCATGTCCTTTGCTGCTGACAGAGCCCGTCCAGACCCACGTGTTCTGATAGCATGAAGCTCATTGACCGGTCCTGTTGAGGACAACACGGTCACCCCAATGTCACCATGTCCACCCGTCACATATTCATGGATTCCTGCTGCATTCATAATAATGGACATTATACAAAAGCTTCTGACCACAATTCAGTTATACATATAGGCCTATTTTATGATATACAGACAGGTATACAATTGCTCATGACAACCTCTGTAAACCTGTGACATGACAATACAGCTTCTGTTTGGCTTCTGTTCCTTCCTGCTGGTCACTCTAAACTGCATTTAGTTTCTTTGTGAGCTTGTAGATTGGCTATAAGTAGGGCATAGAAAAAAAAGCTTAATCATAAATCATAATCCTTAGCCCTTCATTGATCCACGGCCTCGCCATCAGACCTCCTGCATCTCTGATCAAAGTTATAGGCACCTTTGCATCAAACTATTGTGACCCTGCATGCCTTTCAATTACATAATTCTCTTTTTGTGGAGTGTTTGCTCCATTTCTCCATCAGCATACCTCACGACTTTCTCATCAACATAGACCTGTTCCCCTTAATGGAAACCACAATTTTTCTTCCACCTCATTTTTCTCCTGCAATGTAAGATGGAAGCCCTGTCTGTACTGATGAGACCCAATTATTGAAATCCTAAACATGGAATATACTTCCATGCCACATGTAATGCTGGTCTCAGGACTGCCACCAGTATACAGATAACTTACCAGTCTCCATGTTAAGGTTTTTTTTATAGCTACCGTAACCACTAACCACTTTAACCCTGTCATCCCAATTTTAAGTATGTCATTATACTGTAGGCACAAAATAAATTCTGATCCACAAGCTCACAACATGCTGTTATGTGTACATTCTATTATCTTATCAAAAACAAATTAATACATGAAACACACAACAGAATAATACCGTACACAGATATTAGGTGCCAATTTCAATTGTTTAATTATGAATATGACCATCCTTTTCTAAAAAGTAGCAATAAGAGGATTGTGTCAACATTACAACAATAAGCACAGGCAGTGTCAAACTGCTGATTATGTTAGAGTAAGAATGTCTTTTTGTGCATGTATTATTATTATGTATTCATAAGTGAATTGGGGAAACTTGCACATTAAATGAAATTAGTACATTATCCTGTATAATTTATGTAATTATGTAATTCTATGTAATTCCTGGTCGTACTATCAATTATATGAGGTTATTCTTCCAACTGAGCGTCTCCACTAAGCAGTGTCTACTTTGGGTAGATTTGGATATGTTCATAACTGTTTATCTAACAATTGGGCAATTTAATAAGAATACAACCTTCAAAATACTTTACATTGTTGGGCAAATCTACAGCCACACAGTGCACACACAGAGAACGTATTCCTTATTACACTCAAGAAAATCATGTGAACAGACTTGTGTAAATTATTTAAAAAAGGAACCATGACTTGAAAAAGTGTTATTTCCCTTGAATTCTTAAAACACATTATAACACAACACAACAACACCTGACGCAAAAATAAAACCATGGTAACTCTGCCAAACATAAATATAAAAGTCTATATAGTAAAAAAAGAAAAAAGAGAAGAAACTGTGCACTGCACATTACAAAATATATGATCTGCAAAACCGTGATTCCTGGTTGATATACGCGGGTGTGCATCGTGTTGCACATCGACATTAGACCTACGAGCTCACAGCGCGATGCGAGCTTGTAGATCTGATATATTTTCAACGCGCAAAACACCGCACGCAAGTATACAATCAGGCCTTTTTTATATAGAGCTCATCCATCCAGGGCTCAGAGGTGTCCGTCCTTTTTCCCGAAGAACTTCTTGAAGACGGACTTGTTGCGAGGCCGCGGCAGGCTGGCGTAGCTCCTCAGAGCGCCACGGTCCTGCTGGACCTGGACGGCCGTCTGCTGTGGCCACCCCGCGGCAGCCAGCGGGGGGCGCTCAGCGCCGGCGGACGGACTGTCTGATGACGACTTGTCTCCTATAACCAGAGTCACAGAGTAGCTGGAGCCCACTCCCTGCAGCCCTCTGCCTCCAGGGGGCGCCTGCAGCACCGCTGGCCTGATCCGCTGGTACGTTGCTGTTGGAATAAAAATATTAAAGGTGTTGGTCATATGATCTGGGACCACTTAACCACCGCTTAAACCTGATTTATACGTTTTTCTATAGCAGCATGTAGGTCCGCTATTGTTGCTTAGGGGCAGCGGTCATGGCCGAACGGTTTGCGGAGCGGTCTTGATATCGGAAGGTCGCTAGTTTCATATCCCCGGACCGGCACGTTAAAATAACCACCACTGAAGTGCCCTTGAGCAAGGCATTGAACCCCTACCATGAAATGTTCTATGAGCAGGGCCTGGCTGTAAACAAGTTCTTGAGCTTAGTCCAGTTACCCTGGGTAAACATGGTAACTTTGCTTTGCTTTTCCCAGTGATATGATCAAAACGGCACTGTTTGTGTGCGTGCGCATGTGTTCGGGTTCCGACAGCAGACCAGTTGTCCAACTGCCTCCAACGTAGACTTTGCAGGGGACATGGCTTTGGTTACTTTGACCCCTTTCAAATTTGCATAGAAATTGTACCCCTTGGTGGTTTGGAAATAGAATAATATACAGTACATGATTAACATATGGATTACACTCAAAGCTGATGGGCACAGCTGGGAGAAGAGGAGGTTACAGATTCTTTCAGATATGAAGGAAGCAAACGCCCGAGGGGTAGCTTTTGTCTTTTTGACATTTTTACCTCTGAACTTCAAGGATGCTCTGATGATCGAGCTGAAAGCTTGCCCAAATTGTGGCGCCACATGCGTCTTAGATACAGTTAATTGACGACTGACGTCCAGAGATCCCCATGCAGGGAGCCATGCCGTTCCAATGTGTTTTTTGGGTTGAACAGCTATAGTGGCCAAGCAGCAGCAGTGGTGGTTGAACATGTACCTGAGGTGAATGAGTGGGAGCGACGCTTGTCGCTGAGCCAGTCCTCCTGACTGCTGTACGCAGGGGAGGGAGCAGGGGAAGAAGTGCTGGTGTTTCTGGTGCCCTGACTGCTGTACGCAGGGAAAGAAGTGCTGGTGTCTCTGGTGGTGCCCTTGGGAAGTCGCTGAGTCGTAGTCTGCTTCAGGCTGCCGAAGTCATCATCTATAGAGGGCAACACAAACACAGTGAGCTAGGCAGGAGCATTGAAGGAAACGAGAGAGGGGGGAAAAAAAGAGACTGGAAAACAGAAGGTCACCAGTGGCCGGTTAGCCTCTTTTATTTTATTAATTTTAGTTCTCAAATTGTATCTAAATCCCACCGCTTTAGGCCAGGCTTTTAAAGCAGTTTAGGCCGGTCCGGTCCTAAAATCTATGCCAATTAGTCGTGCCGGGGCCTCTGTCCAGACCAGTTAGGGCCGGGTTAATGTTCAGGCCCGTTGAGAACTCCAGTGCTGCCCCCCTATAGTGACCAACCTCCTAACAGCTAATTGAGGACAAATTTCATATTATATGCAAATATAGCAGAGGCATGGATTTTCCACCCACCCCTCCAGCAAATTGTTTACTGTAACTGTTAAACAGGAATACTTCCAGTTCTTACCACAGGGACTTGTGTGTGAAGAGGAGATGTTATGTAAGCGCTCCCTTTGTAATGTGTGACTGTGCTCTCTGGTGAGGACAACGATCTCTTTAGCGTGGCCACTGCTTGTGGCTTTACACCTCGGGAACGTTGACGTGAAGACACCGGAAGGGGCCGCTTCACTGAAACCTGTTGAGGGTTATCAAATGAGTCAATTACTGAAGGGACCGCTTCACTGAAACCTGTTGAAAAAAATAATCAATTACTTTGGCATACAGATGATTATTCCACATGCGTATGCACACCTGGACCTGTAAATGAACAACACAAAAACTAAGGCACTGGTGTCGGACTTCTGGTTTACCGGAACGGGGTTCAACTCCCTGCAGTGCCCTGCTCAATGTGTTGTATTTACCGGAAAGGATGGGAAACATTAGCAAATTGCGGAGTGTTAGAAAAAAAAGGATGGGTTATAGCCCATGTTTTTTCATTTTTTTTGAAAAATTGCGGAAATTGCGGAATTTTGAATTTTGAATTTTTTTGAAAAATTGCGAAATTGCGGAAAATTGCGGGAAATTGCGGAAAAAACCTTATAAAAGTTATCCTCGTTTCTCATCATTTTGGACCATGGGCTATAGCCTATATCGTACGGCAGTGATACTCAACATCAGGCCCGCGGGACCATTATGACTGGCCCACCAATGAAAATCTAAAAAAAAGAAGAAAAATAAATCTGGAAAATGAAATAAAAATAAATAAATCTGAATGAAGTTATCTTTAATTACATTATTATAAGTAATACTATTAGAGTTGTACTATTACTCGAACGAAAATAAAAGCTTGGGGGGGGGGGGAGATGCAATGCAAATGAAAGACATATACTTTGTATCCCTATTCCCTGACATAATTTTATAGCTAAACGGACAGAATTCTATTTTATTTGAATGATGAAACCCAGCTGCCATTAATAGTTGGAAATGGAAATGGAAATTGCGGAAATTGCGGAAATTGTAATTGCGGAAATTGCGGAAATGGTGGAAATGGAAATTGCGGAAATTGCGGAAATGGAAATTGCGGAAATGGTAATTGCGGAACTTGCGGAAATGGTGGAAATGGAAATTGCGGAAATTGCGGAAATGGAAATTGCGGAAATTACGGAAATTGCGGAAGTTGTAATTGCGGAAATTGCTCTTCACTTATAGCTATCTATTTTCAGGTAGATTGTTTTATTTTACTCAGTCAGCCATATCACTACTCATTTTTTTTCATGAAAAAGGTCAAAGCTGGGTAATCTATTTTCAGGCAAATTGTGTTTATTGTATTTTATTTTACTCAGCCATAACAATTTATTTTCTGTTAACCAACTTGCTGGCTGGCAGGCAGTCAGACAGCTACTCATAGACAGGCAGACAGACAGCTACTCATGGAGAATTGGACAGGCAGGCAGACAGCTACTCATGGACAATTGGACAGGCAGGAAGGCAGACAGCTACTCATAGACAGACAGACAGCTACTCATGGACAATTGGACAGGCAGGAAGGCAGACAGCTACTCATAGACAGACAGACAGCTACTCATAGACAATTGGGCAGGCAGGCAAAGAGCTACTCATGTTATGTTATTATAACAGCTACTCATGTTATGTGCAATAATTTGTGCAGTTATGGAAACAGCTCTTTGTGTTTATGCAAGAAAATGTAACACATTTATTTATTTACATATTGTGTGCATGCACATTGTACTTTGATACATTTTGCGAAATAAAGCAATTGAAAGAGAGAAGTTATCAAGTATCATTAATGTCGTAATTTTATCTACTGGCCCCTGGCCCCTTGCCATTTTTGTAATGTGGCCCACAGGTAAATCTATTTGAGTATCCCTGTCGTACGGCATACTATAGCGCGCCGTTTTTCATCATTTTTAAGGATTTGAAAAAAATAAAAAAATAAAAAAAACGATGGGTTATAGCCTGTTGCGTGTGGCCATGACATCACTCACACACACACACATACTCAGTCATTCAATCATTGTCTGTGCTAATTCTCTGTCTCTCCTCCCCACTCAGACTGACACACCCAGACTGGCATACCTGCAGCAGATTCCCCTAATTGTCATCTGCTGCAGCCCTCTCTATAAAAGCCAGCCAGCTCAGTGTCATGGCAGACACAGACCCAGCAACATCTCAGTCACACCATGTCAATACTTGTTTTGAGTTTACTTTAATTTACTTTAGTTTGGCCTGGGGATGACCGGCAGTCTTTGTTTTCGTTGTTAGTACTAGTTGGTTGTAAGTTAGGCGGGGGGGAACGGCTTCGACGTCCCTACAGGGGGTGGCCTGGGCCCCCCCTCATTCTCCTGTGTTTGCCGGCATCTCCAGGTCTCCCTCAATTCTTCTAAGTTGGTAAAGTACCACTGAAACTTATGTATTGTTTAATATTTTGGTTGCTCACATGTTTCCAGTAATTTGATCCCTGTGGGGAAGTTTGGTTAATAAAAACCGTCAAACTTGTGATTCCGTGATGTCCTTCATTTATGTTGAGTTCTCCAATTCGAGCCATTTGTGTTATTTATGCACTTTGCTTGGAGACCGCAACATAGCCCATGTTTTTTGAAATTTTGAAAAAAAAAATACAGGCCCATGAATTAGAGGATAAAGCTCACATGTTACCCAAATAGTTGAATACACAAAAGCTAAGGCACTGGTGTCGTACTTCTGGTTTACCGGAACGGGGTTCAACTCCCTGCAGTGCCCTGCTCAATGTGTTTTTATTTTATTAGTATGCCGTACGATATGGGCTATAGCCCACGGTCCAAAATGATGAGAAACGAGGCTAACTTTTTTTTTTCAAAATTTCAAAAAACATGGGCTATAACCCATCGTTTTTGTCATTTCGTCATTTTTTTAAATCTTCAAAAATGATGAAAAACGTCGTGCTATAGTATGCCGTACGATATGGGCTATAGCCCATGGTCCAAAATGATGAGAAACGAGGATAACTTTTTTTTTCAAAATTTCAAAAAACATGGGCTATAACCCATCGTTTTTGTCATTTCGTCATTTTTTTCAAATCTTCAAAAATGATGAAAAACGGCGCGTTATAGTATGCCGTACGATATGGGCTATAGCCCACGTTCCAAAATGATGAGAAACGAGGCTAACTTTTTTTTTCAAAATTTCAAAAAACATGGGCTATAACCCATCGTTTTTGTCATTTCGTCATTTTTTTCAAATCTTCAAAAATGATGAAAAACGGCGCGCTATAGTATGCCGTACGATATGGGCTATAGCCCATGGTCCAAAATGATGAGAAACGAGGATAACTTTTTTTTTTCAAAATTTCAAAAAACATGGGCTATAACCCATCGTTTTTGTCATTTCGTCATTTTTTTCAAATCGTCAAAAATGATGAAAAACGGCGCGCTATAGTATGCCGTACGATATGGGCTATAGCCCATGGTCCAAAATGATGAGAAACGAGGCTAACTTTTTTTTTTCAAAATTTCAAAAAACATGGGCTATAACCCATCGTTTTTGTCATTTCGTCATTTTTTTCAAATCTTCAAAAATGATGAAAAACGGCGCGCTATAGTATGCCGTACGACATGGGCTATAGCCCATGGTCCAAAATGATGAGAAACGAGGATAACTTTTTTTTTCAAAATTTCAAAAAACATGGGCTATAACCCATCGTTTTTGTAATTTCGTCATTTTTTTCAAATCCTCAAAAATGATGAAAAACGGCGCGCTATAGTATGCCGTACGATATGGGCTATAGCCCATGGTCCAAAATGATGAGAAACGAGGATAACTTTTTTTTTTTCAAAATTTCAAAAAACATGGGCTATAACCCATCGTTTTTGTAATTTCGTCATTTTTTTCAAATCCTCAAAAATGATGAAAAACGGCGCGCTATAGTATGCCGTACGATATGGGCTATAGCCCATGGTCCAAAATGATGAGAAACGAGGATAACTTTTTTTTTTCAAAATTTCAAAAAACATGGGCTATAACCCATCGTTTTTGTCATTTCGTCATTTTTTTCAAATCGTCAAAAATGATGAAAAACGGCGTGCCTAGATGGATGAATCCACAGAGGGGTGCCCTGGGCGCGGCGGCCATTACTGAGGTGTACCTTAACTGATTAGCTACACCTGACCTACAAGACTAGTTTTTTAACTACCTATTATGTTTATGTTTATATATTTCTTTAAATATTTGTACATTTAAAAACTGTACTTTGGTGACTATAATCTAGCATTCTAGCTGATCTTGAGGCCTACAAAAAAAATACTTTTTCTTCTTCTTATCAACTAGTCAACTCGTACCAACGAGGTCAACTCGTGGATTTACTAGTCAATTAGTTGAATAGTTGACT
The DNA here is from genome assembly GCF_963924005.1 of Protomyctophum bolini. NCBI lineage: Eukaryota > Metazoa > Chordata > Actinopteri > Myctophiformes > Myctophidae > Protomyctophum > Protomyctophum bolini. The sequence continues at coordinate 5,456,146 of NC_137875.1, read as the reverse complement.
AGTTGCTTAAAGCCCTAGGCCAGGTGTAGCTAATCAGTTAACAGTATAGCGTACATCTCAGACATGGCCACACCCAGGGCACCCCTCTGTGGATTCGTCTATATACAGTACACTACAGTCAGTGTATTGAAGAATTCATGTTCTATACCAGCATTTGCTTGTAACTTCAACATCCATTTCTTCATCATGAAGCGTGAGCAGGCGTTGAGCAGGTATTCGGAACCGTCACGCAACCTGCAGGGCAGAAAACACAGCTGTCACAGACTCTGTGCACAAGGAATTCAGGTACAGCGCAGCAGTCTGGTCTGGGATGCCACAAATAGCCAGAACCTCTTCTGTATCTGATTCCATTGACTTTATTCATTAAAAGGTGCTTTGCATGGTTAGTTCTGCCATAAAATGATGTGTATGAATGTGTGCGTGAATGGGTGAATGTAATGCATGTAATGCACTTTACATCTATGTAAAGTGCCTTGGATTTATTTATATAAATGCACCATTTACCTTATATTGGACACATTTATTTGTATTATATTGTATTGTATTATATACAGTATAGCGTTTATGGTTGTTTGTGTTCTCACCGCAAACTGAAGCAGTTGGGCTTTTTGGTGTACTCTGGGACTGGTGCGCACTCGGCTCCGATGAGGTTTAGCGGCAGGCCACATACCGAACTCTGTGGGTTCACGACACAAATGGACCGTTATTGAGTATAGAGAGTATGCACATGCATGATTTTCCCATCAGGACACGCCCCCCTCATCTAGACTGAGTGGCAAAACATTGAGCAGCATGGAGTGTTGGAGTTTGGAAGCGCTCGTTGGAAATCAGTCAACCCTCTGCGTACCACCTGTTTCTAAATGTCACATAATGCAGGAGGCAGCAAAATGTTGTGTTATTGAAAACAAGCACTTCCAAAAGAAAAATAATCAAATGCAGGGCATTTCTTGACAGGAAGTATAGCTCATAATGTTTCTATGGTGGACTTTGCAGATAGAAAGAGGATAATTCAAGCTTTTCGTCCAGCTGCAATGTTGGTGAGTTTAACATTGTTTAATGCAATCAGACAGGACTTTTCTGTTTGGATGTCAAGGCCAGAAAGTAGTTTTTTGCCACTCAGTCGGTGTTCCCGCATAACTTCCAGGTACGATGATGTCACGTGCTGTGACAGCTGTTGGCTGTTTCGATTATGTTTGATTAATGATTATTTAATATATATAGAGCTGATGCTATCATATCTCTATATATTTATTAGTATGCTTGTTTAGCAGGTACTGGGTTATAGGAGGAGCGCCTATTATGTTGCCTGGTACTGGTTGTTGCTTTTGTCCCCTGCAGGTGCTGAGCATTGTTGTCCCTAATGTGTTGCCGTCCTGAGGAGGGCCTGGCTTGGAGCCTGATCAGCCCTCGGATTGGTCCTGTGGCAGCTCAGGCCTTGCTTCCTGGACTATAAAGCTCACTCTCTGTCTGGACTTCGGGGTGGGAACACTGCTGCGTGTGGTGTGGGAGCACTCCAGCGTGTGGCCTTCCCTCCAGCTGACTGCTTATGTGTTTCATGTCAGGTTTAGTTGTAGTTCCATTTGTCTGTGTGTTAGGTTGTGTCGTTTGTTCATCATCATGTAAGTCATTCTATAATTCTGGGCTCACAGAGCCATTCTGTTTATCATTCTGTCCGCCATTTTGTCATGCACTAAGCCACTTTGTTATTTATTCTGAATTGAGTATTAAAGCCAATACTCTTTTATGAGCTGTGTTGTTCTTTCATACATGTTACGGGCAGTAAAACCCCTAGACTTGAACCGTTTCGTAACACGTGCATACCCTCTATTGAGTATTGACCGTTTTGACCCAATTTCAGCATGATTCGCCAGAATCCCTTTTCCGTTCCCACCTACCCTTAATGTGTCCTTTCGGTCCTGGTAGAAGCACAGGGTGTGTCTGTGTAGGACGGCATGGTAGGAATTCCAGGCGCGGGATTGTGCCTGAAGGGGGAAAATCAGATCAATGCTGTAAAGATAAAACGCTCACTGTTCTGACTACTGGCTGCTCATAAACGTTGAAAAGCAGCTTCTATAGGCCTTCTCACTGTTCTGACTACTGGCTGCTCATAAACGTTGAAAAGCAGCTTCTATAGGCCTTCTCACTGTTCTGACTACTGACTACTGGCTGCTCATAAACGTTGAAAAGCAGCTTCTATAGGCCTTCTCACTGTTCTGACTACTGGCTGCTCATAAACGTTGAAAAGCAGCTTCTATAGGCCTTCTCACTGTTCTGACTACTGGCTGCTCATAAACGTTGAAAAGCAGCTTCTATAGGCCTTCTCACTGTTCTGACTACTGGCTGCTCATAAACGTTGAAAAGCAGCTTCTATAGGCCTTCTCACTGTTCTGACTACTGGCTGCTCATAAACGATGAAAAGCAGCTTCTATAGGCCTTCTCACTGTTCTGACTACTGACTACTGGCTGCTCATAAACGTTGAAAAGCAGCTTCTATAGGCCTTCTCACTGTTCTGACTACTGGCTGCTCATAAACGATGAAAAGCAGCTTCTATAGGCCTTCTCACTGTTCTGACTACTGGCTGCTCATAAACGTTGAAAAGCAGCTTCTATAGGCCTTCTCACTGTTCTGACTACTGGCTGCTCATAAACGTTGAAAAGCAGCTTATATAGGCCTTCTCACTGTTCTGACTACTGGCTGCTCATAAACGTTGAAAAGCAGCTTATATAGGCCTTCTCACTTTCTTTCCTCCCAGCTGTAACTTCTGTTTCCTCTCCAGGGTTCCCTCCATAGACTGGAGCTCGGCCTTTCCATTCTGTTAGGGACACACACACACACACGATTTGGACAGAGAAATCTCTGTATTACATTAAACAACAAGCAATTTGCCAGGCTTTCATCTTTAATTTTTATTTCAGTAAGGTCTGAGCACATGTAATTAGTTAGAGAAAATTAGCTTCACAAATGTGTTCACAAAGGAAAGGTGTCTACTGTAACATTATACATTTGTTCCAACCCAACTCCCTTGGGAAATTTTGTGACAGCTGCTGAAAGTTAACAACCAATATAAGGCAATATTCCAAATAAATCATTATGCTTTAAGTAGCATGTGACGTGTCAAACTAGGGGGTTTTCATGATGCTGAATCAATTCCAAGCATTAGCTTTGCACGGAAATACTCCTTGGGCTACTACTAGTTAAAGTATAATGAAATTTGGAATTATCTTTCCTTATATTGGTTGATAATGGTACCCCAACTTTCAGCAGCTGTCACAAAGCTTCCCAAGGGAGTTGGGTTGGAACAAATTTATATGTGATTATAGACACCTTTATGAACACAGCTGTGAAGAAAGCTAGTGGTAAGCATTTATTTTTTTCCAGATTTGCCACACATTTCACTCATTTTCCCTAATTATAAAATGCATGGATCTTATTCTGTGGAATCTCACCATGCTGTTACATCGCCCCCCTGTGGCCATCACTTGGTACTGTTCCTCCACATCCTCCAGGCTCTGTGAGGCCATCCTTTGCTGCTGACAGAACCCGTCCAGACCCACGTGGTCCGATAGCATGAAGCTCATTGACCGGTCCTGTTGAGGACAACACGGTCACCCCAATGTCACCATGTCCACCGGTCACATATTCATGGATTCCTGCTGCATTCATAAATAATAATGGACAGTATAGACCAGGGCTGGGCAACTTTGACTATGGAGAGGGCCACTATTTTTCCTCACCCACTCCAGAGGGCCACATTGCATATTACTGTCGTAGCAAAAAATAGCCGATGTACAAGCTCAAAACACGTCGCAATGCGATGCGTTTTGAGCTTGTACATCAGCTATTTTTGCTATATTTGAATTGAAAACCTGAATAATTTGCTATTTTTGAATCGGGAATCCTGAAAAGCAATTTTTTTTATTAATTTAAAATGCATTTAGTTATAGTTACGTTAACTTTATGAACTGTTAACATAACTACGTTGGACACAAAAAGATCTAACATTTTAATACTATAGTCTTGAAGTAATTAACCCATTCTGACCTGAGATCAGATTCATACGAGGTTTCCACTGGGACACACACTGGTCTGATGAACCCATTCTGACCTGAGATCAGATTCTAAAAATGTCAGTCGTTCTTCGATTTTTCAAAAATAGCAGACCTACAAGCTCTTAGCGCGCCACTCGGTGGCGCGCTATGAGCTTGTAGATCTGCTATTTTTCAATAGCTAAAGCATAACATGATGCCAACACCAAAATGGGTGCCCGGTCAGAATGGGTTAAAGCAGGTTTGGAATTGTAAACAGCTGAAATCAATACTATATCAGACAGTATTTTGATATTAACATGCGGGCCGCATTAAGAGAAGGTGGGGGCCGCATGTGGCCCCCCCGGGCCGCCAGTTGCCCACCCCTTGGTATAGACAAAAGCCTCTGACCCCAAATTCAGTCTAGATTAGAATATCACTGCAATTAACTGCGGTTACACATATTATTACAATGTACTCCCAGTGGTGGAAAGTAACTAAGTCCATTTACTTAAGTACTGTATACTTAAGTACCATTTTGTGGTATTTTTTTACTTCCAGTTTTCAGTACTTTTACTTCTACTCCACTACATCTCAGAGGCAAATATTGTACTTTTTTACTCCATCTGCTATTTTCAAAATCTTTTTTTATACATTTGAAAATAATGCATAATGAGTACTTTTACTTTTGGAACTTTCTTTCAGTACATTTTGATGCCAATACTTTTGCACTTTTTTGAATTTAGAATTCCAGACTTTTACTTTTACTTTTAGTATTTCTACATTGCACTATAGCCTATTGATACTTTTACTTAAGTAAAAAAATCGGAGTACTTTTTTCTACCACTGTGTACTATCATGAATCATGATATACTTACTATAAAAACGTCGCATGACAAGTGAGGGGGAATTAACCCATTCTGAACGGGAACCCATTCTGGTGTCAGCATGCATGTCATGCTTTAGCTATTGAAAAATAGCAGATCTGCAAGCTCATAGCGCGCCACCGAGTGGCGCGCTACGAGCTTGTAGGTCTGCTATTTTTGAAAAATCGAAGAACGACTGACATTTTTTTAGAATCTGATCTCGGGTCAGAATGGGTTAATCAGACCAGTGTGTGTCCAGTGGAAACCTCGTATGAATCTGATCTCAGGTCAGAATGGGTTAAAATATGGTGCGACATCAGACAGTGTATATCAAACGTAAACCTCACCTTCCAACAGCCTGCAGGCTTCTCCACCCCCTCCTCCTCCTCCTCTTCCTCCTCCTCTCTATATTGGTAAATGTATCTTTCAGTATCTTCGATGTTCGGCAGCTTCACGGGGTCGGACGCCGTCTCGTTCACCACAGAGGAAGAAGAAGAAGAAGGAGGAGGCTTGCAGTCGGGTTGGTCCGGGTCGGCGGTGGCGCTGTTGCAGGGAAAGGCCGCCCAGGACCTCCGGTCTCCCTTATTGGCCAGAAGAAGAAGAGGAGGAGGAGGAGGGTGCCGGTGGTCTTTATTTGGACTCTGCTCTTCTTTGTCCCGGGCCTGGAGCAGGTTCTGGACGGAGGACGGCAGCGTGAACTGGGCCACCAGCAGGTTGGGCGCCGAGGCCGTGATCAGGTTCCTGTAGAGCACCGTTCCTGTAGACGCTCCCGGGGAGGGAGCGTCGTTGGGCTGCTCTGGTCGCGTCGTTACAACCTCCTCCTCCTCCGGGTGGGGCTGATACATGATGTCGGAGCAGATGCTCTGCCTGTAGCTGTTGGTGCTTCGGTTCCAGATGTCCTCCAGCTCCTCCTCCACCTCCTCGAACTGCTGGTGGTCTGGGTGGACGACGGGCTCCGCTTCCACGCTGTTCGTCCTCGCCTTCGAGCGCTCCGCCACTATCCCCCCTACTTCCAGGGACACCAGCCTCCCGACCACTGCCCTGGGTTGGGGGTTGTCCACAGCCACGCACGGAGCCTCGGTGCAGGAGGACACCAGCCTCCCGACCACCGCCCTGGGCTGGGGGTTGTCCACGCCACACGGAGCCTCGGTGCAGGAGGACACCAGCCTCCCGACCACGGCCCTGGGTTGGGGGTTGTCCACGCCACACGGAGCCTCGGTGCAGGAGGACACCAGCCTCCCGACCACGGCCCTGGGTTGGGGGTTGTCCACGCCGCACGGAGCCTCGGTGCAGGAGGACACCAGCCTCCCGACCACCGCCCTGGGTTGGGGGTTGTCCACGCCGCACGGAGCCTCGGTGGAGGAGGACACCAGCCTCCCGGAGACCACTGCCCTGGGTTGGGGGTTGTCCACGGCCACACACAGAGCCTCGGTGCACAGCTTGAAGCTGCCAGAGCTGCTGGACACCCCGGAGTCCACGGAGTCCTCTCGAACGCTGATGCTCATTGTGGACTTGAGGTTGACCACCATGTGAGAGGCCTGTTGGCTCTGTGGACCCTGCAGTGCAGGCTGAGGGCCGGTGCTCTCCTCGTGTAGTCCAACGCCCTGGTGATACGGGTGTCCGTGGAGGTCTTTAACGAGTGTGTGTACACTGAGGCAGTCGTGATGATGTGTGTGTCTCTCAGTGCAACAGCGGGTTCGGGCCATGTGTAGAGGGCTGCCTCCACCGCTCTGCTCCCTCCCATCGTACTCTGCACGACAGTCCCACTCCTGATCTCTGTCCGCGTGCAAACTGACGACGCCTGGGCAGCTGAGCTCGGACAGGTCGTCGCCATGAGGCACGGCCTGGTCCTCGTCCTCCTCTAGGGAAGGAGGAGGTGTGGGCGAGCGGAGGAGCCCCGTGTCCACACCGCGAGGAGGCAGATCTCTCACCACGACCACCCGTTGGCCGTGTGATTCGGGAAGGCTTTTCGCCGCCACGTCGACGCTGACCGCCGCCGGGCTGCTCCGCGTGTCGGGAGGAGCAGGCGGACGGGTCCGTCTGAACGAACTCAACACCGACTGTCTCTGCTGGTCGGGATGAGTCTTGGCCTCCGGGTGAGCTATAGTGATGATGTCCTGGATGCTGGGGATCAGACTCACGTCCTTGGGCAGGTCGAAGCTCAGAACGGAGCCCAAGGAGAGCAGTCTGCAGTGGCTCCTCACCGGGCCCGTGGAGGGCCCGACGGACGGGTCCTCGGACACGGCGTACGGGCACTCCACATCAACGTCCTTCAGCAGTGGATTCCTCATATAAGCCGTGAGTTCTACTCCGCCCCCTGCAGCGGCCGCACTCGCCTCCGTGGCGTTCTTCTTCCTGCTCCGTCCCTCCTTGAGGGGCCACGTCCGCGTGTCGTACACCACCGGCTCGCAGGCGCAGTGTCGCGCCGCCGCCGCCGCTGCGTCGTCACCACACCCCTCCTCCACCCCCATGATCTTCTGTATGGAGTGTCGGCGAGCGTCTCGTTTCCACTTGCGCTTCTTGCCCATTCTCTTCAGGCTGCTGAAGATGGAACTGCTGCCGCTCCGTGGCCGCCCGCCCCAGGCGGCGGCGGGCGCCTCCTGGGGCGCGTGCGGCGGCGAGGAAGGAGGAGGCGAAGGAGGGGAGAACCAGGACAGAGAGGAGGAGGAGGCCGAGGCTGAGGACGCGGGGCGGGCCGTCTGCAGGCGGGGGAGCGTGATGCTCTCATATACGGGGGTCAGAGCCATAGTGTTGTTATCCGTCACGTGCAAATAGGTACTTACCTACAGAAAGGAGAGGAAAGAGGCATTAGTCCACGTGTGTGTGGGGGTGTGACATCTTATTTAAATTGAACGGCGAGAGCTTTATTGCAGATGCTTAAGCCCAGAGAGACTGCAGGCCCCAAGCCCAGAGAGACTGCAGACCCCAAGCCCAGAGAGACTGCAGACCCCAAGCCCAGAGAGACTGCAGACCCCAAGCCCAGAGAGACTGCAGACCCCAAGCCCAGAGAGACTGCAGACCCCAAGCCCAGAGAGACTGCAGGCCCCAAGCCCCTGCAGGTCTCAGTAAAAAACAAAGGCTCCTTGGTTTTCCTTCCACCATGTGCTACAGATGAATAATGACACAAGATCAGAAATGACTGCGACAATCTGCTACCTTCCAGTGACACACAATATGACACATCAGCTCTCGTTTCCTACGCAGGGTAAATCACACACAGGTCTAGAGAGCACACAATGTACAGGCTTTTCTTGGAAGACAAAAGAAAAAGTCACCGTCAGCGAAGTGAACGCACTACTAAAGAACACAAGAGACGAAAGCAATTAAAGGAACAGACACGGTTGCAATAGTAGTCGTTCTCTCTTTGCAGGACTTAATCAGAATCATGTGTGGTTGAACATGCCGTCATATGCAGCTGTAATGGCTTGACCTTTCAACTCTGTGACTAATCTCATGTTGCCGGGGCCAGCCCCAGACTATAAATCATTTAGGCCTGACGTCGACATTTTAAAAGAAAAGTCCTTCTAAATCCTGACAGTTTTCTTGAAATACCTCATGTTTCTATATGTCAGTGATAGTCAAAAATAGCAGACCTAGTATACAAGCTCGTAACGCGCCACTCGGTGGCGCGCTATATGAGCTTGTAGATCTGCTATTTTTCAATAGCTTAAATTATAACATAATAATGTTTAAAACACCAAAAAAAGGGGTTCCCGCCCAGAATGGGATAAATCATAGCATGCAGTCTGGGGGCCTGTCTTGAAAGTTCAGCAACAGTTCTCTTTGTCTAATGACCGAGGAGGCTGTGTTACAATGATCCAGGCCCCCGGCCCCCGGCCTGCTGCGCTGCCTGTGAGACATTTTTTGGGAGAGCGCTGCAACTTTCACGGGAAGTAAAGCGTTGAGGTCACATCATGGGAGAGAGAGACACAAACAACAGCCGCCTTACATCAGGCAGGGCCCCGCAGCAGAATGACACCAGAAGAGAGAGAGAGAGAGAGAGCTTCTGTCCATGTTCACAGCAGGCACACTGTTCACAGCAGGCAGACTGTGCCTTAAGATGTCGTCACTACCTTTCAATTTGAAACGCTTCTGTCTCCTCTTAACCACTCCAGCCCTATATATATATATATATAATATATACTTCATGGTACAATAGCGAGAGGAGCCAATCTATGAGCTCATAATGTGTTGCATTGTACTGTACATCAGCTAGTTTTTTTTTCAAACTTTCAAAAAGTGAAATCATAACAGTTAACTCACTCAGTAGTGATTCCAGGTTGAATGTGGCCTACAGGTCGAAGGTCAAGGTTGCAATGTTGGGGTCGAAAGTAATGTAATCTTTAGGGGGAAAATTCTTCTAAGTACGTTTACATGAAGACAATGTTGAAAGTACAATATTAACTCAAGAAATGTCATTCCAGAGTATGGGCTTCAGAATAACTCTTAACAAGTCCAACATATACAACCATAACATGTTCAGTGCCATTACCTCTCTTTTGAAGGGGAGTTTTATTAGCTTTTACATGGGTTATAGCCCATGTTTTTTTGAAATTTTGAAAAAAAAAGTTATCCTCGTTTCTCATCATTTTGGACCATGGGCTATAGCCCATATCGTACGGCATACTATAGCACGCCGTTTTTCATCATTTTGGAGGATTTGAAAAAAATGAAAAAATAAAAAAACGATGGGTTATAGCCCATGTTTTTTTGAAATTTTGAAAAAAAAAGTTATCCTCGTTTCTCATCATTTTGGACCATGGGCTATAGCCCATATCGTACGGCATACTATAGCACGCCGTTTTTCATCATTTTGGAGGATTTGAAAAAAATGAAAAAATAAAAAAACGATGGGTTATAGCCCATGTTTTTTGAAATTTTGGAAAAAAAAGTTAGCCTCGTTTCTCATCATTTTGGACCATTGGCTATAGCCCATATCGTATGTCATACTATAGCACGCCGTTTTTCATCATTTTTGACGATTTGACAAAAATGAAAAAATGAAAAAAACGATGGGTTATAGCCCATGTTTTTTGAAATTTTGAAAAAAAAGTTATCCTCGTTTCTCATCATTTTGGACCGTGGGCTATAGCCCATATCGTACGGCATACTATAGCACGCCATTTTTCATCATTTTTGACGATTTGACAAAAATGACTGTCTGGATGTAGAAGACATTTTTAGAATCTGATCTCAGGTCAGAATGGCCTAGTGGCAGGAGTTAGTAAAGCATGCCCCCCCACCCCCCTCCCCACCCCACCCCACACTGCAAACCCCCCCTCCCCACCCAGCATGCAACTCATCACTCTATACTAGATGCAGCATGCAGAACCATAACTCACGCCACACAACGTTACCTCGTCTGTACTCTGCCGATAAATCTTTCTCTTTCGCTTTAAACTACCCAAAGTATTTTCCAAAAGCCCCTGGCAGCGCCTCCAAAAGCTTTTACAGGCAGAAGATTGAGACACAGTGGTGGGCTAAAGGGGAAGAAGAAAAGAGGGGGAAAGAGGCAGAAATGAAGGGCCAGGACAGTGGGAAATGCAACGAGGCTAAAGCAAAGGGAGAGAGGCTTATGGTCACTGCGGAAAAGGAGCAGTTAAAAAAAATAAGTTATTCTGTTTGCCATTCCATCAGGAACGACAAGCAAAGATGGATAGATGTCTCTTTCAGTCCAAAAAATTATATTTTTCGTTTCCTGAAAAAATATTAAAAGATTATAAAGTTATGAGGTTTCCTCCTGACAGCAGAGATATATTGGCTATAGTGTATATAGCAGATCTTCAAGCTCACACATTGTGAGTCGTGACATCAGATTGCATGCTTGTAGAGCTGCTATTTTCACTTATTTTGGGAAACATTAAATTAAACACACAAAGGTTTTATTTCATAAAAGGTGCATCCCTCACCCTGTGGAGCGGTTCAGAGCTCTCCTCCATCATGGAGGGAGGGGACTCTAACACCTCCACGCGGCTGTCCCCAGTGTGTCCGAAGCTGAGGATGAGGTTGACCGTGCCCCCCAACGCAGACCCACTGGGGTCTTTGAGGAGCAGCACGGGGGGCTTATTACTGCAGGGTGACTCTGAAGAGGAGGTGGTGGCGGCGTCACCTCCTCCTCCCCCCCGCGGGCCGATGCTGTTCATGACCTCGTAGCCGGCGTCCGCGGGCTCGTCACCCTGCTGCTGCTCGGCCAGCGTGGCGGTGGGTGGTGGCGGTCGGCTGTCCGCTGGCGTGCTTTGTGCGTCTACGACGTTGGCACTCGGTACCAGGAGGGACGGGTGGGGTCGGCACGGCTCTGGGTCAGGAGTTGAACTCTGCAGTGACGAAGGAGAGAAGGGAGAGGTTTTTATTATACTTATTTAATCGCACCTCAACACTGGGTGCCTTATTGGCCAATAAGGCAATTATGGAAGGAGGTACAGTAGGGCCCTCACACCATTCTGTTGGTAAAGAATTACTTTATTGAGTTAAACGACAACGTTTCTGTCAGGATCTGCCTTCGGTGTGTTGTGTTGTGTTTGGTGTTCCTGAATCTTATTTTGAAGTGATGCTTTTGTGTTTCCTGTCCCCCTTTGTAGTATAGTTTCCTGCCTTGCCTCACCTTCCCTGATTTTTGGTTCGTTGTTTCACCTGTGTCTTGTTTTCCCTCAGCCAATCCTTGTGATGAATTGATTTGAGTTCACCTGTGTCCTGTGCCTATTTAAGCCCTGTGTTTGGTTGTGTTCTCTGTTGGATTATTGTATTGAATTTGTCACCTGAGTTCCAAGACTGTCTTATGTTTGCTAGTGTTGCGCTATACTGCAGGTCTTAGTTTCAATGAAGACTGATAAGATCCCGACTTCCTTGCATTTGGGTCCTGCTTGAAAACCACCCCTGACAGTTTCGATCTTGACAGGTCAGTAAATGAACATTGACTTTACAATATAAAGTGGGGTTCCAGATATAGAAATGCCATTAAATGGCGGTCCGTAGACTAACTCATGTCAAACTGGGGGTCCTTGAAATGAAACGGGTTGAGAATCACTGCTATAGAGCCGTAAATATCTTCTCTTATGAGGGGTCTTTTCAAATGGGGGGGGGGTCCGTGGGGCTAATTAGTGTCAATTTGGGGGTCCTTGGCATGAAAAGGTTTGGGAACCACTGGTCTACTATAGAGAGTATGCACAGGCATGATTTTCCCATCAGGACACGCCCCCCTCATCTAGACTGAGTGTCAAACTCAAAACATTGAGCAGCATGGAGTGTTGGAGTTTGGAAGCGCTTGTTGGAAATCACTCAACCGTCCTGCCGTACCACCTGTTTCTAAATGTCTGAATGTCACATAAAGCAGGAGGCAGCAAAATGTTATTGAAAACAAGCACTTCCAAACTCTCTGACACTCTGAAAAGTAATCAAATGCAGGACATTTCTTGACAGAAAGTACAGCTCATAACGTTTCTATGGTGGATTTCTTATGAAACAAAAACTGATAATTCATGCTTTTCATACTGCTGCAATGTTGGTGAGTTTAACATTGTTTACCTGCTGTGTGTGTGTTGTGGCGTGCACTGCAGACCGTGCACCTTTGAGTAGTGCTGTGTGTGTTGTGGTGTGCACTGCCGACCGTGCACCCTCTGAGTAGATGTATACCTGCTGTGTGTGTGGTGGCGTGCCGACCGTGGCCTCTGAGTAGATGTTGTCATGGTGGTGTGAGCTGCAGGGCTCCTCTGAGTAGATGTTGTCGTGGTGGTGTGAGCTGCAGGGCTCCCCGGTCCCGCCTCTCTTCACCTTGAGAAGCCACTGTTGTTTCTGAGCCCTCCAGTGCACCGAGATCCATGCCAGCATGCTCCTCAGCTCCTCCATTCGCTCTCGGACCTGCAGGAGAAAGAATGTGTGGAGAGAGAGAGAGCAATGTCAGGCAGGGGACGTGCAGAGAGTGCCAGCGGCTGAAATCCCGTAAAGAGGGCACTTTTGGTCTAAAATAGCTGATCGACAAGCTCTCAACTCGTCGCTCGCTGCGACGCATTGTGAGCTTGTAGATCAGCTATTTTCGGGGAGCAACCCAGCACTCTTTATCTACTGGAGATGCGGTGTAACGACATGGATTTAGAAACACATTTGTTCAACTCAAAATGCTGCGTTCAAGTTCAGGAGACTTTCGGGGGGAAAAAAAGCAATTCTCCTGAATGCTGCCTTCCAGTATATGGCATGGAAAGGAGAGGAGAGGAGGGCATTTGCATTTCTTTCACCATATAGTAAATGCTGCATTCGTGGTCTGGAGGAAAGGGCAGTTGTTTTACAGACGGGTAAAAGGGCAGGGGCTGAAGCCCCCTTTGATGTCTGTGTGCACGGAGAATGTGGAGAGAGCATGTCAGGGTTTGACTGATGATGGGGCCTGTTCTACTGCTGTGTTGGTTTACTGTAGTCCAGTTCTACTGCAGTGTTGATTTACTGTAGTCCAGTGTTACTGTAGTCCAGTTCTACTGCTGTGTTGATTTACTGTAGTCCAGTGTTACTGTACAGTGAAGAGGGAAGGAAAGAGAGGGTGGCAGGCGGGCGGTAATCCTTTATACATTATGTCATCTTATCGTTACTGTCGGGTTGGAAGCCTTGTATGTCCATTTTAGAACCTGTATTCTACGTCTAATAGATCAAAATGTAATTATTTAGTCATACATTTTTTACATTTTTTAACACCTGGTATTGCTATTTTGATCATGTTAGGTAAAACAAATCCCCAAAACCTGAACAAAAATATTGTCTCTGCTTTTGGGGGCGACAAATAATAAAATAGGGCATTCGTTTATGACAAAACTATGGAGATACACCGGCAATATTGTTTTTGGTATTAGTCACTGTATACTGCATAATACATGAAATTAGTTCTCTAACATTACCCCTCCTATTTATTAGGAGCAGCAGGTGCTATTAATACTGCGCCCGAGGCAGACATCGTGTTCTTAAAAAAAGTTGATGTGCTTGTTTTTGATTGATTGATTGATATAGGGCGACTGTGGCTCAAGAGGTAGAGCAGGTCGTCCAATGATCCATGGGTCGGCGGTTCGAATCCCGGCTCCTCCTCCTCCTGTCTACATGTCGAAGTGTCCTTGAGCAAGATTCTAAACCCCAAATTTCTCCCAATGTGCTGGTTAGTACCTTGCATGGCTTCCGCCGAAATCGGTGTATGAATGTGTGTGTGTGAATGGGTGAATGTAATGCCTTGGATAAAGGCGCTATATAAATGCACCATTTACCATTTTACCGTTTTATATTTTTCAAACATAATAATAGCACAAAAGTGCTTGTAAAATAATTGAATCCAGATCAACTTGTGAACCATATAAGGTCGTAGAACCTCCTCACCATCTCAGCCAGGTGGTGCTCGGTGTCTAGCAGGTCTCTCCCCGCGGCCGCCAGCTCCTCAAACTCCACCATCCGCTGCTCGATCTGCAGGTCCAGCTTCGCCGCGAGCGACTCCTGTCCGTCTTTCCCCAGATGCAGAGCGGTGTCGGAGAATATGCACGCTCGGGTGTCTTCTGTCCACGAGCTGGGGGAGGCGGAGGGAGGAGGGAGAGGAGGAGGGAGGGGTGGTTTAGCACCGGGAGAGAAGAGAGTTATGAGGAGCAGATCCAAAGCGTATGTATACACTAACCCATTCTGACCTGAGATCAGATTCATACGAGGTTTCCACTGGACACACACTGGTCTGATTAACCCATTCTGACCTGAGATCAGATTCTAAAAATGTCAGTCGTTCTTCGATTTTTCAAAAATAGCAGACCTACAAGCTCGTAGCGCGCCACTCGGTGGCGCGATATGAGCTTGTAGATCTGCTATTTTTCAATAGCTAAAGCATAACATGATGCCAACACCAAAATGGGTGCCCGGTCAGAATGGGCTAAACATGAGACTAACCAGAGTGCACAGACACTCATTGGTCTTGTCACACAGGGCCTGACCCAGGAAACTAACACTGACCTCCTCAGCACAGCTACAAAAATGACATACTGTATGTCACCGTAGGGACGCCGTGGGCTGCACAGCAAGAACATCCTGTTCTTAACGCATTTTGGACCGAGGCCGATAAAAGAAACGCTTCTAAATTTTTCTGAAAAACCCATGTTTCTATATATCAGTGGTGCTCAACCTTTTTCATGCCAGAATTATCTATTGGGCCACAGATCCCCATCTCAAAATATGTTGTTCCAGGGACCCCCCCAGAAGCAAATATTTTAGTTAAAATGTTTGCTCTGAAATATATATTCATAGATTTGTGCCGCATTTTTACGATTTTTTTGTAGATCTGCTATTTTTCAATAAATTACAACATAATGTTTAAAATACTAAAAGGGGTTCCCGGCCAAAATGGGTTAATACATCACAGGTTCCCAAACTTGTTCAGGTCGAGACCCAAAAGAGAGATTACGGTATAGATTTTTCCCGCAGGACCCGAACTCGTGAAAATAGCAGATCTACAAAACGCACGGCTATTTTCACTATACTTCTTAATTATAATTTTTGTTTTATTCATGTTTTTTTTTAAATGTAATCCTTTTTCTAAGAAGAAAAACAAAACAATACGTGTTGTATCCTGCCTTTTTTTCCATCTTTCTAATTATTTGATCGGCCCAAAACATTGAGGTTTATTGTCATGATTTGTCACAACTCGAGTTGGATTTGTCCGCGGCGTAAACATCTTTAAATAAATACTTAAGTCTAAGATGAAAATGAACGGGGAATTATTTTCCGGGGTCTCTCGAGTGCGGTGCTCTATAGTCTGTCGAAACTAAAGCCTCATGTGCAACTCTATCCTTTCTAACTCTATATGGGTCATCCTCCCCGTATACTTACATCATGGCGAGGTAGCTCCTGAAGAAGTCTTTCTATACTTACATCATGGCGAGGTAGCTCCTGAAGAAGTCCTGCAGCTGAAGGAACTCCCTCAGCCTCCCTCTGTTCTCCACCATGCTCCTGCCCTGGCCCTCCGTCCAGGCCGGCAGCGTGGCCCGTATCTTTGCCCCCAGAGCGCTCAGCCTCTCTGGGCACAGCTCCTCCAAGCGGGAGGCCAGACGCTCCGTCTCCTTCACCTCCTCGCCCATGGCCTCGTAGTCCATCTGAGGAGAACCGTCACGATGTAAAGTAAATGTTAAATGGTGCATTTATATAGTGCCTTTATCCAAGGCGAACTGGCAACCTTGCGGTTACCATCCCTGCAGCCACTCTACCCCTGAGTCACTGCCGAGTATTATACTAGTATTAAAACGTCTGTACATAAAAGATGGAGTCCTGTTCTGCCTCTACTGTCGAGGTAGCAGGCTTTCGGAATCTTGAGTAACCCATACACTTCTCTTCAGACCTTCTGGTGTACCCATACACCTTCCTCCATCTCCAGTATGTCTGTTCCCAGTATTGTTTACCTCCCATTGTTGCCGTCGCTCTGTCGTTTTTGTCTCGCTGTATACCTGTATTTTTTGTTGTTTTGTTTTCTTTGTTTGTGAGTACTTGTAAATGTATGTGAAGTTGTTTGTGTGTATGAGTGTAACACTTATATATCCTGTGAAAGTATGCAGCTGAGGTCGTGAAAAAAAAGAAAAAAAAAAGATCAGTTGTAAGAAAAATGTATACTTGTAATTCTGTGAAGTTGCCTAAACTGAAATAAAAACAAAGTTCAAAAAAAAAAAAAAAACGTCTGTACATTTACTTCTACTCCACTACATGTCAGAGGCGAATATTGTACTTTTACTCCACTACAATTATTTGAAAACTTTAGTTACTTTGTAAATTTTATTATTTTACAAAGTAGCCGATCCACAAGCTCACAATGCGACGCATTGCGAGTTTGTAGATGCTGCTATTTTCTAAAAAAAAATATTTTTAGACATTTGAAAACAGTTTGTACTTTTGGTACTTTAGGTACATTTTACGTTTGTACTTTTACTCAAGTAAATGTATTCCGGACTTTTACTTCTATATTGCAGCATTGATACTTTTACTTGTACTAAAGTATACCTTTTCCACCTCTGCAAAATATGAACCTATCATCTCGTCATCCCAGGGAATGGGATCAGTCAGATATACGTAGGATCCCTAAACCATGACTTCATCCCCGCCACTTTATACATAATGTTCATTGTAGACAGACACCCATATGGTCTGCATATGGCTCCACAATCTATAGCCAGCAAGCAATCTTGGCTGTTTCTCTCTCTCTCTCTCTCTTCCATGATTTGACGAGGCAGTAATTAATAGCGTTAAGCAAAAAGTGCCTCAATGGGAGCCATGCTTTATAATGTTTCTCAGCTACGGTTAGCCTCGGGAACACAGAGTATAGCCGAGCGGATGCCTCTCTTCTGACGACACACTTATTTCAGAACGGGGAGAGATTAGGTCATTTCTGTTCTTCAATGGTATCGCGGCCAGACAGCTGTGTGTGCGTGTGTGCGTGCGATAAACACAACGCTGCCCAAAGATGACTCACACAACTCCTAAGCCCCTAAACCTAGAGACATATACAACACACACACACACACACACACACCCCACCGAATAGGACCTTTGTAATGCACGCACTCACGCACGCACGAGTACACACAGTTAACACTCACAGTGAGCAGTGACTCACACACACATAAACAAATATCCTTGGTGAATAATAAACATTTGCACGCTGTGTGTGCGTGCGTGTGGGCATGCGTGTGTGTGTGTGTGCACTGTGCACGGTGCACAGTTTATATCATAAATTAAACAGCGCACAAAGCTGGGGTCTGGCCCGGGCCCTCTCCATCCTCGCTGTGGATGTGAGAAACTTTGGCACAACAGGAAACAGACTGTGGAACAATGTGTTAGAGGAGAGAGCACAGGGGGTGGGGGGGCAGAGGGGGGGGGGGGGGCAGGGGGGGCTTCCCCTAACACCAGGGGGGCTTCTGCCCACAACACGGCCGGTAAATACGGCATCGTATTAACACCGCTGTGTGTATCGTTTAAATGTTTATATATATACGGCATTGTTGTGATCACACGATGTGTGGCTGCATCATGTGGAGTTTTCCTCAGCCCTCCCTCCCTCCCCCCCTCCCTCCCTCCCCTCCCCTCCCCTCACCTCCAGGCGGTCCTGCCGCTCCTGCAGGTCTCCCAGGCCGTAGCGGTCCGGTTCACACTTGACGGCCATGTCCGTCTCCCGCTCCAGGATGTCGGCGCTCAGCGCCTTGCTGCGGAGCGCGCTCTCCTCCACGCGCGCCGCCAGGCTGGTGTGCTGCGTTGATGGGGCCACAGGAGTAGAGCCATGAGACAGGGGACAGAGGGGACAGACAGGGGACAGGGGCAGAGTCATGAGACAGGGGACAGGGGCAGAGTCATGAGACAGGGGACGTGCAGAGAGTGTTAGAGAGAGGCATGGGGGCTGAAAGAGCTATAGGGCACTTTTGGACAAAAAATAATAGCGAAAACATCAGATCTACAAGCTCACAAGAGCTTGTAGATCAGCTATTTTCGGAGCGTAACCCAGCCAGAGGCGTATCTATACAATAAGGCGAGGGCAGGTCGTCCGCCTGGCCAAAATCGATACAATGAGAAAAAATCACACCTGTGTGAACTGAGTGGTGTAACTCCCCTCTCCCCCCACCTCTCTCCCTCTCTCTGTTTCTGGCACAACAGCGCCCCTACTGGTACTCATAGTCATATACTGGTGCTCATTAACCAACACAGACACACATAGGTGAACACAGGCATATGTGAACACGGACATTGCTGTTCCTTGGAGTGGTTGCACCACTCAAAAAGAGAGGACAAAAACAAGTCCTGAGAACTATTAGTGGACAGCTGATTGGCCGTTGTGGTAGAGAGCGACCCTCAATCACCCATTGGAATGTAAATGCATGCCTTTCAGCCTTTGTATTCTGTATATCTCTTTGTATCCTACTGTCTGGCAGGTATATCTCTTTGTATCCTACTGTCTGGCAGGTATATCTCTTTGTGTCCTACTGTCTGGCAGGTATATCTCTTTGTATCCTACTGTCTGGCAGGTATATCTCTTTGTATCCTACTGTCTGGCAGGTATATCTCTTTGTGTCCTACTGTCTGGCAGGTATATCTCTTTGTATCCTACTGTCTGGCAGGTATATCTCTGTATCCTACTGTCTGGCAGGTATATCTCTTTGTATCCTACTGTCTGGCAGGTATATCTCTTTGTGTCCTACTGTCTGGCAGGTATATCTCTTTGTGTCCTACTGTCTGGCAGGTATATCTCTTTGTGTCCTACTGTCTGGCAGGTATATCTCTTTGTATCCTACTGTCTGGCAGGTATATCTCTTTGTATCCTACTGTCTGGCAGGTATATCTCTTTGTATCCTACTGTCTGGCAGGTATATCTCTTTGTATCCTACTGTCTGACCGGTATATCTCTTTGTATCCTACTGTCTGGCAGGTATATCTCTTTGTGTCCTACTGTCTGGCAGGTATATCTCTGTATCCTACTGTCTGGCAGGTATATCTCTGTATCCTACTGTCTGGCAGGTATATTCTTTGAAAACCTTTTAGTGCTATACTGATTGTGCGCTGGGAGACGACAATTAACACATCTTGCCTGCCCAAAATGTAATTCCTGGAAACGCCACTGAACCCAGCACTCTGTAAGCTAGTGGAGATACGGTGTAATGGATTTCTAAACAAATGTGTTCAACGAAAAATACTGTGTTCAAGTTCAGGAGACTTCGAGGAAAAAAAACAATTCTCCTGAATTCTGCCTTCCAGGCATGGCA
Organism: Protomyctophum bolini; assembly: GCF_963924005.1. Taxonomy (NCBI): domain Eukaryota; kingdom Metazoa; phylum Chordata; class Actinopteri; order Myctophiformes; family Myctophidae; genus Protomyctophum; species Protomyctophum bolini. Next base: position 5,436,519 of record NC_137875.1, on the reverse strand, counting down.
TGGAAAAGAGAGGAGAGGAGAGGAGTGGCATTTGGCATCTCTTTCACCATGTAGTAAATGCTGCATTCGTGGTCTGGAGAGGACAGTACAGTACAGTACAGTACAGTACAGTACAGTACAGTACAGTACAGCACAGCACCATTCACTTCAGACGGGTCTGATTTTAATACTCGTCACTGGTTATCCCCTAGTCTACATGGACAAGCATCTTCATGGATATTTTGACATGCATAATGTCTCTTTTAGCCCCAAAAAGAAATCAAATAAAAATACAAATAAAAACACCACATATTGTATAGGGAGTGGTGGCTCGTTTGGGGTCTATTAAAGCCAGCATGCAGCCAGAGACAAAAGAAAAGCAGATGTTGGTTTGTGCAGCCATGGGCCAGCCAGCTGTTCATGACAAAAAGGAGGAACTTAATGTATTGGAATCTTGGACGTTACTGAACTTCATGTATAAGATCATTGTAACGAAACCTTATACTGACCATCTATCTATGTGATGAACTTTGGGTCTTTGTGGTCGGTTACATCACTGGTTCACAAACCTTTTCATGTCAAGGACCCCCAAAATGACACTAATTAGCCCGCGGACCCCCATTTGAATAGATATGCCATAAGAGAAGATTTTTACGGCTTTAACAGTGATTTTCAACGTTTTTAACTCAAAAAACTTTGCTTCTGGGGGGTCCCTGGAAGAACATATTTTCAGATGGGGATTACATTTATATTTTTGGGGGTCCTTGACATGAAAATGTATGAGAACGACTGACATAGAAACGTGGTGTTTTTCAGAAAACTGTCATGATTTAGAAGACATCATTTGTAGAATATTTTCTCTAAGTCTAAATGGTATCAGATCATGTGTGTGGTGTGGTGTGGTGTGGTGTACCTTGCTCAGTAGTTTGTGAATGGCCAGGTCGTGTAGTGTGTAGGGTGTAGTGTGTAGTGTACTTTGCTCAGTAGTTCGTGAATGGCCAGGTCGTGGCTCTGTAGTGTAGTGTGGTGCGGTGCGGTGTGGTGTGGTTTGGTGTGTATATACCTTTCTCAGTAGTTCGTGAATGGCCAGGTCGTGTCTCTGTAGTGTAGTGTGGTGTGGTGCGGTGTGGCGTGGTGTGGTGTGTATATACCTTTCTCAGTAGCTGGTGGATGGCCAGGTCGTGGCTCTGTGAGCGGCCTCTCTCTCTCACCGTGTCGTTGAGCATCTCCACGGCCTCCCTCAGCTCCTCCACAGGGGGGTCTCCCATGCTCTCCATCAGGGGCTCGCCACCCCCACCCCCACCGCCACTACTGGGGAGTCCCAGCAAGGTGGGGGTCGAGGTGATGTCACTGTGGAGAGGCTGTAATGCACACACACGTTCGTTAAGAAATAGCATGACACTCAGCCCAGAAGTTGCATTTTGTTTCACTCCATTATTCAGTCTGAAAGCCGTTCTCTGAGACGGGGCAAAGTGGGACTCTTTGGCGATTGGTTCATTCATACCAGATCATCCCCAGCCCCATTGAGTAAGTAGTAAGTAGCCTTGCCGAGCAATGAGGCCCATAGGGCAGGAGCCCTAAGTACACCCCCTGGACATGACGCTAGTATGTCACAGGGACTTTCCCCCAATCTAACCCTTGATGCTGAGTGTCAAGCAGGGAGACACTGGGTCCCATTTTTACAGTCTTTGGTATGACCCGGCCAGGGATTGAACCCCGACCTCCCAGTCTCAGGGCGGACACTCTAACCACAAGGCCACTGAGCTGGTCCCATTGAGCCGGTTAGATTTTCAACCGAGAACCCTGTCACCAGAACCCTGGCTGTACTGAAACATCTCACCTGTCCCAGGCTGAACTGACACCCGCTGCTGAACTCCTGGCTCTCCTCCAGCTCCACGCGCTCCAGGAACTCTGTGAGCATGCGTGTGTCCTGCAGCTTGGAGCTCTGCTGGGTCAGAGCGCTCTGGACACTGTGGTACCTGCGTGGGAAAAACGTTAGGTTGGGACGTTAATAACCAACCCTGCATGTTTGTCTGTAACCAGGAACACAGGCCCGCGCTTCCTTCAGCGGAACCACATCACAGCAACTTAAGGGCACAGTTTGTTACGCAAGAGTGTCGCTCCTCTAAAGCAATTCATACATCATAATGTCTTAAATGTAAATATACACTGCGGGTCATGAAAGAACCCTGCATGGCCACCCAGGGTTTATATTATATTAGAGTTTGCAAATGGTTTTACACAACAAATGAGCCTTGAGCCACTCGTGTGCAGGGTTCAATAGTGAGGTCATCCCTCGTGTCTCGCAGCTGTTGAGAGAGAGAGAGAGAGAGAGAGAGCTCCCCGTACCTGCATCCATCCTCACACATCCGTCACTAACCTCATCCCAAACACGCCCTCGCCCTGGAAACACTTAACCGGAGCTCTTTCCTTTTATTTATTTTCTTTGGTTAGCTAGGTGTCCTTTACAGAGTCTGCTCTTGTGTTTATAGACATTTAGGTGCGTCCAATAAACCTAACCGGCGTTGCCACGCGCCAACTCGCCCCCTTCCTCCGAGAGGCAACCAGAGCCTCGCCAAGGAGGCGCGGGCATCGACTTGGAAAACATGGGCATGAGTGATTCTGACATACACTGACAACCTGCGGTTGAAGTGTAATGTCACGATACGTCTCAAATGAGTCAACGTTTGCCTCGCTATGAATGAGCACATCATGGGGGAATTATAGATTCTGCCCCAAGTAACAAAATAAATACGTTTACAAATCGAGTGCTAGTAGGAATGAATACGATATTAGTTCGTGGTTCGTGCACTTTATGAAGTGAAATTGTTTTTCTTTGAATAAATATAACCTTTCGGGTTTTATGAATAACTCTCTTCCACGTTTGATTCTGTACACGGTCTATCATACAGTAATGGCAGACATAACTCTGTAGTCACTTGGAAACACTGACAAGATTCGTGCTTTATGTCCTGACCTCAGCGAACACCCAGACCACAGGGTAGGGTCTCCAACGTTCACATCCATAACATGAATCCTCTGTGACTGCTGCGACTTCCCCCGAAAACACCTTTGCAATGGTGGAAAATATGTACGTGCATTTATTCACTGTACTTGAGTACACTTCCAATGTACTTTTTTATATACTCCACTACATTTCTTTGACAGCTTTGGTTACAAATTATTTTGCAGATTTAGATTATCTAGATTTAGATATTAATAATTGATCAAATTAGCTATTTTCAAATTGTGAAGCATAAAATAGGCCATAAGTGGTTCATAATAATAGTCCAATAACGGTAATAGTGGTTCTGAAATGGACATTCTGCATGTGTACATTTACTTTAACTTATAGTTATAGTATAAGTATATTTTGATACTAAGTAGGCAAGTAAGTATGTAAGCAACTGAAGCAAGTATGTAGGTAAGATCTTCAACGCAGGACAACAAAGTATACTAACGCTGTCGTATTAACTGCGGTGGCCGAACGGTTTGCGGAGCGGTCTTGATATCGGAAGGTCGCTAGTTTCGTATCCCCGGACCGGCACGTTAAAATTACCAGCGCTGAAGTGCCCTTGAGCAAGGCATTGAACCCCTACCATGAAATGTTCTATGAGCAGGGCCTGGCTGTAAACAAGCATCTCGAGCTTAGTCCACTTCCCTGGGTAAACAAAGAACTTTGCTTTGCTTTGCTCCTTTTACATTTTTAACCCATTCTGACCGGGCACCCATTTTGGGGTTAGCATCATGTTATGCTTTACCTATTGAAAAATAGCAGATCTACAAGCTCATATCGCGCCACCGAGTGGCGCGATACGAGCTTGTAGGTCTGCTATTTTTGAAAATTCGAAGAGCGACTGACATTTTTTGAATCTGATCTCAGGTCAGAATGGGTCAATCAGATCCAGTGTGTGTCCAGTGGAAACCTCGTATGAATCTGATCTCAGGTCAGAATGGGTTAAATGTCAATACTTCTTCTTCTTCATTCCACCGCATGGTGAGCAGCATCAGTACTCACTTCCTCTGGACCTGGTCCATGCGGGCGGGCAGGCCCTCTGCGTGGGGGTGGCTCTGGCCCCGGAGCCGGTCCACCTCCTGGCGGAGCGCGCGGAGCTCCAGGCTGCGCGCCGACACCTCTCTCTGCAGCAGACGGCTCTCCCTCTCGGCCCTGCTCATGGTGTCGGGGTCCCCCGCCAAGGAGGACTCTCTCATGGAGAGCTCCACGGACTCCAGCCAGGCCTCCAGGCTGCCCAGAGCCTGCAGCACTTTCACAGCCTGGATAGGGAGAGAGAGAGACATGTTATTATAATACAACCAGTGTTGTTTTTATGGCAGCACATTTTGATTTTAGTTTTAGTCATATAGGGCTGTATTTTGCGTGTCTTAAGTACCAGGTCTTATTCCCTAACTTGAGTAAACTAAAGACCTGGAGGTGTGATCAATGCTCTTTGGCCACTCAGAATAGCCATTGATCACGCCTCCAGGTCTTTAGTTTACTCAAGTTAGGGAATAAGACCTGGTAACTTAAGACAAGCAAAATACAGCCCATTGTCTCTTGAATAGTTTTCACTTAGTTGTAGTCACATTTTAGTCACCTGGAATGTTTCAGTGTTTAGTCTAGTTTTAGTCGACTAAATATCATAAGATTTTAGTCTAAATCTACAGTTGATTTAGTCGACTAAAATGTATTTTGGCGGGCCTTGATGCCGTCGTAATGACTGTTTTACACTTGCTGAAAATAGCGCGACGTGTTGTGAGCTTGCATGTAGATCGGCTATTTTCAGCATGCAACCAAGTGTAAAATGACTTGGATCTCTTGTCCACTAGTCCCTTCTTAACATTTTAGTCTAGTTTTTATTTGTTGACTAAATTGTCAGTATATTTAGTCTTAGTTTTAGTCATCGTAGCTTAGTTTTCATTTAGTTTCCATTTCGTTTTCCTCAGTGGAAAAAGGTAGTTGACGAACATTCTTCGTCTTAGTTTTAGTCGACGAAATCAACACTGAACACAACAGACAGTAAAGGCTTATTCATAGTCCAGTTTTGGGTGAAGAGGTGACTCACTAACCCGCGGCGTGACGTCAGTATGAATAGGCCTTAACATCACACCACATTTTAGACTCTAAACCGCTCACTGAGTAAAAGACAAAAGAGAAAAGCTGGTCATGAAGTTATGTACGAAAAGTCCAATGAAGCCACATTTGGCAAGTTAAACACACTGAAGACTCTGGAGGTATAGACCCTGACCTGAATTACTTCTGTTCCAATAAAACACTTGTACTTATTCCCAGACTTAAAATTTGGGGGGAATTTGCAGTCTCTTTCCATCCCATAATTAAATGATATGGCTGAGCAATTTATACGCTTTGGATCAACCATTTTTGCATTTTTAAAGATAGGTCTATACCTTACAGGCTTTGCCAATTAAGGTGGTAAAAAGCAAAGTAATTGAGCTCCTAAACTGGGAGTGTATACGTAGCTCAGGCCCCGAGCCATTATAACACCTTCAAATGAGGAATACCAGTCTAAGATTATCCGTCACACACCCATGAATTACACTCTAGCTTAACCCATTTCGGACGGGAACCCCTTTTGGTGTTTTAAGCATTCTGTTTCTACTTTAGCTATTGAAAAATAGCAGATCTACAAGCTCATAGCACGCCACCGAGTGGCGCGCTACGAGCTTGTAGGTCTGCTATTTTTTGAAAAGTCGTGAAAATGTGGCGCAAATCTTTGAATATATATTCTTTCAGAGTGAGCGTTTAGAACTCAAATCTTTGCTTCTGGGAGGTGGGTCCCTGGAACTACATATTTTCAGATGGGGGGTCGGCAGCCAATTTCATATATTTTTATGGGTCCTTGACATGAAAATGTTTGAGAATGGCTGACATATAGAAACATAGGGTTTTTCAGAAAACTGTCAGGATTTAGAAGACATTTTGTAGAATCGTTCCCAGGTCAAAATGCGTTAAGAAATAAAGCAATTTTACCTCATTATGACTTATGAGGAAAAACTCCTACTCTGGGAAACTATGATCTATGGAGGACCTTCTTACCCTGAAACCCAGCTCTTCTGAAGCCTGCAGAAACACGGCATTCCTTTGGTGCCTGCGCCGCAGCTCTTCCCACAGAACCTCCAGTTGGCCGAGGAACTCCTGGATCTTGGCGCTGCCAGGGTGCTGCGCTCGGATCAACCCGCGGCCCTCCTGAGAGAGAGAGAGGGTGCAGAAGGGATGAGAACAGAACATGACTGAGAACTGATGGAATACATCAACTGAACCAGTGGTCCGGGACCAGTGTTGTTTTTGGCAGCATTTTTTTTTTTTTCTTTAAATTTTATCCCACGATTTTGCAACCCCGTTTTTTCACCCAGTGCCAATGAATTATCTAATGTAATCCTCTGCCAACCTGGGGGGGGCAGCGGAGTGACCTCATGCTTCCTTCTATGCATGAGGAGTCCAAGCTGCTTCTTTTCACCTGACTGGGGGGGAGTTTCCCCGGCCGAACGTACAGTAGCGCGTGGAATGAACACGTTATTTCCGACCAAGTTCCTTTCCCCTCCATCAGGCGCCCCGGCTGGCCAGGGGGAGGTAGTTTTAGAGACCAGGATTCCTGCATGTTTTTGTGAGGGTATCTACCCTAGGGGACACGGGGAGAACATGCAAACTCCACACAGAAATGCCCTTTCGCCAACCACGCCTCGGGTATGGGCACTGATGACACAGAGGAAGAGACACGCCCCCAGCTCCCACAACATCCCCAGCGGGAATCGAACCCAGGACCTTCTAGCTGTGAGGCGACAGCACTACCGACTGTGTGACCGTGCCCCTTGGTTCCCAAGCTTTTTAATGTCAAGGACCCCCAAATTGACACTAATTATCCTGCGGACCCCCATTTGAAAAGACATGCCAGGGACCCCTCCATAAGAGAAGATTTTTACGGCTCCAGCAGTGATTCCCAACCAGTTTAATTTCAAAGGCCCCCAGTTTGACATGCATTAGTCTATACGGACCCCCATTTAATGGCATTTCTATCTCTGGGACCCCCAATTTATATTGTAAAATCAATGTTAATTTAACTAACGGGTCCATTTGGTTCCATTTGTACTTATTTCCAGAGAAACAGAGAGAGGTTTTTTTTTACCCTTTTCACCACTTCTATCCTGGCTCTGTTGGAGAGGATCTCTTGTTCCAGAGCACCTTGACACCTCCTGGCCGCGTCCAGTCCCTCTGACCGGGCCATGGAGCACACCTGTGTGGCTGTGGAGACGTTGTCTTTGAGCCAGGACAGGGTCTGTGGAGGTGAGGAGAGGACGTATGTGAGGACTTTAAGGGACAACGTTGTCTTTGAGCCAGGACAGGGTCTGTGGAGGTGAGGAGGACAGGGAGAGACTATTAAAGGGACAACGTTGTCTTTGAGCCATAGGACAGGGTCTGTGGAGGTGAGGAGAGAGAGAGAGGACGTATGTGAGGACTTTAAGGGACAACGTTGTCTTTGAGCCAGGACAGGGTCTGTGGAGGTGAGGAGAGGACGGAGGGAGAGACTATTAGGGGACAACGTTGTCTTTGAGCCAGGACAGGGTCTGTGGAGGTGAGGAGGACAGAGGGAGAGGACGTATGTGAGGACTTTAAGGGACAACGTTGTCTTTCAGCCAGGACAGGGTCTGTGGAGGTGAGGAGAGGACGTATGTGAGGACTTTAAGGGACAACGTTGTCTTTGACAGGGTCTGTGGAGGTGAGGTGGAGGTGAGGACGGACGGAGAGAAAGGACGGATGTGAGGACCATTAAGACAGGTGACATTTAAACACCAAAGGAAACGGTTTGGTGGTGAACAGGATCCCCACCCAACATACTCAGCACTTGCAAAACAAAAACAGGACAATTCCTGGAAATTAGGCTCTCTCTCTCTCTCTCTCTCTCTCTCTCTCTCACACACACACACACACACACACACACACACACACACTCTTTCTCTCTCTCTCCCACACACACACACACACACACACACACACACACACACACACACACACACACACACGTGGCCCTGTTGCATAATAATGGTGTAATGCTTGATGCGTAGTACATACATGTGGCAAAGGGTTTATACTATAGGTTTATGAGTTTGAGCTTTGTTTTTTTATGTTGAGGTCACAACTAGAACATTTAATGGAACGTCATCTCATTTAGGTTTGACTGTTTTATTGTGAAGCGCTGCTCCATGGTTTGGGGGAACATGTGTGTGAAAAGCTTTAGGGGTTTTCAGTGTGGAGGAAAGGAAATGCAGTGTCTTTGGCGAGGGCCAAAAAGGGTCAGTCACCTTTGAGGCAGCGGTGGCCGAACGGTTTGCAGAGCGGTCTTGATATCGGAAGGTCGCTATAGTTCGCATCCCCGGACCGGCACGTTAAAACTACCACCGCTGAAGTGCCCTTATTGGACAAGGCATTGAACCTCTACCATGAAATGTTCTATGAGCAGGGCCTGGCTGTAAACAAGTTATTGAGCTTAGTCCAGTTACCCTGGGTAAACATAGTACCTTTCCTTTCCTTAGTCCAGTTACCCTGCAGGTAAACATAGTACCTTTCCTTTCCTTAGTCCAGTTACCCTGGGTAAACATAGTACCTTTCCTTTCCTTAGTCCAGTTACCCTGGGTAAACATAGTACCTTTCCTTTCCTTAGTCCAGTTACCCTGGGTAAACATAGTACCTTTCCTTTCCTTAGTCCAGTTACCCTGGGTAAACATAGTACCTTTCCTTTCCTTAGTCCAGTTACCCTGGGTAAACATAGTACCTTTCCTTTCCTTAGTCCAGTTACCCTGGGTAAACATAGTACCTTTCCTTTCCTTAGTCCAGTTACCCTGGGTAAACATCGTACCTTTCCTTTCCTTAGTCCAGTTACCCTGGGTAAACATAGTACCTTTCCTTTCCTTTTTACCTTGTCCGCAGAGACGGTGAACTTCTGGAGCTGAGCGTGAGGCTGTGGGTGGCCTGGTGAGGCGGCGGCAGGTTTGGGCTCCACTCGGGGTTTCCTGCTGTAAAGTAAACGCAGAACATGTGACTCCAATTATATGACTTACATAATGAGAGAGAGAGAGAGAGAGAGAGAGAGAGGCTGAAATGTCACCTTTCACAGTCTGACTGATGTCCCACCATGACATCATCGCCATGCACGTGGGCGGGGCCGTCTCCCGAGGGGGGTGAAGGGGGGGTGTGGTTTGCTGATTGGTTCTCCTCCTCGCCGCCGCTGTGGCGGCTGCTCGGTGTTTGGCTGCTCGGTGTTTGGCCGCCGGCGCTCACACAGACACGGTTGTTCTATAGACACAAAAAAAGAGCAAAAAAGGCTATTTAACCCATTCTGACCTGAGATCAGATTCTAAAAAATGTCTTCTACATCCTGACAGTTTTTCATTCTGACCTGAGATCAGATTCTAAAAAAATGTCTTCTGTGTCAGTCGCTCTTCGATTTTTCAAAAAATAGCAGACCTACAAGCTCGTAGCGCGCCACTCGGTGGCGCGCTACGAGCTTGTAGATCTGCTGTTTTTCAATAGCTAAAGCATAACACAGTGCTAACACCAAAACGGGTTCCCGCCCAAAATGGATTAAACATATATATAATAATTCAACAGAATACTTTTAGTTTTTGCCTTTTTTTCCTGTCAGTTTTAGTCACGTGAAACGTGCCAATTAAACGGCGCCCGTGACGCCTATGCTGACGTGATACGTGACAGATAGAGTAATCATGCTATATGAAAATTGGTTCTTGGTCTCAGGGACAACTGCCAGACCAGACATGGATTACTACAGCAACAGAAAATAAGCAGAACTGCTTTTTCTCTTGTTTGACAATGATGACATTATTACACAAAATAGACAGGGGAGGATGGAAATAAAATAAAAAAAGCAGCTACACTCTTTATGCATTATGAAAGCAGATGTAAACCCCTGCCAGATTACTGACATGTGCTACAGCACTCTGATGACTAAGACCAACCATTACGGTTGTAAATGCACTCTTCACTCGCGTATCCCCCACTCTCCTTAACCCCTTTTGGACGGGAACCTCTTTTGGTGTTTTTAAGTATTATGTTATAACTTTAGCTATTGAAAAATAGGAGATCTACAGTACAAGCGCACAGAGTGCCGCGCTACGAGCTTGTAGATCTGCTATTTTTTTGAAACATCGTGAAAATGTGGTGCAAATCTTTGAATTTATATATAATTTTCTAACATTTTTAAGTAAAATCTTTGCTTCTGGGGGGGTCCCTGGAACAACATATTTTCAGATGGGGGTCAGCGGCCCAATTACAGATAATTTCTGGGGGTCCTTGACATGAAATAGTTTGAGAACCACTGACATAGAAACATGGGGTTTTTCAGAAAACCGTCAGGATTTAGAAAGACATTTTGTAGAATCGAACTTACGTCAAAAATGGGTTAAATAGCAGTGTTATTATTATTATTTCAGTGATTTCTATTTCCATCGCCAACCACCCTGACTCCTTCCAAGGCTACGGCATGAGGAGGGGACAGTGGTAAGGTCAGTTGTATACGTACAGTATGTAGCCTACAGTAGAAATATTAAATATATGAGAGATGTCAGCGGCCACTAAGTTCCGTTTATACGACCGCTCGGGTACAGTATAGCGGTGACAGAGTGGAAGCAACGTGTGGTTTTTGGACTCCTACAGTGACAGACATCCTGAAAGTCACTGTGTGTGTGTGTGTGTGTGTGTGTGTGTGTGTGTGTGTGTGTGTGTGTGTGTGCGTGTGTGTACCAGCCATTGCGGCCCGCTGCAGGGTGTCACCTGACATCTCACAACAATCAAGAACCACAGCATTCATTAATGGGTTGGGTAGGAAAAACATCAATTCAGCGTAGAATCGTGATTCACTTGTTCAATTCAGTGTAGAATCGTGATTCACTTGTTCAATTCAGCGTAGAATCGTGATTCACTTGTTCAATTCAGCGTAGAATCGTGATTCACTTGTTCAATTCAGCGTAGAATCGTGATTCACTTGTTCAATTCAGCGTAGAATCGTGATTCACTTGTTCAATTCAGCGTAGAATCGTGATTCACTTGTTCAATTCAGCGTAGAATCGTGATTCACTTGTTCAATTCAGCGTAGAATCGTGATTCACTTGTTCAATTCAGCGTAGAATCGTGATTCACTTGTTCAATTCAGCGTAGAATCGTGATTCACTTGTCACGATATAGATTCTTTAACACCGAAAATATATGATTTTATGATTATGATGATTCTGAAATACATAATTATACATGTATTCATTCATTGTTATTTGTATAATATAGCTATTGTTTAAAATGGAATACAAATGGCAATGGATTGCAGACATGCAATGCATCGTGACAATAATTGAATTGTGAGGTACCAAATCCCTAGTGATTCCCAACCCTATAGAATTAATCCACTAGTGTCGTACAGTATGCATGACATTTGGGAACAATTGTAACAAAAAACCGGATGCGATAATCATGCAATGCATGCGAGAGTGCAGACTTAAGGCTCATACATAGTCTGGATGTGAGGTGGTGAGGTGACCACCGAACTACAACATGACGTCACTGAGGTGACCACCGAACTACAACATGACGTCACTGAGCCGCGGTGAAGAGCAAACCACCGCCACCGCTCCAGCCCTTCTCTCTGTTTTTACTCAACCACCACTCAAAGTTATTTCAGCTCCGGTGGTCACCTCACCACCGGAGCGGTGGTCACCTCACCACCGAAAATCCAGACTATGAATAGGCCTTTACCGGGCCTCCTGAATCTACTGCACGTACGATGTGATGTTATAAATCTGGCATAACATCCTGTATCACAACGTCTTTCCCACCTGCCTGTAAAAACAGACCTGGCAACAGAAAGAAGCACTCTGTGACAAATAATAACGGCGACAGATTTCTGTCAGTGGTTTCGAAAACCGTAGAAATCCACATTCATACAAGAGTCCAACCAGCACAAAGCAGTCATTAATAATGGTGTTTTATGGAGTATAGTTTTAATTTAACCATGGCTGTTTTCTGACTCTGCTTACAGAAGAAGTGAGTCAGAGTGCCTGAGGGAAAGTGTCCCCTTCCACAGTCAGTACTACAGGAGATGCAGTACATTGAAGAGAGTCTAACATCGTTTACTAACACGACAATCATTTTATACGAAGCCCGCCCGAGTCACACAGGGGCAACATTATCGGCCTATTTATGTATTCAAACAGCAAACATAACAAGCAGGCCTAATGAATTTGACAGGGAGGGCCTGATAACCATCACGATGACGTCCTACTTCCCCCCCCGTGCTCGCTTCCGACTCCAGAACTGTCGCTTCGCCCGCCACTGTAAACATCTCCAGTGGAGCGCTCCAAAACCGCAATTTGTTTCACCAAAAAGGAAGAAAACGGGTGAATTATGTAACCGGGTGAAGAAAAAAAAAGCCATCTAATGACTTCCTAAGGCCTTATTCTACTAATGCATGTTGCACTCTTTAGCCACTTTAATCCTATAGACTTTGTGGCACGAATCGTGCGATGCGCTGAGAGCTTGTACATCTGCTATTTTTTGCAGAATGTTCGTCTGTCATGACATGCCTGTCAAGTATGGGGATACTTAGGATTCACGTGGTCTAAGCTTGAGTGTCTTTCAACGATACTGCTCCCTGCTTGCCTACTTTCCGTTCTTGTCTGTCTTCTATAACCTCCTTCAGCTTCATTCCCCTCTCCTCTGCTCTGCGGGCCTTTCCTTTTTCCGCATCGTGTGATGTCAGTTGAGAACTATCACTAAAAGCACCACCATGCCCATATGGTCTGCAGCTGTGGCATCTGGCCGCAATTAGCCAAAGAAACAGACGTTAGCCATGTTTACCTGGAGCAACGATGCCGCTATAGCGCTGGCCCTGGCTATCACACCATCGTCGCAATCACAAACACGGACATGTTTATCTGTGTCTATAGGAACACACGAGCACATACTGGAATAGAGATGGACAGGGGGGGTGTGCGTGTGTGCGAGCGTGTGTGTAAGATCACTAAGGAACTAAGGAAGAGTGGGCAGCTTGATGTTTATAGTAATGTAAAGTATACATTTGATTCATAACACAACATTTTGCTGTGTGGCAGTTTTCCCTTTGATTACTGGTTGAGACGACTGCGAGTCAGTAGTGCAAAGAGAGGTGAAGTGGCATTGACCTTCTGCGATACCGCTTGGACTTGACACAACACAGTCACTGTGTGCATCAAATCCCAGACTCTAACAAGGTCAAAAAATTGCAAAAAATATATCACTAAATATACACACAATTACAGCTTTTTATAAAATACCGCACACACTTCCAAGTCCAAGCTACTAAATCGTACTCGTTCTCCTAAAACGACAGCAGACACTGGCTTCCTTGTAGGTTTTATGGGACACAAGGAGAACTCCAAATGTTCGAGTGTTCATTGGCCCTCTGACATGAAGAATGTCGTGTCGGAGAGGATACCATGAGCTCCGCAGATTACCCACTCGCGCCGCAGCGGGCCAACAAAACCATCTATTAACCCATTTAGGCCTGACGTCTTTTCTGAAGAAAAAAAACATGTTTCTATGTCAGTTGTTCTCAAACATATTCATGTCAAGGAACCCCAAATATATAGGACATTGGCCTCTGAACCCCATCTGAAAATATGTAGTTCCAGGGACCCCCTCAGTAGCAAAGATTCGAGTTAAAAACTTGCTCTGAAAGAACATATATTCAAAGATTTCAGGCACATTTTCACGATTTTTCTAAAATAGCAGACCTACAAGCTCGTAGCGCGCCACTCGGTGGCGCGCTACGAGCTTGTAGATCTGCCATTTTTCAATAGCTAAAGCATTAAATAATGCTAACACCAAAAGGGGTTCCCGCCCAGAATGGGTTAATATTGCACTAATCCAACGGCTGTGTACTTTATACGTTACGGCGGTTGAAAGCCCCAGATGTTATTTTAACCATAATGTTAAAGGATATGAAAACTATTAGGATCCTGGGAGCCTGGAGGGGAAGCACCTATTTTCTCTGGCTCCTCGTTCATCCATGTTGTTACAATCACAGCCCTGAAACATCCTTCATGGAAACTTATGGAGCCCCGGCCGGTGCCAGGGTAAATAACACCTCAACGGCGCTTCCTGTGAGTTGTACACGGCGTTAATATTTATAACGCAGCAAGGCCCGTCTAGAACCTCATGTTAGAGGAGATAGAGGATAGCACCGATAATAAATGTTGAGCTAAAGCAGTCGCAGTCGGGTGTATACTGGAGACCCTCTCAGGCCTCATCCCGATGGCTATACGAAATGCTATTATTTAGACAACCTGGATGAATTGCACCTCAGGCATTTTCCAGTTCCGTGGGACAAAGTGCGTCATCCTTCTCTCTAAAAAGGCACACGGAACAGTGTGGAGTGCGAAGCTGTCGTCCTTATTACGTCGTGGTTCTGGATGGAACCGGAGAGGGCTGAGCTCTGTTGCCAGCAGCCCAGATGGGCTTGGTTCTCCCAGCAGAGAGAGAGAGGGAGCGAAGAAAGACCACAGAATGGTTAATCCAGTAATAGAACAAAAAGTACCGTCCGGGTCGGGAGCCACTTACCACCACGCAGCCTTTGAGGCCATTCTGATCTTCCTTCACCTCCTTTCCCACGACCCTCTGCTGTGAGTCTGTTCCCAGGACAGCACTCTGCTGCGGTTCAGTGGCCGATGTCAGGGGGTCAGCGTCTTCCCTGGCAGCGGGAGCCACCGCCGTGGAGCCGGCGGGAGTGGAGCCGACGGGAGCCGCTGCCGTGGGGGCGGCCGTGGGGCCGGCGGGAGCCACCGCTGTCCTGTCACTCCTGCAGGGGAAACAAGGAGGTTAACCAATTTTGTGCGGGAACCCCTTTTGGTGTTAGCATTGTGCTATGCTTTAGCTATTGAAAAATAGCAGATCTACAAGCTCATAGTGCGCCACCGAGTGGCGCGCTACGAGCTTGTATAGGTCTGCTATTTTTGAAAAACCGAAGAACGACTGACATAGAAACATAGCTTTTTTCAGAAAACTGCTTTTTCAGAAAACATTTTTAGAATCTGATCTCGGGTCAGAATGGGTTAATGACGTTATACTGTACGCCGTAGGGCTGTCAGCGGAGCCGCTGGACCACGGTCTCAAGACGCACACGCACACACACACACACACACACACACACACACACACACACACACACACACACACACACACACGCACAGCCCTGTAGCCACAGTATACATTCCTATTATGGGTCTTCCAACCCAAGTTTTGACAGTGTTTGTGTATACGTGCAGTTTAAATAGCCCTGAAAGGCACCAGATAAGAGGAAAGTGGAGATGATGTAATGTTTGGATCTAAAGATAGCCCACCAACATGAGAGACTCTCAGCCTGAGAAATGTTTGGGGAAGAAAAAAAAAAACAGCCTGGAGGAGATGGAGTTATGCCTCACTGTATTTATGATTGTGACCGTGCCAGTTCTTTTTTCTCCATGTGAATTATGAAGTGGCCGGCATGCAGGCCCGGCACGCTGTTGTATAAATGGCATTTGAGGGATGTACAGTACAGTACAATCACACGGGTAAATGTACATTAGCAGAGACTCACTGTGGATCGTGATTTGAAGTTGAAACTTGTATGTCGCTATACGTTTTTATAGCACATTTTATGCAACGCCACATGCCAAGAGTTAATCCGTTTTTCTCATTCGTGTTAAGAAGTTAAGTTTCAAAGAAAAGTCAACACTTTCAAATGTCACTGTGCTTGTTACAGTGTGATGAATATGAACCATTTAGAAGGAACCAGCGTTGTCCAGGGCACGGGCTGAAATCCTGCAAGGACAAAAAATAACAAATAGGAGATCTACAAGCTCACAACGCGTTGCGTTGCGACACGTTGAGAGCTTGTAGATCTGCTATTTTCGGGTCACAAGTAACCCAGCACTCTTTATAGCTACTGGAGATGCGGTGTGTGTGTGTAACGACATGGAGTTCTACACAAATTTGTTCAACGCAAAATCATGCGTTCCAAGTTCAGGAGACCTCTGGGGGAAAAAGCAATTCTCCTGAAAGCTGCATGCCTTCCGGAATGGCATGGAAAGGAGGGGCATTTTTGCATCTCTTTCACCGTGTAGTAAACGCTGCATTCGTGGTCTGGAAAGGGCAGTTGTTTTACAGACGGGTCAAAGGGCAGGGGGCTCAAGCCCCCCCTTTGATGTCTGTGTGTGCAAGTCCCTGGCGCTGTCTCCAATATCCGCCTGTAATTACCTTAATTAGCCCGCTGCTCTGCCACTGCATGCTCCCTAAGCTGAGGGAGTACTTTATACTTATTAAGCTTAACTCCAATAATCAACCGAGTGCTTATTATCATCAGAAAAATGTCCCCATGAAGTAAATATATGCATCCCTAAACCATTAGAATAAACACAAATACGCTCCACAGAAGCAGTAAA
Source organism: Protomyctophum bolini (assembly GCF_963924005.1). NCBI lineage: Eukaryota > Metazoa > Chordata > Actinopteri > Myctophiformes > Myctophidae > Protomyctophum > Protomyctophum bolini. The sequence continues at coordinate 5,420,067 of NC_137875.1, read as the reverse complement.
AACATTGCTAACTATTCTTGTAAACATGCTTCGTCTTAAATCCAGCAGATGTTTTTAGGTCATGGCAAGATTTAAAGAGCAAAGCAACTCTGTTAAACAAACCGAGTTATTCCCTCTCCTCGACTAACTGGAGAGGTTTCTCATTGTTTTAAGTTTAAAAGGGCCGGGGCATGGAAAACTTTAAAATATCAAACTAAGGAGAGGGTGGTGTGTACTGTGTGGTATTCTCAGTATACTTGTAGGAACTTCAAACATTAAGTTCTTCACTTTGCTGATTATTGTTCCAGCCGTTCAAACTCAAATAAACAAAGCTATAATGAAGGAAGAAAACAATCTTTATACAAAAACAAATAATCATTTGGACGGGGCCTTGTTGCTATTGCCAGTACGGACGTTTTAGGAGGACAATTATAACTCAGAGCCCACTTCTACAGCTCTATGAAAAGCTACTGTTCCAATTACTGGGTGAAATGGGTCGTTCATTGCCAGTACTTTTCCTTCTACTCCACCACATCTCAGAGTTTAGTAATACTAGTTACTTTGTAGATTTTGATAACATATACATTGTCCACTTCAGGCAGCCGTATTTTTGGACATTTGAAAATAGCTGATTTACAAGCTCACAACGCGACGCAGCATTGTGAGCTTGTAGTAGATGTGCTATTTTCAAAAGATTTTCATACATTTGAAAACTTTAACAGGTGCTGCCGAACCCGCTAAACCCGCCTTTTGTTTACTATGTTTAATTCGCAGGTTTTTTTTGGATAACTTTTAAGAAATACCGGCTTTGTCACGGGGACATCGTGACGGGGACGACGCTTTATGATGACGTAACCCGGAAATCACTGGCTTGCAAGGGCTTCTGGGAAACTGAGTTCAATGCAAGTCAACAGGGTTTCAACAGGGTCCATCCGCCATTGCTCTGTGTTGTTTAGCATAGCTCCGGGCCTGCTTACCTGAAGGTCTTCTGGAGGACGGCCCAGCAGTCCTTCAGCTCGCTCTGCTTCTGCGTGACGCCCGCGGCCAGGGCGGGGTGGAGGTTGGACAGCTGGGACACCGTCACGTCCAGCATCTAAAGCACGCACACATGCACGGTGGCAGGTTAGTAACAGCTGTGCGCTCAGTGCACATTTCCCAACGCACCCCCTCTTTTACTTAAACATAGGTAAAGAGGAAGCTTACCATAATCTGACTGGCCAGGTCTCTGATCTCCCTGTCTCCACACGTCTCCTTGGATGCAGATATGCTTTTTCTCTAAAAAGAATGTAACAAAACTAATGAATGCGTGTTAGTTCTTTAAAGGACAACTTTATAGTTTAAGTTTTAGGTTGTTATTAGAGAAAGTAAAAGGTGAGTGTTAATTTTTTCCCCCCATTTTCTGCTTTCTTTCGTTCTAGCAATTTTAGCTATTTTTGACAGGGGGTCGGGGGCATTCGAACATGGGGCTAAATACTCTATGTCCTTTTTTTCCAAGATTTTACGGCGATTTCTTTATTATTTACTACAGTCCTACTAGACCCCAAGAAATTACATCTGGCCACAAAATGATCACAGGATCTACTGAATGTGAAGTAGAGATATACCAGGGGGATGCCATACTGTGTGCCGTACGCTCAATATGTCCGTTTGTCACATTTAATATAGATCTTGTGATCTTTTGTGGCCAGATATAATTTCTTGGGGTCTAGTAGGACTATAGTAAATAATGTCTTTGTAAAAATACATATAGGTATGTAGGACCATGCCCCTCGCTAAAACGAAATCAGTGTAAATAATTTTACACTGATCTTTAACTTTCTCTGATAACATGAACCTTGGAAGTTGTCCTTTTAATAATACGTGTAATTATGATATAAGATGTGGTTAAATTCAGTATATTTACCATGTTGTTCATGGCAAACAGTGTGTTATCAGCCTCCTGGTAGAAGGAGGACACCTCCAGGGCCAGCTGAAGGTTTTCATGGTAGTTTTTCAGATGAGACTGCACCTTCAGCCACCTACGAACGGAACGGAACGAATCACCACACAAATAATATATAAACTCAAGTCTTTCGCCGTTCCCGTTTCAAGTATAGCAACGGCAAGAGAAGATAGAATTTAACCCATTTTGGGGCAGGAACCCCTTTTGGTGTTAACATTATGTTATGCTTTAGCTATTGAAAAATAGCAGATCTACAAGCTCATAGCTACGAGCTTGTAGGTCTGCTATTTCTTGAAGAATCGTGAAAAGTGACATGAAAGTGTTTGAGAACGACTGACATAGAAAAACATAGCTTTTTCATGAAAACAGTCAGGATTTAGAAGACATTTGCAGATCAAAATGGGTTAAGGGTCCATGCTGTACATTTTATTGATGTGTTTCCTCCTGACGGAAATGTTCCGGCCGTCCGTCGTCCTCCCCTGTTTCTCCAGCTTCAGTGCCAGGTGGTTGATTTCCTCGTGCAGGTTTCTGTGAAGCTGCTCGTCCTGCAGACAGACAATTGGCACACGGTCCTATATGACTTCAACAGCCTTTAGTTTACGCTACAGTACAACCTGGGAAGATCATCATGTTCGCAGATCTATGACTTCAACAGTGTTTACAGTAGGCTACAACCTGGGAGGGACATCATGTTCACAGATATATAGACACAATCCTATGACTTCAACAGCCTTTAAACTACAGCACAACCTGGGAGGGACATCATGTTCACAGATCTATGACTTCAACAGTGTTTACAGTAGGCTACAACCTGGGAGGGACATCATGTTCACAGATATATAGACACAATCCTATGACTTCAACAGCCTTTGCAGTACAACGACCTGGGAGGGACATCATGTTCACAGATATATAGACACAATCCTATGACTTCAACAGCCTTTGCAGTACAACAACCTGGGAGGGACATCATGTTCACAGATCTATGACTTCAACAGCCTCTACATTACAGTACGACCTGGGAGGGACATCATGTTCACAGATCTATGACTTCAACAGCCTCTACATTACAGTACGACCTGGGAGGGACATCATGTTCACAGATAGACACAATCCTATGACTTCAACAGCCTTTGCAGTACAACAACCTGGGGGGTAAATCATGTTCCCAGATAGACAGATGACTTTGGGAAACCTCTGAAAAACAGGCCAAAAATGACATATTTCACACAGCACGTGGCGGAACTGCGACCTGTTATAATTATTCCTAAAGTAACCTAAGTAAATTATGCTTAAAGGACAACTTTAGTTTTTTTCAACCAAGGTTCATGTTTTAGTTTGTTATTAGATAAAGTAAAAGGTGAATGTTAATCTTTTTTCATTTGCTGCTTTCTTTCGTTTTAGGGAATGTAGCTGTTTTTGACAGGGGGGCGGGGGCATTCGAGCATGGGTCTAAATATGTATTTTTTAACACAATTTTATGGTGATTTATTTTTTTATGGTTTACTATAGTCCTAATAAACGTCAGGAAATTACATCTGGCCACAGAAGATCACAGGATCTACTGAATGTGAAGGTAGCCTACTGGGGGAAGGCTTATACTGTGTGTATAGGCTCAATATGTAAGTTTGTCACATTCAATAGATCCTGTGATCTTTTGTGGCCAGATGTAATTTCCTGGCGTTTATTAGGACTATAGTAAACCATAAAAAAATAAATCACCATAAAATTGTGTTAAAAAATACATATTTAGCCCCATGCTCGAATGCCCCCGCCCCCCTGTCAAAAACTGCCAAAATCCCTAAAACGAAAGAAAGCAGCAAATGAAAGAAAATTAACACTCACCTTTTAGTTTCTCTAATAACAACCTAAAACATGAACCTTGGTTGAAAAAAACTAAAGTTGTTTTTTAAACGGTTAAACCTAACTTATACCATAACTTATTCCTAACTTAACCTCAGTAAAACATGCCTAACCCTATACCCAAACTTAACCCCAGTAAAACTATGCCTAACCCTACACTTGTCTAACCTTATTCTCAGTAAAACAAAATAAAGGACACGGAACCGAGCAGGTTCGGCGGGGAAAAACAATCGAGGGGCGGGATGGTTTAGGGGCGACCGGTCCGTACCCGATACCGGCCCACCGCCCCCATCTGAAGTATATTGACAATGCGGCTGCCATTGCAAATTGTTTATCTACCCATGAGGAAGTTTTATTTGACTGCCTTTATAATCCTCTGCAGTGAGCTCACCTGTTTCAGATCTAGGATCCTCCTAGTCAGCTGCAGTTTGTCAACATTCTCTCCCAGGATGTTTATCAGGGACTGCTCCTGCTGTTCCTGCTGGCACACATAAAAGGAAGGGTTTTAAAACAGCCCTGATTGGATTGGAACTGAAACGGCTATACTTGTTTCAGACGCACTGCATGGCGTTTAGCACGTCTGCTACACCACAGGAAATGAGACGGCAAGGAAATCCTTCAGGTATGCCACGAGCAACATCAGGTCTTACTGCAGCTGGTTGAGTTATAGTGAGTCAATACAGGGACGTGCAGAGAGTGTTAGAGAGACATAAGAGGGCACCTTTTGGCCCAAAATAGTGAAAACAGCTATTTCAGCTATTTTCGGGGCGCAACCCTGTACTCTTTTATCACACTGGAGATGCGGTGTAACGACATGGATTTCGGAAACAAATCAGGAGACTTCGGAGAAAAAAACGAATTCTCCGGAATACTGCCTTCCGGTATGTGGCATGGAAAGGAGAGGAGGGCATTTGCATTTCTTTCACCATTATGCAGTAAATGCTGCATTCGTGGTCTGGAGAGGGCAGTTGTTTTACAGACGGGTAAAGGGGCAGGGCCCCTTTAATATCTATGTGTGCACGTCCCTGCAGCAATAAGGGTCCTCCAGCATTAGGCGGAATTAAACTCTGGACTTCTAACCAGAACACAGGAGCGGATAGGGCCTGATTTATATACTTGATTTATGTCTGATTTGCTCATGATGTTGTTGCAGCAGCAGAAACGCGTTGAGAGCTTGTATATCTGCTGTTTTATAGTGTGCAACACCGGCGCATAAATCACGCTTAAAAGGAACAAATATACAAATCGGAAAAAGAAACTATACTCCCTAAGGGTGCTTGGTTTTATAAGACTCAGCTATGGGAGAATTAGCAACATCCTCTGTTATGTCCAGCTTGTGCCAGACACAAACACAAGGAAACAAGAGGGGAAAATGTCACCATCAATCTGCGCATCAGTTGACGTGCAGAAGCAGGGGGGATGTGCGTGCGCCGAAAGGCACACACGCAGTGAGCATAAATTAACTCCTCTAACAGATAGTGTTATGGTGTTGAGTGGCAGCCGGTTTACAGCAGCTGTTATTATATGAGAATATGCAGAAAGTCTTGTTTTAAACAGAACCGTTTTAAACACAAGCTTGAGCAATTAGAGACGGTCGGGACTCGGGACAGGGTAGATAATATACTGTTGGAACTGGAAGGGAGAGGTGAGCACAGAGAGATGGAAAGAGAGAGAGGGAGAGAGACACACACATCCAGAGAGAGAGAGGGAGATTTGGGGGGGGGGGATTTTTGCCTTTATAGAGGGTGTGCGCATGCTTAAAGTGAATGGCACATCGAGTGGCAAATCGAGTGGCAAAGCAACATGCAAAGTGAGTTTAACATTGTTTAACGTTGTTTAACGTTGTTTAATGCAATCAGATATGACTTTTCTGTGTGGAGGTTTGGGCTGTCGAGGCCAGAAAGTAGTTTTTTGCCACTCAGTAGGCGTTCCTGCATAACTTCCGGGTTTGATGATGATGTCACGCGCTATACCCTCTATTGATAGATTAACAGTAGCTTGAAAGGGGGATAGAGATGGGGGGGGAAGTCAAGACATGCACAAAGGTTGTCGGGATCGGGACTCGAACCCACGACATGCTGCCTGTCAGGTTGGATTACCACCAGCCTATAATATAGGTGCCTGGACCGCTCGGCCGGCCCAGACCCCCCTGACTGTATATAGAACATTTATTTAACGACACAATGTGACATAGCTCTGTTTACACAATGCTGTACCCCCTCCAATGTATACTTTCCCCATTTTCAACAGTGATTATTAACGTATGTTTTCTCATGCCAATAAAGTTCCTCTGAATTGAATTGACAGAGAGAGAGAGAGACAGAGACACAGAGAGAGAGAGAGAGAGAGTTAATTTAGCATTTATACCTTGTCCTTAATCCATGCCTCCAGCTTGTCCACTTTCTTGTTGAACTCCTGTAGGCTTTTGGCTCCGCCCAGTGCCCTGGACTGATTGGCCGCCGTCTGTTTCAGGACCTGCCATTGGTCCCTGAGCTGTCCAAGCTGCTTCTTGACGAGGTCAGAGGTGGGGTTCAGTTTGCAGATCAACTGCTCGCCCATCTTTGTTTTGGGACACAGACAGAATATAAATGCAATCGTCCATCAGCATGTTGAGCATAGCAAAGTCAACATCTGCAGAGTAGCTACATAACGATGTCATATTAGAAGCCAACAGACTGTCAGAGAGCCACTGCTCATGTGTGCCAGCTGCTTAGATGCATGCTGGGACTTTGCCATCATATTCATGTGCACGCACGCACGCCACGCACGCACACACACACACACACACACACACACATGCATGCCACGCACGCACGCACGCACGCACGTACGCACGCCACGCACGCACGCACACATGCACGCCACGCACGCACGCACAAACAAACCCCTCGAGGGCCCTGTGTGTCAGGGAAGGTTAATTATCAGCAAAAATATCATTTCCAAACTTGCACTCCTGGGGGAGAAAGTCTAAACTGATTTGACAGTGCTGTCTGGAGCACTGAAAGCCTTGGGAAAGGGGTCTGCTTTTCTTTTCTATAGTGAGAGCAAATCAAATGTCTGCAGGACCATTATACTGTATTATATAGGCCTTTGAGTGTGAAGCCCAGCCTATGCTCTGTCAGTTTGTCACACAACACTGTCTGTCACTCACCGAAAACAACTGAACTGAAGCGGTTATTATTCCTATAATGCCACGAAGCATAAATTAGGCTTCACTCGCCAGTTTTTCATAACTTACGGAAAAGTGTAAAAGGGACACTTTTTGCAAAAAAAAATATGTTAATGACGTTTAGAAGATTTAGAACACTTTCCTGGGGGTCTTTATGGGTGTAATATGTGGTTTTAGATATTTTAGATTTTAGCAGTGAGCCCAGTGTCTCTGATGTCATGGCTTGCCTTACACCCTTACTGAGACAACATGTACTCCAGGAAGTAATTGAGCCCAGTGTCCATGACCTCATATAGACACTGGGCTCACGGCGAAAACCACATATTACACACATAAAGACCCCCAGGACACGAGTGTGACGTTGCATTGTTACCTGATTTAGCTGAATCAGGGTGTTGTCAAAGTCTTTGAGGTCTCTCTGAAGGCTCTGCGAGACCTCCGCCCAGTCCTGAAGTGGGCAGCGCTGGACGTTACAGCCATCCTTCAGTTCATGCATCTTCCCTTTGATCCACGCCTCCGCCTATAGTACACACCACAACAACAGCAGATAGACTAAACATGTCAAAGTCAAAGTCAAACGATTTGTCACACACGTTACCGCAGTGAAATTTGTTCTCCGCATTTGACCCATCTCTTGGAGCGGTGAGCCGCAGCCAAGGAGCGGTGAGCTGCAGCCGTGCGCCGCGCTCGGGATTAGTAGATTGTAGATTGATTAGTAGGTGGGGGCGGCGGTGGCTCAGGGGTAGAGTGCCTGGATGGGAACCGCAAGGTTGCCAGTTCGAACCCGGGCTCCCCCAGAGTTACTGTCGAAGTGTCCTTGAGCAAGACACTGAACCCCTAATTGCTCCCGATGTGCTAGTTGGTGCCTTGCATGGTTTCCGCTGCCATCGGTGTGTGAATGGGTGAATGTAATGCACAATCTATGTAAAGCGCCTTGGATAAAGGCGCTATATAAATGCACCATTTACCATTTATATTAGTAGATTTGACCCCCAATCAAACCCTTTGATGCTGAGTGTCAAGCAGGGAGGCATTGGGTCCCATTTTTACAGTCTTTGGTATGACCCGGCCGGGGATCGAACCCCGACCTCCCAGTTTCAGGACGGACACTCTATAACCACAAGGCCACTGTGTTAACATTTAGACCCGAGGATGATTCTACAAAAATGTCTTCTAAATCCTGACAGTTTTCTGAAAAACCCCATGTTTCTATGTCAGTGTCAAGGTTTTCATTTTTCTGTATTTGTCCTTTTGGGGGCGCTAAGTGTGTTCTATGTGTTGAGGGTTCTCAATTATGTGTCTTTGTTGCGTCTGTGCTTCTGCTAATCAAGCTTGTTGGTTTCACCTGTTGTGAGAGAGAGAGGGCAGAAGTCTCATTACATTGAAGGAGAGTGCACTGTGCAGATCACTGAGAGAGAGAGAGCTCTGTGCAGAAGGAAGAAAGCAAAGTAGACAAGAAGAAGTAAAAGTAAACTAGGAGAAGTGAAGTGAACGAAGTAAAGTGAACTATAAAATGTAAAGGAGAAGAAAGTCAAGTTAAAGTACAAGAAAGTCAAATAGAGAAAACAAAAAGGTTTTTCAAGAAAGACTGAAGGTTCCAAGTCGACCCCCCCCCCCCCCATTCATGTGCAAGCAGGCAAAGTAGGTCAGTATTGTATTTGTTTGTGAATCTTATGGTGAAAGTCCTGTATTATTGTGAATGTAATTGTATGAACGTCCAAGTTAATGTTTTGTTTGTTGTCTTGTTTTGTATGTCAGTTCTACGGTGTTTACAGCACAGTGTTCTCAGCATGGTGTTCATAAACAGTAAAAAAACAACTCAGTCTTGTGCGATGGATGGGCGGCACACCAGGACAATAATCCTCATACTTTGCTTTGTGCGTACTAAAATACGCAGGAAAATACATTCTTTCAGTATCTTTGCCATTCAGTGCATATAGTGGAGTCATTGTGTTGTCTGCTGGGTGACTGGGTGAAATTATAATTATGTACACAAACTGATTTATACTTTGTTTTGCGTGCGCCAGATATAGCAGATGGAGATCTGCTATATCACGATGCTCTCAGCAGAACAAAAGCTGTCCAAGGACAGAGTCAGACAACTCTGTTTACAATGTCACTTTACAATGTCTAGAGCAGTGGTTCCCAAGTGGGGTCCCCCAGGGGTCCCCCAGGCAGCTGAATGATAGTTTGCAACCCAATGGACCCTTGGCTGGCAACCACAACATAGGCAGCTGTTCCCCGTGTTCTGTGCTGGTTAGCTGGCGGCTTTAGGGCTAGCTAGCAACCTGCAGTCAGTTTTCCCCGCTGTCAACACAGCACGCGTGGCAAAGTGGAATAAAGCCACAGGCTACTGTCCTGGTACAGCTAGGTACGACATAGCCATCATTTGGCTACGATCGCCACCAATTATTTCGTCTACCCGGCTCCACCACCGCTCCTACAGCTCCCACCGGTCTCTTCTGCCCATTCATCCATTATCTATTTTTCTTTTCTACGTCTCCGTCAAACTGCCATGTTGTGGATTACCCTGCTGTGTCTGTGTTTCCATCTCCTCTGGTCAACAAACGTGTTGCCAGCGGCTAACAACAGCTCCAGGCTAACAACATAAATCCCGGATATGGCACCGGCACTTTGTTTTACTCCACCGCACAACTGCTCAAACTCAACAACTACATCGTCATTCCATCCTTTATCTCAGCTATCAAAACACACGGACTGTTACGCCGATCCAAATACATCCATCGAAGCTCCCGTAGAAAGTTTGTTTACTCCCGGTCAGAGCACTCCACTATCCCCTCACTCTGGTCAAATGAACGACGTCATCACAACAACACACCACACGTGCGCCCCGCCCCCGCCTGTCCACAGCTGCTGATCAAAGATCAAATTAACATTGATTTTACAATATAAATTGGGGGTCTCAGAGATAGAAATGCCAAAAGAAATGGGGTTCCGTAGACTAATGCATGTCAAACTGGGGGTCCTTGAAATTAAACGAGTTGAGAATCACTGCTAGAGCTGTACAAATATCCTCTAAATATCCTGTAGCATATCTTTGCAAATGGAGGGGTCCGCGGGGCTAATTAGTGTCAATTTGGGGGGTCCTTGACATGAAAAGGTTTGGGAACCACTGGTCTTCTATCTAGAGCAGTGGTTCCCAAACTATTTCGTGTCAAGGACCCCCAAATCAACATTTATTAGGCCACGGACCCCCGATTTGAAAACATATGCCAGTGACCCCGATAAGGGAGGATCTTTACGGCTCTTGCAGTGATTCCGAAACATTAATTTCCCCAGTTTCACACACATTATGATACGGACTCCCATTTAATGGCATTTCTATCTCTGAGACCCCAATTTATATTGTAAAACTACTGTTAATTTAACTCTGAGAGTGTACAAATGGAACCAAATGGTTCCATTTGTACACTATCTGAGTTACAGACCCATAAGGGTCCATTTGGTTCCTAACTATCTCAATTGAGCTAGGTACCCCCTGGAACTCCCTCAAGTACCCCTAGGGGTCCCCGGACCCCACTTTGGGAACCACTGGACTCTTCTAGAGTAGGGTTAAAGTGGTTAAGCATCACGTTGCACTCAACGAGGTGTTGAGCAAAGTGTTTGAGACATGTTATTCCTGCTGCCCAGGAGGCCCAACACCGGGACGGGTATATAATTCTCACACTGACTTAAAGTTACACACGCAGTTACTTCTTGAGAACATCAAGAAGCAGCCCTTTGTTCTCATAGTGTCATGTTATACAGTTACTGCAGAGCAGAGGTTTCTCTTGGCAACTATAACTGCTGTTACTGTAGCCCGACGGCCCGACGCGTTGCATAAATCCTTGTCTTTTTGAGCGAACAGACCTTTTTCTGGCAACATTTATTTCTATGTGTGAGAGAACCGTAGCTGGGCTACGCTATGGTGGCCAAGCCGAAGAAACTGAGTACAAGTACAAGTTTATTAAAACATTCTAGACGGGAACCCCATTTGGTGGTTTAAATTTTGTATTATGTTATAGTATAGCTGTAGCTTTTGAAAAAAATTGCAGATCTACAAGCTCATACGTAGCTACGAGCTTGTAGATCTGCTATTTTTGAAAAGTCCTGAAAATGTGGCGCAGATCTTTGAATATATATTCTTTCAGAGCGAACGTTTTTAACTCTTTGCTTCTGGGGGAGGTCCCTGGAACAACATATTTTCAGATGGGGGTCAGCGGCCAATTACATATATTTTTGGGGGTCCTTGACATGAAAATGTTTGAGAACCACTGAAATAGAAACAGAAAACTGATTTATAGAAGACATTTGTAGAATCGTCCTCAGGTCTAAATGGGTTAATATTCACTATAACAGGCCAGGTACACAGTGAAATCTTCAGCGTTAGGCTAATTTATCTCTGAGCTTGTAGCCTACATATTTGACCAAATGGACTTGCGTGCCGGTATAGGGTCCATTTAGGTTACATTTGTACAAGCTCAGATTTACAACTAGAGGGGGAAAAAAAGAACACTTGGGATTTGAGTGCATGTGTTTGGATCCAAATCACCATAATGAAAAGTAACAATAATGGTTTCTGAGGTCCAGGAGTTGAATGACACAGAGCAGAAGCCTGAACCTTATAAGACATCACAGTTAAATTATAGGCTAACACATTCAGGAATGTTTTTTTCACTGCAGCAGAGACACAATTATTTCTTATTGTGAAATTGCATGAAAGTAAATATTTGTCCAACAATCTGTCACTGCAATGACAAGAATGTTAGGGCCCCCCCCCCATCTATTGAGACTGTACTGAAACATTACAGCTTTATGGCACATCGCTTCAGAGACGTGCACAGAGTGTTAGAGGGGCAGGGGCTGAAATCTATCCCGTAAGAGGGGCGCTTTTGGACAAAATGAGCAAATCTACACTCTTTCAACGTGTCGCAACGTGACGCGTTGAGAGTTGTAGATCAGCTTGGAAAGCATGTAAAGGAGTGGCATTTGCATCTCTTCCACCATGTAGTAAATGCTAGCATTCGTGGTCTGGGGAAAGCGCAGTGGTCTTACAGATGGGTAAAATAAAAGGGCAGGTGTTTTATAGATGGGTAAAAGGGGCAGCTATAGGATCTGAAGCCCCCTTTGATGTCTATGTGTGCCCGTCCCTGCATCGCTTGACAAACGGGCTACAGCTCTATTTGCATGAAATTAAAACGTGACATCGGTGACATCACTCCACGGAGAGGGGTAACTCATTAAGTTTACGAGACCCCCGGGACAGCGGAGGTATTTCTGCACTGAACAGACGAACAGAGGGAAAACAGCTTGAGCGAACAGGCCTGCCCCCTCCTCTCATATCTCCCCTCACAGGGGCTAGCCTCCCATGGCATATTATGTCCTCATACAGGAAGTCTACCATGTCCTTGTTTCTTCCTGTTCTCTCCCCCAACAATGGACTGTTGATAATATACAAAAGAATTCCAGTTTGATCGCAGCGCGCGCACACACACACACACACACACACACACACACACACACACACACGCATAATAAAGGAGCAGAGCCAAGACACGTGCGCTCGCCGCTCGGCCACATTTGACCTCCACCTTTGATTGTGGGACCAAGCGTGTCCTACTGAACTGTAGCTTCAAATACCAGATTTTGACTTCTTTAAGCACAATCACAATGTGAAGTGAGATCTCTGTTTAGATTAGATTGTTTTAAGAGTTAAGAAAAAAATATATATATGAGAAAATCCTCGATAAAATTCAAGAGAAAATAATCCAATGAAATATACATTATACATAGTGTGTAGGCTATACTGTTTAGGTCATGTTTACCAACAGTCTAAATTTGCACACCATATGCGATGACTTCTTGGCACTAAAATGGCTCCAGAACAGTCATAGTTTCTCTTTAGTTTCTAGTGTTTCTTTCTATAATGGAAATGAGATGGTGAAAAGTGAGATGTTTCGCACGGCAGCCAAGGAGACAGACAAGCTCTTGAACGACTTGTGTTTCTCCATGCGGTGACCTGCTTGTGTGTGTGTGTATGTGTGTGTGTGAGAACACATTTCCATCAGTGCTATCAGCCGACCAAATCACAGTGGGTCCCTGACTCCCTACTAGCTCCCAGGGCAATTTAAATCACGTTCAAAATAAACACAAATATGGCCCCATTCACCCTAAAAAACATTTTTGGATCCATGCTTCTTCATGAGAGCGGAATCGCTTCTCAGCTTGTTAACATTAATGACGTTTCACATTGCCATTTTCAACACATACAACAGTACATACATCATGATTCTGTCTTTCTTTCTTTGGACAGGACCGAAATTTATCTCCAATTATTGGAAGTAAAATGGACTATTATATACTTTTGCACGGTTCACTTGAAAGAGGCCCCAATAACAAAGACTAGACTGCATTGACGAAATGTCCCTCTGAGCCAAGCCCACTGAAATATGTCCTTGTGTATGCTATGCCGGGGCCGGGGCGGACATAATGCCGCGGCCTGGGCGGACATAGTGATGCGATAACACAGCCAGTTTACTGTGGTGCTCTGGTTGGACTCCAGGCCATAGGCGTGAAGAGAGACGGAGCCAAACAATGACCTCATCCCTAAATAATTGCTTCACTTGTGGGCTGTTCCCTCGCCTTCACTTCCTTCCCTCTCCAGACTCGTGGCCTAACAGTAACAGTTCACAGTACAGAATAAGAACTGCTCTCCTCTGGGTCACTGCAGCACAATGAAGGACCCTTGTGATTTCACTTGTTAGTGTTCTTGTTGCTAAACACAGGCTATCTCCCTGTCTTTGGTTGTCTGGCCTTTGTTCCATTTATTTCAGACTATACAATGAATCAATTCTATTTAACCCATTTTTGACCTGAGATCAGATTCTAAAAATGTCTTCTACATCCTGACAGTTTTCTGAAAAAGCTATGTTTCTATGTCAGTCCTTCTTCGATTTTTCTAAAATAGCAGACCTACAAGCTCGTAGCGCTATGAGCTTGTAGATCTGCTATTTTTCAATAGCTAAAGCATAACATAATGCTAACACCAAAAGGGGTTCCTGCCCTTAAATGAGTGCCATTTATGTCAGACTCATACAATGAATCAATTCTATTTAAGTATGAACTTAAACTTATATACATTTTTGCCTGCAAGGCATAATATACATTGTCAGCCTATTGTTAAGTAGAGTATGATGACTATGTCCTCCTTGAGTATCTCGTTTAGGAGACGATTATATAGTGCCATAAAAAGTAATGTAGAAAGAAGAAGAGAAAGGCAATAAGCATTCCTTTGGGTTTGAACTCCACTATGGTTTGAGCTTGACTCCATGGACGTGCACAGATAGACTTCAAAGGGGGCTTCAGCCCCTGCCCTTTTATTACCCGTCTGTAAAACAACTGCCCTCTCCAGACCACGAATGCAGCATTTACTACACGGTGGAAGAGATGCAAATGCCCTCCTCTCCTTTCCTTTCCATGCCACATACCGGAAGGCAGCATTCAGGAGAATCTTTTTCCCGAAGTCTCCTGAACTTGAACGCAGCATTTTTGCATTGAACTAATTTGTTTTGAAATCCATGGCGTTACACCTGCATCTCCACAAGCTAAAAGAGTGCAGGGTTGCGCCCCGAAAATAGCTCTCAACAACGCGCGTTGTGAGCTTGTAGATCTGCTATTTTCGCTATATTGGGCCAAAAGTGCCCCCTCTTATACGGGATGTCAGCTCTCTGCACGTCCCTGTATGTATTGACTCACTATAACTCAACCAGCTGACAGTAAGACCTGGTGTTCCTCGTGTCGTACCTGAAGGATCTCCTTGCTGAAGAGGGAGTTTCTCTGTGCAAAGCTGTCACTCTGGGATGTAACCGCGGCCGTAGGCCCTTCCTTCTGCGTGACAAACGCCTGACAGCCTCCTTTCCTCTGGACTTCTCTCCTGGGTGACTGAGGCCTGCAGGGCTGCACGGCGGACGACGTCTGCATGAACACAAGATCATTGCTCAGTGTCAGAAATGCCAATGTAATGTTTATAGCACATAAATTGTTATTTTATTATAGGGTAAACTAAAAAACACATTCATTGATTTATTTGCTCATTTTGATGTTCATTGCCGTGACGGACGTATAAGCATGATTATTTTTGTGCTGCACCTGAAATAGCCGATGTAGCTATACGAACTCACAGCGTATGTCATGATGCGATGCGTTATGAGCTTGTAGTTCGGCATGCTTTCGAGCAGCCAAGTATAATTGAGGAATTAGAGCCGATCGCAAAGATCTCTCCAGGCAAAAAAACACCTCATGGCGAGGGAATGTTAAAGGGGTCCATTTAAAAGCGTTATTTCCACCCTTTTTTTATGCAATCAGGAGACAGACATTACGAACATGTGTCAGACGGGGCCCCGGGGTCCCTCTCTAAACAGAACCCCTACTGTCAGCACTCTGAGAGGAGAAATGAACAGGACTGACTGGGGCCACAACTTCCTTTATGGACGAGCTACGCTAATGCTCCCCCCGGTCAGGAAACATCTGGGTAAAGACAGGAAGGAGCAGCGCGGACACATCCTTATAGGTGTCTGATGTACTTCTGTGACAGCCTTAAGCCCGATTCCTGTACTGTACACAACGCTTTTTCACACCGAAGCTCAAAATGCGCCACACCCACGTACACCCCGGCTATTTTCAGCATGCAACCGAGTGTAAATTGACTTATACTGGATCTCTTGTCCACTATAGTCCCTTCCTAACATTTTAGTCTAGTTTTTTATTTGTTGACGAAATTGTCAGTATATTTAGTCTTATAGTTTTAGTCATCGTAGCTTCGTTTTCATTTAGTTTCCATTTCGTTTTTGTCAGTGAAAAAAGGTAGTCGACGGACATTTTTCGACTCAAGTTTTAGTCGACGAAATCAACACTGTTATCAATTAAGTTTGGATCAACTTCAGCCCTACTATGAGCAAGTCAAAGCACGTCCAAGAGTAGCAGATTATGTGGAGTGTGTATGAAATAATGAATGACAATAGGAAATAAACAATAACGCAGTGTTTACAATGTGAGGGGAAACAATATTCTCTTCATGGGAAAGAATGGGAGCATTGTTGTGCCAGTGCGATATTATTATCCCCCTCGCTTATAAGAACCAACTCCATGCCCTCTTTTTTTCTGTGAACATCTTTCCTCTACTTCATGTTTTCCAGTGAACTGGAGTGAGACCTGTTTCTGTGTAGCTGAACACTCACTCCAGAGTTTGATGATTCTACATTAAACAAGGAACAGGAGACAGTTTACAATGGGCTAAAATAGTTAAACGTTTTTTTTTCTTTTTATGTTAGCCGCCATAAAGAAGCTCTGTACTGTACTGTAGTCAAACCACATGGTTTGCAAGAAGACTATAAAGGCCAAATATGTCCTCTTGAAACCATGTATTCAATCATAATTTGGCCCTGTAGTGTTATAAACAATGTGACCACTTGTGTTTCTCAAAACCTACGTTT
Source organism: Protomyctophum bolini (assembly GCF_963924005.1). Taxonomy (NCBI): domain Eukaryota; kingdom Metazoa; phylum Chordata; class Actinopteri; order Myctophiformes; family Myctophidae; genus Protomyctophum; species Protomyctophum bolini. The sequence continues at coordinate 5,403,623 of NC_137875.1, read as the reverse complement.
TGGCAACCATTCATCATGACCTCACTTCCTACAGTACATTCTGAAGATTCGTCAAATACACAGCCAGCTGGCTACGCATGCTCCCGTTAACTGATTCACAACAGATAATTGTCCTGTAGTTTTGAATTAGACTGTCAAGAAAAGATTAATCCTTTTGCAACCTTTTTGTAATATTAATACATCATTGTATCTGTCATTGTCGTCATCATCATCACCAGGGCCAGGACTTCTCTCAAATTGCACTCATTGCGTTCATGATTTGAGGCATATTTTGTTCAAAACGGGCCAAATTGGCCAATCCTGCAAACTTTGGAATCGAATGTTAGCCAATTATAGGATGGAATATGAAATACTGGACAGGTCCATCTTGATCACATGACTATAGAGATGCCGTATACCGATTTGCAGGATTTTTGGACAAAATCTGAAGGAATTGTATACTGTATATCAGAAGTGTGTTTTACAAATACAGTCGGCCTCCTGGTGGTACGATAAAAGGCAGATGTAAAAATGCAGGTCAAATCCTTGGCCTCTAGGGAGTGTGCATACAGTGCAGTTATGAGGTAAAAGTGGCCTAAAGGGGACTGGAAAATGTCACATAAATTGCATGCTGCGTTCATGATTTGAGGCATCTTGTTCAAAACGGACCAATCCTGCAAACTTTGAAAGGCAATCTTAGCCAATCGGGTTGGAATAATATGGGAAATCGTTCAGATCCGTGTTGATCACATTCATGACTATAGAGATAGTGTGTACCAATTTGCGTGATGCATGGATAAAATGTATGAGTAATATAAAGAAATGTGTTTAGCAAAACCTGGAAAACTGAAGCAGAAAAATTGTCTTTTGTGGCGGTTCTCTCTCCTTACAGTATATATCCTGAACTGAAAACATAATTTTCTGTTGCTAAAAGAGATGAGGATGAGGAGACCCCTGTTACTGAACAAATACTGTATAACAAACTAGATAAAGTGCCCCTCGGGGCACAGGTCTCCACCAGGGCAGGTGAGGTTGTGGCCTCCTGGTGGCGCTATAATAGGCCAATGTGAAAAGGGTGCCATTTCTTCTTGGATGGCAATTGGATGATTTGAAAATACATTTTTGTTCCAAAAATGTATTTTGCTAAAATCCACCTGTTGGTGGCGCTATAACAGGTGCTTTAAAGGTGCTATAAGTATAAGTTTAATTAATATTAAAGTTGCAATAAGTTATATTATTTTCTCAAAATAATGTAGCACCTTAAAGTTCTACATTTCTACAGAAAACAAAAGTAGATTAAGTGATTTTATTTTGTTAAAATAGGTGTTAAATACCTCTATAGAGTCCTAGGTCAGTAACTGTAGTCTCCATGACCAGTGCTTTTTAAACAGAAAATGCATTTTCAGTTTCGGGAGGCCTATACCAATTATCCAATCAGGATAGTGAACTCAGACAGGACACAACAATTAAACAAGTGAAATTGTGACGACACAAAGAAATGAGCAGACACAATTGGAAAAATTCCCTGAAATTTTGCAGAAAATAAATGTGTGTCACCAATTTCATCCAATCGGCTTCATAGGCTTCAGCTGTGTGTGCATGCAGGAAGCTGAACTCCTACCTGTGGAGTGGACTTCTCTTTGAGCAACTGAACCATGGTCTGTCCTCGGACGGGCTGACGCTCAGCCGTGCTGTCTGTTGTGAGTAAAACCTATAAAAATGTGAATAATATGCTAATGAGCCTATATAGGAAATCTGATTAATTCACACAACACCTGAAAACGACTGAAATACGATCCGGCTCAACGACGTCATTTACACGAGGTTTTCCCCGAGTTATTTAAGTGCTTTGCGGTGAAGCATGGATGAAGTGAACATCTTAAGAAGGCTTGTATGGGTCGGGGAAGGTCGAAAATTGCACCACGAAACTACAAAGTGAAAAGTTACACTTTGTTTAAGTCTCAAGGGGACAATCGAATTACTGGGTGGTCTTTCTTGGTGTATAATGGGCATGAATTTACAACGTTTTTCGACCAATTTCCAAATTCATAAAGACAAGGTTGTGGATTTGTTTTGAATTTAATAACAATAAAACCCCACAGGTCGCTATGCCGTGTAATATAATACATCCTTATAGGTCGCTGTGTGTGATATAATACATCCTTATAGTGAGTGAAAAAGAGAGTGAAGGAATGATATATTGTCTGGCTACTCTACATATATTTTAATAACAAGAAAAACCCCACAGGCCGCTAAATTGTAGCCTTTAACATGTTACACATGCATTTTAAAGTAAAAACTTTAAACAGCAGGAAATCCTTTTAAATCTGTACATGCATTACATTTTACATTAAGTGTAGCAAATAAACCTAAATTACAGCTATAGTTGTTTGCTCAATAAAGGCAGACATTGATAAAAGTTTATAGCCTCTCTCAACACGTGCTTTCTTATGTCATTAAGAACCCCATATACAGTACAGTATGAATGGTGACTGAATGGACCGGTGAAATAAGTATCGTAGCTACAGTACCTTGAAGTGAGAGCTGGGTTTATTCTCACAGCTCACCCCTACTATCCTGCAGGGCAGAGGAGGAGGAGGGTTGGAGGTGGGGGTGGTGGTGGTGGTGGTGCTGCTGTTGTTGTTGTTGTTGTTGATGTTCTCAGACACGGGGGACGCCGTGACGGCGGGGGGGAACCGCGCCGGTCCGCCCACGGCGGCCACTTTCCTCTTGGTGCTCTCGCCGCCGTTCCCCGAGATGGTGATCTTCTTGATGGACCTCGAGACGGCCGAGGGCGAGACGACCGCGACAACGTTCTGGTTCAGGTGGTCCTCAGCGGCCATGTCCTCCTCCTGGTGGTGGTGATGGTTCTGGTCCACGGCGGGGGCGGCGGCGGGGGGCACACGCTTTGCCGCGCGGCGTTGGGGAGAGATGAGACACGGGCCGCGGCGGGAACACACCTGGGAGCGGCTGAGGTAGAGCGAGACGGTGTCGTTCAGGTTGTGTTTCTGCTGCTGCAGAGCGGTGTTGCAGTTATCCAGACTCTGGCTCTGTTGGAGGTAGTTCTGGGTGAAGTCTGCCGGGCTTCTGGACTGGACTGGAGGGACCGACAGCCTCGTCCCGATGGTGAAGGGCTGGACCTTCCTCGCAAGGCTCTCAGACATAGCCAGTGTGATAAGACAACCAAAAGCACTGCATTCCAACTAAAGTCTGTCACATCTCCCTGGGTTGTCTCCCTCCCCTCTGCTCACTCATCTGTTCTCTATGTCTCTCTCTCTCTCTCTGTCTCTCTCTCTCTGTCTCTCTCTCTCCGGCGCACGAGTTGAGGGTGAAAAGGAAAAAAAGGAAAAAAAAGAAGCGAGTGGAGCGGGACGGACGGACGAGAGCTCATTTGGAGGTGGAGACCGTCTTGGGCATTTGGAGAATGCACAGCACACAACCCACGATGGCTTCCCTGAACTCCTGGGATCGGACCCGGTCCCAGACGTAACGCAGCGCCGTGCCAAGGTGGGCCAAGCCCATGGACAGGACCCTCCGGATGAACTTTGCCACAGAGCCCGCTAGACTGCTACCGAGGAGCCGGGCAACCAGGGAGCGGAGAAGGATGAGAACTGGCATGCTGCCTGACGATTGCTATGCAAAAAAAAAAGAAGGGGAAAAAAAGAGAAAAGTCCAGAAGAAAAAAAAAGGAAAGACGCAACCGAGGAGGAGGAGAAAAGGGGAGGCTTGGTTGAAGAGAGAGAGAGAATGAAGTCACCACCTTTCACTCTCCTCTCCTCTCTCTCATGTGTCTCCTGACTGTGTCAGAGCGTGTGAGGGATGGACAGAGTGAGGCAGAGGGAGGGATGTATATACTATAGAAGGGGGGGTGCTGTAAAGTCTGGCTGTCAAACACTATACACCTCTCTGAACCTGTACAGAGAAGCTGCCCTGATAAGAGGCAAAGAGTAACGGAGTCACAGAGAGAGAGAACTCTGTCAGACCTCTTCAATCACAGCCTCTCCAGTGTATGAGGTAATGTTCTCAACTTACATAGTGTATACACACAGACACACAGTCACACACACACTTACACACCACTCCTCTACCTCACCTCTGCCTTTCAATGCACAGGAACATGTACAGGAGATGCAAACCCTGAGCTGTTTTGAGCAGCGAGTGAAAACGGAACAAAAGCAAACTATACGAGGTAAAAAGTAATATCCGGGATATTTAATCCAGTGTAAATGGAGATAGCTATGCCTTCAGCCTGAACTGGTTATGATGTGTGAGTGTTAGCCTGCCTGGGAGCGACTGTGATGTGATGCCCTCAGCTGCGTGCGTCCTCTCTAGACTATACCCCGACTTGGAGCAACTGTTGTGGTGTAGCCGGCTGTGTTGTGCAGCATGCGGGGCAGCCCTTTAACCTTAAACTCAGGGACTGTTGGTCAGACAAATGTGGGGTGGGGGAAAATGATAGACACACACACACACACACACACACATGCCCTACAACAACAGTCCTAGACGGAGACAAACAAACTCACGCCTGGGCATCAGTGGAGCACATGTTGGACGGGCTGACTGATTGGAATGGCGAGGAGGGGGACTCACTGCGGAGGATGCGTGTGTGTGTGTGTGTGTGTGTGTTGGCCCGGGGTGGGGGGGCTATAGAGGAGGGGAGACAGACAGTCAGTGGAGAACATTTTTGCAGGGAGGAGAAGAGAGAGAGAGAGCTGGTGGTGAAACCTTTCCCAAAAAAGGAACTTTCTCTCCCTCACTCCTCCTCTGCCCTCTGACTTCTCCCTAATATTTGGTCCCGTACGTCTTCCAGCAGAACTGGTCCTATGTACTGTATGTCTCCCAGCAGAACTGCTGAGTTGGTTCGGTCGGCCCTTTCAAACCTGTCGCCCTTTCGCTCAAACCTTTCGCCAAAATGTGCTCTTCCTTGCATGTCTTTGTCGCCACATACAGTAGTGCTTTTCTTATGGTATAGTTCTTGATGGTATAGTGCAGATGCTAGTGTTGACAAAACATGGGAATGTATTTATGCTTTTAGCTATTTTTGACATAGAAAAGAAACATAGCTTTTTCAGAAAACTGTCATTTTCAAACAGACATTTTTAGAATATGATCTCAGGTCAAAATGTGTTATAGGCATATATCAGAAAGAACAAGCAAATGAAGATTAGCGTTATATTACAGTAGTTTTAATTAAATCCATTACTTGTTACATAGGCCTATCAGGTATTTGTTATTGCGGTGTTCAAAGCCAGTAGCCCTACTGGTTGGAACAGTTTGTTGGACGTCTGTCAGTACGCCATATGGTCGGGGGAGCCCGGCAGGATTCGACATGGTTAACAACGCTGTTAAAAGAGCTCTGGTTTCATGATGAAGTCACAAGTCAAGGAAGAAGTTTTTAATGTGTTTCAGCTTAAATGTGAGATAAATCCTGGAACAGGCAGAGTGGTGTTTGGATGGGCAACGAGGGAGCTAAGGGGGTGTGTTGAAAGTATGGGTTTACTTAAACATGGTGTTTGACAGCAGACGTGTTATTTGCAATAATGCAATGATTGTGAATTGTTCTTGGACGAACCAGTCAGCAATTTTATGTTATTAAGTAAGTGGTGCGTGTCCTTAAAATGAATTGTCACACGAGGCAGGCCAATACCGCACATATACTGTATTATTTAAATACGATTATCCCAAACCCGAGTTTTTGCCTGAGATGATCTTTACAGTCACACACATTTATTTCCATATATAGCATGTAAACATTTGTACACGGTTAAATGCTGTGTTAATAATTATGATAAAATATCACCATTACACGTCCATTTGTTAAAGAGTTAAAATGAACACTCAGCATTTTCTGTGTAGAAACAGTGCAACTGTTGCTTCAGTGTGCTTGCAGCGGACGCCGTCAGAGCAGATCTGAACCAGGTGTTCTACCTCGCCCGTGCAAGGCAGATTATGCTACCGTAACACCTTCCTTATGTTGTTTACCCTTGAAGTCCTACCACCACACACACACACACACACACACACACGAACGCCACGCTCGCACGCTCAATCATTTCTCATCCATAACAGCACAAACTGCTCTGCCCACATCCTTTAGGAATGGTGCATGATTCCGTTCTTGGCCCCGGTATAAGAGCTCCTCATGCGTGCCATCCTCCTCCTCCTCCGAGGATGGTTGGTAGAAGGACGGGTTGTTTCTGGTCTGATGAGTGATATCATTGCCTCCCAAGATGATAATATAAACCGGGTGGCTTTTCGGTGAGAGCTCGGCGTCGTTAGATGTCCTCCACTTTTTATTAGAGTCACTAGATACAATATGGAAGTCTTGTGCCGAGCCATGATGTCATCGAGATCACCCGCATGAAAGGAGAGAGATCTGGCTGTGGTGGAGGAGAGGATATGGGCTAGAGGGGGGTCTGTACTGTACTCTGTACTCTGTCTGTACTCTGTACTCTGTCTGTACTCTGTGGTGGAGGAGAGGATATGAATGGGTTAGAGGGGGGTCTATAGTCTGTACTGTACTCTGTCTGTACACTCTCTGTACTCTGTGGTGGAGGAGAGGATATGAATGGGTTTAGAGGGGGGTCTGTACTGTACTCTGTACTCTGTAGTCTGTACTCTCTGTACTCTGTGGTGGAGGAGAGGATATGAATGGGGTTAGAGGGGGGTCTGTACTCTGTACTCTGTCTGTACTCTGTCTGTACTCTGGGTCTGTAGTCTGTACTCTCTGTACTCTGTGGTGGAGGAGAGGATATGAATGGGTTAGAGGGGGGTCTGTACTCTGGGTCTGTAGTCTGTACTCTCTGTACTCTGTGGTGGAGGAGAGGATGTGAATGGGGTTAGAGGGGGGTCTGTACTCTGTACTCTGTCTGTACTCTGTCTGTACTCTGGGTCTGTAGTCTGTACTCTCTGTACTCTGTGGTGGAGGAGAGGATATGAATGGGTTAGAGGGGGGTCTGTACTCTCTGTACTCTGTGGTGGAGGAGAGGATATGAATGGGGTTAGAGGGGGGTCTGTACTCTGTACTCTGTCTGTACTCTGTCTGTACTCTGGGTCTGTAGTCTGTACTCTCTGTACTCTGTGGTGGAGGAGAGGATATGAATGGGGTTAGAGGGGGGTCTGTACTCTGTACTTTTCCACTTGGTTTATGTCACCGGAAAGGCATGATTGGCCTGTAGGTCAAGTTCCAACACAGATAACACTGATATTGTGCTGTGGATTCATTGAGAAAAAAAGCACAGTGGTTACTTGATTGAAGTTAATGAATGAAAGTGTGTGTTTAATTAAGTAGCAGTAGTAGTAAGTATTTAAAGCAACATGAACATGCGATTTTGGTTTGCTTCTGCAACTTGCCAATTTTTTATTTTATTTTTGCAGATCTACAACCTCACAGCAAGTCAGATCACATTGTGATCTTGTACTGTAGATCAGTTGTTTAAGTATAAATCAGGGGTACAGTACATTGTGTAAACGGGTAGGAACAGACAAGGGCACTTGAAGCGGTATCTGCCAACAGCAAGTTATTTTACAATACAGATTTTTACAATATAATGTGGAGGACCCAGAGATAGAAATGCCATTTAAATGGGGGTCCGTACGTAGACTAATGCATGTCAAACCGGGGTTCCTTGAAACTCACTGCTAGAGCCGTAAGAATCTTCTCTTATGGGGCGGTCCCTGGCATATCTTTTCAAATGGGGGGTCTGTGGGATAATTAGTGTCAATTTGGGGGTCCTTGACATGAAAAGGTTTGGGAACCACTGGTCTAGTCAATTCAATTCAATTCAAAGGGCTTTATTGGCATGAGAAAACATACGTTTACATTGCCAAAGCAGAAAGAACAATACAGCAATACAATCAAACCAAAAGTGATGTACATTTGAAGGTCAGAATCTTCAATAGATCAAATTCTATGTACCAAGATCACTCGATGCAGGTATAGTGCAGGAATATACACAATGATTAGTCTTTAGGGTGGTTGTGTTCCATTTGATATCCTTCTCCTATCACGGCAACTCACAAATCTTGCTGCTGTGTTTGCACATTGTTAGTGGAAGTTTTCTCAGTGAGCTGAATGCTGAAAGGCACAGTAGTGGCATGCTGCCAATCATATCGTGAAGTCATGAATTCCTACCGAAGCGTATCTGTTGATCTAAATGGTATGTGAATTCCTATGTTCTGAGCTCAAGTGTCTACAGTACATCCACATGATGTTGACAAAGACCTGGCTGCTTTTAGACGCAGCCGCTGGGGACCTTCTGCGATGTTTTTTGTACTTCAGACACTGAGAAAAAAATGCTCCCGGAGGACAAGAATGCAAGAATGAAGCTGTGAAATTATTTGGTATACTTTGAAACAGGCCGAGTCATTGAAATGCAGGAATTACAGGCATAATTATAGCCTACCAAAGTGACACTGACAACATTTCCAACACAATATCCACATTTTATACTTGACATTTAGCCCACCCCAAAACTCTGCCCTTCCCCTTGACAAACATAACCTAGACAGAGATGAGAAAATAGAACAATGTGAAGCATTCTGAGGTTGTAGATTGGCTATTTTTGCCGCATGACATCGTTGTATGACAAAGTATAATAGTGGTTAGAGAAGTCAAGTCAGCCAAGTCCTATAGATTGATTATATGCATTGATACCAATTGATAAACACACCTTTACATTGATTTAATATTGTGCCCCAATTTTCAGAGTCGGCTGATATTCTAATGAAGAAGGCAGGGATGGGAAGCTGTGAGTATAGCCTAAATGGTAAAAAGACAAGAAATTATTAGGGTGTCAATTATTAGGATGTCACAAAGAGAAAAGCACAAATACAAAGATGTGCAGAACCATGTGGATAGATACGTTCTAAAAGGCTTCAGGTATGAGGGAGGAACCAGAGACAGCATGCCTCTCTGATGAGGTCTTTTACACACCTGTGAGTCGATCGCCCACACCGCCAAGGACTCGTGTTTCACATCCTGAATGCCTCCCCTTAGGCTATATCACCACCGTCTAGGACACTAGGAAGCGTCTGAGTGACACCTCAGGCATTTTAGAATATCATCGCAGTTAGTCAGCACTCCAGGAATTCCAAGCTTCTCATCATGCTGGAAAAAAAGCAGACAGAGAATCCGAATGAAAGCAGTTCTAACCGTGTTGATAAATACAGCATGTTCTATTGTTCTGTCTATTTAATAGTTTTACATTTCTTCACATTTACGTATAGGCTCTTCAGAATTCCATTCAGATGGATGTCTAAAGCTTAGTTCAAGTGTTAGTAGTGTTGATGTTTTAATGTTTTGACCTCTTTCACCTGTTAATTAATATGGTTGCATTCATTATTTGTCCCGTCAGCCTCAGAGCCAATTAAACTAGCCAGGGACATAATATACTGTATTTACATTTCAAGTGGTCAACAGTAAGAATCAGAGCTTTGCATTTGGTTCGGCACAGACCACCTACATTTCCTTTCCTGCCTCGATCTGTATTTGGCCAAAATATCAGAATAATTGCTGTACATTTAGGTTGGGCAAATTAGATTTTGGAGTAGTTATATGAACATTACATTAAAGGGCCACTTCTTTTAATGATATTTAGGACACAAGAAACATGTCTAATCAGTTTTTTTTAGTCATGATGTCATGTCCATGACCTAAAATCTGTCATGACTGTGGTCTCACTTCCTTCCTGGACTACAAAGTCACACCTCCATGCAGCCTCCTCGGTCTCCACTGTCCACAAGGAGGGGAATTGCACTAAAGCATTGTAGGAATTCAGCAATCCAGTCAAACCCTAGTCAAACACACATAGGGTGCGTTCGGAAATGTGCCCTGAACGCACTGCAGTGTGCTCTCTTGTCGTTCGCTTATTCAGTGCACTCGGTGCGTTGTCGTTCGAAAGTCCAGTGCGCTGCGCACCGGGTGTGCCGAGTGCCCGCACTGAGCGACCCTAACCCTGAAGCTGGGGTTGTCCGGTGTCTGCGGTGTGAATGCGTCACAGCTGTGGCACACTGTGACGTCACCGCCCACCACACTCCACAAACTGACCACATTCCCGGTGTGCATTTCCGAACGCACCCATACTATCAACATTGAGTTTCTCCCAGCGGTGAAATGTCCCTTTAAGGACGATGAACCCTGTGTTTGTGTTGGCTTGTATGAAGCGTGAGAAATGCAACAGTTATTGTTTCAACATGTGGGGCTTTGATATGTTGTTGTTGGTTTGTTTTCTGTGTTCTTTCATGTTCTTCTATATGAAAATAACTACTGGAATTTATTTTGTTCTATTATCAAAATTATCAAACGAACATGTATAATTTCTGATTTGCGTGTTATTTGCAATTCAAATAAACTAAACTGAACAACTAAAAATCTTAGATCTACTGCATTTTAAATGAGAGCTATAATCAAATGGAATGCCAGCTGTCTAACACGCCATTGCTTGGGACAATTATTGGTAAAATAACATTTATTGCCTTTTGTACTTTAGAATTTGACATTTTGAGGAAATATATGAGCAGACCAAGTAACCCTGGTCCTGGTCAAAGTGTTTACCACTAAGATAGGGTTTGAATTGACCTCAACTTCATGATCATATACATGGTGTCATAGGCTTACATTACTATTATTTTTTGAAAGAAAATAGCGTAGGAAATAATGTTAATGTTGAAAAATCAACATTATAATTGATCAAATGGAAGCCAGCCTCCGGACTCCGGTGGCAATCAGTCTGTACACTTTGGATGAGGTCACTCCGTCAGGTGACATCATCATAGGTTCAAATGGCAACCCGTGTTCCAGCACCAGCAGAAAGCAATTTCCTCATATCAAAGGTTGAACGATGGAAAGAAAAAAGCTGCAACTTCACAAATATCAATCACCTTGAGAGGGAGTGCTTGACCTTTGACCTGTGACGTCATGCCCAGTGTCAGGTCGGGTGCCTTCGGTGCTTAATTTGGGAAGCTTGATGACCGGTGATGTGATTTATCACTTGTCTGGGGGTTGTCAGAAACATGTTTCATTTGAGTGCTTAAAGGCAAATGGAAAAACACAGCTATGCCAAAGTACACCGGGAGCAATTTTTATAGCCCACAGTACAAATTGGTTTAAGTTGTTTAGTTTGCCTTTTGTATATTTGCGTAATTGGTCCAATTGTTTTCTTTTTAAGTAATCCATGTTATACTAATTGGAAGTCAAGGAGACACCAAATAAACATCTCAACCTGCAAAACCTGAACAGATGGTCTTTTATCATCATCGCAAATTTGACGGGGCTCGTCTTTCTCTCTGACATGAGGTTGTTTGGGGAGTTTTAAAGAAGGACGTTGCACGAATGCACGTGCCTGCAAGATTCCTTTATTTTATTGTTGCTTTGTTCATAGAGTCTCCTCATTGGAATGGAATGGATGAGCTCAGAGCAGAGAGACACTCATTATGGAGTCCCTCAGTCACTTCAGCCATTAGTCTATACTCTAACAAAGGTGTAATGTACTGTCAAGTGTTTGAGTGGTATGACCGCTCCAAGGAACAGCAATGTCTGTAACCTACCGGTATGTGACTATGTTTAGAGTACCAGTAGGGGCAAAAGTGGCGCTGTTGTGCCAGAGAGAGAGAGAGAGAGGCAGGGGGAGAGGGGAGTTGCACCACTCAGTTCACACGGGTGTGATTTTTCCAATATTGTTGGGGCCTTTCTGTGCGGAGTGCATGTTCTCCCTGGGCAGGGGGTTGGGGGGCGTACCTTTTTAATTTAACTCCAAATTAAAAAGGTAATGCAGAGATATACATGGATTAGGAACTGTAATATACTGTTTTGGCTATTGTAATCCCTTTACTACAACTGGGGAAAGTAATTATAACAGCGCTGCCAAATCCCATGGGCTGCCAAATGCACAAGACATGAATCTTGATGAGATTCTTGGCACTCTTGCATGGTTTAGACTTTAGAGAAACACGTTTGAAGGTATACTCAAACACAGAGTATATTCATAAAAGATACATTCAAGGAGGACAACTTGGCCAAATGTTTAAAAGGAGAAAAGAATGAAGGGAGAAGCAAGTGTTTCTTGGTGTGGTTGGGTGATGCCTAATGGTCCGTCGTATGAGGGTGCCCCGTGCCAAAAATAGCAGATCTGCAAGCTCACAACATGATGCAGCATAATGACATATACACATGCATGAGAACTCAAGTGTATAACAGGTGGGGGGAGTTTATGACTTGCAATCCATTTAACAACTGTCGCAAATATTTGGAGAGAGCTGGCGGGGTTAGGTGGGTCAGCCTTGTAGCAAAAATAGAACGTGATCCTCATAATTAAAGTGGTTCAGAATGAAAACCCCTTTCTTCTGAATGCCAGTTGCCTCTCCTGCTGCATTGCCAAAGCTCAAATGAAACCCGATTTATACGTTATCGCATGACAGTGTCGTACGATTAGTCACACACGTTACCGCAGTGAAATTTGTTCTCCACATTTGACCCATCTCTTTAAGGATTTAACCCATTTTAGGCGGGAACCCCTTTTGGTGAACCCCATTACGTTATAATTTAGCTAATGAAAAATACCAGATCTACAAGCTCATAGCTCATAGCTCGTAGCGCGCCACTGAGTGGCGCGCTACGAGCTTGTAGGTCTGCTATTTTTGAAAAATCGAAGAGCGACTGACGTAGAAGACATTTTTAGAATCTGATCTCAGGTCAGAATGAAAACTGTCAGGATGTAGAAGACATTTTTAGAATCTGATTTCGGGTCAGAATGGGTTAAAGCACACACACGCGAACACGCCACTCCACCAGAACCACACAGAGAGGCGCTCTGTTCATTTAATTACCCCCAAATTAAAGGAAAATGTATGATTCAGTCATTTCGCCACAGAGTTAGATCATGTTCTATGACATCATCCGGACTGCTTAATTTGCTTGACCTAATCCAACTATAGTGGAAGTTGAAACGGTCTGAACATCCAGCGAATTACTATAAAAGTTCTGACACGTCATCTCAACATGGCTGAAATTCCAGCGTAACTAAAAATCATATATAACCTACAATATATTTGTGGTTGAAAGATTGTGGAATAGGTTAACCTAGCATGCCGTAAGTTTCACGTTTCACTGAATAGCAGCTGGACATTATAACAAATAATTACTTGAGTTGCAGATTCCATAAACCCATGTTATCTTTGCTGTCTTGCACATTGGAAATTGTTTGACTGTATTGGGGGAAAGCCAGAAGGGCACAACTGGCAGTTCTGTGCTATCGTTCTTCACGAAGTTCGGCAATATGGTTGAGGGCCGTGAGAATCCCTCAGGGACTGAAGCTCACACTCATTCGTCAAAAGACCTCTGACCTTTAGATCTCCCAGTGAGTCAATTGTTATGATTAGCTCGATCCACTTTCTGCCTTTTTTCTGCCCACAACACGTGGTACACAGTTATACAAAGATTTGACCGCAATAAAACACTCAAGCTTTATTGTGTTTAATCCTTTTGTCAGATAGGCCTAATGTATTACGTGTTCATGTGCATTTTGTCATTTTTGTCAATCAATCAATCAGTGCTCTTCATCAGGAAGCATTTATTCTGACGAATCTTAAGTAATAGAGGAAAAAAAGAGAATTCATAGGAATTCTCTTACATTAGGAGCAATGTGTAATCCAATATTTGTTTCCCTTCATTTTTTAATTTGTTTTTTTCTTGGTGAGGTTTTACACTGTGCATTATTGCACCACACTCGTGCTTTTTATATGACATGGTTAAGGGAATTGGGTTAACCGAACTTGCCATTCTTAAGTATAGAGGGTGTACTTTTCTCTCTGCCACAAAGAATCCCAACGCTCCTCCATCACCGGGCTGGGCCTGTCCCAGAATCCAGAACAACAGTTGCTTTTAGCAGTTGTTATTGACTCGGCTCAGTTATGCAGCAGTTGGGACAACTCCTGTTCCCTCCGTGGCATGAGGCACAACAGCAGACATGCACCACATGTTGCCGAGTTCCACTACAACGCCTGTAAAACACACCACTAAGCAAATGTGTCAGAGAGTGTCTCAGCAGGGCGAGATGATGATGGGTGACGCAATGTGTACATATGCTGACAGGTGGGATATGGGATGGCTAGCATTTCAGACCGACTCTAGCTGGCAGAGATCGGACTGGGTGTAGATTCTAGAGAATACTTTTACTGAGCTGGTCTGGGCCCTTTCTTCTCCCATGCAGTCTCACGATGATTGAAGACCAACATCTTGTTGCCTTCAGCTGTATTTAAAACGGTAACAGGTACGGTCGCCCCTTTTCCATCTCGCCCCCACTACTCTATACCTAGCTGTAAATAACAACCATAATTCATGTTGGTGATTATATAAAAGAAGGTCCTCAAATAAATCTGTATACAAGATCATTTCAGAGAGGGAGGGAAATACAAAATTAACTGTTAACTACATTAAAACATTTTGCGGGAGCGAGTTGGTAAAGGGGCGAGTCGTTTGGTATTCTTTAAAAAGAAAGGATATTATGACAAAATCTCTTTATGCCTTCTTTCTTTATGCCTTTTTAGGATAATTGACATAATGGAAGCCTAAGTATCCCTGTACTGCTTTGAGATAAACAGGGTAGCTCTCTCTGAGAGTTTGCAAACTAATTTATCTGTAAATAATAGAGATTTCCATCTTAACGGATTACAAGCTGATGCATATCCAATGAATTCCATTTGAGGTACTCCACTAAACTGGATGACAACTTGCAGTATTAAAGACATTTTGTTAGCATATTAATGACATCAATACAATTCTAATTATCGAAAAGTCCCTGCTTAAACAGACAGCTTTATTGGTCTGAAGTGTTGAGGATTAAAAAGATCCCACTTGAGATTAAAATAATGAGATACACATTCATTTAATTAAATGAATGTGTATCTCATTATGCCCCACCCGGCGTGATGTGAAGAACAAGACAATGGAGTTTCATCATCGGGTTAGGCTTGAAATAATTCACATTAATAAAGTTTTTATAGTGAGCGAGATCAGATGATAACATTTCACGACCGTTTTGAGGTCCGCTAGCTCTTCCAATGCATGGCTTTCCGACATTACGTCATAGGCCAGCCAAAGTCTGTGGACTTTTAATGTTTGTTTAGAGCCTATAATTATAAATCCCCCGTCCCCAGCCAAGTCTATATGTACTCATTGGACTGCAATGTTTGAGTATAGGGCAAATATGATGGAATTATTTTGCCAGCCAAGTCTATGGACTTTAATATTTGTATACGGAAATTATGATGTTCTTTTTTTGCCGGGCCAAGTCTATGGACTTTACTTGAATTTGTTTAGGTCAGTAAATGACAACGTAATTAAGACGCCATGCATTTGGCTGATATAAGTACTGCCCTTGCTGCGCCCCTCACTTCACACAAGTGTTTTTTTTTTGTTGGCTCTATATGCTACTATATTTTATATAGCTTGACTTCCAGAGTGGATTGTCTTGTCTTGGACCTTGTGGATGCTCCGAGGGGGCAGCCCAGTCATGGACAGCTGTCGTGCGGACGGGTGTACGTAGAGCCCAGAGTAAAGCACAATCTCCCCATTGTGCCTGACCTGCAGCTGGCATGGGGACGGAATGCATGTACACAATGAATCAATCAGAGACCCTCCTAAGTGGACCAGACCTGTGGTGGAGTAATACATAGGGGGCAGCTGCCTGTAATAATATGGTCTTTACATTACAGTACCATAATCCCCCTGTAAGGGGCTCTCTGCTTTCACCTCAGCTGCCCCATTCTGGCCCAAATACATGCATACTTTCACCCCCATAATTCAATCATTTCAACATTATGACCTGAAGAATTTGCATACTGTATTATATGTCATATGAATGATATTGATAGGGTTATATACTTACATAATTATGTTTCTTAATTATACTACACTATCTCAGTTCTTTTTCTTACCTCAGATATACCAGTCCTTATATGTCTCAGGTAGGCTACTTATAACGTACACCAGCTCAGTGGCCTTGTGGTTAGAGTGTCCGCCCTGAAACTGCTGGTCGGGTTTCGATCCCCGGCCGGGTCATACCAATGACTGTAAAAATGTGCTTGACACTCAGCATCTATAGGGTTGGATTGGGGGGTCAAATCTACTAATCAAATCATTCCCGAGCGTTGCACGGCTGCAGCTCACCGCTCCAAGAGATGTGTCAAATGCGGAGAACAAATTTCACTGCGGTAACGTGTGTGACAAATCGTATGACTTTGACTTTGACTTTACATGTCTCACCTCAGGTATACAGTACCATGTGTAAATGGAGATCATTGTTTGTTTCTTATTGATTGATCTCTCTTCTCCCTTTCTTCACACTCTTTTTTTTTTTTATTCACATAACATCATCATTCCAGTGCCCTCGAGGTCTGTGACACATGAAGCTGCTTCCACTGGTCTCTGTTGCTCACTGCCACTGAGTTCATTCAGTCAGTCCTGTGTCCCTATACTGATACTCAGAACATCCAAATAACAAAAACCATGGAACGTGCACAAAAACGTTTTTTTCCCACTGTTTTACACCTGGAAACCTGTGATGTGAGTTACCGTGACAATAATAATAATAATAAAAAGAAACACTGGAAAAGTGTAAAATGCAGATCTAAACCGACCCGAATACATCAGGTCATATCTCACCTGCATGGCCGGTAATCGATGTCAGTGATCTTACTGTAGAAGCATTATACAGCACTGGTTCCCACATTCTTTCACGTCAAGGACCCCCAAATTGATACTATAATTTGCCCGCGGACCCCCATTTGAAAAAGACATGCCGGGGGGACCCTCATAAGAAAAGATTTTTTACGGCTCAACCTGTTTAATTTCAAGGCCCTGTGCAGTTTGACATGCATATTAGTCTATACAGATCCCCATCATTTGTCATTTTCATTTCTATCTCTGAGACCCTGATGTATTTTGTAAAATCAATGTTAATGTAACTCTGAGAGTGTACAAATGGATTTTGTGCACTCTCAGTGTTGGTTCCAAACTATCATTTAGCTGGGGACCCCCTGGAACTCCCTCAAGTACCCCTGGGGGTCCCCGGACCCCACTTTGGGAACCACTGCCCTACAGTATGAATAGTGCTGATACTGAATATGTTACTGTAGGAGTCACAGAACCACTTGTTGCACTTTTAGTAAGCACTGTACTGACAGTGCTTAAAAAGTAATTCCAAAAACATGTGCAACAGCGCCATCTATTGTAATAATTAGGTAATGAGATGGAGAGAGACAGCCATATCCTGGATTTTTTTGTTTTGTAATGTTACATGAGTCAGTGTGTTATTTCTCCTTTCACTTAAAGGAAAGCAAAGGGTGCATTTTTCTAGTTTCAGCCAATGAGAGTACCTACCCATTCCAGTTCAATTTCACAGTGTTTTCCAGTTCCACTCTCGTTTTGTCTGCTCCCCAGAGAATTACTGCAGGAAAGTGAAGGCTCGTTTGAGAAATAATAAGAACAATCAAAGCATTGATGTCCATTTATTGGAAACACCCAAGTTGAGCTCTTCTATGATTAAAGCGCCAAACGGAATGATAAGGAGGGACTTGGAAGCAAAATGAATGCCCATAGCAGATGCACCCATCATAGGGATGGATGCAGTGGAATTAGGAGTCCTAATTGGCGGAGACCAATATTGGAAAATGGTCAGAGGAAAAATGGAGAGACTGAATGAAGGACTAATAAGTAAGTAAGTACATTTTATTTATAAAGCACCTTTCTTAACAAAGTTACAAAGTGCTGTACAATGAACACAGTAAAATCAATCAAAAATTAAAAACAGGACAGTATTACAACAAGCAAATAAGAACAACACAATCAAGTAACACCAGGAAAATGTTTCCGAAATAAAAACGTTTTCAACAAACTCTTTAAAAGGTTTTGGTTGGTGTGAGGTGACATTAGGGACCGTTATAAAACTTTACTTTACTGTCCATTAAATTTATATAAAATGTAAATTAGTCTTTGGCACACGGGCAGTCGGTGTACAACAATAAAAAAAACATAACCCAGCAACAGTGATCATCTTCTGGCTGTGGGGATTATAACATTTATTTAACATTTAACATGTCCACAGCAGTATAATTGGCACAGACAGGAAATGCTTCTCCCATGAGTTATAGAAGCATAGAAAGAAATACAAGAGACGGAAGGAGATAAATAATAGTGTAGTTTTATTTATTTTTATTCTGGGAATAATAATAAAGGGCTAATAGAAGTTACATAATGCACTTGGATGGCAAAAATGGCAGATCTGCAAGTTCAGTGTCTTGAATGAGATGTGCTGTGAGTTTGCATATCTGCTATATTACCCAGCATAGGACCGTTGCACAGTGAAGTATAAACAATTAAGGCTTTAGGATTTATACGTCGTTTTTAGAATCCTCCTCCTGTGTCCTCATCATGTGGCATTTTTTAAATCCTGCATCCTCCCGTATGAGTTCTCATTGGAAAATTGCTATCCTGACCTTTAAAAAAAAATACATTTTCTGTTTATTAAAGAGCTGGAGAGATAGGGAGACACACCCCCGAGACTGACAATAATCAGAATGTAGAGATAGAGATATTACTGCACCTGTAATGCCACCCACAGCCAGCCAGCAGGGGCGCTAGCGGCTAAACTGTCATTTATTTCTCCTCACTATGTATACGTCACGAGGGTCGGGGCAAAAAAAAAAAAAAAGAAAACCCAAAAAAAGGAAAACCCTTGAGGAGAGTCACGATAACAGAACCTCTAGCTAAAACCACCACCAACTCCAGTTGAAGGTAAATATTATCACTCTGCTCGAGTGCTTAATTATTTTTCTCCCCGGATAATGACACCCACGACCCGGCGTGTTTAACGCTAGCCTCCCGTGCGACAGCGCCTGCGAGGATTAACCACCCGGGCAAACGATATTACAAGTGTTATTTAGCTAACAGCACTAAAAAGGTTAGCTTCTTTAGCTAGCCAGCGGCAGGCAGGCAGGCAGTGGCAGACAGGCAGGCAGTGCCTCGCATCGCATTGGAGAAAGTTTAGCCCAGCCAATGTTGTTATATATAAACCTGCAATTAATGTTAATATTTATGATTAGAAACCACCCGTACGTGGCGCCACCAGAGTTGTCTCTCTGACTCACAGCCATGATGCAAAGTTATGAAAGTAATAATAGTCTTCAATATAAGGACTAACTATAAAGCCTGTCTGCTAACCAAAGCACTGCACATATTATTATTATTATTATTGGCGATTTTGCCGTACCAAACGAAGTGGTTGCACCAGTCAGTCAGTCACCTGAGAAGATCTACATGATCTGTTTTCTGTTTGATAGATGCCATCTGTCCTCCCATGACAGCACCTTGTTGTTGTCAAAGCCACGGGACGGTAGCAGTGGAATTCTGCTTGATAATGGGTGTGGACTAGGAGTAGGATACCTACTTTTTTTTTAGTTCCGAAATGTAAACAGCACGTGGTGTACAGTCAGTCAGAGACATTGTCTATTGTTGTCTCCTGTGTATTCAAATCATCGCCATGGGGCGGGCACATGGCATAAGCAAAAAAAGAACACAGTAATAATGAATAATACATGATCAACAAATACGAAACACTGTCATGTGCAAAGGAGAAAATGAGTGGTTGTCTTATTCACGAATACAACTATTCAGTATTCAAGTATGTTGCTTTACTTTAATTTTAGGGTTATATGAAGAACTCACAAAGGGAATGAGACAGATGTATATGGACAGTCTTTGGCTTTATGATTACAGCCAGACTTAAGACCCTATTTAGGTTTTGGGGTCACTGAAGAAAACCTTGAGCCATCCCAGACAGTCCCATTTACCCATGACATACAGTAGCTCTGGTCCATAGCTCTACAACAACGCATTAGAGCTATGGACCAGAGCTACCCATGACAGTGTTGTGTAAACACAAATCTGTCTGACATTTGGTCATCCTCGCCTAACCAACACTCACTGGCCTGTGTGGCACGCTGCTGAGAGCTGGGGTGGGGACCGGGGTGGGTGGCTTGAAATAAGAGAAGTTACTAAGCTAATGTCTCCCCCCAAGAGTGTTTATTTTTAAGACGGAAGTACAAGTTGTGAGTTCGTATGATAGAAATGGTGTCAGAGGACATGTGGAGTTCAGCAAGGATCATCATCAGCAATCAGCATCTTTTTGTTCTTGTATTTTCACTGTACTGTGTAGGCTTATTATTTATAATGTCACGGTTGACGAGTAGTTTTATTTAGTAGCTAAAGTAAATAGAGATTTCAGTCATTCAGAGGCAGACCTATTAATCATCTGGCCCTTTAGGCTATTGGCTAGTTACAGTATTGGCTCATGTGTCTGCATGGTTACGAAACGCTGCAGACTCTTACGCACACAATGCTTGGGTGATGATGTAAGTCATTTGTTCCATAACAAGAAATTGGTGCTTTTTGTTTTCTGTGAGTGAGCTTACATTATTTTTTAGAGCCTGACCGATGCCAGATCTTTGGCTCTGAGCCTCTGATCACCGGCGATTACTGATGTTTTGACCAGTTTTTGTAAATACGCCAAAATCTTGACGTCCATGTGAAATCGGTGTGATTATTTCCCATTCAAGCTCCCATTCTGTTCAAAGTCCAGTTCATAAGACAAAAACAATCACACTCATGTGAAGTTTTAAAGTCCATAGACTTGGCTGCCACATGACGTCACGAGTGGGGTCTTGTTTTTTTTCTTATTTCTGAAAGCCAGACGTTGCGCCCCTCAAAAAGTCAAATGATAAAATAACCATATCAGATATAAATAAGGCAGAGTAGCCCCACAGTAGGTAGAGATACGTTTGTATTTATGTTTGGGAATGGAGTAGAGAGTAGAGTTACAGACACTAGACAGTTCATAGAGTTCTATAGTGCCACTGTGCCAGATGGCAAACAATATTATAATATATATTATATATATAATATATTCACTGTCTTTTATATAATGTGAGCAAACAGGCGTATTCAGTGTATTCACTGTCATATTAGTTTCTCGAGACAGACTGTTGGACACCGTTGACTCTGTCGACTACAATTTACAATTTAGGCATTTAGCAGACGCTCTTAATCCAGAACGACTTACATTAAGCAAAAACAGAAGGCTAGGCTAGGGCAAGTGCTACGGGCCATGGTGGAGTCTGAAGAGGTGAGTTTTCAGACTATGGCGGAAGATTGGGACTAAATTCAAAGGAAATCCTTTGTTTTTCCGATGGGTACCCAGATTGCTGTCATATACATAATGTGAGCAAACGGGTGTATTTACTTTGTATATACTACTTAAGTAAGCAAAATATAAAAGCCTGTGGTTCCCTCATGTCTAATAGTAGTAGTACGTAGTCTAATAGTAGTCATTTGTTTGTATCATGCTTGAGTGAGTGTCACCTAGACATTTTATCTCTCGTATTGTGTCCAGAGAGATTGTGTTCGCATTGCATTTCTATATTTGGAGCTGTTGTTGATGTAACGCCACCCGGGGGGAAGACAGGGTTGAGTGGTAGATGTAGTCTAATCTCCTCCTAAAATACTCTCCTTACTTGCTTCGATAATGCCAGAGGTTTGTGGTCTGTGCCAGCAGCAGCAGGCAGCAGATCCAGCCCCATCGTTCTCTCTCGCCCCCCAAGGGGACGATGAACCGTTCGAACCCGCCTCAAAACATTCCTCTTTTTTCTTTCTCCCACGCCGACGACAACACAGGACTCGGACATTAACCACTGCTGATCCTTCCACATGTTTTCTTCTTCCTCCAATCCCATCCAGGTCCCTTCATGGTGAGCGTGACTTGATGGAGTTGAAGTCAAAGTGATGGTGTAAAGAAAGGGGACTGTCTCGCAGCAGCCACGGAGGCGGTGCTCGAGCGCGGGATGTTGCGCTGGTCGGTGCACCTGGAAGGCGGTCCGCGGCGGGTCAACCATGCGGCGGTGGCGGTGGGACACAAGGTGTACTCCTTCGGAGGATACTGCTCCGGCGAGGACTACGAGACCCTCCGGCAGATCGACGTGCACGTCTTCAACACGGGTATGTGTGTTGCTGGGGAACCGGTGTTTATTTAGGACTACGAGACCCTCCGGCAGGTTGACGTACACGGTACACGTCTTCAACACAGGTATGTGTGTCGCTATTGGAACCAGTGTTTATGTCGTCGACTAAAAAACTATGGCGAAAAATGTTCGTCGACCACCGTTTTCCACTGATGAGAACTAAATGGAAACTGAATGAAAACTAAGCTATGATGATTCAAACTAAGACAAAATATGTTGACAATTTGGTCAACGGATAAAAACTAGACTAAAATGTTAGGAAGGGACTAGTGGACAAAATATCCAGTATAAGTCATTTTACACTTGGCTGCATGCTGAAAATAGCAGATCTACAAGCTTGTAGATCGGCTATTTTCAGCAAATGTAAAATCAGCCATTAAGACGGCATCAAGGCCCGCCAAAATACATTTTAGTCGACTAAATCACCTGTAGATTTAGCTGACTTAAAATCTTATGACATTTAGTCAACTAAAACTAGACTAACACTAAGACATTCCAAGTGACTAAAACTAAATGAAAACTATTCAAGAGACTATGACTAAAACTAAAATCAAAATTTGCTGCCAAAAACAACACTGCTGGAAACAACCTGGTTTAACCCATTTAGACCTGAGGACAACACATCTGTGTTATTTGATACTTCAGCCGTCGAAAGATTGCAGATCTACAAGCTCTTAGCGTGGCACCGAGTGCCGCGCTACGAGCTTGTAGAGCTGCTATTTTTTTAATCGCGAAAATGCAGCACAAATCTTTGAATATGTGTTTTTTCGCAGTGAACATTTCCATATTTACAAATCTTTGAATATGTGTTCTTTCGCAGTGAACATTTCCATATTAACATTCGTCATCATCTCTCTGGGAAAAAGTCTTCTTGCATCTTTAGCTGAAAGGCCAACCTATTCTAAAATGAATGTTATGCAAGGAGAGTCGAGTGTTTTCTCAGTCATTATAGAAGTGTGTGACATTGCTGACATTCCACTATTACTGACGTAGGCAGACCTTAAATAATTCCGTTACTCTGTCACACACGTCTAGTCTACACAGGTGTTGTCTTTAAAGTAGTTCCGGTTTCTCTTGGAGTTTCAAATTGACCTATTTCCTTTCCCTGTGACCTGTTTTCCTCAGTGTGTTGAAACACCTGTTTTGCAACTTACAAACCATGGAAGTAATCTTTACACAGATCATTAAAGATGATTGGAAGTGTAAATGATGTCACCACCACTGACACCAGATCTATTATTTCAGTGTTTATCTCTTCACTGTCTTGGATATTATTGACAAAGCTCGACATCCTTTAGATTTTCTCCCTTCTTCAGCTTTTGAATTGCTTAGTTCTTTATGAAAGTATTTCAGGCTTTTACTTGGAGGTTTCTGATATTTAATTTTCATCTTGTAACAGCTTAACCCATTCTGACCGGGAACCCATTTTGGTGCTTAGCATCATGTTATGCTTTAGCTATTGAAAAATAGCAGATCTACAAGCTCATAGCGCGCCACCGAGTGGCGCGCTACGAGCTTGTAGGTCTGCTATTTTTGAAAAATCGAAGAACTACTGACATTTTTTAGAATCTGATCTCGGGTCAGAATGGGTTAATCAGACCAGTGTGTGTCCAGTGGAAACCTCGTATAGAATCTGATCTCAGGTCAGAATGGGTTAACAGGTAAACAAACGCCTTTGATTAGTTTGCATGTCAAGTTGGTGTTATTTCTCTATCAGTTCGGAATTTTCTTTTTTTATAAAGGTCATATTTCCTCTCTTGGTCAGATCTTAACCTACAGTATTTGATGTGCTCCAGCATTGACATTTTTATTTGTTTTGCTGCTTGTATGCTGTGATATCCTCTGTAGAGCATCTTGTAACCATGTTTTGAAAAGTTCTATACAAATAAGTTATAACATAATCATCATTTTTTGAAACCATTGAAATGACACATTTTCAAGTCTCTCCAGTAAATTAAACTTGTAGCATTCAAGACATGTGACACAGACAAAATGTCCTTTAAGAAAAATGCACCGGAAACACAAGTTGCTTGTCAATTCAGTATTTATTTCCCCCCGGAATGTGATAAATGGGATTCTTATGTCCTGCCACCAGATTGTTGCAAATTTGACAATTTATTTTGCACTAAAGGTTCTTTAAATATGTACTACTAGTCTGGTAGTACACACATTTTCTCAAAAAGAAAACAACTTTATTGTGGTCAATGTAGTCCATAATTCCATACATGTTTATTTATTGTCCTTTTTCTTCTTGACTACGTTTCAGTGTCTTTGAAGTGGACGAAGTTGCCCCCGGTAAGAACTGGAGGAAGAGAACACGCCCGCGAGGTTCCGTACATGCGCTACGGTCATACCGCCGTGCTGTTGGACGACATAATCTACATCTGGGGAGGACGAAACGACACGGAGGGCGCCTGCAACGTGCTGTACGCGTTCGATGTCTGTAAGTCATGGGTTTTCAACAGGTGGTCCGTGGACCACTGGTGGTCCATTAAGGTATTGCATGTGGTCCCTGCATTTGGTAATGTAGGAAAGTGAAGATTTGTATTTTAATTTATTGTATTGACCACAAGTTGAGAAACAATGCAGTAAATGATGACGACGTGTCAATGTTGTCAGTTACTGGGTCGGACGTAAAGAACTTCCACAGAAAAGGGAGTTAGAATCTCAAGGGAAACCAGGGAAACTGGTTGAGTCACCATTATAAGGAAATGTGCCCATAATTAATCGCATGTGTCTGCTCGCTCATAGTAAGTTACAATAAACAGCAACATGAGTTTAATATGAAAGGTTAATTTCCCCCCCACACCACACCCATATCCCCCTCCTCCCAACACAAAGTGGTCCCCAGGTACATTCTCAGTTAGGGTGGTGGTCCCTGGTTCATAATCAGTTGAAAACCCCTGCTGTAGATTTAGTCGACTAAAATCTCATGACATTTAGTCGACTAAAACTAGACTAACACTAAAACATTCCAGGTGACTAAAATGTGACTGAAACTAAATGAAAACTATTCAAGAGACTATGACTAAAACTAAAATCAAAATCAGCTGCCAAAAACAACACTGGTGCACAGACCATCAGTAGAATGAAAACAGCCACTCAGTAATGTCCTTTCATTAATTGAAAGAAATGCGTCCATTGCTTTTAAATCAACGAAAGGACCGTATTGACTATTGAGTGCTGGCTAGTTGTCTTGTTTTCTTGTAAAACCTGCCCCATTGTTGACGTTAAGTGATATATATTCCTTTCTAACTGAAGATTCACCTTCAACGGTGCATTGATGCCAGGGGAGAAAGAGCAGGATAACCTGTCTTTGTAAGAGAGGGGCAGATACTAGGGCATTAAGCAACCTTACTAGTTGATAAGAAAAAATAAATGTATAGTTTTTTTCCCCTGATTTTGTAGGCCTCAAAATCAGTATATTATAGTTATAGTCACCAATGTACACAGTTTTTAAATGTACTAATATATATTTTTTTAATTTTTAAATTTTTCTTTTTTTTCCCCTTTTTTTTTTTACACATAATAGGTAGTTAAACAACTGTGACTAGTAAAAATTACTAGAAGTGAATGCCCTAGGCCTAGCAGATACATACTGTAGTTGTTTCCATTTATAGTAAGCTGTGACAACTGCAAAATTATGTGCAATACTATGTTCTCTCCACAATATGCTCTCTCTAACGTTCTCAGCCGCTGGAGCGCAACGGAGAGCGTTTGCAGGAATGTCATGTCTTGAGTTAATGTTTATTAATGGTCCTTAGACACCCACAGATGGTTCACGCCCAAGATCTCTGGGACCGTTCCAGGGGCGAGGGACGGCCACTCGGCATGTGTCTTGGGGAAGGTCATGTATATCTTTGGAGGATACGAGCAGCTGGTGAGTCTTCGGAACTCCGTCCTCACGTTGAGACTTTTTGTGAATACTGGACAACTCACCCCGGTGCATGCCCGTTTTTCCCTCCCGGAAATTTCACCAGTGAGGGGGATAACTTTGTAATATTATGCTATTGCCCTGTTTGTATTCTTTTTGGAAAAATATAAAAAGATACTCCTGTGGAAAGGCTATATTATTTTACTTATATTGACCCTATAAACAATTTAGTATTATTTAGTAAGGAGCCGACAACACTGACAGAGCTGACAACACTGCAGAGCTCAAGAACCTGATGTTGGATAGGAATTTGTGGAGGGCAGCGATCCAGGAATCCCGAGTTGGTGTTGGCTATAGACCTCACTCTCACAGCAAGAAGATATGTAAGGTTTTCCACACTCAAATGGTACCTCGCCAGATAATCCCCACATAGCCTACAACAACTTCTGTGAACAGACTTCACTGTAGTAGCTTTTCATAAATTATATTTGTACTTAGGCTGTTCTGCTGTCATGAAAGTTTATGATTAGAGAAATTCAAAGTCCAGCCGTCTGCTGTCCAGCCTCTCCCACCCCTCACTGGGGAGAATTCTGGCAGGAAAACAGAAACGGGGTGAGTTGTCTTGTTACCCTTTTTGTTCTGTGGGGCTTTTGAATCTAGATTAAACTCCTCTCTTTACTCTGTGCTTCGTTTACAGGCCGACTGCTTCTCCAATGACATCCACAAGCTGGACACCACCACGATGGTCTGGTCTTTAATTAACGCCAGAGTGAGTTGAAACCCATCACCGTGTCCCATTGTTTCACTATAACCCATTTTGACCTACAAATGTCTTCTAAAATCCTACACAGTTTTCTGAAAAAACCTATGTTTCTACTGTATGTCAGTGGTGCTCAACCCTTTTCATGTCAAGGACCCCCAACAATATCTGGATGTGGCCGCCGGCCCCCCATCTGGAAATATGTAGTTCCAGGGACCTCTCAGAAGCTTTGAGATTTGAGTGAAAAACATTCGCTCTGAAAGAATAATATATTCAAAGATTTGCGTCACATTTTCATGATTAAAAAAAAATAGCAGACGAGTGCCGCACTATGAGCTTGTAGATCTGCTATTTTTCAATAGCTAAAGCATAACATAATGCTTAAAAACGCCAAAAGGGGTTCCCGTTCAGTATGGGATAAGCCAAATGACACGCTGTGACTCCCTGTGCACCCATCCATCCATCCATCCAAGTACACACATGACACAACATAGATGAATATAATAGCCAGGGGAGAAATGCAGGGGATGTAGAGAACGTAGTGGGCACTGGGCAAGGTGTCAGCTTACTGATAAAAGCACTGTGTTGGAACTCTGGCATAGCCAACAGGGGATTCCAGGGGTTGGCATTACACACAGCCACACAGACAGACATGCCTGGTGGTCATATTGACTCACTGGACACACACACACACACACACACACACACACACGCGCACAGGCACTTCTCTGCTTGCTAATGCAGTTCCCTGGTAGGCAGCCAAAGTACAACAAGGCAGGCTCATGGAGGATTTTATTTGACACCCACCTCCTCATGGGGTAACAATTCTGTGGGGCATGTGCGTCTCTCGAGGAATTGATCCCGTGGTGGTTTTGGACCTGGTTTGAATCTGCTTGTTTACGTGGAACGGAATGCAAGGTAAAGGTTACTGTCAAAGCACTCTGTTGGCCAATCAATCATTAAGCCAACAGGATGCAGGGTCACCTTATATTATATTACATCACCTGATAGCTACTGTATTATAGTTCACTTAAACTATTTGATTTCTCTCCATTTGCTGTTCGCTCTTATTAGTCCTTTGCCGATAACGTTTTGTCATCGCGCTGATTACTGTTGGACTGTTGGCTATTTCTAGAGATTTAGCCCTCCATGTGATAAGCTTATTCCACAGTTATTCCACAGTTACCCCCCCCCCCCCCTCATCTACAAGCTCATAGCGCGGCACTCGAGCTTGTAGATCTTCTATTTTGTGAAAAATCGTTAAAATGTGTCGCAAATCTTTGAATGTATATTCTTTCTTTAAACTCAAATCTTTGCTTCTGGGGGGGGGGGGGGGGGGGGGGTCCCTGCCTGGAACAACATATTTTCAGATGGGAGTCTGCGGCCAAAATAATTCTGAGGGTGGTCCACTGACATAGAAACATAGGGTCATGATTTAGAAGCCAGGCATTTGTAGAATCGTCCTCAGGTCTAAATGGGTCAACAAACCTGTTCTATGTATTGTCTAGTGATTGTTTGTCATTGATGTGCAATATCTCGTAGCCATTGGCTGCGAGGTTGGCTTTATTTACATTTGATGACTGCATTACACAATTTAGTTGTTTTACAGTTGTTGTTTTTGTACACTCCAGTCAGTGTCCATTTAACCACGTCAGCCCTATTTATTTTTTTAGAAATAGAGATTTGTTAAACATTTTCGCATAACAATGAAATGCCCCAAAATAGGGACACGCCATGGTGGTTAAAGAACATGCTTTTGTAACTTATACACCCAGGAGAACAATGCTAACACATGGTGGAAGTTGAGACACGTGGAAAAAAGGCTTTGTCATGGATAAAAGGCATGCTTAAAGGCAAAAGGATTGCATGCTTGTCTTTTGTCTGGCATGTTCATTCAGTTCTCAAAGCCTGATCGGCTTGACATTTCATTATATTTGCCTTTCATCTATGCCTTTGCTTGTGTGCGCCGGGCCTGTGGCAGTGTTTGTCTTCGCCAGATTTGTAAAATCTCTACTAAGGCCTAGAAAGGAAAAGCCTCTGTGCAGTGTGATGTTTTTTGGCTAACGAAAATGAGAAGGTTGTGAATTCACTTTTTGGCCTCGTGTGTGTTTGTCTCTTTGCATTTCAGTACTACCAACACTAGGTGGCAGTGTTGACCTTTTTTTATTTGGTATGGCCTTTTTGGGTGCCAGTGGAGAGAGTCCACACACACACAATGTGAATGGATGCAACAGTTCCAGGGCATTAGTTCAGTTATAATACACAGACCAACAGTTCCAGGACATTAGTTCAGTTATAATACACAGAGACCAACAGTTCCAGGACATTAGTTCAGTTATAATACACACAGACCAACAGTTCCAGGACATTAGTTCAGTTATAATACACAGACCAACAGTTCCAGGACATTAGTTCAGTTATAATACACAGAGACCAACAGTTCCAGGACATTAGTTCAGTTATAATACACACAGACCAACAGTTCCAGGACATTAGTTCAGTTATAATACACACAGACCAACAGTTCCAGGACATTAGTTCAGTTATAATACACACAGACCAACAGTTCCAGGACATTAGTTCAGTTATAATACACAGACCAACAGTTCCAGGACATTAGTTCAGTTATAATACACAGACCAACAGTTCCAGGACATTAGTTCAGTTATAATACACAGACCAACAGTTCCAGGACATTAGTTCAGTTATAATACACAGAGACCAACAGTTCCAGGGCATTAGTTCAGTTATAATACACAGACCAACAGTTCCAGGACATTAGTTCAGTTATAATACACAGACCAACAGTTCCAGGACATTAGTTCAGTTATAACACACAGACCAACAGTTCCAGGACATTAGTTCAGTTATAATACACACAGACCAACAGTTCCAGGACATTAGTTCAGTTATAATACACAGACCAACAGTTCCAGGACATTAGTTCAGTTATAATACACAGAGACCAACAGTTCCAGGACATTAGTTCAGTTATAATACACAGACCAACAGTTCCAGGGCATTAGTTCAGTTATAATGCCAGTTTTAAGCATTATGTTATACCTTAGCTATTGAAAAATAGCAGATCTACAAGCTCGTAGCGCTATGAGCTTTTAAAAAATCATGAAAATGTGGCGCAAATCTTAATCTATATTCTTTCAGAGCCAACGTTTTTAAATCTTTGCTCCTGGGGGGTCCCTGGAACAACATATTTTCAGATGGGGGGTCGGCAGCCAATTACATAAACATTTTTTGGGGGTCCTTGACATGAAAATGTTTGAGAACCACTGAGTCATAGAAACATAGGTTTATCAGAAAACTGTCAGGTCTAAATGGGTTAAGGTATTTCAGCCACAACATCTAACCGGTGTTCTTCTGTCTCTTGCAGGGCACTCCTGCGCGTTGGAGAGACTTCCACTCGGCCACCATCATCGGGACGAAGATGTTCGTGTTCGGGGGCCGGGCGGACCGGTTCGGGCCCTTCCACTCCAACAACGAGATCTACTGCAACAAGATCCGAGTCTTCGACACGGAGTCCAACAGCTGGATGGGGACGAACTCAGTCCAGCCCCTCCCCGAGGGACGCAGGAGTCACTCAGCTTGTAAGACCCAGAGCATGCACAGAGCCAGTGTTGTTTCTGGCAGCACATTTTCGTTTTAAGTCATAGGGCTGTATTTTGCGTGTCTTAAGTACCAGGTCTTATTCCCTAACTTGAGTAAACTAAAGACCTGGAGGCGTGGTCAATGCCATTTGGCTATTCTGAGTGGCCAAAGAGCATTGACCACGCCTCCAGGTCTTTAGTTTACTCAAGTTAGGGAATAAGACCTGGTACTTAAGACACGCAAAATACAGCCCATAGTCTCTTGATTAGTTTTCACTTAGTTTTAGTCACATTTTAGTCACATGGGAATGTGTTAGTGTTAGTGTTAGTTTTAGTCGACTAAATGTCATGAGATTTTAGTCGACTAAATCTACAGGTGATTTAGTCGACTAAAAGGTATTTTTGGCGGGCCTTGATGCCGTCGTAATGACTGATTTTACACTGGCTGAAAATAGCTGATCTACAAGCTCACAACGCGTCGTAACGCTATTTTCAGCATGCAACCAAGTGTAAAATGACCTGATACTGGATCTCTTCTCAACTAGTCCCTTCCTATAACATTTTAGTCTAGTTTTTATTTGCTGACCAAAAATGTCAGCATATTTAGCCCTTAGTTTTAGTCATCATAGCTTAGTTTTCATTTAGTTTTTGTCAGTGAAAAAAGGTAGTCGACGAACATTTTTCGTCTTAGTTTTATAGTCGACAAAATCAACTGTGCACAAAGCGTTGCCCTAATAGTTTGATTCACCTCTGAAGTCAGAATAATAACCCACAGTATGGACACGTCGTTGCTGGATGGTGTCTTCATTGTCTTTTGATCCGTGAACACGTTGAATCTGAATAGTTGCATTCGGGGGTCTCCTAATATATATGGTAATGTGATGAGTCTGACGCGTCAAGAAGAAGATCAAAGCAATCCGCCTTTTTCCATTTGAAAGCATTCCAACTTTAAAGGGACTCGTTGGGAGATTTTAAATGTGAAACGGGTCATTTGATGTCGTCTACTGTATTCTCCTCATGGCTCAGACATGTTCAGCCATGTTGTGGCTGCAAGCTCTATGTACTGTACACTGCATACGTTGTTGTTGTTTTGGCCACACTATATATGATGCTTACAGATCCAGAACAATGGGATTTAAGTTAAAAATCGGCAAAGTGGGTCTTTTAACCCATTCTGACCTGAAATCAGATTCATACAAGGTTTCCACTGGACACACACTGGTCTGATTAACCCATTCTGACCTGAGATCAGATTCTAAAAATGTCAGTCGTTCTTTGATTTTTCAAAAATAGCAGACCTACAAGCTCGTAGCGCGCCACTCGGTGGCGCGCTATGAGCTTGTAGATCTGCTATTTTTAAATAGCTAAAGCATAACATGATGCTAACACCAAAATGGGTTCCCGTTCAGAATGGGTTAAGAATGCAGTTATGCATGCAAAACGCTCTAATCATCCCTGGTGCGACTTACATTCTCGTGTGTATTGTTTGTGTATATTTTGAGTGCCAATGGCCTTCACACAGATTGCCAGCCATGTGCCGTTGAGCCTGTTTGAGGGGAAAGCATCTAAATTATAAATAGCCAGGGCTGGGCTCATTGGTTTCACATAAGCCATTCTGAGATGCCAGAAGAGCCCTATTTTCTACTTTTGTTCATTCATGCTCAACAAAACAAATTGAAATGATATTATTCGGTGGGGTTTTCGTACATACTGTGTGTGTTTGTAAATGTCATGATCTTTCTTGATCGATTTTACAACAGATATTTTTTTTTTTTACCCTGTACATTTTCAGTTTCCTACAATGGAGAGCTGTATATTTTCGGCGGCTACAACGCTCGCCTGGACCGGCACTTCAATGACTTGTGGAAATTCAATCCAGGTGATTCAGCGTTAATTTACTCTCTCATGACGAGCCATGTCAGCTTTGGTACTACGGCAGCAACGCTGCTGTAAAGAGCCTAGTGGCAACGCCACTAATCCATTAACCCATTTAGACCTGACATAAAATTTCTGAAATACCTATGTTTCTATATCAGCGGTGCTCAATATGTCATGTCAAGGACCCCAAAAAATATATGTAATTGGCCGCCAACCCCCATTTGAAAATATGTTGTTCCAGGGACCCCCCCCCCAGAAGCAAAGATTTGAGTTAAATAACGTTCGCTCTGACAGAATATATACAGTATTCAAAGATTTGCACTACGTTTTCATGATTTTTCAAAAATAGCAGACCTACCAGCTCGTAATAGCTAAAGTATAACATAATGCTTAAATCACCAAATGGGGTTCCCGCCCAGAATTGGTTAAGACCTGAGGCGGATTGTACAAAATGCCCTCTAAATCTGACTCTTTCGTGCCAAGTAAAGGACCCCCAAAATCACATGTATTTGGCCCAGGATCTCCATATGAAAATGTTATGTGTCAGGGGCCCCCAGAAGAAAGAGAGGGAAAAAAATTTAACACTTTTTCAAAGATTTTCAAAAATAGCAGATGTACAATCTCACAGCGCGGCAAAAATAGTGACTCGCGGTGAGCTTTCTAGATCTGCTATTTTTGAGAACCATTGTTCTAACTGCTAGAGGTTTATTGAAAAAGGTATGTTGCTTATATGTATAATATATACCGTAGCTAAACTTGAAACGACACTGATGCGTTCCCGGGTTTTAATGGGCTAATCATGTGTGTCTATGCCGTTTGAATTCATTTGTTTTCTGCTGTGCATCTTTTATTTTCTGGCTGACTGTGTTTACTTCTCTGGAGGGGAAACACATGCTGTCTCTCCTGACCCAATTTCTCCTCCTCTCCCTCCTTTGTGGAGAGAGACAAACTTCCCTCTCTGCTGCTATTGTCATTCTCAAGATATTCTCTCTCTCTGTCTGTCTCTCTCTCTCTCTGTCTGTCTGTCTGTCTCTCTCTCTCTCTCTCTCTCTCTCTCTCTCTCTCTCTCTCTCTCTCTCTCTCTCTCTCTCCCCCCATCTGTTAGAATCAGCTGCATCAGCTTGCTTCTTGAATCATCACTT
Source organism: Protomyctophum bolini (assembly GCF_963924005.1). Classification (NCBI taxonomy): domain Eukaryota; kingdom Metazoa; phylum Chordata; class Actinopteri; order Myctophiformes; family Myctophidae; genus Protomyctophum; species Protomyctophum bolini. The sequence continues at coordinate 5,370,317 of NC_137875.1, read as the reverse complement.
GTTGTTGTTCTTGTTTTTTGTGTTCTAGTTCTAAACCTGGTGTCCCTATTTTGGGAATGTCGTTATGATGTCGGAACTTTCAAAAACGGTTAAACAAAATGTCATGAAAAATAGAAGAAAATCCAAGAAATTTGCTAAAATAGCTGATCTGGATGTTTTCACTTTGTTGTGTATATATGGGCTTAAATGGATAGTTCAGATTTGTTTTAACTTAAGCTGTATGATATGCACACAAAAAACATAGTTCTGTGTGATAGAGGGGTAAAAAATGAGTTCTCCTCAGGATACCGACATCACAAAGCTATCAGTCGGGGCTAAGCCTGTCTGATCTCTGTGTTTCTCAGGTCCATATCTTATCAAAAAGACACTGATGGAGAAGGTAACGACGGGCAATCTCAAAGCCTTTCCATCCAGCTGAGCTGAGATGAGATGAAACACTGTTCTGGCTTTAAAGAGTCCACCCTTAGCAATTTATTGGTGCAATGTTAAAGCAGTCCACTAGAGGTCACTGCCTGTGTTATAATGTTGATATACCCCAGCTTGTTGCTATAGAGATGTAGACTTGTAGTGATGCCATCGCCAATATGAGCCTTCATCCTTATATGGAATGATGGAGAGGGTGTCGAAGACAGCGTCTTTGTTTTGTTTTGTACCAACGTGTGTGTGTGTGTGTGTGTGTGTGTGTGTGTGTGTGTGTGTGTGTGTGTGTGTGTGTGTGTGTGTGAGTGATGCATACCGGTATATATTCTGGGGCAGATCTCGCCAAGACTTATTTGACCAATCGGTACCACATTTCTTATGCACACTGCCAGTAGGCCACACAAACAGCACAAGAACTCCCTGATGCTGTGTGAATATTTTATGCATTTTTAGAGCATTTAATTTTATACGGCCAGCACCAACAAAAACGGAGTTAATGGGGGTCGGCTTGGGGTGAACTTCGCTCCAAGTCCAGAGATGACTCGCATCATCTTGGTACTGCAAAAATAAATAACTTCATATTTATTTTATCACTTGCCAGAACGGCCGAGAAGTCTTATCATTTCTCAGTCCCATTGGCCTCTGTTGTTGCTAAACATAGAGTGGATAATAGGTTTATGTAATGTTTAATGATTTCTGTAGCTGCGACAACGTACAGTAGCCAAGCCGAGTGTAATCAAAACTTACAGAACTGTAGGTCCTTCTTTAACCCAGTCTGGGTGGGAACCCCCTTTTGGTGTTCTAAGCGTTATGTTATACTTTAGCTATTGAAAAATAGCAGATCTACAAGCTCATAGCGCGGCACCGAGTGCCGCGCTACGAGCTTGTAGGTCTGCTATTTTTTGATAAATCGTGAAAATGTGGCGCACATTTGGAATATATATATTCTTTCAGAGCGAATGTTTTCAACTCAAATCTTTGCTTCTGGGGAGGTCCCTGGAACAACATATTTTCAGATGGTGGTCGGCGGCCAATTACATAATAATATTTTTAGGTCCTTGACATGAAAATGTTTGAGAACGACTGACATAGAAAACATAGGGTTTTTCAGAAAACTTTCATGATTTAGAAGACATTTGTAGAATCAAGCTCAGGTCTAAATGGGTTAAAGCTATTTGCTGGAAAAAGCCATTTAACCCATTCTGACCGGGCACCCATTTTGGTGTTAGCATCATGTTATGCTTTACCTATTGAAAAATAGCAGATCTACAAGCTCATATCGCGCCACCGAGTGGCGCGATACGAGCTTGTAGGTCTGCTATTTTTGAAAAATTCGAAGAACGACTGACATTTTTAGAATCTGATCTCAGGTCAGAATGGGTTCATCAGACCAGTGTGTGTCCAGTGGAAACCTCGTATGAATCTGATCTCAGGTCAGAATGGGTTAAATCAAATCTACTGGTTCAAAGACTGGACACTAGGGTGCTGTGTGGTGGTGGCACTTAGAGAGTGGTGGCGCTCTAGTTTTTGCCCTCTTTTTATTTTCCTGTTTCTCTCTAGACATTACTTGACTCGTTCACATACTATACATTATACAGTATTTGTCTGCATGTCTGAATGCATTAACCGCTTAAAGGAGAATTCCATGCTCCATAGAAGTCTTTCTTACCTTTGTAGTTGTTACGTCCCTACCAAAGAGGTCCAGGTGTTATTTTGTGCAAAAGCGCATTTTTGGCTATTTCCCCTACCATAAGCCCTCAATGAATTGAATTGAATTGCATTGAATTGGGCATTGGGTTTTTGTGCTAATTCGCTTATTTCCATCGCTCAAAAACCTTTTTTTCCCTTATATATCTTCTCTTCATAATGTAAATAGTATCCCAAGCGGCACACTTTACGACTTATTTCGATGTAAATAAGCAAATTAGCACAAAAACCCAACCCCCATTGAGGGCTTATATTAGGGGAAATAGCCAATAATGCGCTTTTGCACAAAATAACACCTGGACCTCTTTGGTGGGGACGTAACAACTACAAATAAAGGTAATAAAAGCCTTCTAGCATGAAATTCTCCTTTTTTAAGCACAAAAACGGCTCACTTTACAACAAGCTCACAACCAGTGTGCAATCACGCAAGCATTGCAGATTTATTTATTTTTGAAAAATCTTTGAAATCCTTGAAAATGTTCACTTATCTTCTGACACGCCCCAAAAGTTGTTGACAGCTCCAGTGATGTAAATAGGTTTTCAATGTAATGAGTCCCACTTCATTGACGTTAGGAGTCATATTTTGCCATTTTTACAAATTGCAGCATTTAACTCCCATTTCATTTTATATGGTTATAATGTGGTTATATTCATGTAGAAAACAAGAAGAAATGTTTATTATAACCAAAGCTAGCAAAATAAACTAGAATAAAAAACAGTACAGTAGTGCATCCCGTGTCTACAGAGGTCGTTGTTTTATTGCGTCCCTTAACTATAAACTAGCGTTTTTGGATGCAAAATGCTCCCTATTTTAATCTCTGCTCCTGTAATGTATGTGTTGGAACTACAGAGGCGTTCTCCTGGAAGAAGGTCGAGCCCAGGGGGAAAAGCCCGTGTCCGCGGAGACGACAGTGCTGTTGCATGGTGGGAGATCGCATCATCCTCTTTGGAGGAACTAGGTGAGGCAGTGATGCTATTTCAAAACTTGTTATTAATCTGTGACTATACTGTGATTATACTCATGCTGGCTACAGTAGCGCATTCTAATGCCTTGTCTTCAATTTAAATTAGCCGTACTCTGCCGTCATATGTTGGTTGTCTTAACGGATTTATGGATTTGAAATACCCAAACTTTCACTTGACTGTTGCACTAAATAAGCTCTAAAACGCTTGCAAATGTACTATTTTGCCCCCCATCCAAGAGCTGGCTGATGGGGCGACCGGCTCCTCAATTCCTACCCTTTTCTGCATCATATCAAAGAAATGTAAAGAATAACGGTGGTGCCAAACCGTCTGGCATAATTAATCGATGGGTTGAAACAACATGTTGAACCAGTAGAGCCGTTGGCTCTAGTCTAAGCCAGGCCTGAGTAGACAACAATAACAACTGTATGTTGTTGTTGTTGAAGACATGCTTCCTACAAGTCTTCATCATAGTGAGCTACAATAGAAGCAATAGAAGTTACTGCTCTCAAGTTGAGTTGAGAGCAGTAACTATAGTTACTAATTTCAAGTAATTCTGATGTGTTTGACTTTGTGGCTCTATGAACTGGACTCTTAATCACTGCATCATTATTGAGTAATGATCAGTGGTGGAAAGTAACTAAGTACTTTTACTTACTGTACTGTACTTAAGTACAATTTTGAGGTATTTGTACTTTACTTGAGTATTTCCAATTTCCAATACTTTTACTTCTACTTCTACATCTCATAGCCAATTTTTTTTACTACAATTATTTAAAAACTTTAGTTACTTTGGAGATTTAAATTTTGATTTGAAAACATACATTAACCACTTCAACCCTATACATTTCGGCCATTTGAAAATAGCCGATCTACAAGCTCACAATGCATCACGCATTGTGAGCTTGTAGATCGGCTGTTTTCAATAGATTTTGTGCACATTTTGAACTTGTGAAATGGCACATTCTGCACAATGAGTACTTTTACTTTTAGTACTTAAAGGGACACTTCACCCTTTTTGCAAAATAATATATGTTAATGACGTTTAGAAGCTTTAGAACACTTTCCTGGGGGTCTTTATGTGTGTAATATGTGGTTTTAGATATTTTAGATTGTAGCAGTGAGCCTGTTGTCTCTGATGGACACTAGGATCACTTACTTCCTGGACTACATGTTGTCTCAGTAAGACAGCCCTCCCCCCTATCCACAAGGAGGAGTAGTGCACCAAATAATTATGGGAATTGTAGTCCAGGAAGGTAGTGAGACCAGTGTCCATGACATCAGAGACAACAGGCTCACTGCTACAATCTAAAATAGCTAAAACCACATATTACACACATAAATACCCCCAGGAAAGTGTTCTAAAGCTTCTAAACGTCATTAACATATATTATTTTGCAAAAAGGGTGAAGTGTCCCTTTAAGTAAAACAATTGAGTACTTCTTTCACCACTGGTAATGATAGGCTATTTTTTATTTTCCCAGTGGTATAATATATATATATACACAGCCTTTAACCTGCTCTGATAAAGAATACATTATCCTTTAGGACCCTCTTATAAAATATAAACGGCTTTCTACCGTACGTACTGTACAACCCAAGATAAACACTTTAGGAAGCCATTTCTTCCGTTGTGCCCCCAAGATAGAGAACACCACTTTGGACAGTAAATCTGGCCTATAAGGGCTGGAACAGAGCAGCCTGTGGACCATGCCACTGTTCTTCTTTAAACTCCAAGACGCTTATCTTTTGATTGTGGTCATAATAGGGGTGTCTATGAGGCCTTGTGTCTCCGAAGACACACTGAATCCTGTGCTGTGTAGCTTTTAATGGCGTACAGAAATGTGACTGTTCCTCCTTCCTCTCAACATGTCTAGAGACTCCGGCTCCTGTGTAGACCACTGTCTCCTCCTAACCCATTTAGGCCTGACCTCAACATTTAAAAACATTCTTCTAAATCCTCCAGTTTTCTGAAATAAATATTTTCACGATTTTTCAGAAATGGCAGATCTACAAGCTCGTAGCACGCCACTCTGAGCTTGTACATCTGCTATTTTTCCAATAGCTAAATTACAACATAATGTTTAAAACACCAAAAGGGGTTCCCGCCCAGAATGGGTTTGTTTAGATCGCAGAGCAATTCGTAAAGGGTCGCGAATAAATATCCCCTATTTTTAGGTTTCCTACGTTTAAAACATACATAGAATTTCAAAAGTATTTCAATAAATAAAATTCAAATTTCCATTATTATTAATAATAATAATAATAATAATAATAAAACGTTTAACAATTTGTGAAAATAGCAGCTCACAACGCGCTGCGAAGCAACACACTTGTGAGCTTGTAGATCTGCTATTTTCACTAGTTTGGGTGCAATCATCAACAAAGGAGTTGACTTCTTTCATAGTGTAAATATATCGGGAGATGGATTGAAATGTGACTTAAATTGTTCACATCTTAGGAAATATGTAACATCTCATTAAGTAGTCAGTGGAAATGGGAGACAGGTTTGTTTGTGGATGTTTGTAACATCGAGTGCTTTCTTTGGTATTGGGCTAAACAGTTTAGGCTTTAGGGAACCAACTGCTGTAGAGTGAGCTCTGTCCCCTGGATGACCGTGACGTGAGACGACGGAGGCGGGGGGCGGTATTAGCGGAGGCCACTTGGCCTGCTGACGGTCCTCTGATAGACCAGTAGCCGGCAGTCATAACGAGAGGTAGCTGGGCAGCATTAGCGCGGTCCAGAGTGGTCCAGAGCTCTCTGGAGCTACTGTTATCAGTATAAGACCTCGTTATCAGCCCCGAACCCCACTGAGGCTTCCCTGATAGTGGGTGATCCGGGAGCCTGTGGACCCCCACTACGTCTCCCCAGCCTGTTAGTGGGTGATCCGGGAGGCTGTGGATCCCACTGCGTCTCCCAAGGCTGTCAGTGGGTGATCCGGGAGGCTGTGGACCCCCACTGCGTCTCCCCAACCTGGAAGGCCCCGGGGGCCTTTGGCTCTTGCGGGATTTGTCTGCTGTGTGCCGACTCATTGAGTAAACGCATACATATGCATGAAGCAATGTACACGAATCCCTTTGTTCAGCTGGAGAATTAATATCGATGAATCCTCAGATAAACACAATTTATGGTTGGTCTGTATTTTTTTTGTGGCTTTCGCCTTTTATTTTATATTGTTTTATGGAGGAACAGGAAATGGGGAGAGAGATGGAGGGGGGGGCGGGGTGACATGCAGTAAAGGCCTTCGGGATCGGGAGTCGAACCCGCGGCACACTGCCAGACCGGATTATACCAGCCAAGGTGCCTGGACCGCTGAGCCACGGCCCAGGCCTATAATACAAATTTGAATGTAGGGATTTGTTCCAGTCTGTAAGATCGGGATAGGAGTCGATTTTTAATTAATTAAAAATACATTTTAATTAACAAAATTAAACTAAAACTAAATTAACCCATTTAGACCTGGAAAGCCTATAAGTTGTCATTCCTTTCAATCAAGGAAAGCGTCTGTGTAATTTAGTTGTTACTATTATGATCACAGTCATCGAGTTTCAAATTGTTGGTAAATTAAAGCCCTAATAACTTCATTATAGTGTTGCACAAACATAACGAGAACAGACGATCACCAAGCGACAATAATAAAGGAACGGTTCTGAACATACAGTAAAATGTTTCCACCGATGATGATGGGACAAAAACTGTGTTTTTAGAACGTGCCTCGGGTCTAAATGGTTAACCCATTCTGACCTGAGATCAGATTCATACGAGGTTTCCACTGGACACACACTGGTCTGATTAACCCATTCTGACCTGAGATCAGATTCTAAAAATGTCAGTCGTTCTTCGAATTTTTCAAAAATAGCAGACCTACAAGCTCGTAGCGCGCCACTCGGTGGCGCGCTACGAGCTTGTAGGTCTGCTATTTTTCAATAGCTAAAGCATAACATGATGCTAACACCAAAATGGGTGCCCGGTCAGAATGGGTTAATCAGTATTGAACGCAATTCCAGTTCTTTGCATATTGTAACCCATTGCAATCTGTCATATCCAGGAGTAGACATTAAACACAACTTCCAGCAGCATTTTCTTATTCTTTAGCAGCAGCTCAAATGTGTGCAGCCAAGTGGTGATTATGTTAAAGTAGAATTCTGGCCAAATTTCACTTGGACCCAAGTCATTCTCTAGCTTTTCCAACCCATAGTGGTCATATATCTGTGACTAAAATCTAATCAAATGTTTCAGTTGAAAAGGCTGACATCCTTATTCTCCATTTTATGCAAAACGAGGGCATCCTTTGATCTGAAAAGCAGCTGCAAACTTGCACAAAAACTTAACACAAGACGGTCGACGTCTTCTTCTTCGTTCTTTACTATACATTCTGGTAGCATCTGAGAATGAGAAAGCCATATTTGAAAGTGGTCCATATTTTGGACGATCAAAAAACTATTTTAGTTATTGAAAAGGAATGCAGTCCGCCAACTCTCTGGTAATGTCTGACAGTGCGATTTATTTTCAGAGGTGTCAAGCATGTCTTACCTAAATTGGATTCGTTTTACTAGCTTTGATGTACTTTGTGTGCAGTGAGTGCATTGTGTAGGTAAAATCTAAAGATTGGATCAGACTTGGAATGGCACATACTGTAACCCAAAATTACATGACTCAGATCAAGTACTATAAGCTTGATGGGAGCTGGTGGACAGAATGCATTAACCCATTTTGACCTGAGATCAGTCTTCTTACTACTGTAAATATTATCGGGAGATGGACTGAAATGTGACTTAAATTAACATCAATTAACAAATTAACATCTTAGGAAATATGTAACACAGGTCCTCAACTAGAAATGCTGAAGATCCACGAATAAAATTTGAATAAGACCATGGTCCAGTCTCATGTGCACGCAAATAGAATTGCCGGTCGTGGGCCACGTGGACCCCACGGGGTGGGGCTGCCCCCCTCGCCCCCCCCCCAGCCCTAGAAAACAACTATGCCTGTTTAGTACAGTCAAACCAAGCTATACAAACCGGGTCCCATCCCAACCAACCAATACTAGGGTGGCACCTTAAAAAATTGCCTAGTGTTGCTTGATGCATGATGGCGCTCATAAAGCTACCACTGGTGCAATGCTATCACATATTCTCATGTGTACAGACATGTATACCTTCACAAAAAGCATTATTCATCCAGATGGTACAGACCAAGCCGGGGGGGGGGGGCTCACGGTCTATACCCTAGTTTTAGTACACCTGAAAATACTTTTGCTTGGTTTGGGGTTTTTTTCCTGGCTGGGATTAGTCTGGGATTCCCTTTCAGGAGTCATGACTTCCTGTCCGGAGCAGATATGGGGATTCCAGGCTGAAAAGGGGGGCGTCTCAGGCTCAGTGGATTAATCCATTCTGGTCGGGAAAACCCCTTTTTGGTGTTAGCATTATGTTATGCTTTAGCTATTGAAATATAGCAGATCTACAAGCTCGTAGCGCGCCACCGAGTGGCGCGCTACGAGCTTGTAGGTCTGCTATTTTTGAAAAATCAAAGAACGACTGACATTTTTAGAATCTGATCTTAGGTCAGAATGGGTTAATTAGACCAGTGTGTGTCCAGTCAGTGGAAACCTCGTATGAATCTGATCTCAGGTCAGAATGGGTTAATAGAGGATGGTGTCTGAGCAGAGGGCAGTGAATACAAACCACACATCATCTTATATATATATATAGCTCCACTGAGCTGCTTGGTATGGACTATGGACACCCTGTCAAAGAGTCTTGAAACGGGTTATTTAGAGAGCATTGCAAGGGTGATTTTATCTTATCCGTAGTCAAGTCGCGGGGGCAACAGCTCCACCAGAGAGCTCCAGATTTCTCTCTCCACAGCAACATTAGTAACTTCATTCTGGAGGATCCTGAGGTGATCCAAGGCCATTGTGGAGATATACAGTAATCCTCTAATATTATTCATTTATGTGTGCATACTGTACATATCAATCACAAGTATACTGTACATGCCGTTTGTCTCAGTTTAATAATTTACATTAGATACATTAGATTATCAACCAAAACCTTTTTTCCTTTTCTTACGGGTCTATTTTTGGTCCACCTTTGCATAGGGCTGGGTGATTAATCTGCTTTAACCCATTCTGACCTGAGATCAGATTCATACGAGGTTTCCACTGGACACACACTGGTCTGATTAACCCATTCTGACCTGAGATCAGATTCTAAAAATGTCAGTCGTTCTTCGATTTTTAAAAAATAGCAGACCTACAAGCTCGTAGCGCGCCACTCGGTGGCGCGCTATGAGCTTGTAGATCTGCTATTTTTGAAAAGCACAACATGATGCTAACACCAAAATGGGTTCCCGTTCAGAATGGGTTAAATCAAAATCTTATTATTTTGTTTGGAAGATCTTAAAAAAAAAAAAAAAGCAAAGCAGAAAATGGATTTTCACTTCATTTAGGGTAATTGCAGTAAGGATCTCAAGCCCTACACACTGGGCTAAAGGTCCAGCCCGGTTCTGCTAAAGCCAGACAGGTTTCTGCAATAATATAATAAGACAGAGTCCGACACCAAATTAATGTAATCTCTCTCTCTCTCTGATGTGCACTTTCTCTGATGCATGCAGCTCACAACTGTGTGCTCACCGCTCACTCGCGCTGATACATGCGAACAATAGGCCAGCAGGAAAGGTCCGGGCATGCTGCCATTCTGCCATCATGATAATTTCACTGTACCTGTATCAGTGAGTGACAAATAAGTAGTGTAGTGTACTTGTAGTGACAAGTAGTGTCATTGTATCATTTATGTTGTTCTGTAAAAGTGGTGGTATTATTAGGGCTTGTTTGTTTGTGTGTGCCTCGACGGAGCGGGCGGTAGAGTTTCTGCTATCTGCGTGCTGGTTGTGGTGGGCCGGTCTGGGCCAAATTCACCCGAAAATGACCGGGCTGAATTTTTGTCCCAGTCCAGCCCTGGTGGCTGATCTGCAAGCCTGCCAAGCTCACAACGCGTCCCATCTGCAACACGTTGTGAGCTTGCAGATTGGCTATTTTCAGCACAGGGAAACTGCAGGCTATGAAACGTTCAGAAACACAACCCCAGTAACATGCTTCACAATACCTTCACAATAAAGCAGGGCTTTCACTTCTAGTGGTTTTTACTAGTTTACTAGTTGCCTAGTTTACTAGTTGTTAACTACCTATTGTTTTTATGATATTATTTATTTGATGATATTTGTACAGTTAAAACTGCGTACATTGGTGACTATAATCTAGCATCTCAATGTTAAATTGGCAATTTCCCCCCCAAAATACTGTAAATTAATAAGTATTTTGGATAACGGTCTGTGTAAGGTAAGGTATACAGTACAGGATTTGAACATTTGTAAAACAATAGCCAAGTCCACTCTTCCAGTTACTTTTCTTTGCTCAGGGTCCTTACAAGAAAGACATATTATAAAAGTTGTCATTTTATTAATCCCAATAGGAAAATTCACATCTAGTTTGTAAATTAATTAGTGGAAAATTCTGTCCTCATTGAGGAATGTTGTTGGAAAGGTGTTCTCATCTGTCATATCACTGACATATCATATCATCTGTCATATCACTATGGCTGCATGTTTAGACGTTGCTTGTTATTTGCTGATTTGTACAAATTTGTTCATAGTCACTATAGTTCCTGAGCAGTGGTGGAAAAAGTACTCAATTGTTTTACTTGAGTAAAAGTATCAGTAGAAATACTCTGTTACAAGTAAAAGTCCGGAATTCAAAATGCACTTGAGTAAAAAAATATTGGCATCAAAATGTACTTAAAGTATCCAAAGTACTCACTATACCAAATATCCTGTTTCAAGTTTTAAAATATTTTGACAATAGCAAATCAATACGCTGATCAATGTGTCTCATCACGACACATGTGAGCTTGTACATCTGCTATTTTCAAATGGCCAAAATGTACAGTATATAGGGCTTATAAGTGTTTATTGTATGTTTTGTATTAACTAGTAACTACAGTTTTCTAATAAATGTAGTGGTGTAAAAAGTACAATATTTGCCTCTGAGATGTAGTGCAGTAGATGTAAAAGTATTTGATGATGTCGACACAGAACAATACACTGACAACAGCAGCAAAACATAGACGCTCTCCAAACCACTCAAACACTACATCAAGACCAGAAGCAACTGCACTGAAACACCTAACAAAATACTAATAATAATGAAAATAATAAAGATGAAGAGAATAATCAAGCATTAAAGTACACATGGGTTTCAGGTCTACAAGCAAAGAAGCCTTGTTAAATGATGTAATTGATCTCAAAGAAACAGACAAGTTGTTCCAATTCGATGAAGCTTTAAACTGTCTTTAAAAAATACTCAAGCGAAGTAGAAATACCTGTACTTAAGTAAATGGGATACTTTCCACCATGATCCTCAGCCTGGTGGCCACACAAGTTCTGTGGACCAGTGTCGTGGGCCCGTGGATGTTTGGATGTTTATATACGCAGAGACTTAAAGCCCTTGGCCCACAGGAACTCTCGTAATCACACTCTGCACACTGCAGTAGTTGCCACTAGTTTTTGTTTACTTACTTACACGCTCAAAGTGTGCCTCCTGGATTAATTCCTCATGTGGCTTTGGCATTAACAAAACACTAAAGCAAGAGCATTAAAACCTCATTGTTTAATTTGTTTCCTTGACGTTATTGTGGTTTGCCAGCCTGTCCCCCTCCTCTCTCTGTCTGACTCGGTCTCTGAACACCACTTCCATATAGCCACAGCCTGTGCTATGTCTTCCCCTGTTTATTTTCACAAGGGCTTAAGAACTTTAAGGGCAATTAACGGGGGCTAAACGTTATTTGTATCTTGTCTCAATGAAATTGACGAATGTGGTGAATTCTTTTGCCGGTCCCACAGCGCTGGTTGGTATTATTCTGCGCTGGGCTTGTCTTTTCGGTGGAGCTGTCTAAGGAAATGGTATTTTCAAGATTTATAGTCCATCTTTTATTTTCCTAGTAAGGTTGGACCTCTCAAGATTGATCCAGAACAGAACCCCCGTTGTTGATATTTATTCCCACTTTATGATATTTACTTTAACCTGCAGGAATTTGTTAGAGCAAATAATTTATTGCTTTAGTGAAGCACAATAAAACAGTTGAGTTCATGTCAGCCCTTTCTTTGTTTCACAAGGGGGGTTGGCCTGGCCTGAACTCAGAGCTGAAGGTGTTTTATTATTACCAATGGAAACGCAGTGGTAATAATAAAAACATTACCAGCACCACTTATATAGCAACTTATTGCGGTCATCATCATGATATACCGTAGGGTAGGCCATTATTATTATATAACGTAAGAAAAGTAAAAACAGAGAAGGCACATGTGCTTGTATGTAGCACCATGATGCTATGATCATGGCTTTTCAAATGTTGCTGATTGGTCCTTGGTTTGACAGTTTTTGGTTTAGACTAGTCATTGGGTGAGACCAGTCATTAGTCCTACAACCTATTACAACTACAACCTATCTCAAACCCTCACCTTAAACCTATAACCTCCCACGGGGCAGCACACCTAAACCTAACCTTAACCCATGTCTAACCAATAATGACTAGTCTAAACTAAGTATGCACCCCATAATTTGTGTATATGCATATTTAGCTTCTGGCGTACAGAGGTGTGTGTGTGTGTGTGTGTTTGTGTGTGTGTGTGTGTGTGATTGACTGGATGTTAGTTGCAGTCTATTCAGTGCCACTTACGCCAACGTAAACAGTCCTGCTGAGCTGCAGAGAAGCGCGAAATTCTGACCCCCGTCCAGCCCCCCCCCGTCCAGCCCCCCCCCCCATCTCTGATTTATCACCTCGGGGAGCATTCATTCTCATGGAGTGCAATTGGATCTGCTGATCTTTGGTGCCCTGGACTGGTCCAGGACCGGTCCAGGGTCCGGTGCCTCTGTCCAGGACCGGTCCACGCAGGGTCCGGTTCCTCTGCTACACTCATTTACTTAACGTAGACCCGCTCGCCCGCCTCGTGAAACAGAACAGACACCAACACATGACCGACTCCACCTGCAGTACTGACCTTAACCTACGTGTGGCCGATGGGCAGACCCATATGGACAACAAAATCTGCAATATTTTGGACCAAATCCATTGATATCGTGACTTCTTTCCCTCCATATCATGATGATACATCCAAGATGGTATCTAGTCTTGTATCGCCCAACCTTTAGTGGTTGTCTCTTATCGGCCTCTAAGGCATGATGAGTGACCGATGTTGGTTTGGTTATTTTCTTTTTGAGTGGTACAACCACTCCAAGGAACAGCAATGTCACTGTGGAATGTGACTATGTTTAGAGTACCAGTAGGGGACAAAGTGGCGCTGTTGTGCCAGAAACGGAGAGAGAGAGCGATAGTGTTAGAACCAATAGGAACTGAAATTGGAACGATACAAATTTGAATGAATGAGTTGTGCACCACTCAGTTCACACAGGTGTGATTTTCTTTTTTACCCTGTTTGATCTTTTGAACGCAACAACACACTGCCTGAGTCTGAGTCACTGTCGAAGACGACGCCAATTAGATTAAAGATGTCCCACTGGCAGCATGTAGTCATGGTTTGGCAGACGTGGGAGTCTGTGTGTATTGTTGTGTACGAGGCAGGGCCCAGGTTGGGATAAATTAGCTCATTTTGGGCGGGAACCCCTTTTGGTGTTAGGCATTATGTTGTGCTTTAGCTATTGAAAAATAGCAGATCTACAAGCTCATAGCGCGCCACCGAGTGGCGCGCTACGAGCTTGTAGATCTGCTATTTTTTAAATAATCGAAGAACGACTGACATATAGAAACATGGCTTTCTCAGAAAACTGTCAGGATGTATAGAGGACAGTTCAAAATGGGTTAGGAAACGCGCTAAGGTTGGAAACAGGGCATCCTCTCTGAGCAGGATGTGATCAGCAACGTGACAGATTGGCATGCTGGGAGCTGCTCTGTGGAGCGGGAACCTGGAGGCATTCTGCCTCCATCAGGTTTATTCATCCCATGATCGGATCCGCAGCATGTGATGTCATCCTTTTGTTCCATTACGTCCAGAAAACATGGGGCCTCCCATTGTTTTCTTTGTGCTTTTATAGGTCCAGTCTTGTCATGTATGTTTCTCTCTAAAGGACCACTTCACCACTTTTCAACCTATCTTCATACCACCAGTAAGACGCGCAAACGCGGGAAGCGAACGCAGCTCGTACATATTTGGGTTTTTTTAAGATTTATTTTTAAGTTATTTTTTTTTTAAGTTAAGTTATTTTTAAGTTAAGTTTTTAACTTAGCCATAACCATATAAGGAGTCCCCAAAGCAGCTATACGTCCAAATATGGAGTGTGTTGCATCAATCACAAACAAATCACTCAGCTCCATATATGGGCACAAAGGGGACACACACACACAGACATGATCTGCTAGGTCTCATAGTAAGTGCTCACTGCGTTCGCAATCACTGCGTTCGCAATAATAGGTCCTCACTAATAATCATGAAAGAAATGGTGCAATTTCTTTCTACTCGGTCTGTGTCTCATAGGAGGGCTGTGTGGGCAGTTCAGAAACCGTCTTCCAGTGACATCATCGATGGGGAGGGAATACAAGCTAATAGAAACTGTAGGCTTTCTAGTCCTGAAAAGTTGCAATGCGAAAATGGAAGCCATCGTTCTCACGATAATGAAAATGAAAAACATTTTTATAAAAAAAAATCTGCCTAATGATGAAGTCACTGGAAGACGGCAAGTATTTCACAACGGGTAAGGGTTGGTACATTAAGTTACCTAATGACAGATCACTGTCTTTCTGTAGTCCGTCCATCGTCAGTCCAGTGTGGGTTGTGTTTAGTGAGTGTTCTTCAAAGGGGTTTTTAATTACCGTGTACTGTGGGCAGGAGCAAACCATGTTGGTCTCTGTTCAACGCCAGTCATGCCAACATGGCCTTTAGCTACTGTATGAATGGCCTCTTTGATGTCCTCAGTATGCCAGGGCAGATCCAGGTGAGCTCTATGGCCTTTATGTCAGTTCATTGTGTGGAGAACAAAGCAATCACCTCCAGCCCTAAACTCTCTGCAAATGGACGATGAAGCTGGTAGACCAATGGTGGCTACAGCTTGGCCCCGCATTGGGAAGCAAACCATAGCATTTTTTACTGCCAACCAAACAAAATATGTGCATATGGAAGAAGAGAAAAAAAAGTCTATATGCAGCATGAGTTCATGGTCCTGGGATGTGCTTGGGATGAAAGTATTTTCCCAAAAGTGCAAAGTAAAGAAAAGTTACTATGTTTACCCTGCAGGGTAACTGGACTAAGCTCAAGAACTTGTTTACAGCCAGGCCCTGCTCATAGAACATTTCATGGTAGGGGTTCAATGCCTTGCTCAAGGGCACTTCAGCGGTGGTATCTCTCAAAGTGCCATTCCATTTTTTTGGGTTGATTGCATGTTGTGTTCATTATATTATAGAGGATATGTTTTTCTTTAAGCCAAATACAGGCAGACAGTATTGAATAATATTTCCAAAAAACTTGTCTGGCAGTCATTGTCACATGACTCACAACAACTTAACTTGAACCTCATTTTCTTGAAATCCTGTTTCTGCAACAAAAAGTGAAGTTTTTACTTAGCATTTGTGGTGCGTGCCCCCCCCCCCCCCCTGTGGGTGTAAAAGTGAAATGTCTTTTTGCTTTGCTTTGTTTACAAAGCCCTCCGTTCGGTTTGGCATGCATCATCAGTTCATCACAGAGATCTGGCTTTTTGGCGCACAAAATAATAATAACAAAATGAATCACTTCCCATCTCTGAGTCAGTCGCATCCTATTGGAAGTCTGGCCCTCCCCCTGATATTTCCACACTGCCTTCCACTATAACAGACACAGAAATAACTGGTGCTCCAGGTTGGAGTGAGCTTAAGGGTGTATTTTTACATGTGTTTGGGTGTGCGGTGGGCATGACTCAGCAGCACTACCATCACCTCCTGTCACCTCCTGACGTCAGCACGGTGGCCTCGGCTAGCACAACACACGCAGCACGCTCACATAACGCAGCACGCCTTTTGCTTCGCTTCGCCAGACAGACAGACGTCACCAATTGGCTTTACCGGCGGAAATAACGATTGCTCCATTTAATCAAAAATAGAACCCCTGACAGGTTATTTTTATTACTTGAAGCTAATTTTATTCCTCTATTATTTTTTTTGTATTTCTTGAAGGCTAGACGGGGGGGTGTGGAGGCTAGTAGTGATTCAAGAGTGCCGAGTTGGTGTTTGCTAGTCTGCACTCTGGCATTGCATATACGTGGGGGGGAGGGGGGTGGAAAGCCGATCTACAAGTTCACAACGTGTGGCATTGTCACGTGACACCTTCGTATGGCTAAGCCGGTGGTTAAGTGGTTACCAGTAATTGATTTGTATGAGCTACAGTACCTACAGTAGCTAACGGTTAAATTATAATATTATATAAAAGCATTCATTTATATAAAAAAAAATCAATTATAATAAAAGCATTCAGTTACATAAACATCTGGCTATTTGTACTCCACTCAATGTGTCCACTCAAATATGGTGTGACAAATCTACTGAGAATACTGGAAATTTGAGTCTGAAAAGGTATGGCATCTTAAAAATGCGTAAGAAAACCCTGCTAAGCCTGCTTATGGAAATGAGAGTTGTAGACATGGTCATTTTCAGATGGAACAAGAGGGTCGAGGGTAGAGTTGGGGGGGGGGGGGGGGGGGTAGTAGTAATCTCCCCCAGTAGCCAAAACACCCCAGCCCCGAGACCCCTGGCTGGGTTTAATCCACCACAACCTCACCCCCAATGTTTAATCAGCAGTTGAAACCATGTCTATGTCACTGAGGCTGAGCCAGAGAACCGCCGTGGAGTCTAGAGATGGATGTTAGAGGATCAGTAAAGGTCACACGTTGCTGGTGCCTAGATATCACCTACAAGACCATAACTACACCTTATCAGTGGCTGTTATGGTAGTCCAGCTGGTTAGAGCATGGCTTATTATCGCTGTTTAACTTGATAGTTCAAAAGGCTAGACTAAACACAACACACTGGGGCTTGGGGGGGCACAGACAGAACAAATTCTAAATCACTGTATTCTCTCCCCTGTCACTTGAGTGGAAACCAACTATATTTTATCCGGAATTGTCTTTGAATATCAGCTCAGTCTGACTTGTGCTGCTGCTTGCTTACACAATGGCCAATCCACAGTCCCCAGAAAATTGAAAACCACACACACCCGTTGCCATTTGTCCTACAAAGGGTCAAAGGGTAGGCTGCAGAAGTTTCCTTAAAGTGTGTGCGTGCGTGCATGCTTGCGTGCGAGCGAGCGCGAGCCCCTAGTATATGCCTGAGATATAACCTGTCAAACAGTGGTGGTGACCCTGACAGGATACGGGGCATCCCGCACGTGGCGTTACACAAGACCTCGGGGCAGCCCGGCAGAAACACTGATTTACTTTTCAAAGACAAGCTCCTGATAGTATTTCATGTGCATCTTAACCCTCCTTAACCCACGAGCAGGCTGTATACATCAGGGTGTCACTGGGGTTGAGTGTTAAACACGGTCTCAAATAAACAAACGGCCTCCTGCACAGGTGGCAAACAGCCTCGGTGCCGCCGTCTATGTCAACTGGCGATAAGTGACATGTTCAGAGTTTGTCTGTTTACTCTATACGTTTACCTCCAGATGCAACAACCAAATTACTCTTCTGATTGTGAGTCTCTTCGTCGCCAGTGTTTTAGGCTCTGGAGGAGAGCAAACGTATCCATAGCCTCGGGGAAACCCAGACGTTTTTATTTCCAGGGAGAGAAACTTAAATCCACTTAAATGTTCAATTCGGCATAGAGTAGCGCAAAACGTCGTTCACTCTCTGCTGATTTCTGATCGTCTGCGGCTTTGTTAAATTGACGCGCACACGTACACACACACACACACACACACACACACACTGCTCTCTCTCTCTCTCTCTCTGTCGCACTAATTAATTAGTCTCATGTCGCGGCAGCTGTGTCTAGATTCTCCCGGCGCATCCTGCCGGGAGCTGCCTATGCCATAGAAAGCATAGGTGGGTCCCAGTCTTAACGTATCCAAGACAAAACATCAGTTGAGTAAGAGTTCACTGATGTAACCTTAACAGATCGACTACAAACAGATGAACCTACTCTATTTAGGATTTGCTACTGTAACGCAGTAGCAGAATTAATAATTTGAAGTAAAGTCATTAAAGATCAAATGTTGCACTGAAGAGCGTTGATGTCAAAGCCACGTATATAAAGGATAACATTACCTTGGAGAGCGGTTAAATAGTTCACTTGTTGAACAGTTCTGACATATAAAGCTTCGATGAATATAAGCCCAAGAGCAAAGCAGGGACTTGTGTGAAAGCCATTTTGTCTTACGGTTTCTAAGGAGGCAACCTTGATGCTGAACCCAGAATCATTCACAGATGAACAGGGTGTCTTTTTTTTCAGCCATAAGGGAGCATTTCAAAACTACTTTAATCTTTTCTTATATTTACCAGCTGTGTTCAAGGTCCTCAAAAGTTATTAACAGTCACTCCCTTGTTTTCACAGGCAGCTTGCCTCCTAGATAACGACCATCCCAAAGATAGATGTACTAATAGTTGCAGGTTCAGTTTTCCTTTTCCCGATGCGATTGCAACCAGATCTCGCTCGTTTTTCTTTGTCTACACTAGGAGTCTCTATTTGGAGACGCCGGCCAGCCTTCACAGCGACTGCGGTCTCATGTCTAATCTTAAGCCAGGTCGTCTCTAGATAGATAGCCACAGCTGTAGAGGTAGTGTCTGGGCATCTTACGTAGATTTAAGTCTGCCTCCGCAACGGGGTTTAATCCACTGCACAGCGGGGAGGCACAGATAGTTAACTAGATCACTTGAGATTAAGGCAAGGCAAATGAATGGCGATGTATGCATCTGTAATGACTGTTTAATCTGCTGCCCAGGAGGGGGCGCAGATAGTTGATGATCAGTTGATAACACATATATATACATCTGTAATGACCACATCATTGCGTCTTTTTTTTTTAAGATACCGTGTTTGTTGCAGCGCTCCATTATCACTAACGTATTTACAACGGTGGCAAAGCTCATTTACATAATAATACGTATACATTTACATAATCCTAATGAAGTCTGGAGACGTCGTCTTGGACACAAATTGGGTTAAGAGTACATTAGCACTTTGGAATATCAACGCATGAAAGTATAGATTAAAGTTATCACTTCTTTAAGTAGTATTGCTTAATTCCCAAAAGGTGTAAAATGCAGACTCCGCTTTGATGGAAGAATATAGATGGATTTATTCATGAGCATTAAGGCAACATGAAAAGAGAACAACGCGTTTTGACCTAGACGGTCTTCGTCAGAGTCTGTCTGGATCACTTCTTCTTAGAGTGGGCCACATCACACCAGATCGGTTCTTGTTTGATCATGCCGTAGTTTTTTTTAGTTCAGGTAATATTATAGCCTATGAATGCCAAAGTGTCTTAACACAATTCAAAGCATAGTAGTAGTAAGTTACATACAAGCTACAGGTTTTAACTAGGGATGTGTAAATGTGTCCAAAATGAAAATCGATTTGTATCATTCAATATTAATTTTATTTATTATTTTTTATGAACCCTATAAATAAAAAAATCTCCCCCCCAAGGGGTACCTAAGCCAATCGAGTTTGTGAACCTCTGATGTAGATTAACAATAATTTTAACTCTTGAGAGTTAATAAGGGTCAATTTGGTTACTAACTCCATCTTTTGGATGAGGACCACCTGGAACCCCCTCAAGGACCACTGGTGGCCCCTGGACCAGTGTTGAGCCAATTGATCACCATAGCAACCCCAGCCTAGGCCTGATTAGGTAAATTACCAACACCTTTTAAATCCTCCAAACCTGTATCTCGATTGGAATCAATCTCCACTCACACTCCTCTCAGTCATGCAGCTACACAGACACATCCCAGGCACACTTTGGTAGGCCTATAGCCCTGTCCTGTTTGGATGACAATATTGCCTTTCCGACAGTTTCAAAAAACGATTATCGACTATTCATTTTAATAATCGATTTTGGGTCCTATTAAAGATAATCGACTAATCTGACCCATCCCTAGTTTTAACATCAGTCACAGTCACACACACCTCCCCATGCAGTGCTCTGACTGAAAGTGACTACATGGAGTCTCATTTCTATCCAAAAGCCCTTCAATATAATGGATATGATTAAGGAATACTGTGATTATGGCAAGCTCAAATTTCATCTCGCACAAAAAAAACGTTACTCCCGATTTATTTTGTTGGTCTATTGGTCCAAGGTTTGTGTGTAGAAATGTTCATGCATTCTGATCAAAGATCCCGGGAGGAGATAGAATAAACGGTTTTTCAGATAATTATGGTGGGAGATCTACAGGTAGACGTCAAAGGTCAGAACACGAAAGTTGTTCTGTGTGAGGAGACACATATGTGTATCTAAGTTTTATTCCTGGCAGTCAAACAGTTCATGAGCTATGCCTGTTCAAAGAGTGCTATAGCGCCACCCTTTGGCCAATGGTTGTGGGCTTGGCGTCCTCACCGTTTGGCATAGCCCTCTACCATATTGCACTGACCCCTGGCTGTGCGTCGTGGACCCCACTTTGGGAACCGTGGATATATAATACAGTAAATAAAAACAAGTGTTAGACAATGGTTCACTGTATAACAGTGATGTAAATAGGTTTTCAATATCATCATAATTTTTCGACCGCGGTATATTTTCAATGTAATGAGTCCCGGGATGCAGGGATGGTCTTTTAGAATGAGTCCCCGGGACATTTGATGAGTCCCACTTCATTGACGTTAGGAGTCATATTTTGCCTTTTTTACAAATTGCAACATTTAACTCATTTAATTTTATATCATTATAATGTGGTTATATTCATGTAGAAAACAGAAGAAGAAATTATTATTAAAACTAAAGCTAGCAAAATAAACTAGAATAAAAAACAGTAGTGCATCCCGTGGATGCAGAGGTCGTTGTTTTATTAACTATAAACTGCATTTTGGGATGCAAAATGCACCCTATTTGAATCTCTGGTATAACCATACACTAGGTTGCACCCTTAACTTATTACTAATACTAGAACGATGCCCGTGGGGCCTCTACAGCGGTGCCCGTTGGGCACTGGCCTACTTGGAACGATGCAAGTTGGAAATGAATGCCCCACCCTGCAGATATTATGTCTGTCTCCCTTTTTTATGCCCATATATATTGGATAGGAAGTATATGCAGTTGCAGCCAGCTTGTGGAGTTCTGTGTCAGGCCCAAATATGTGTTGAGAGGTCACAACAGGCCAGCTCCATAAGCCCAAATATGGAGTGTTGTGAGATCAGAACAGGCCAGCTCCATATGCCCAAATATGGAGTGTTGTGAGGTCAGAACAGGCCAGCTCCATATATGGACGCTGGGCAGGGCCCCTGTCCAGAGCCCGGGCAGAGGCCTTTTTTTGGGGCGGGTTCTGGATAACCATGGGTCCGACCGACTCGACACCGGCCACTGCACCCTCTGCTGTCTGTGGTGTGGAACACACGTGTGTGTCGCATGTTGAAGTCGGTGGGGCGAACGGTCCTCGAGTTACGTGGTTTATACACAGACAGAGACTTGGTGCATTTATAGATGGATGTTGCACCCCAAATAAAAAATCTAGTATACAATGTTCAAACAAAAGAAACATTTTATGAAAGTACTTGAAAATGAAGTGGAGAATAAAAAGCTGAAAGTTTTCATTGTAGCAAGCAGTGTAACATCCAATGCAGTTTGTTTGTTGTTTGCTTATTTCCTGAGATGCATGATATAATATAACATTTGAATGTACTACTAGTGAGAAGTCTGTCATGGCTCGCTGGTTTTCCAATGCTTAACAAACATGCTGGTAACATAATAAACATTGCTGTCAGTGCTGCAACACAATTCACAGAATGTTTTCCCATCCGTTGTGACTACGCCTTTACATGTAAATTATCTCAAATAACTTTGTACTGTTGGGGAACCTATATCCACCCCTAGCGTCACTATCCTGGGCATGACATAAGAGGTGAACATTCGGTCATACAACAAGCTCACACTGCGTTGCCAGATCCTAGATCAGCTGATTTCTGAGAATAACTTTGGTCCAAAGGGAAGAAAGGAGGGGATCCAGTAGAGACCCCTGGTGGGGGGGGGGGGGGGGGTATCCAGGGTATATAGTGGTTAGATAGATAGATAGATAGATAGATAGAATACTTTATTGGCAGTTTAAGAAAATTACAGAAAATGACATTAAAAAAATAAACGCCAAATGGACTTCGCTTGTTTCCATTGTGGTCCACCTTGTACCATGAAACTATACACAAACTTACTGTACAGACAAAACAACCAAATAATCCATATATATATATATAATATATATATATAAGACTGGGAGCTATACAGTACACATAGGACAAGAGGTACCCTCAGAGAAGAGTCCAGAGCATTATGGGAGATGGGCTATCCAGGGTCGGAAAGCTATGACTATGACCAGTGTGTGTGAAGATGGTTTATAACTGAAGTACTACAAAAGAAAATACATCTGGCCCTGTTGATAAGGCAGCCGTACAGGAAGTACACAGGAAGTTGTAGTGTGTGATGAGTTCCTCGAGACAGAGAGGTTCTGAAAGAGCACACAGGTCAACAGGAAGTGGATATATACAGGAAGAGGATGCAGGTCAAATCACTCCCCGAGAATGAGGATACAAGCAATGTGAAACCACGTAGGGATGGCCATTGGCCAGGGCAGAAACATGGGCTACAGTCATCAGCATCAACAATGTCTGTGGTTGGAGAGCAGTAATGAAGGTGTCGCTGACTGGGGCAAGATTTTAATCTTTTCATTGCACCTCGTTGTGGTTCATTAGAAAGTCACCCCAACGGAATTTGGGGGAGCTTAAGTTCACACCTAACTCCTAAGACCATCCAGGATGTCTGGTTTTCTTTTAGGGCTGAAGTTGAGCACTTTATTTTTGTTTTTAGAGACCTATAGGTTTGAGGATGAAGATGGGGTGAAGCGGGAAGGCCATTGCTGGATGGAGCAGACCAAGTAAAGGGGGCTCTTAATGGCCCCCCTCTGAGTGTTGTTTGAAACATCAACCAGTGTTTTCTCTGTCGGGGGAGGGGTGTCGCTTCTCCGACCTCATTCGGACTGGGGGAACCCTCGCTCTTCTGAGTTCTTTTAGGTAGGAGGAGGGGCACTCTGTCACCACAGAACGATACGTTGCAGGTCGTGTAACAAAACAGTGACTCCTCATCAAACACCAGGACGCCACATAAAGTTACACCCTGGGACTTTCCCTTCTTGTCGTTGTGCCGACCCCTCTAACGGACCCCCCGCTGTCCCCTCTCTCTCTCTCTACCCACTGGGCCTCCCTTCCTTCAACCTGTTCCTCCTTGAAGAAGCGACCGCTGCAGCGCGTCCCCCCCCTGGGCCGCGGCCCGCCTCGCTTAACGCCTGTGTGAGCATGCGAGAAAGTCACCACCGCCGACCCTCTGATGTGCTGTTAAAGCACGCCTCTTATCTGCACGCTTTCACACGTCGGCATCCCTAAAACGCTCGGCCGCCCGGTGTGCTGCTCTCCGTGATAGCGGAGTGCTGTCCTTTCATTGTTTCCAATACTAACATAACATGTCCTCCATGTTGTTTACTGCCCATGCCCAAACAAACTTTTAACGCCGCCAGTGTTTGATGTAGCACACTTCACAGAATACAGATCAAGCTGCCTTGAGTCGCATAATGCAGGGTTCTAATCCATTTTGACCTGACAGTTTTCTGAAAAAGCTATGTTTCTATGTCAGTCGTTCTTCGATTTTTCTAAAACGGCAGACCTACAAGCTCGTAGCGCGCCACTCGGTGGCGCGCTATGAGCTTGTAGATCTGCTATTTTTCAATAGTTAAAACACCAAAAGGGGTTCCCGCCCAAAATGAGTTAATAATGAGCGTGCAATATGTAATCCACTGTATGAATTCCGGATGTTGATTATTTTCAGCGAGGTAAACAAACGGCTCTTCAGATGAGATTGTATGAATGGCTCTCGTGCATCATGATAATATGGTGGAAGCCCTGAGCCATTGACAAAATGTGTCTGGGTGACAAGAAATACACACAGCTCTGTCTGTGTTAGACACCGTTGGTTTGAATAGGGAGATCGATTCTTGTCAAAGACAGAGAGAGGCCACATTTAGCTACTGATTGGCAGAGATGTTTGAGGAAAGCTGATCCTGACAAGAGAGAGTCAGTGGATTATTTTTCTAAAAACTGTATTTCCTCTTAATTTATTGCCCTTAAAGCAGTTTCAGTTCTCCTGTGGAGTTTTAGTTGTGTTGTGCGGTGCCCCCATAATAACAAACTGCGGGTTGTATGTTTGTCTTTGAGCTTTTAGAGCTTGTCCTTAACAAATCATAAACATTGTGTGTGTGTGTGTGTGTGTGTGTGTGTGTGTGTGTGTGTGTGTGTGTGTGTGGTGTGTGTTCAATGCAAATGCCTCTCTCATGACAAGCATTTTTACTCTTTCCTCTAATTTTATACAACTTCAGGCAATGAATGAGTCTGCGTAATACTGTTGAGTACTGGATAAGATGCAACTGAAAGTAATGGTGCTTCACATTCAGTTGAAACGCCTCATTGAGTTCTGAATCCAAGGCCTTGATAATGTCAGTGTGGTCGGCATACTTTGATATTTACATACTTTGATAATGTGCAGCAGGAACAATATATAACCCTGGCCTGCACTGGGATCAATACCTGATCAAATTCAAAATTTCTGCTTGTTATTATTTGCTTAACCCATTCTGGGCGGGAACCCCCTTTGGTGTTTTAAGCATTATGTTATGCTTTAGCTATTGAAAAATAGCACATCTACGAGAGCTTGTAGGCCTGCTATTTTTTTTAAAGTCGTGAAAAATCTTTTGAATATATATTTCGGAGCAAACATTTTTAACTAAAATATTGGCTTCTAGGGGGTCCCTGGAAGTACATATTTTGAGATGGGGGGGGGGGGGGGGGGGGTTCGTGGCCCAATAGAGATAATTCTGGGGATCCTTGACATGAAAAAGGTTAAGCATAGAAAAGAAGCATGGGTTTTTCTGAAAAATGATTTTTTTATCGACCTCAAAAAAACTTAAACCGCACAGCTGCTGGAATTTTAAGCACCACTTGGTCTTTTCAAACTTTCATGTGAGCTAAATCAGCTGTTCCAAAAAGTACAGTGAACTAAATTAAAATACAGAGGTTTTATAAAAAAAGGAAAAAAAGTAAAACTGTCTAGAACACGGCAATGCCGCGTGCCTTATAATAATGATGAATAAATATATGAGCGCTGCGGAGTCCTGACGCAACGGCCAGCAACAACCAGCCTATGGGGTTTGGAGGGGGCGGTAAAACATGGAGGATCACCTCCTCCTTGGGGGGGCAAGGAGAGAAAGAGGGCGTAATGAGTTCCCCAGCTGGCCCCCTGGGACCCGTGCGCTCGTGCTCCGCACCCCTCGCGGCCCGCTTTGAGCCACCACTCTCTGTTTGTTTAGTAAAGATTAGCAACGTAAAACCCCTTACTACATCCTGAACACGCAGCGCTGAGGAGAGGCTGAGGAGAGGACAGGAGGGACGGGGAGGGGGACAGAGATAGAGATTGATGGAGGGATGGATGGGCGGGCGGTGGTGGTGGTGGTGGTGGTAGGAGGGGATGATGGTTATCATCTTAGGATAGGCGAGAGTTGGAACGAGGGGATGGGGTTTGGGGGGTGACGGGTGGGTGAACGATGGGGGAACAAAGGAAGGAAAAGGGACATTGAGATAAAAGTACAGGAGGCAATTCAGAAGAGAATGCTTTGGTTTGGATTGGTTGTATACCGGCGAGGTTAATGTTTTTGAAATGGCCTACACATCAGAATGTATACAGGTTCACTGCTGTGTGTGTGTGTGTGTGTGTGTGTGTGTGTGTGTGTGTGTGTGTGTGTGTGTGTGTGTGTGTGTGTGTGAGTGAGAACAGGAAAAGAATCAGAGAGTTGCAAACTCAAGTTTTTCCTCTGTTGTGTTTTTTTCTATATAAATGTAATGCACACCAGTAATGCCAGCCAGTCAATCCATAACAAGTTGCATCTCTTCAAAGCGATTCTTACCACGATTGTTGCAGTCTCTGTCCACTCATGTGTCACGGGTATTTTATAAAGCAATCCTATTGGCGGGAGGACCACGGACCACCCGAGGCATGATGCTTTTAACTGGCCATAAATAAGGCTTGTTTTGATTGGAATCCCAGATAAAAAGGTGTTAAAGATTTCGGCGATCGTTCCAAGTCATGTTTTTAACAGCGACCAGCGACCCGACCGTCATCGGCCATAAATGAAGGTTGTTTTGGTTAGAATCTGAGATAAAAAAAGGTGTTAAGATTTCGCCTCTCGTTCAACCTTTATACTGACGGACCATTGGGACCAACCACTTCCAGTTTAACCACCAGTTTATTAACCACTTCTGCTTTAAGTCGTAGACGCGGATAGACTGTGGTGTAGCGCAACCTCAAACTGAATCAATATAAAACATCAAAGGACGGACATCTCAGTCCACGGCAGTGAAGCGATGGATTTAAAAATGTAGCTTTGCTTTGTAAAGTGCTTTATTTATAAAGCACTTTACAAGGTTACAAAGTGCTGTCCAATAGCAGAATAGAATTCAGTGCAGCAATATGAAACAATTATTACAAATTTAAACGAAAAAGCAGAGATCTCCGTCCATGGCAGTCGGTGTGTTGTAAAGAACCAAACAAATGGCTTGTTAACTGTTAATTTCCCAATTATCCTCCACTAATAGGCAGTAAACTACTAATAACCCCTGATTGAGTAAAGCTGTCCTTTGGGAAGCCTTGTGTTCTCAGCAGCTCCTCTGGGCCAGGGCTGGTCGCAGTGTTTCATCGACATCATCCCATCCAGGACGGGAACACCTTTTTGGGGTTGCTATGTACAGTATATTGCAATTTAACATATTTGGAAAAAAATTTACAATAAATATTTGACATTTATCAGTATTTAGATTGCATTTTTAGAGTCCGCCGTAGTCCTAAATGGGTTACATGAGCCTGTGGGCTGCATTGCTAATTTAATAATCTATACAGTTGCCATAATCCATAGTCACTTTTGCTGCTTATCCATACCCATATTTTTGGAATTTAATTTCTAATTTATTTTATTTATTTATTTGACAGGGACAATAGCTCATTCATCAACATGTCAGTTTTCACCTCAATGTAAATGGGCCAGAGTTGGCCAAAGCTAAATTTCATCTGTAGTCCCTGAGCAGGCTCTTAACAAATGAATGATAAAAGAAAGACAGAGTGTATAGTGATTATAATTATAATTATTTCTAACCACTCCTCCACCTCCTGCTGTGAGGCGTGAGATGATCAATCATCAATGTGGAGATTGATATTTAAAAATAATCAGACCGAGGAGGAAAACGGTGGAATGACCTAAAGTTTTAGCCATTTTCCTTCTAGAACAGTGGTTCCTCAAAGTGGGGTCCGGGGACCCCCAGGGGGTCCTTGAGGGGAGTTCCAGGGGGTCCCCAGCTAAATGATAGTTTGGAACCAAATGGACCCTTATGGGTCTGTAACTCTGAGAGTGTACGAATGGAACCGTTGGGGTCCCTTTGGTTCCATTTGCACACTGTCAGAGTTAAATTAACATTGATTTTACAATATAAATTGGGGGTCTCAGAGATAGAAATGCCATTAAATGGGGGTCCGTAGACTCATGCATGTCAAACTGGGGGTCCTTGAAATACAACGGGTTGAGAATCACTAATAGAGCCATAAAACTCGTCTCTTGGGGGGGTTTAGTTTAGTTTTTTTTAGTTTTAGTTTAGTTTATTCGCACAATAAAAAAACAGTACAATAAAAGAGAAGTGTGTGCAGATGAGAAAAGAAACCCATGGAGGGCATGTGGTTCTCACCAAAAATAATACACAAATAGAAAGTAAAGTAATCAAACATAGTATGGAAAATAACAAAACAACAACAAATACATTATTTACACTATGATATCTTATGATATACATTATGATATCTCTTCAAATGGGGGGTCCGTGTGGTAAATAAAATGTCAATTAGGGGGTCCTTGACATGAAAGCGTTTGGGAACCAGTGTTCTAGAGCTGCAGTGCTGCTCTGGGCAGGCAGGAGTGCAGGTGTGTGTTTGGAAACAGCAGCAGGAAACAGATGTCCAGTGATAGTGGCTGGTTAAGCAGCAGCAGGTCTGTGGGGCGAGGGGGCTATCAGTAGAGACCAGCCTGAAGTCCTGCTTCCTGTTGGCCTAATGTATGCCGGCCCCTGATAAGGAGAACACAGGCCACAACGCAGGATTTAACATGGCTGTCTTAACCCTGTTTAGGCCCTGAGACCAGATTCTACATCCTGACACTTTTCTGAAATGTTTCTATATCAGTGCGTGATTCTCAAACTATTTCATGTCAAAAGTAGCCTTGGCGAGCCATGAGGCCTATAGGGGCCGGAGCCTATCTCCTGTTTCTGTAGCGTGAGGCAGCTTGATGTACAAGTACACCCCCTGGACATGACGCTAGTATGTCGCAATCCAACCCTTGATGCTGAGTGTCAAGCAGGGTCCCTTCTTCTTTTTTTTTTTTAGTATGGTATGTCCCGGCCGGGGATCGAACCACGACCTCCCAGTCTCAGGTCACTCTAACCACAAGGCCACTGAGCTGGTGATTTCATGTCAAGAACCCCAAAAATATTATGTAATTGGCCGCCGACCCCCCCCCCCCCCCCCCCCCCCCCCATCTGTAAATATGTTGTTCCAGCCAGGGACCCTCAGGAAGCAAAGATTTGAGTTTAAAACGTTCGCTGTGAAAGAATATATATTCAAAGATTTGCGGCACATTTTCACGATTTCTTCCCAAACATCACAGAGTGCCGCACTACGAGCTTGTAGATCTGCTATTTTTCAATAGCAGATCTAAAGTATAAAGTATAACATAATGCTTAAAACACCCAAAAGGGGTTCCCGTCCAGAATGGGTTAAGATGGGCACACTGGTTCCCAGTCTATGGACTTGGGTCTGGTGGTGATTCCTAGTTCTAGCGCCGCCTGGGTGTTGCTGGCCCACTCCGTCAATAGCATCATCATTATTATTATTATTATAGGAGTCGAGTGTCATCGCAAATCCGGCCACTTGATTTATCCTTCAGTGTCGTGCAACCTAAAAATAGCCCATCTAACTAGCCTGTGAGCTTGTAGATCGGGTTAATATTTTCCAGGCCACGACACACTGTCTCGGCAAACAGTATAAATCAAGCCTATAGCAAGGTATACCTCTCTCCTCCCCCGGTTTAAATTGCCTCATGATTCAGTCCTGGTTCATTTAACAGCGACTGAGAGGAGACCCTTTAGATAAACTTGTCGTACGAAGAAGAAAAGTTGGCTAATCACGGCAGTCTTGTCGTTGTTTGTCTCATGCCCAGGAAGAGAGACGGGAAGTAAAGGACAGGGGGTTAATGTTGCCTTCCTGGAGAGGTCTTCAAAGCCTTGACCACTCGCCATCTTTCAATTTCTTCTTGGTTTCTTCTTTTTTTTTTCTTCTTTCATTGTTGTTGACCTCCAGGGACTGACCCCCAGAACCCTGTGTGTCTTGTTCTCTTCACAGCCCCTGTCCAGAGCAGGGAATGGGTGATGAGTTTAACCTCATGGATCACTCGGACCTGTACATCCTAGACTTCAGTGAGTATTCCCTTTCCATTGTTCTTCTAGACTCCCTTTCCATTGTTGTCTCCCTGTGCGTTTTCAACTCTAGTTTATACTCCATCGTATGATGGTGATGGTGTGGCAAAGATAGCTGATCTACAAGCTCACACATTTGTGCCCTTTTTTATACTTCGTCGCATGACGATGTTTGTGCGACAAAAATAGGCGTTTGTGTGGTTTTTATGCTTCGTTGTACAATGGTGTCTGTCGTGCGGACATCTCAATTCAATCTGGGTGAGAATCCTACGCCCACTGCTTTGAAAACCAATCGTATCACAGTCATCATATGAAAGACCTCCCTAAAGTCGCTGCATTGCAAAGACAGCTGATCTACAAGCTCATACATTTGTGCCCTTTTTATACTTCGTCGTATGACGATGTTTGTGCGACAAAAATAGGCGTTTGTGTGTTTTTTATGCTTCGTTGTACAATGGTGTCTGTCGTGCGGACATCTCAATTCAATCTGGATAGAACTGCGGTGAGAATCCTACTCACGCCCACTGCTTTGAAAACCAATCGTATCACAGTCATCATAATATGAAAGACCTCCCTAACGTTGCTGCATTGCATCTGCAATGTTGTTATTTTTTCCACTTAGGCGGAGATCTCTTGAGATGCGTTGGGCGCGGTTAGATCTGCTATTAAAATAATAATAACACAATTAACAAAACATTTTCACCTGTAATTACGTGCCAAAAATAGGGACACCAGGTTAAAAACAAAAACAGGCATGCATTTATCGCCTCTGTTAATTTCATGGTAGAAAATGACCTATTTCTGCCCCCTATAATCCGTCTGCCTCCTTTCTCACCTGGTCTAGCAGTTAGCCAAGCTACCAGATATAGCACACATCCTGTTGGCAGAGGGTCAGTCTGTAAAACTAAAGGCTGGCGCCCGGGGTCACTCTGTGGATGTGTGTGTTTGGGGAGAGGGTTAGGGAACGTTGTGGGACTGGCTGTGCCTGTTCTTCTCCGCCCGACCCCCGGAGGGCAGACCTGGGGCGATTGATCTGTCAAGGCCTCTCGCGTGCCAACGTGTGCTTGGCACATGTCCTGCTCTCTCTGCTTCATCACCCTCCATATGGTGGCAGCGGGCGTGATGCAGGTAGTGGAACAGTCATAATGGTGACGTATTGTATTGCAGTTTTTAGCACTATCCAATTATCAGATCGCATCACTCGGGATGTGTGTCAACGCCAACGATAAACAAGGGCATGTATTTATAATTGTGTTGTTGTTTTGGGCCTACTCTAAATTCTGGGCTCACATTCTGATATTCTGAAAGCTCATTACTATGAGCCAATAGCCCCAAAACCAAATGATCACATTGCATGTACAGTAGGCTATAGTATGCTTATCACAGCTCTTTGTATATTTGCGTGTTCGAGCTATTCATAGTTTGTTGTACACATATAAAAACCCAGGAGGGGGAAAACATCATTCTTTTTTGCTCTGTTGGCTACTGTAATTTGGAAAACTCACCGTCTATAAACTTAAGGAAATTCTCCCGGGACCCAAAATGGTGAAAATAGCAGATCGACAAGCTCATAGCTCATTTCTTCATGAAGTTACTGAAAAGAATCTTTGAATTTTTGTTTAATTCATGAAAACACTCTTTTTTTTGAGCGGTGGCTCAGAGGTAGAGTGGCTGGATGGGAACCGCAAGGTTGCCAGTTTGAACCCTGTGGGCTCCCCCAGAGTTAGTGTCGAAGTGTCCTTGAGCAAGACTCTGAACCCCTAATTGCTCCTGATGTGCTGGTTGGTGCCTTGCATGGTTTCCTCCACCATCGGTGTATGAATGTGTGTGTGAATGGGTGAATGTAATGCACAATCTATGTAAAGCGCCTTAGATAAAGGAGCTAATATATAAATGCACCATTTAACAATTTCAAAACAAAATGTAGAACAAAACAAAAAAATAAAGGGCCCCATATACATGTGCTGAATTGGACCCCATCGGCCCGCATGTGATTGATTGGTGGTTCTGTTGCTCTTCCCCTCTGGTTTCCAGGTCCTAATCTGAAGACGTTATGCAAGATAGCAGTTCTTCAGTACAGTCTGGAGCAGTCGGGACTCCCACACGACATCAGGTTTGGATTGATTGGTTGGAATATTTAATAACAGTTTGCAAGAATTACAGTACATTTCAAGCACAAACTCAATACAAAAGACTGTTAACTGTGAGTGGAGGACGACCCCAATAAGGCATTACAGTTGTTTTCAAGAGGGGTCCACCTTGTTCAATTCATCAAAACATTTAGATGAACGTACAAATAGACACTTCTATATAGCCAAAGAACAGAACGGGAATTCATCATAAAGGAGGTAAAAAGGGAAAAGAAACATTATACAGTGAGGGGAAAAGGGTGGGGGGGAGGGGTGGGCGGGGGGCAGTTCACACATCAGCAGCATGCTTTTCTGGGGGGGGGGGGGGGGGGGGGGGCAGTTCACACATCAGCAGCATGCTTTTCTTGTTTCTCTCACACCAGTGTTGAATTCGTCGACTAAAACTAAGACGAATTTTTTTTTGACTACCGTAACATTTTAGTCTAGTTTTTATCTGTTGACAAAATTGTCAATACATTTAGTCCCAGTTTTAGTCATCATAGCTTAGTTTTCATTTAATAATAATAAAAAATATAATAATAAACTTTATTTATAAAGTACTTTTTAAAACAATGTTACAAAGTGCTTTCCAATACAGGATAAAATGCAGTGCAGTAGAATAAAACAACAACAATAAACACATTTTAACACAAATAAACAGGTGAACACAAAATAAAACGATCAATAATTCAAGTAAAAGCCATCGTGAACAAGTGGGTTTTTAGCTGTGATTTAAAAGAACTCAGTCGTTTCAGCCAGTGAAAAAAGGTAGTCGACGAAAAGAAATTTGTCTTCGTTTTAGTCGATGAAAACAACACTGTTTTGTTGAAACATTTATATGTGACAAGCTAAATGTGGACCAGAAGCAGAGGGGACGCGCAGGGTATTATCTAATTTGTGTAATAACTGTAAACGAATTGAATTCACAAATGACTAAGTAATTATTCATAAACAGCGTCTTTTAGATATAGCAGCGAAGCAGAAAATTGCACTCGTTGCCACTAATGACTTGTGTGTTTAGATGAAAAGGTTCCGTTGGGTATTTAAAGGAATAACATCAGGTGCATTTTAACCCATTTTGGGCGGGAACCCCCTTTTGGTGTTTTAAAGCATTATGTTACACTTTAGCTATTGAAAAATAGCAGATCTACAAGTTCATAGCGCGGCACGAACTTGTAGGTCTGCTTTATTTGAAAAATCGTCAAAATGTGCACATTTTTTAACATAGACTCTTTCACAGCGAACATTCTTAATTCAAATATTTCCTTCTGGGGCGTTCCTGGAACAACATATTTTCAGATATATTACATATAATTTTTGGGGTCCTTGACATTAAATATTGAGCACCACTCACCGACACAGAAACATAAGGTTTTTCAGAAAACTGTCATGATTTAGAAGACATTTTTTTAGAATCGTTCCCAGGCCTAAACGGGTTAAATTCATTCAAGGTCATTAAATATTTTCCTTCTGTAATAAGGACTTAGTGGAGGAAGTAACTCTGCACACAACCACAAGTAGGCCATTACAGTATTCCCAGTTCCATCACCAAGTTACTGTCAACTAATTACTATGTACAAAAGCACTTACAAAGTTAATAAAATAATAATAATTATATATATATATATATATATATATATATATATATATATATATATATATATATATGTGTATATGTGTGCGCAATGTGAAATAAAATTAAACGGTACAATTGAGTACGACAGACGAAAAACAGTAAGTCCAAATTTCATTCTGACCCCTCCACGAAAAGGCCTCGTTGTCCTGAACCCTTATTTATCATTTATACATTATGGATCAATAGTGTGGACTTAGACAGTTTTTTGTCTGTGGCATTTTGAAATAATGGAAAGGCTTTTTGACACAAGTGTGTCTTATATATACGACATGATTTAAAAGAAGACAGCTAGTGATTTATCAAGACCTGAGCAGCTCATCTGGCAGGGCGTTCCAGAGTGGAGGAACGCTCGCTCAACCCATTTGTCTTTCAGAAATTCACCCTCGACTCGGTCGGGGATGACCAGCAAGGTTTTGAAGTAATTAGTGTTAAAACGGTAGCGGGTTATATCAAAATAACTTTCTATATATACGTGCCGCCCACCCCCCTTTGGAACCTGATACTAATTGCCCTCGCACCATCACTGCCACCTTGCACACGCTCCAGGTTTGTGTTGGCAGTTGTGTTTGTAACCCTAAGAGGGGCTTTTAGGTGAGGTCAGAGGGCTCTCGTTGACTCCCATTGGTCCTTCACTGGGATCTGGAGTCTGCTGCTTTTATCCAAACACGCACAGGCACAGATGCACGCACACACACAGGCACAGATGCACACACACGTACACACACACAGGCACAGATGCACACACACAGGCACAGATGCACACACGCACGTGCACAGATGCACACACGCACAAGGCACACAGCGATTGAGGAGTGAGGCTGGTAACCAGAGCCAGTGATAACAATGTGGGGTTGGACCTCTGACCTGTTGGTCAGGTCAGCGCTAGTGTTGGTTGTCAGCCGCTGCTCCTGGTTCTCAGGTTACGGCAGGGCTATTGTCCCACAGAACGGCTCCATCAGGGCATCGTCCAGAAGGTCCACAGAGACAGCACCGCTCCATCACTGGAGGCATGGTGATCATCAAAAGTACTATATCGCGATGCATATTTTCGCTAGTTCCGTCATTTCTAAATGAGAAATTCAAAGATTTCTGCCTATAAGTATAAAGTATATGCCCAAACTAGGAATGCCAGGTTTGAACCCATTTAGACCTGAGGACGATTCTACAAATCCTTCTAAATCCTGAATTCTCAAAACATTTTCATGTCAAGGACCCCCAAGATTATATGTAATTGGCCGCCGACCCCCATCTGAAAATGTGTAGTTCCAGGAACCCCCCCCCCCCCCCCAGAAGCAAAGATTTGAGCTAAAAACGTTGACTTATATATATTCAAAGATTTGCGCCACATTTTCTGAAATAGCAGACCTACATGCTCGTAGATCTGCTATTTCTCAATAGCTAAAGTATAACATGCTTAAAACACCAAAAGGGGTTCCCGCCCAGAATGGTTTTAATGCAGTTTAAACCTCCATAAAAGAAAACACAAGATTGAAACATTGTGTTGACGAATAAGATGACATGCCTTGAATCCTAAACTTGTGTTTCCTTCTGCTCTGTCTGTGTGTCTCTCTAGGTGGGAACTATCAGCCATGACCACCAACAGCAACATCAGCAGGCCCATTTTCTCTTCCCACGGCTGACACAGAACCAGAACCCCACCAGAACTCTGTGTCAGGATCAAGGGGGGAGGGAGAGAGGGGGGGGCTTTGTGGCCCCTCCTCCGATGGACTTTGAAGAACTTCTTTCTTGTACAGTTTGGTTCTGGTTCTGGTTTCATGGACTATAGTTGTGTTGGTTGGGTTTCGTTCTCCCTGGGTGTGAAACAGTCACTCCTCCTGCATTATTCCAGTGGAGTCCATGGAACGCGTTGCGTCTGTGGAAAAGCTGCTCATCTGGTTTTCTCCCCTCTTAATCTCTACAGAATTAAGTGAAAAAATAAAAGTCGGTTATTTTAACAGTGTTATAAAGGAGATGTTACGTTTTTTCTTTTTTGGTTTTCTTTTTTAAAAAGAGCGGGTAAATGTTTCCCTCCTTTTTGAGACACTGTTTCTTGTGAGAAATGTGAGACTATCGATATGTTGAATAATAAGAAGCCTCGGCATCTTCTTCTTTGTAGCCTACCCTAGTAAAGTCAATCAGCCTATGATAATCATGGACTTTATTCAAAATCTAAGCACAGGAAAAACGGAAGAATGTCAGCCAAAGGTCCTGATGTAACAGCCTCTCTGCTCCCTGGAGACCGGGGGACGACCATCCCGACGCCTCGTAGAGACAAGTAGGAAATCCTCTGCTAACGTAGAAGATCTCAAGAGCGTGAAGTTGTGAGTTGTATATCTTGTTTTATTCTGTGTCGTTCAGCTCTACCACCAACGGTACAGTATACTATTTCCAAGATCTCCACCCTTTTCTATCGGGACACCAAAGCCATCTTCTGCCAATGCCAGATATTATTGGGACACGGTACAGTATATACGCAAAATTGCCAGGCAGACATTTTATTAGATTATGATACAACACGCGATGATGTGTCTACCGTCTTCACACTAAGTGTTAGACTGACTGACTGCACTAGCTTTGTTCTCTCCCACATCCTGTCACAGGTTAGACTATCACCTTGCTGCTCTTAAACCTCCCAGAGGTGACGCGTAACGTAAGTACTGTTTGATGCAAAGCTATCGATCGGCCTTGTTAAGGTATAACCAAGTCCCCATCATCAGATCTACCTCCCCTCTCCAGCACGGATGAGAAGGAAGGGTGACACACGTTTGTCATTCGGCAACTCATCCCATTACTATAGACTAAAATTTAATTTATTTTAATGTAAAGTAATTTCCCCCCTGCCAAAAAGAGTGGCGGTGGTGTGGCCCACTGGCTATTGTAATCACCTTTTTACCGACTAATCGCGGAAATCACCGATCTGCAAACACGCAATGCGTTGTATGCGTGCAGATTGCTATCGTCCCTATTTTTTGAAAATGTTGCAATGTTTAGTTTTTTTTTTTTAGTTTTTCTTTCTGCCTACCATAATGAATATAGGATGGCAGGTTTAATTAACCCATTCTGACCTGAGATCAGATTCTAAAAATTTCTTCTACATGCTGACAGTTTTCTGAAAAAGCTATGTTTCTATGTCAGTCCACTCAGTGGCGCGCTATGAGCTTGTAGATCTGAGCTTGTAGATCTGCTAGTTTAAAGATGGGAACACAAGGCCTGCTTGGCGCCATTGGATGAGCATTGTACTATCTCCCCCCCCACCCCCACCCCCTCCCCTCCCCCCCCAGTATCAGGATGCAACTACTGTGTATGTGTGCAAGCACGGCGATCCTATTTAATACATGCTGATTCCAAGTAAACCAGAGTTCACTGATATCAGCTTCGTACCCTTGGGTGCAGTACTTAGTTTAGACAGTCTTTGGTTTAGACTAGTCATTGGTTAGACCAGTCATTAGTCCTACAACTACAACCTATATCTCAAACCCTCACCCTAAACCTAACCTCCCACGGGGCAGCACACCTAAACCTAACCTTAACCCATGTCTAACCAATGACTAGTCTGAACTAAGTATGCACCCCGATGATAGCAGGAAATGGTGCACGTGTGTTTGTGGCTTTAAGCCTGGCCACGGGTTCCAGATGCATACAGATGCATAAAGGGCTGTTATGGTTCATACCACTATTTGCTCACCATTTATCTCGAAACTGATTTGGAGACACTACAATTTGCGGAGATTTCTTCAGGTGATGTCTTTATAAAAAAAAAGAAAATGTATTCAGTATTAGTTATAACTAATTTTGAAACTAAATTTATTTCGGATCTCACCTCCAGGTTGTTTCGTATTTTCCTATATAGTCAATATTTTTGCTTTAGTTACAACGAGGGGCAGTGAATGAAGTGATTGCTGTCTTTTTATTTTATCACTAATTTGAAATGGGTTTCCTTTTTTTTTCCTCATTTAGGATTCATTGAACAAGCCATTACTGTATGTACTGTATGTATGTATGTATGAAGCCCAAAGGTTTGCAGAAGTTAAATGTGAATCGATGCTGTGTTGCCTGATCGATTGTGTCCACAAAAATTGTGATTTTACATCTGAAGTGTTTACAAAATCCTTCGGGTGGTTCAACCCTATGTGTACGCCGAGTTGCTTAAATAGTCGATCTACAAGATCATGACGCGTCACATCACGATGCGTTTTGAGCTTATAGATCGGCTATTTTTGAAAGAGAAAAAAAAACAATTAACGTAAACAACGTGGAAGAAGTCATCAGAGTAAAACCACACTATAGAGAGCCACTCTTGGCTGGTCAGAAAGAGAGACATTTTTAATGATGCGTTTTGCCTAATTGTAGTTTGAAAATGGAGATTTTATTATTTGCAGACCAGCAGTGCCAATATGACTCAGTGAGTCTGATGTGGTCTGGAGTACTACACAGACATGGATGTATACCACACACTATATGCCTCAACACTGCAGTGAAATACCAGGGAAGTATATCACGTGACTTCTGTTTTAAAATACATGTGATACAAATTGTAACATACTTGTTCAGTTTTTTTTTTTTTTTTGAGACAACAAATGACCAGTTGTAAAATGGCATTTTTTTAATTTCAGAAAACAGAGTCAGTTTCTTGATGCAAAGATAAGGAATTAAAGATATCGAGTGATTTTTGAGTGAAGAACTCGTTAGGAAGTTGAAATGATGATGTAAACAATGTAGAGGATTATTGGTGAAAATAAAGAAATCGCCTACATAAAAACTTAATCTGTGCTTACTGGCCTAGAACGGGTTCTCAACCCGTGGGTCGCAGCAACCCCTCGGGGGGTCGTCAGATTATTTCGGGGGTTCCCCCCAAAAAAAGAAAAAAGAATGTCTGGAAATGGAAATGAAGAGTTTACACAGTACTGTACGTGGTGCATGCACAAACTTTCCTTAATGATTATATCTGGTTTCAGTATTCATTTATGATATATTTTCTCTATTATTAAGGTTATTTTTGCAGTCAGTTTGTATTGGGGGAGGGGGACAAGGCGGGGGTCGCGAGACATAGCCAAAGTATTTTTGGGGGTCCCCAGGCAAAAACGTTGAGAACCACTGGCCTAGAAAACGAGGTAAATGCTTTTTTACTACGATCAGTTTCTTTTCCCCTTTTGAGTGGGCAGATTATTTGGCCGTCAGAATTGCATATCCAGGATAGTTTCACAAGCTCTGTATATATATATATATATATATATATATATATATATATATATATACACAGTCAACTATATTGTTTTGTGGACTTTTAGGTTCACCTACCTATTTAGGTGCTACGTGGTTGAATAACTTGATCAAAAAGACTGAAAGATGTTTTTAAAGAACAAAATTAAGGTTGGCCTTAATTATTTTATTTACATTTATCTAAAAGATCACACAAAGCTAGACGTTCAAAAACAAAAAGGTCTAATAACTGGATCTGATCGTATAATTATATATATGGCCTATCAAATTATAAAAACATAGAATGTGTGGAGGTACTTCTATGGCCTACTGGCAGAATGCACAAGACATTTGATGCTGATCGCTCCAGAAGTTTATGAGATAGATGGTAAATGGTGCATTTATATAGTGCCTTTATCTAGCTCTGGTCCATAGCCTTCTACTGAAGCAGTAGAAGGCTATGGACCAGAGCTAGCCTTTATCCAAGGCGCTTTGCATAGATTGTGCATTACATCCACCCATTCACACACATACACCGATTGCGGCGGAAGCCATGCAAGGCACCAACCAGCACATCGGGAGCAATTAGGGGTTCAGTGTCTTGCCCAAGGACACTTCGACATGTAGACAGGAGGAGCCGGGATTCGAACCGCCGACCCGTGGATCATTGGACGACCTGCTCTACCTCTTGAGCCACAGTCGGCCCAGATTAGCTGCAGATAGACAAACAAACACACAGATAGACCCTCTTCTATCTAGACGGCCAGTCTCCTACTGTGCCATGCTCTTACATGACGGGGTATAGCCTACAAACGCAGAGGTTTCTCTTGTGTAGAAGTCTTTCTTACCTTTCTTTGTAGTTGTTACGTCCCCACCAAAGAGGTCCAGGTGTTATTTTGTGCAAAAGCTCCTTATTGGCTATTTCCCCTACCATAAGCGCTAAATGAATTGCATTGAATTGAATGGGGCATTGGGGTGTTGTGCTAATTCGCTTATTTCCATCACTCAAAAAAGAAAAAAATATATATTATTTTACCCATATATGCACATGTCACAGTACTGACATGATGCACAGCCAAATGTATGGCCAAATAGTGAGATAAGCTCAAATCAGTGTTAGGCAACTATCTGTGTTGTGACGTAAGTCCAGAGCTCAAACACTGGAAGAGAGGGAGAGAGCTTATTTCACACACACCATAAATAACCACCCAGCCAATGGTGGGTGCCGAAACGGGCCTAATATATCATTCATTCATATTCATTGCCTGGGCCATTTAACTGTATGGATCTGGTCAAGGTTGGATTGGCTCCAGTGACCAACATTGCATCAGGGATGCCATGGTCTGTGGTTCTTCTATGGCAGGGGATGGCTAAAGGTTAAGTGGGTGTTTTTGCCGGTGCAGATGGATGCTGTCTTGGGGCTCATTTGGGTGTTTGACTGTGTCTATAACCACACTCCCCTGGGAGATGTACTCAAGAACAAACCCTTTCAGTTGTTTTTTATTTTAAGAGTAATTTGTGTGAAAGAACTGAAGTTTTTGGCCGGGTTTGCCAGTTGCTATACTGTGCTCTGATGCCTGTAATGATGTTGTAAAGACAGGGTCCATTCTCTCATTTAATTGTCTTGTCTCAGAATGTTTTATGTTTTACAAATGAAGACATACATTCCTTAAAGACAACGTGGTAGATTGCCAGGTGAGATTAACCCGATAACCAATTACTGGGACGTTTTTAAATGGCAGTAATAGATTACACTCTGGAGGTCTGGATGTCTTGATTCATGTTAGTACTGTATATACAGTACAAGGGATCGAATTACATTCTTTATTCAAGGCAACAGGATGAAGGGATTTCAGCTGATGAAGCCAAAAACACTGTTTTTGACATTTTTCCCAATTCCCACCTGTATGGTTGAGCGGAGCCACACTTTTTCAATTCCAATCAATGTTTTAGGTCCTCAGCTTTGTGTCCATGTTCATATCTGCCTGTAATGCTACTTCTGTGCTCATTATTGATCCTAATTTTCAATTCAACCTCTGAGATGTTTGACCTATGTAGTATTTATTACATTATTGACAAATGACAGGTTGTTTTACAGTTTGACTTTTACTTTCGTGTAGATACGAAAGTAAAAGTCAGACTGGCTAAAATACATCAATGATAGTCTCGATCGGATCCAAGGTTAAAATATCTGTCGAGGACAAAACACAAAAAAGGCTTATTTCTAAGCATTGCGGTCCTTTGTGTGCGTGTGTGTGTGCGTGTGTGCGTGCATGTGTATGTGTGTGTGTGTGTGTGTGTGTGTGTGTGTGTGTGTGCGTGCGTGCGTGCGCCATGTGGTGTTCACTGTCTGTTGGTATTCAATGATGTGAGGTGCATGAGAAATGTCCCTAAATAAATGCCTTGTGCCTGATTTATACTCCATCCATCCATCCATCCATCCATGAGTCCCGCCCGGACAGTAATTGTTGACCTGCATAAGGAGAAGAGACTGGAGCAGCACGGACATTTAGAGCCTTTTATTAGGTGCTGACTCAGTATACAAAAAAACGACTAACGCTTCGACCTTGCGGTCTTCATCAGAGTAAGAGTCAGAGTTTGATGACTCTGATGAAGACCGCAAGGTTAGTCATTTTTTGTATACTCATAGCACCTAAATAAAAGGCTCTAAATTCCCTTTGTTCGTAATTGTTGACCTCTTGTACAGTATGTGATCAAAGGAGGATGTTGGAAACTATTGTCCAGTGTCCTGTCAGGTGGTAGAACATGCCAGTATGCTTCATAACTAATTTAGATGTAATAACTGAACTGGAAGGATTATACGTATGTGAAAACGTATAGCTCTTTGGGTGGGAAAGGGGCATTTGTATTGTTTGGAGAGGGCACTTTCTTTTACAGTAAAAAGTCAGTAGCTATATAGCCCCCTTTGATGTCTGTGTGCACAGGTCTGCAATCAATCAATGTCAGATTTGTAATCCACAATGTTGAATCTTTGCTGAGGTGAAGGACAGAGCCACCAGGACATCTGTTTCCTGTCCACCCTGTGAATTAAATGTATGTAATGTTCCACCCTGTACCTTGACATCTTCTAACATCTTTGTCAAAAGAAGTTTCGACTGAGGACACTCTTTCATGTATCCACTGTTTGCCATAATGCATCTCATTGATCGAAGTGTCCTTGGGCAAAGACACTGAACCCCACATTGCCTCCAGTGAGTCGGTCGGTGTGAGCTCGCCACCGTCGGTGTGTGAATGTGGGGAAGTGAGGACGCTGGCGTCGACTGTTCGCCGCTTCACCTCCCAACGTATGAATGAATGAACCTTCACCTCCCAATGTATGAATGAATGAACCATTGTAAAGCGCTTTGAGCACTTGGAAAAGCGCTATAAAAATGCAATTAATTATTATTATTGATCGTCGCATCAATCCATGAGCCCACTCTCTCTATTCAGCAGAATCTGTCATAGCCTCCTGTGGTGTAGTTAGTAGACTTTGGCCCACTGTTGGACCCAGGCATTATAGTTCATACTAGTGTGTGAACTGGGCTCAGAATCTGCCCCGCCAGCCTGTCTGGTATTAGCCCTCTCTCTCTCTCTGACCACTTAAATTAGTACACTATCTAAACAGGGGGAAACCCACGGTGTCCCCCCACCCCCAGTCCTGCTCGTGCCCACCAGACTACTTAATA
This sequence comes from Protomyctophum bolini, assembly GCF_963924005.1. NCBI lineage: Eukaryota > Metazoa > Chordata > Actinopteri > Myctophiformes > Myctophidae > Protomyctophum > Protomyctophum bolini. The sequence goes on along the minus strand of NC_137875.1, from coordinate 5,327,782 downwards.
ATAGGGACACGTGCGCGGCTGCTCGGTGGTTGTCCCATCGTTATAGTCTCTGTGTTTCTGAGGCCAGCAGTGGGTCTGGCAGTTTGTTCCTGTCTGTCACCAGCACGGTGCTATAAAGCCTGCGTTATCTGCAGCGTTAAGTGCACGCCACAGACGGTAAGGTCAGGCTGAAGCAGGAGCAGGAGAGACACGCTGTCCCGCCTCGCCTCGCCACGCTACACACAGGAAGCGGGGGTCCGCGTGCCGGACCCTCTGTCTGTCTGGACCCGGGCCTCTGCCAGGGTCAGCTGCTGCTGCTGTGGGCGCTGCTAATGCAGGGGGAGACACTTCAGCCAAATTGCTCCGAAAATCCCAGTGACCCTCTTGAGAATCAGACTTGAGTTGATTTGTTCAGAGTGATTTGTTTTGGCTTTGTCGTCCTATCCCTGTCTGATTTCCACACTCAAGTTCTAGGTCTCGCAGTCCCTGCAATGCTGGTAACTGTTCACGTGGGGATTTGAGGCAATTACTACTGAAGGAGAGCAGATTATAAAAGCTGTGGTATCTAGACTTCTCAGATGATAGATGGAAACTCCGGAGGCAAGGCAATAAATTAAGACTTAGGCCCTACGATATGAATACTTTGTTGTACGACAATTAGCAATAAATAGCCAACATGCAAGCTTGCATGTGTTGCATCTCACCTTTTCTTTTTTATACACTTTTTTCAAATATTTAACTTGTCAAAAATATGTGCCACTGGCATTATTTCAGAGAATCCTCCTCTGCCTGAGTCCTGACAGCCCCAGACAGTCCCTGACAAAAAAGGGGACCAAATACTGGCATAAATACGTGACCGCCCTTTGACGCCAGTCTGTCAGGATTTCCACTGACGAACTTGACTGTGAGTAGAGCTTCTGTCGCCACCCACCGTCCCCCCTGGGCCCTAGTGTCTGTCACCATGCATACTCACCTCATCACTGTTGTCCTGTCTGTCTCTCACTGCCGTGGCACTGAACAATAGTATTGATGCCCAAGATGCTCCTGCTTTGAGATTCAAGGGCTGTGTGGAGTGTGTGTCGTCTGAGCTTTGTTGTGTGCTATTTCAGTATGTAGTAGGCCAGCTATATGTACACACACTAATAATATTAGTGTGGGTAACACACATATTATGTTTCAGTCCTGTGGGATCTCACAGTAATCAAGCAACTGTAAACTGTACTGATGAGTACTGAAATGGTTCTCAAAGTGACCCCCGGGCATTATGAGGAGTTCCAAGGTGTCCTCAGCAAAATGAGGAACAGTTTTAAGCCCCATTGTGTGTGTGTGTGCTTTGGCAATGTAAACGTATGTTTTATCATGCCAATAAAGCCCTTTGAATTGAATTGAATCTTCTCCTGCCACAGAATCTTTTCAAATGCAGACTATTACATATCAATTTTTGACATGAAAATGTTATGAGAACAACTACCGGTATACTGCACCTGGAATGTTGCTGCTTGGAGCTCTGAAAGACTGCAGCCCTCTCTCTGCTCTGAGACGCACCATATACCAAATGATAATGCAGTGCAAACCTATTTGGAACATGTAAATAAACAGAACAAACGAGAAGCCAAAGTAGATTAGGATATGTTATCTGGTCCTAAAGAGAGATTATGATTAGGCAGAACATATCTCTCTACTATCAGAGATAGAAAGCAGATAGAGGCAGACCCTATAGGCTCTGTAATGTAACCACCAACTGCATGGCAAGCACAAAGAAAGGACTGACACAAATGAAAGAAAACACAATTTGTGGCCAGTTGAGACTGAGACAGAGATGCACTTAAGCTTCTACAATGTAAAACATTGATTCAATGAAACAAGGGTCACTACAATTCCACATCTCAGCATCTCTTATGTCCTGTATCTCTTATGTCCTGTATCTCTTATGTCCTGTATGTCAGTCCTGTTTGTATTGTTTGATGTTTGATGCAAGTTTTGCTAAATCTGGTATATTTACACTGCATTTTTAATGTAATGTTCATCAATATACACTAGCTGTCCCGACCAAATAAACCAATAAAGTAAAAAGCAATGACTCGACTTCTCAAAATGACAGGCTATACCAGTTGGTTCCCGGTCCGGGGACCCCCAGGGGTCCTTGAGGCAGTTCCAGGGAGTCCCCATGCAACTACATGATAGTTTGGAACCAAATGGACCCTTATGGGCCTGTAACTCTGAGAGTGTACAAATTTGTACACTCTCAGAGTTCAATTAACATTGATTTTACAATATAAATCGGGGATCCTGCAGAGATGCCATTAAATGGGGGTCTTTAGACTAACATGCATGTCAAAACGGCTACTGCTAGAGCCGTACAAATCACCTTATAGGGGTCCCTGGCATATCTGTTCAAATGGGGGTCTGTGGGGTATCTAGTGTCAATTTGGGGGTCCTTGACATGAAAAGGTTTGGGAACCAGTGGTCTATATAGGCTACTCCTTGGAGAAGACATTTCTGCCCGGACAGTGAATGCAATGCATGGACGGTACATTATGTGAGGACAATGCATGGACGGTACATTATGTGAGGACAATGCATGGACGGTACATTATGTGAGGACAATGCATGGACGGTGCATTATGTGAGGACAATGCATGGACGGTACATTATGTGAGGACAATGCATGGACGGTGCATTATGTGAGGACAATGCATGGACGGTACATTATGTGAGGACAATGCATGGACGGTACATTATGTGAGGACAATGCATGGACGGTGCATTATGTGAGGACAATGCATGGACGGTACATTATGTGAGGACAATGCATGGACGGTACATTATGTGAGGACAATGCATGGACGGTGCATTATGTGAGGACAATGCATGGACGGTACATTATGTGAGGACAATGCATGGACGGTACATTATGTGAGGACAATGCATGGACGGTGCATTATGTGAGGACAATGCATGGACGGTACATTATGTGAGGACAATGCATGGACGGTACATTATGTGAGGACAATGCATGGACGGTACATTATGTGAGGACAATGCATGGACGGTGCATTATGTGAGGACAATGCATGCATGACCTTTATTAAATTCATTTCTAAACACGTATGCAACTTTCTTTGCGTTTTATCCTTTTGATGGTAAATAAAATGTAGCCTATATAGTACCTGTATAATTGTTAATAAACAAATCAATCTATCAAAAAGATAAAACCTATGGGCTTGGCCACTACACTGCTAAGCTTGCAGGATGTATCAATATCTTCAATGTTAACAGGATAATGTTGAATATTACTGGTATTTTCTACTAGGCCTATACTGTATATAAAATATTGGGCAAATGGGCACACGTTTTTTCTTGAAAGTTTAATGCAAATAAAGGGCTTTTAATTGGCTTGAACTGATAGGCTACGAGTTGCACTGCATGCTGGGTTCAGTGGGTTGCACTCTTAATTGGCTAGTATAGTGACTACCTAAGATGTCATGGTTAACTTTCTGGATATATTGATTCATAGCTTAATTAGTCCCAATTAATGTGAATCACACACTTTATCACGGTGATAAATTAGCCGCGAGATCTGCACGCACGACGTTCTGATTAGGCTGCCCTGTCGTTTAAATGAACACAGATAGGCTAATGAAAGTGTCGTTGCAGTTGCGGTGTTTGCCAGCCAGTATTAGCACATTGTTGTGAAATAACCATAGTCTAGCCACCACTAGTCTAGGCTGCCCATGCATGGTGGTGGTTTATCTATGGATATGTGGTTGACCTATCTATCTTGTTAATGCCTTTATAATTATTGTGCGCACACGTACCAGTCGGGGTTTTGATGAGCTATTTTTAGTGCTCACGTAATTAATTAATTTATCACCCTCCATCATTTGCCAGTGCGTCACTATAGCGTCCCTGCCTTCCCCCCACTGAGTTCAAACAAGGTATCAGGTTGATATTATTTAAAAGGAGACACTATGAGGTTTGACACATAAGAATTAAGCATCCCTGCAAAGGTAGGACACTATCTGATATTCTTGTTTGTATGTTGTTTCTCCATCCATTATTAATGACCAATTTGCATATCAATGCTTTTAATCACCGGATTATTTTTTATTAATATTTTTTTAATATAGTTTATCAGGTGACCCAATACAATCACCCCCAAGATGACTGTTGATCGGCGCGACGCCTGCAGATGTAATAATGTAACCTGCTCTTCACATTGTGTGACCGGGGATGATAAGAGCCTCGGAGGAGTCTGCTGCAAAAGATCCAGGTCAGTGAAATAATATGTGAAGCCTCATTAAGCCTTTGGTGCACGTCCTCTAGTGGCCGAATCAAAGCAACTCTCCTCAGCTCAGAGTAGACTCTAAACCGCAGCGACGCACCGTCAAAGTTTTGGCTACACTTTTCCATGTTACTGTTTTGGCCTTTGGGCTGCAGGCTAATGGAGCCATATCATGTGTTACCCACTATAACCTCAATTAGGATAAATTTGCTACAGAAGGTGGCTGCAAACCCCCCCCCCAGAACATCTTTAAAGTCTGTCTCTTCAAAGTGCAAAAGTGCATGGCTAAAAACAAGCCCAAACTAAGTTGGCGGCGCTGGCATACGGCCGCGCATGAGAAGGTAGGCTATTTAAATAAATTCGCCCCTGATAAGTGATTGATCATCTCAATCTTCCCTTTTGTGGCACGAAATTTGTGTCTGTGCTGCTTCTCCTCTCTGACGTTAGCAGTGAGGCAGCTGAGAGGCTCCGAGAGGACACTCTTTCTTTGTTATTGCAGCGGAGCGGAGGACCGGCTTGTAAGCCCAGCCTCCCCGTGTGTTGTTGAACGCCCACGCCGAAGCACTTGGGGCTATAAAAGCCACAGGTTCTCTGGCTAGACCAGACAGACAGCCACACTGATCACAAACACACGCCCTGAGAGCCCTCATCTCAATGCTGCAGACAGTTACCATAGGAACCCAACCTTTGATATTCAAAGTCCAGCAGCAGCGCAGCTTCTGTGGAAGAAGAGAGATATCACTTAAAAAAAAAGTGTGCTGTGAAACAGATGGATTAGGTTTAGTATTATAATTAGGGCGACATTATATCATTATAATTACATTTGAATGCCATTCAAACAAAGCCATATTGCAGGCTTGTTATGTGGCAGATAATGAGTTTGAGAGTTTGTGAGACACAGTAAGAGAGAGAAGTTTGGACTTTCCCTGGCTCCCTGACATTCTAGTTTCTCCTGGCTCAAAGCATCAGCCCTGACCTCCATCAACCATGGTCTCACACAGGTCCACCAAAGGGGCGTCCAAGGCTCGCCGGGACCTCATCAACAGCGAGATCAGGAGCATGCGTGCTCTGCTGCCCTTCAACCAGGAGGAACAAGAACGCCTCTCCTACCTGCACTCCATGGCTGCCATCTGCACCTACATCAGGAAGACTGTTCTCTTCCAGGGTGAGTCTTCAAACTGGACACCTTTCCCCCATGCACACATTGTTGTTGTTGTTGTTTTTGTATGTGTTTTTAATGTAATTATACAGTGGTAAACCTTTCAGACTAAAGTTTGTTTAACTTCTTGAACCATCCCTATAGTGGGCATTTCATAATAGGCGAATTAGGTGAAAATAGCTGAACATTAAGGCAAAAATACTATAGATCTACAAACTCAACTCTTGTAGATTTTCGGCAGAGATCTTGTTTAATGCCGTGAAGTAAGCAGTTATATAGACCTATAGCCTACTGTAGTTTAGTGCAAAATGTGTATGTCCAAAACCATTCCGTTTTTGATTGGCGTTAAATGCCTGGCTTTTGAAATAATTGAATACTTTACCTAAATACTTACTTAAATACTTTCAAAAACAGTGAAAATAGCCAATCTACATAGCTCACAACATGTCACATTGTGATGCATTGTGAGCTTGTAGATCTGCTATTTTCACAACTTTGTGTGAGACTTGTATGATGAAGTAGGGCATTCATTAAAAAAAACATATGTTTTTAAATGTGGAGATTCTCATATATATATGTCCCATCCCGGGATTCAAACTCTCATAAGAGACCAAATTTGTACAGCTAAGACAAGAAAGCCTGCTTGGCCAGGAGGAGATACATATTGCGCTTATGAGCTTTAGGCAGTACTGCTCTGTTTACCACTCTTATGAGCTTTAGGCAGTACCTCTCTGTTTACCACTCTTACTTTGAACCAGATGGTATTATGTCACATTAAGGGAATGCACCAAAGCCAGGGCGATGGTGGCGTCCCGTTGAGATGTGTGGGTGATGTACAGTGACGTATACAGTAAGCTAAATCCAGGCATCCTTTCCCTCCTCCCATAGGATTCCCAGCCGGCCAGCCATCTGACCGCTCTCAGTCTCTACCCGACCAGGCCTTTCTGCAAGCCCTGGACGGCTTCATCCTGGTCACCACCAACCAGGGGAAGCTGGTCTACGTGTCGGAGAATGTGGCCGATTACCTGGGTCTGTCTATGGTGAGAAGGATTTACATTACAATTACAATAACAACATTTCATTGGCTTCCTTTTTCTAATTTTGGATCATATTTAGGTGCTTCTTTTATATTAGTTCTCCTTTCCATTGTTCTTTGGTGGCTAATATGGAATCCTCTTCCCCTTCCAGGTGGATGTACTGCAGTGCGACTCTATCTATGACATGGTGGAGCAGTCTGACATAGACTCTATTCAATCAAGCTTGGAGTCTGGCACCGATGCATCGACAGGTAAATATATACAAACTAGTAGTCTGCATGTTCCAGTTAATTTCAGTTAATGACATCCTTAATTTTACAGGCCAAATAAACGGCTAACATTACCTAAAACTAATCCTGAATGCTTTTCTTTTCTTCCAGAGAGGAGCTTTGTGTGCTGTATGCAGACTTCCAAGGCCTTCAGGCTCCAACACGGCAGTTGCTGCTCCATGCTGGTCCGAGGGCGCTTCCATCCTCCAGCCTCCTCCTCCTCCTCAGCAGATCATCATCTCACTGAAGAGTCTCTGTTTGTGGCCCTCTGTGTGCCTACGGTCAACCGCCTGACGACCACCGACTCCTCTCCTCTCCGCTTCGACAGCGTTCACAGTCCAGATATGACCTTCACACAGACATCAGACAGGTACAGAGGACATTCTAATTCATGCTTTTTCCCCCTTAATGTTTTACTGAGATCCCCTGTTTCTATTTAAGATGTTAACACCTCTTTATTCTTTCCCATGCAGTGTCGTCTGTCTGTTGGGTTATTCGGCTGAAGAGATGTCTGGCCGGTCGTGGTACAGCCTTCTGCATCCAGAGGACCTCTCCTTTAGTGCAAGCTCTCATAAAAGTTTGAGTAAGTAAAGTATATAGATCTTGTATAGGTTTGATGTAACATTATGTCTTTAAAAACATTATTTCAGTTAATCAAAGGTCAATTGATTAAGATTAAGAAAATGTTTTGGAGAATGTAAACATTTTAATGTTTTTGAACACAAGTAAAAAAAGTAATAAGTAATAATAATAATATTGGGGTTCAAATCCATGACAAACTTAAACAATGTCATTATTCTTATACTGTATTCCTAATTGTACTTTCCACAGTATTATGTAATTAATTCAGAGCAGAGATAAATTTGCCATGTGCGTACATGATAGTAACCAAGAATGTTTTGTTGTTTATCTCAGTCCAGGCAGTCGAAGGGTCTCAGGTAGAGATGGTGCTGAGACTCCAAAACAAGGATCTCTCATGGGTCTGGGTCTACATCCAGGCCACCAAGGGGTCCGACTGCCAGAGCATCAGTTGCACCAACTTCACCATCAGGTATGACAATAAACCATGTCCACCATATCCAGCTGATAATATGACTGATCATATAATTGTCATATAAACACTATGAATACAGTTATACTTATACAACTCTTTTATCCATTTTTGCAGTGAAACGGAAGCCAGATTCCTCACGCGGAAAATCGACAGCAACGCTTTCACTCCAGCGTCTCTGCTGGCATATAGCGGTCCCTCTACGGATCAACATGTGGCCGAAGCAGAGGGCTCTGAGCTCACCACGGGGTCGAAGAGGCGGAGGTCGACCTCCAGCAGTGATGACGAGGAACCCGGTGCCAAGAGGCTGTTGGACTATGTGTCATATTCCTCCTCTGAAGATGATGTTTCTCCTGGAACCATGGGTCACCATCCTGCTCTCTTCACCCCTCCCTACAGTCCCTACAGTCCAGCATCCTCCAGCTCTCCTCTGCACAGCGAGGAGTCTGACTCCTACTTTCTGACGAATGGCTTTAGCTACACAAACCAGGTGTCGTCATCCTCAGAGGACTCTCTGTCCTACTACCAACCGGAGCCTGGATGCCCCCCTCATCTGTCACCCTCCCAGTCCCTTCAAGCAGCTGCAGAACAATCTTTCACTGTGCACGTGATCAGTGACCACTCTCCCAGCTCCTGCCCGTCTCCCACCTTTAATTTCCAAGCCTGCACGGCCAATGCTCGAGTGGTTCCGGACTCTCTGACCGGGGCGGACACCTGTGACAGCCCCGTTGACTGTGCCCTGCATCCTGAGGACTTCAGCCACCTTGTTCAGCCACAAGAGGGCGGCTTTTTCCAGGCTCATCCCCATCAGTTCCTGCTACCTTCTGGCCTTCTCACTCCAAACCCCTCCCCCACGTCACAGGGGTCTTTCCAATTTGACGACTTGGAGCAGGTGGAGATCAGTATTCTGGCCCAACAGATCTCCTCCTTGGCCAGTAGCTTTGACCTGTACCGTGCCCTGAGCCCGGTTAATCACACTTCACAGCCGGCCACAGAAAACCGGCCCTCCGCTTGTGACTGGCCGGAGTACAGCCCTGCTCTCTCCGCAGGCACCTACCTTAAGCCTGCGGTGGTCCTGGAAGATGGCGTGTTTGAGAGAATCCTGAAGGAGTGGCTCCCTGTGGTCACAGGGAAAAGTGACATCCCCTGTCCTGGCGTTGTCTCCGGCAGCTATCTGCAGGACTCGATGGTGTCCAGACAGCTTTCCTCCTCCTCCTCAGTGAACATAATGAATGAAGAGGAGTTTATCCCAGCCAGTATTGCCGTGGCTCCCTTCATTTTGCAGCTGGGAAGCCATGACCAAAACACTGGGTTGTATCAACTCAACCACTATTGAGTTGAACAAATAAATGTGTGCTGAAATAAGTCTGTGACTTACACTACCGTGCTACTGCATGTATGGCATATTGTCAAGGCAACCCACAGGAATCAAAGAAGAGTTTGAGCAGAGACTCAAAAAGGACATATTTGCTGAAAACTTGGAAACATTGTCTCCAAAATGACTTTTTTTTTGTACAATTGAATATAAACTAGATTTTAAAACAACTGTAGAACACCAAACACTGACATTAGCAATATTTGTTATTTCTGTCTTTCCTTGTTTTCCTCACATTGTTGGTGTCTCTATAGTGTCTAGTCAATTCTATAAAAACGGTACTCTGAAAGTATAGTTTCAGTAGTTTTCAGGGCACTTTTTAATCGAAGAAGAATTTACTCTTTTCATTTCGGTATTGAGCAAAACCACAATCTTCTGCTGAGCACTTTAACTTTAAATTAAAAGCTATGTATTTTTTTTTAAATGGAAGTACAAACAGGTTCTAGATTAGAATGTATACCCTGGATAGAACTGGATGATCAACTGATATTGATTGACGTACAACCAAAAAACCCATTAGTGTTTGTTTTTGTGTTTACACGCCTTAAAAGACTATGTCTGGTTATGGGAAACCTGTACCACTGTTTACCCATTTGAAAAGTTTGTGAATATGAAGGATTTTTCTCTATTGCTTACTTGTACTTGATGTCGCCTTTCTTAGTGTGCCTATAAGTAATGCATTTTTTAGGTTGAACAAGAAAAATGGTACGTAGCAATCAAATGATATTGATTGTTAGTTCAAAATCTACCTCAAGGGTACCTTGATATTCATCCCAACTGAGTCTAAAGCTTCTTAATTAGCTGTATTTAATTGCTGAACATAATTACTGTACTTTTCATCTCTCTTGTAAATAGTGTCAAATGTTAAATAGTGACTTTACTACAATGTGAATAATTTTATAATTGTTACTGCTATATCCACTGTGGATATTATTATATATTTTTTTAAATTGGTCTTATTGTTCACTGTTCTGACATCAGTTTGAAAATAAAATTAACCAAATGTCTATCATGTCTTGTCTGTGTTGTGTAAATAATATGGAACACTGCTCTATTATATGCTTTGTACATACAGCCTACCCCCCCCCCTTAAGATAAGGAGGCTATTTGTAGACTTTAATTGAAGTGCAGTGTCTAGGGTGGCCACCTGCAAGACCTCAGAAAGGAGGACACTTTTTGCGGGGCTCGCACCCCCCCCCCCCAGATATTAATATTATTACTACTACTATTGCACCTGATTTTCACCACCATCCTCTCCAGCATTATGTCCACAGAGAACATATATTTGCTAATTAAATTAACATTTTTAAATTAGGCTATAGGGTACCACAAAGGCCATTCATTTTATAATCAATTTATTTCATTTCATGTTTAGATACCGGTATGTTTTATGTTTAATCTCTTTCTTGTGGGGTTTTTTATACAGTCTTATGGTCATCGGTGTATAGGACATAGAAATATAATGAAGCCAGTAGCCTATATGTATGTTCACAGTGCTTTAGCCTCCCTTTCTTTATGATGTCGAGCTCCATATTGCTCATTAAATGTAGTTTTTCATTTCGGCATATTTGGTTTATTTATCTCTGCATTAACTATACTAAATTGATTGTGAGAGCTCAAACCGACCATCCCACTGGCAGTGTTGCCAGGTTTTGGAAGAGAACCAAGCAACCATGTCTATGAAAACAAGCCCAAAAGAAGCCTGACTAGGCTTAGTAGCCTATTATATAAAACAAGCCCAAAGTCGCTTATAATTAAGCGGACATGGCAACACTCCGAACGTCTCCACTCGCTTCGGAGCTGAGCAGCGCTGCAGAGATTTTAATACCCAGGCAGACGACGTAAATGACAGTTATGGCACAAGCACTGTATATCACAAAAAACCGGACAATTATGTGTCCGGCCAGAGGTTGAGGTGGGAGGAGGACAGGTGGGTCTAAAACCGGACTGTCCGGCGTGAAACCGGACGTCTGGCCACCCTAGCAGTGTCATGGGTTCATTCATTGTCATATGCATGCATTTTAGATTTATTTATTTATTTTTACAGGGACAAAGCTCATTACTCAACATGTCAGTTTTCACCTCAATGTAAATGGGCCAGAGTTAGCCGAAACTAAATTTCATCTGTAGTCCCTGGGCAGGCTCTTAAAAATGAATGATAAAAGAAAGATCAGAGTGTAGTGTGCCAGCACACAACAAGCGTTGATGCCATGTGTGCAGATTAGAAACTGCAGATTATAGCCTACTCTTTCTTTTTGTTAGGCTGATTAAAAGCAATGATTGATTGAAATAATTATAGTTTATACTAGGCTAGATTTGACATCAATGTAGCCTTATTAATTATACATAAATTGCAGCTCACTGTTGTTTGCCCATGGCATGCAGTGATTTTGTGGGGGTGAAGGCAGTTATTTTAATTATTATTATTATTTCTTTTAACTTTTAATTCGAAATGATAAATATAAAAGTAATTTGTGTATTTATTTTATCAGTTTATAATTGCCAATACAATAATAATCATACGAGGGGCACGTGACGTCCATAAGGGCGTCATCCTGTGATCGAGGCCGGCTACGTCTGACGTCATCCGGTTTCGATATACGACCATTTCCGTCCGCGCGCGGGCGCTTTCCGGCCGCCAACTTTTCAACGCTGCCGTCTCCGCCTGCCACCCTCCAAGAACAATGTCAAACTAAACACAACTGGCGATATTAATTAACAAGAATACCTACAGAAATTAGCAGCAAACTATGAACACAACAGCCTACATGACACCGCAGAGAGTTGAGGTGCGTTGACTCCAGAAGTTTCTCGACAAAGAAAGAAGACTTCTTTCCAAACGGGACAGATGGACGCCAGACAAGTGCCGCGGCAGGTAGGCTTTATTTCTTTGATGAATGACATGCTTAATGGTTTTCAAAAGCAGCCATATGGTTCACATGTTTCACGGCTAGTTCAAAAGCTGTGTTGCAATAGTTGCTACACAACAGCATAATATTAGTTCACTTCTCAAGTAGACTTACTAGACTATTCGTTTGTTTGTTTGTATAATGCATGGCACGCTTGAGTGCGAACCCAGGTGCAAACAATCATCATGGCGGCTCGGCTATTTGGCGCCCACGCCTGGCCATGACACATTATTTCAGGAAAGTTTAGTTTCTGGTGCTTTATAGTTCAAATAATACAATTAATAAGCTCAGAAGAACGTTGTTTGATGCGCCAAGCATTTGTTTTGCGTTCTATTAGCTACTTTTATATTTGGCCATATTAAGTTATGCAGATATCTTGGGCAAAGGCACAGACGGTAAGTACACAACAATGTTGGTAAACATGGTGGGCGGGAAACCCTTTTGGTTGTTTTATACTTTAGCCATTGAAAAAGTGGCGCGCTACGAGCTTGTTTGTAGGTCTGCTATTTTTGAAAAATCGTAAAAATGCGGCACACATCTTTGAATAATATATTATTTCAGAGCGAACTTTTTTTTTTATTTCGACGTCAGGCCTAAATGGGCTAGAATAGATATAGAAGATGGAGTTTTTCCTCTCATGTCAAAATTCTTGCTGAGGCTAAACGCCTGTCTGAAGATTCTAAGTCTAATTCTAAGTCTAATTCTAGTCTCCAGACTAGAGAGAGACTACAGTCTTATTTTGGCTCTACATAATATTAAATAGTTTTTAACCTTCACTATTTTTTGCTGTATGGCTATTGGTATTGCTGCAGGCAGTGTTTTGTTTATTTAATTAATGTAGGCATTAATGTAGGCATAGTACTGTATATGGATATATGGTTGTTTGATGCGTCAAGCATTTGTTTTTCATTCTCTTAGCTACTTTATATTTGGCCATATTAAGTTATGCAGATTTCTTGGGCAAGGGAGGGCACAGACAGTAAGCAGGCCCTACACACAACAACTGGTAAACATGGTCTACTTGAGGCGGGAACCCCTTTTGGTGTTTTTAACTAAGCATTATGTTATGTTATAATTTAGCTATTGAAAAATAGCAGAGCTACAAGCTCAGAGTGGCGCGCTACGAGCTTGTAGGTCTGCTATTTTTGATAAATCGTAAAAATGCGGCACAAATCTTTGAATAGCCTAGTACCGGTATATATTCTTTCAGAGCGAAGGTTTTTTTTATTTCGACGTCAGGCCTAATGGGCTAGATAAGCTAGAATAATGGAGTTTTTCTTCTCATGTCAAAATTCTTGCTGAGGCTAATAATCGCCTGTCTGAAGATTCTAAACGATAAACCACTCCAGACTGACTACACAAAGCCTTATTTTGTCTCTACATAATATGAAATAGTTTTTAACCTTCACAATTTTTTGCTGTATGGCTATTAGTATTGCTGGCAGGCAGTGCAGGGCTTTTCTTGTTTATTTCATTAATGTAGGCATAGTATATGGATATTCCTAAAATCAATAATCCAAACATCACTTTTATTTACACCCTCGATGCCAAATTGAAGGGCGCATGGAATGCTTTAGCCTGACTTTAAAGGAGCACTTCACCTATTTTCAACCTTACAGTACAGTATATCTGTATGTACTGTTAACTGGACGACACCAACTGGTGTCGTCCAGTTAATAGTTTTTGTATTGAGTTGTACTTGAAATGTACTGTAATTGCAAACTGTTAATAAATCAATCAATCAATGATGTGTCCTCTCTTGCAGGTAGAGGCAGCCAGCTCTGAGGTCCCCTGTCCCATCTCCACTGGGCCCGCCTCGCACACACACACACACACACACACACACACACACACATCAGGGCTCGAAATAGCGACCATTTTGGTCGCAAATGCGCCTGAATTTTAACCTTTGCGACCTAAAAATATATTTGGGAGCACCAGTGCTACTACAAATAATTACTGTGGTGCGCCTGGCTACAACGATCAATTCTCGAAAAACGGGCGCTCTGAGCCGCAGCAGCTCTATCCAACTCCACTGCAGACTCCTGTCTGCTAGCTGCACTAGCACTTGATGCTAACAAACCAACGTGTGTAGTTAACTACTCTTTGACACAACGGTACGGGACAACGTTGAGCGCTGCATCGCTCACATTCCAGAGCGCCTCGGCTCGCAACTTCACTATGTGTCAGAAAGTACATTATTTCAAGGCAGCGATTCAGAAAAGACCGGAGCGGTACGCTACGGACTCTGTGATTGTGAATGTAAAAGAGGAGGAGGCGGACCGGCGTGTGTGTGTGTGCGTGTGTGTGTGCGTGTGTGTGCGCTCGCGCGCTTGCAAGAGAGAGAGAGAGGGAATGAGAGAGAGGTAGGGAATGAGAGAGAGGGAGGGAGAGAGAATAGCAGACTTGTAAGTGTTTCTACCTGGTTTCTACATAGCAGCAGTATTGCTACTTTTACTTAAGTATAACATTTAGTATAATTTTCCAGCACTGAAGTGGTAGGCATAGTGAGTAGGCATAGCTATAAATACCATGTTTTACATAGAAATTATTTTATATTAGAAATTCTAATTATATGATCTAAATAGGCTATGAAGGTGAAAAACACAAAACAAAGAAAAAGAAAACGGGTGATGTGACTGGCCGGAATCAGTGTAGACTAGATCGAGGGTCCTCAACTGGAGATGTTTGATGCCTCGGCCTCTTTGAAGAGATGGATGGATGAGGGACAGAAAGTCTGGACACTACATTTTAAATTCTGGCATGTATTTTTATACTTTAGTCATTTTATGTTATTTGTAAACCACACGTTATATTATTGTTTTTATGAATGTAAAAAATCGATTACATATTAGTGCTCCTTAGATTTTGGTGGGTGCTCCTAATTTTTTTCTGGTGCTCCTTCATTTTGAAATTGGGAGCACCAGTGCTACCAAGTAAAAAAGTTAATTTCGAGCCCTGCACACACACACACCCACCCACCAATAAGACGCCTGGGGGCGAGATCACGTGCACGCATCCACCTCGTTGACGGGAGATTCCTGAACAGGTGCGCTCCAGCCAGGGAAACTAGTGCTGCTGGCCAGTGGCCATGTCAAGGACCCCTAGAATGATCTGCATTTGGTCGTGGACCCCCATCTGAAAACATGTTGTTCCAGGGACCCCTCCCCAGAAGCAAAGATTTGAGTTAAAAACTTTGGCTCTGAAAGAATATATATTCAAAGATTTGCGCCACATTTTTAGGATTTTTCAAAAATAGCAGACCTACAAGCTCGTAGCGTGGCACTCTGTGCCATGCTACGAGGTTGTAGATCTGCTATTTTTCAATAGCTAAAGTACAACATAATGCTTAAAACACCTGCAGTGTTCTATTAGACTTAACTCCATAGATAAAAACAGAAAAAGCAAAAAAAAATAAGTTTACTTGTTTTTTAATCTTTTTTTGTATTTATTTATTTTCTTTTAAAGGAAAATAATGGCTGGTATCCTGGAACGACAGCGGTACAGGGTGGGAGAGGTTCAGATGTGATCAGGTGTGTAGGGTGACCCTGCCTGTAGGAGATGGGTTAGTTAGGCTGACCCTACCAACTCCCTCAGGCACGCCGGAAGGTCCCCTTCCGCGCGTGTGATGATCGGACTTCGTTGTCTGGTGTCCACGCGGCCCTTACTTACACTTGCCATCTCGTCTGGAATCCTCCAACAGAGCAGCCTCCTCTGAAGACAACTGATGGTGGAGACAAAGTACGAACCCCCTTACCGGAACAAAAGTCACAAATTCGGACTTAAAAACAAGAAACGTGACAATGAACTGTCGCTCAAAAAAAAGGTTCAGGTTAATTTATTTGTTTGTCCCCGAAGGGCCATTTGGTGTAGAGCAAAGCATAACAGGCAGACCCATGAATCACATAAAACACAGTAAAAAAACCAAAACATGTTCTACACACAGTGGCAGGTTGACTTCAGTGTGTTACTGTACTGACTGACTGACCCCAGGCCAGTGGCAGGTTGACTTCAGTGTGTTACTGTACTGACTGACCCCAGGCCAGTGGCAGGTTGACGTCAGTGTGTTACTGTACTGACTGACTGACCCCAGGCCAGTGGCAGGTTGACTTCAGTGTGTTACTGTACTGACTGACCCCAGGCCAGTGGCAGGTTGACTTCAGTGTGTTACTGTACAGACTGACTGACCCCAGGCCAGTGGCAGGTTGACTTCAGTGTGTTACTGTACTGACTGACTGACCTCAGGCCAGTGGCAGTCTCTAACATTACACCTAGCTACATGTTTAAGCATTTATTTAATATTTACATGTCTTCTGTGCACTCTAACATTACACCATGTCGATTTCAGCTCTGACATGTATTTCAGACATGCTCCAGACCAGTGGCAGGTTGACTTCAGTATGTTACTGTACTGACTGACTGACCTCAGGCCAGTGGCAGGTTGACTTCAGTGTGTTACTGTACAGACTGACTGACCCCAGGCCAGTGGCAGGTTGACTTCAGTGTGTTACTGTACTGACTGACTGACCTCAGGCCAGTGGCAGGTTGACTTCAGTGTGTTACTGTACTGACTGACTGACCTCAGGCCAGTGGCAGTCTCTAACATAGCTACATGTTTAAGCATTTATTTAATATTTACATGTCTTCTGTGCACTCTAACATTACACCATGTCGATTTCAGCTCTGACATATATTTCAGACATGCTCCAGACCAGTGGCAGGTTGACTTCAGTATGTTACTGTACTGACTGACTGACCTCAGGCCAGTGGCAGGTTGACTTCAGTGTGTTACTGTACAGACTGACTGACCCCAGGCCAGTGGAAGGTTGACTTCAGTGTGTTACTGTACTGACTGACCCCAGGCCAGTGACAGGTTGACTTCACTGTGTTACTGTACTGACTGACCTCAGGCCAGTGACAGGTTGACTTCACTGTGTTACTGTACTGACTGACCTCAGGCCAGTGACAGGTTGACTTCACTGTGTTACTGACTGACTGACCTCAGGCCAGTGGCAGTCTCTAAAATTACACCTATAGTATCTATATATCATACATGGGCAACTGGCGGGCGGCGGGCCACATGCGGCCCCCACCGACCTGTTTTGATATTCCATTATGTTGATCCTTCCCCTCCTGTTCTGACATTCGGGACTGCAACGCTTCATTGGTAGCCTACTTAGTCTACTGCTCATTGGGCTGCTCTGGTGGGCTGCTCAATAGGTTGCAAATGGTTGAAGTGGTCCTTTTTTTTAAAGTCTGATTTGTGTAGCCCAGACTTTTACACTAATAAAACTCCACTTTGTTCTAGTAGGGAATGGATCAGTTGTATCTTTCAGATGTCTGTGCTGAGTGTAGCGCTCTTCATTGGCTGTTGTTCCGTCTCTCTGTGTCTGTTTAAAGATTTCCATCAGGATAAACTGCCCTGGTGCTACAATGTCTATTGGGCTTTTCAGGGCCTCCATTGATTTTCACATATTGTGGCTATTCAGGCCAATGAAAGCTTATCAACACGCACAAAGGGTGGAGATCAATTTCCTCCTGTTTAGACAGACGTGCGTCCAGCATTCAATTAAATTGATGGCCCGACTTATATATGGCGGGGGAAAATTGACCATCTACAAGCTCACATTTGTGAGCTATATCTGCCACTATTGGACAAAGTGTGGAATTGGATCATTTAATTGGCCAATGGAGTTGACTGACTGTAGCCTGGTTAAGCACAAAAACGGCTCACTTTACAAGCTCACAACCAGTGTGCAATCACGCAAGCTTTGTAGATTTATCTATTTTGGAAAAATCTTTTAAATCCTTTGAAAATGTTCACTTATCTTCTAACACCTCTACTGTATGTGTTGGAACTACAGAGGCGTTCTCCTGGAAGAAGGTCGAGCCCAGGGGGAAAAGCCCGTGTCCGCGGAGACGACAGTGCTGTTGCATGGTGGGAGATCGCATCATCCTCTTTGGAGGAACTAGGTGAGGCAGTGATGCTATTTCAAAACTTGTTATTAATCTGTGACTACTGTGATTACTCGTGCTGGCCAAAACGCTTGCAAATGTACTATTTTGCCCCCCATCCAAGAGGCTGATGAGGGCGACCGGCTCCTCAATTCCTACCCTTTTCTGCATCATAACAAAGAAATGTACAGAAGGTAGTCCCGGTATTCTACGAAATAATACACTCGGGAATACATTTTCAATGTAGCCGAGGTTACAATACATAAAATAATACAGTCACAAAACAATACATCAAACAACATTATAAATCAGGGTAAATTACAAAGGAACTTTATACAGAACAACCATCAGTAAAATAAATCAATTGAAAAATATTCTGGAGCATTCCTTTGAACTGACCCAAGGATGGCAGGGAGCTCTCAGTTTTAACCCATTCTGACCGGGCACCCATTTTGGTGTTGGCATCATGTTATGCTTTACCTATTGAAAAATAGCAGATCTACAAGCTCATATCGCGCCACCGAGTGGCGCGATACGAGCTTGTAGGTCTGCTATTTTTGAAAAATTCGAAGAACGACTGACATTTTTAGAATCTGATCTCAGGTCAGAATGGGTTAATCAGACCAGTGTGTGTCCAGTGGAAACCTCGTATGAATCTGATCTCAGGTCAGAATGGGTTAAGGAGTTTTGAAGTTGGGCCATTCTTTGACAGAAAAAGCTGTCTTGCCCAACTCTTGTCTTTCCACACTCACTCCAGAGGGCCACGTTGCATATTTCTGTCGTATCAAACATAACCAATCTACAAGCCCAATCGTGTCACAGTGGAGTGCGACAAGTTTTAAGCTTGTAGATCAGCTATTTTTTTATTTTGCTATATTTGACAATAACATTTGAATACCACTCATTAAGCTACATACTAGTCTGAAGTAATAAAAGCGGGTCATGTTTAGCTGAAACAGCTGAAATCAATCATATATCAGTATTCTGATAATAACCTGAGGGCCACATTAATTAAACAATGTGGTATGCATTAACTGAGTCCTTTCCTACAGTATTTAACTCGTGTTGCTGACCATGTGTGTTGTGCTGTCCCCAGATGTCCAGCCATGGTGGAGCCTGACCTGGTCAAGGTGGAGAAGGTTCGAGGGCGGAGATGCAGACATGGTAGAAGTGCCACTCATTGGAGAGGATGGTGAGTGTGTGTGTGTGTGTGTTTTGATTGATTGATAATTTTATTAGACAATTAGATGCAACAGTACAGGGTACAGTCAAGCACAGCATTCGTCCAAAAGGACAGCACCGAAGAAAGACCTTGCGGTCTTGTTTCCATTCGGGTCCCATGCATTCATTCACAATGACAACAGTGACAACAAACAATACGTTTCTCACATAAAAAGGGGGGGGGAGAGCCAATCACCTTCTCTCCCTCTCTTTGACCTGATGACAGTGACAGGTGAGTTTTCACACCCTTTTTAAAGGAAACCAGTGATCTGCTTGTTTTGAGGGAAGGGGGCAGGGCATTCCATACTTGAGTGGCAGTGCTGTGAAATGTGAATTTACCCATATGTGTGTGTGCGTTGTACCGATGATAGCCAAATGTTGGTATTTTGCTAGTATGGTATTTTATCCTGGTCCTCACTAGGAAAATTATGTTTTTTTTTGTTTTGCTCTTAGAGTTGGGCTTAGGAATTAGAAAAAGATCCACTTCTGGTTTTCACAGGCATTTACACGTCGGATTTAAGGGTTAGGGGCTTAAGTTCTGCCTGATTTATACTTTGTTGTAGACTGGTGTCATGTCATGCATTGAAAATGACAGATCTGCATGTTCACAATGCATTGCAATGCGGCGTGCTGTGAGCTTGTAGATTGGTTACTTTTGGTACGTGACACACACAGATTAGGGTTAATTTTTTTTTAGTATATTAATACAACGTGTGTGACGTGTGTGTGTGTCCTATTTACTTCTTAAGTGATGGTGGGGGCCGCATGTGGCCCCCGGGCCGCCAGTCACCCCCCATGGGGTGCACACTTAGTTTAGACTAGTCATTGGTTAAACAGGTTAGGTTTAGGTGTGCTGCCCCGTGGGAGGTCATAGGGTTAGGGTGAGGGTTTGGGGTGCATACTTAGTTTAGACTAGTCATTGGTTAGACATGCAGGGTTAAGGTGAGGTTTAGGTGTGCTGCCCTGTGGGAGGTTAGGGTTAGGTTTCTGGTTTAAGGACTTCAGTGTTTTGTACCATACTATTGTACGAGTACAGAACAAAGAATGTTTGCTTTCGCCATCTTTGTTGAAGAAGAGTCTGGGCAATTAATTTAAGATTTAGTCTTATACTAGAAGTACTAAAAAGTTTCTCAATCTTATATTTAGATTCAGTCTGGCTTAATCTAGTCACCTCTAAAGGTAGGTGTCTGGAGGTCAGTGATTAAAGTGTGATTACCTTTGAGGGGATTAAGACCACCCATCAAGCCCATTAGTGTCCTCAGTGACCTCAGACCATCAGATCATGGTCTGCTTTTGAATCTAAATGGCTTTCTGCTATTGTCTAGACCATGTATAGTCTAGACTTTGTGATATTGGATCATATTTTGCAATTAGCATGTCATGAATGAGGAGGAAATGTGTCTCTCTCGAGCAACAGGGGAACCCTGTAGTCATGTTGGTGCAGTCAGTGTGTGCAATGCAGTGCCCCCCCCCCCCCCCCATATAAATGTTACAGTGACCACTAGATGGAGTGATAGCTCTAAACAGAGCCTCCAATTAAAACACACACATCTTGGCCCAGCAGCAGTCATTTATTATCTGCTGCGTTCCATCCTTCCTCACAATTGGGTATGAAAAGGTGTGTGTGACTGTGTGTGACTGTGTGCTCAGATTCACATGTGTGCTTGTGTTGCGTGCATGTTGAGATCCTGGCATATCGCACAATAGGACATCATTTAGTTCTTTCATGAGCAAACAGCCCAGATGCCTGCGCTCACCAAGGGAGACCTAATTAGCCCATTTTGGGCCGGGAACCCCTTTTGGTGTTTTTTTAAGCATTATGTTATGCTTTAAGCTATTGAAAAATAGCAGACCTACAAGCTCGTAGCGCGCCACTCGGTGGCGCGCTACGAGCTTGTAGGTCTGCTATTTTTTGAAGAAAAAGTGAAAATGCGGCACAAATCTTTGAATATATATTCTTTCAGAGCGAACGTTTTTTTAACTAAAATATTTGCTTCTGGGGAACATCATATTTTCAGATGGGGCTCGGCGGCCAAATACAGATAATTCTAGGGGTCCGACCTTGACATGAATTAGTTTGAGAACAACCACTGATATAGAAACATGGGTATTTCAGGAAACTGTCAGAATTTAGAAGATTTTTTTTAAATTTTATTTCGACGTCAGGCCTAAATGGGTTAGGAGAGATATCTGTGGACGGGTACATTGGTAAATAAGGAGCATAACACATGATAAGGCCTGGGGAGGCACACAATCTCTCTGTGTTAGCCTGCCCCCTGTCACCGTCACCTGGCTGTAACTGCTCTGATTGTCCCTGGGCAACGTGACAAGAGCTCTCTCCCTGGCGGTGTGATATTCATCCAGACCAAAGGGACGTCTCACTGACACAGCAATCTGTCTCCAGAGATTTTAGCAGTATACAACGGCACGCTCAATGCTAAGTAAATAAAATACAAATGAAATATAGCAGTGATGTAAATAGGTTTTCTATGTAATGAGTCCCGGGATGCAGAGGTGGCCTTTTTAAATGAGTCCCAGGGACATTTTATGAGTCCCACTTCAACAACGTTTTGCAGCATTTAACTGTCTCCCATTTCATTTTATATCATTATAATGTGGCCGTTATATTCATGTAGAAAACAGAAGAAATTATTATTATAACTAAAGCTAGCAAAAATAAACTAGAATAAAAAACAGTACAGTAGTGCATCCTGTGGATGCAGAGGTCGTTGTTTTATTGTGTCCCTTAACTATAAACTGCGTTTTGTGATGCAAAATGCACCCTATTTTAATCTCTGATATAGGTAAGATTATCTCCAGTTGTTACAGTAGATGGGCCTATATGGTTGCATTTGTGTCTTTAGGTGGATTATGTGGTTGAATAATTCATATCATGGCTATCTGTTGAGGCAGGCGTCTGGTTGAGGTGTTGCAAATGTCTTCTATGGTGGAGTTCAGTAGTCACTTGGAAATATGTCATTTGGAGTCTGGAAGATTCATTATTTACAACTTACGTGTAACTTTACAACTAGTGTTGTAAAGCCACTGTACTGTACTGTACTGCCTATTGTACTGCTTTAATTCTGCTATTGTATATATTTTTAATATATATTTTGTATGCCTTTATTTGATACTGATAGTATACAGCAGGGATATTCAACTAGAGGCCAGGGACCACAGAAAAAAGACAGGTGCAAGGATTCAGCCTGTGTTCGTTGTGGTGCTGGGCAGTGTCTTTCTGTGGTCCATATGGACTCGACATTCAAAATGTTGTCAAAGAAACGATCAATGTGTGAAGTCAAACAATCTTGACTTCACATATTTCGAGATCCTCCAATATAGACATAGCAAGAGAGACATAGAGGGAGGGTGCAGGGGGCAGAGGGAGAGGTCCTTGACATGAAATATTGAGGACCACTGACCTAGAAACATGAGGTTTTTCAGAAAACTGGAGGATTTAGAAGACTTCTTTTTTTATTTCTATGTCAGGCCAAAATGGGTTTTAAGGGGGAAATTCCATTCCTGGCCTACAGGCACAATGTGGTAGAGGGGGGCATAGTGGCATACATGTGGTGGCGAAAACACATAATAACACTATGGTAATGATTCATTTAATGAAGCCTATACAAGTAGCTGATACTTAACACTCTAATTAGCACCTGTTCTCCACTGACAAACTCATTAGAGACTGCCTGACTCATTGTAAACCTATTTCAAACTGTGTGAGTCAACCTTAGAATAGAGTCCATGATGTAAGGAATGACCATCTCTTGTTACTCTCTGTACTCCTGACAGTATAAAATATGTCATATACAACAGGGGTTCTCAACCTGTGGGTCACGACCCCTCAGGGGGTCGGCAAATTATTTTGGGGGGTCCCCAAATTATTAAAAAAAAATCACACCCGTGTGAACCGAGTGGTGCAACTCCCCTCTCTCTCCCCCCCCTCCTCTCTCTCTCTCTCTCTCTCTGTCTCTCTCATTAGCAGGCAACAGTGCAGCACTGTCTCTCTGTTTCTGGCACAACAGCGCCCCTACTGGTGCTCATTCTGGTGCTCATTAACCAACACATGCATAGGTGAACAACACATAGGCAGACACGGACATTGCTGTTCCTTGGAGTGGTTGCACCACTCGAAAAAAATAATATATTTTTTTGCAACTGAATGGCTGGGAAATGGAAATTGAGAGTTCACATAGTACACACAGTGCATGCATAAACTTTCCTTAATGATTATATCTGGTTTCAGTATGTATTTTCTCTATTATTAAGGCTATTGTGTAGCGGACAATTTGTATTGGGTGTGGGGAGGGGGGTGGGGGTGGGGCGGGGGTCGCGAGACACGGCCAAAGCATTTCCGGGGGTCCCCACCAGCCAAAATCGTTGAGAACCCCTGATATAAGTAGCCTTGCCCAGCCATGAGGCCCATAGGGGGCAGGAGCCTATCTCCCGTTTCTGTAGCGTGAGGCAGCTTGATGTACAAGTACACCCCCTGGACATGACGCTAGTAATCCAACCCTTGATGCTGAGTGTCAAGCAGGGAGGCACTGGGTCCCATTTTTAGAGTCTTTGGTATGACCCGGCTGGGGCCACTGAGCTGATATACAGTACATTTATATTCACTGAAGAAGGCACTGCTAGAGGAAAGAAAGGCCATCATCAGGTCACCAAATTACATAGAGTTCCTGCAAAGCCACAGAGATTCGATTTTGGAGATACATGCTGTAGATATCTGGTATGCAAGTGGACATTTTGACCTACTGCGAGTGCAAAGGCCACGTGGGTCACTAATATCAATAGGGTTCAGCCTCTGGGGAGCATCACGCTGCATCATGGTAAACTCCACCACAGTAGTTTTTAACCCATTTTGGACTGAGGTCGATTAACAAAAAAAGGCTTCTAAATCCTAACATTTTTCAAAAAAAAAACCTATGTTTCTTTGTCAGTGGTGCTCAACCTTTTTCATGTCAAGGACCCCCAGAATTATCTCTATTGGGCCACAGACCCCCATCTCAAAATATGTAGTTCCATGGATCTCCCAGAAGCCAATGTTTTAGTTAAAAATCATGTTCGCTCTGAAATATATATTCAATGATTTGCGACCACATTTGAATGATTAAAAAAAAATAGCAGACCTTCAAGCTTGTAGCGTGCCATAGCGTGCTATGAGCTTGTAGATCTGCTATTGATATAAATGATGACATAATGTTTAAAACACCAAAAGAGGTTCCCGGCTCCCGCCCCAAAATGGGTTAAGACACACACACACACACACACACACACACACACACACACACACACACACACACACACACACACACACACACAGACACTCTATAACTTAAATTAATGCATCATTAAATTACACAGACAGCCTTACCCTCCTGCTATTAAATATTTAAATTACGGTGATATGAGATTAAATTAAACACAAACCCATGCCTCATGGGAATTAGGTGAATTAGAGGGGGTTCTGCTATGAAAAACAAAGTGATGAAGTACATTTGCATGATCCTGTGATCCATATCTAGTGGGAACAGCGGTGCGGCTCATGATAATTTTGCTACGGTGTAGAGCTGACAAAAAGGGGGCACACAGAAGGCTGTCATCTGGCCTACTTCAGTATAGCCTCCAAAGTGCCTCCTCTCCTCTCCGGTTGAGGGCTTTGGGGGTACGATGTTGAGGGGAAAGGAGGCGCAGCGGTGCACTAAAGCAGAGCAGCTCATGGGTGAACTTCTTAACCCATTCTGGGCGGGAACCCCTGTTGGTGTTTTAACCCATTCTGACCTGAGATCAGATTCTGCAAATGTCTTCTAAATCCTGACTGTTTTCATGAAAAAGCTATTTTTCTATGTCAGTCGTTCTCAAACACTTTCATGTCACTTTTCACGATTCTTCTAAAAATAGCAGACCTACAAGCTCATAGCGTGCCACTCTGTGGCACGCTATGAGCTTGTAGATCTGCTATTTTTCAATAGCTAAAGCATAACATAATGCTAACACCAAAAGGGGCTCCCACCCAAAATGGGTTAAGCATTATGTTATACTATATGATCTACAAGCTCATTAGCGTGCCACAGAGTGAATATATATTTCAGAGCGAACGTTTTTGAACTCCTACAACCAGCAATGTCCGTCGTGTACACCTATGTACCCATGTGTGTGGTCTGACATGTACCCATGTGGTCATGAGCACCAGTATATTACTATAGGGTACCAGTAGGGGGCGCCAGAAACAGAGAGAGGGGTAGTGCTGCAATGTTGCCTGCTAATGAGAGAGAGAGAGAGAGAGGTGGGGGGGACGGGTGTGATGATGATGACTTTTAACTAAAATATTGGCTTCGGGGGGGGGGGTCCCTGGAACTACATATTTTCAGATGGGGGTCCGTGGCCCAATAGAGATAATTCTGGGGGTCCTTGACATGAAAAAGGTTGAGCTGACCACTGACATAGAAACATGTTTTTTCAGAAAAAATGTAGGATTTAGAAGCCTTTTCTTCTTTAATCGACCTCAGTCCAAAATGGCTTAACAAAGCTGTGTGTGTGTGTGTGTGTGTGCTCTCACACTGCACACCTTGCACAGGCAGAAAAGCGTATTGGGCTTTTCATACTGGAGGAGCATCACTTGCTGATTACCACATTTCTTTGTGGTGGAAAAACTCCCCTGAATTGAATTTCACACGCTGATTTTCTTTGACAGACAATAGGGGTCTCAGGTGGCGCGGCTCTGTGTTCGTTTATTAGTAGGAAGAAGGGGATGCCTTTACTTTGTGCAGCCGAGTTTGGGGGGCTTCTGTTGAAAGGTTATCGTATAGGGGTTTATTTTTAGATCTGAAAGGTATACCAGCCATGCATTGACTTTGTGTATTTTTTGGATGATTTTGCTCCAGGATGGATCCTGTAGGTAGAAAATTGGCAGTCCCCGAAGTCAGAGGAAGACTTCCGTCATCACTGGGTAAAGAAACCTGTGATGTCAGGGAAAAAGCAGGCTCTTTATATTCTCGTGACTCCTTAACCGATTCTGGACTGAGGTTTCTAAATCCTAACATTTTTCAGAAAAACCCATTTTTCTATGTCAGTGGTCCTCAACCTTTTTCATGTCAAGGACCCCCAGAATTGTCTCTATTGGGCCACGGACCCCCCCATCTCAAAATATGTAGTTCCAGGGACCCCCCAGAAGCAAATATTTTAGTTAAAAATGTTCGCTCTGAAATATATATTTCATATGATTTGAGTCACATTTTAACGATTTTTCAAAAATAGCAGACCTACCAAGCTCGTAGCGTGCCACTCGGTGGCGCGCTATGAGCTTGTAGATCTGCTATTTTTCAATAGCTAAATTATAACACAATGTTTAAAACACAAAGGGGTTCCCGCCCAAAAGGGGTTAAGCATGTGTGTCACTCACAGACTTATATTTTCATCGTATCTCTGTGAGTGTGTACAAAATAGCACGCCTCTGTTTTTTTTTTAGCACACTGCATTTCCATAATATCTGAACGACTGCGACTGTGACCCACTTCTCAAAAGGAGGCGTAACACCTCCTGACCAGACCAGTAGACACACAGTCAGTGCATTCCACAATGTAATTGGGTTAAGGAAAAAACAGAAAAGCACTGAAAATAGACAGCATGAACCTTCTTACTCCAGGACGCGCCTCCTGTTGCTATGCAGTACCACAGCCCGTGAATCAACATCTGATTAGAGATATGTCAGCTTGATACTCGCAAGAGCCAAGGCCAGCCCACCAAATAGCATCTTAATCGCACAAGCTTACTTGCATAATGCATTATTTGATTTCATTACCATAGCACTGCTATTTTTGAAAAATCGAAGAACGACTGACATACGTAGAAACATAGCTTTTTCAGAAAACTGTCAGGATGTAGAAGACATTTTTAGAATCTGATCACCATAGTGCTATACTTTTACCACAATATATATATATATATATATATATATATATATATATATATATAGCACCTGACGAAGCTCACGGCGAAGTAAGTTGTCTCTGTTCCCTGGATTGTGCAGTCCCTTCCTTGGAAGGCTTTTCTCTTTTTGATGTCTATGCCTGCTAACTAGACTTGCACCTCCTAAGGGTCTTTTTGTATATAT
The DNA here is from genome assembly GCF_963924005.1 of Protomyctophum bolini. Lineage (NCBI taxonomy): Eukaryota > Metazoa > Chordata > Actinopteri > Myctophiformes > Myctophidae > Protomyctophum > Protomyctophum bolini. Next base: position 5,300,423 of record NC_137875.1, on the reverse strand, counting down.
ATATATATATATATATATATATATATATATATATGAGACAAAAAAGGGACTCCTGCACATCCAAAAAGACCCGTAGGAGGTGCAAGTTTAGTTAGCAGGCATAGACATCAAAAAGAGAAAAACCTTCCAAGGAAAGGGACTGCACAATCCAGGGAACAGAGACAACTTACTTCGCCGTGAGCTTTGTCAGGTGCTATATATATATATATATATATATATATATAATCTTCTCTGACTGAGAGGCGAGATAAGGACTGGCACCTATTTTTATATAAAGCCATTGTTGGGATGCTCCCTGACTATTGTTTGTTCCATGTTGGAACTGAACGATCAGACCCGCTCTAGTGGTTTTCTTAAGGCTCAATTGGTTCCTCTAGGCTCAGACAGAGTTTGGCGAGACGGCTTTCTCTGTCAGTGGCCCCACTTCTTCTTGTGGAATGAACTCCAAAGCTCTTTAAAACTGAGAGCTCCCTGCTCCATCTTTCGGTCAGTTAATTCAAAGAAAATGCTCCAGAACATTTTTCACCGTGATGATTGCTCCTGCTTCAATACGATTTATTTTATTTGATTGACTGGTTGTTCTGCGGGGAGATGGTTTTTTGACGCAAATTAATTTAACCCATTCTGAACGGGAACCCATTTTGGTGTTAGCATCATGTTATGCTTTAGCTATTGAAAAATGGCAGATCTACAAGCTCATAGCGCGCCACCGAGTGGCACGCTACGAGCTTGTAGGTCTGCTATTTTTGAAAAATCAAAGAACGACTGACATTTTTTTAATCTGATCTCAGGTCAGAATGGGTTAATCAGACCAGTGTGTGTCCAGTGGAAACCTCGTATGAATCTGATCTCAGGTCAGAATGGGTTAATGAAGATGAATGTTAGAATGTTTGGCGTGGTGTAATGCAGGGCAGATTGAGGTTGGAGGACAGGGCTGTGTGGTGCTAGGTTTCGTGAGGCGGTCCGTGCGTTGAGATGGCGCAGAAAGCGAGCAGCTGTCTTGCTCTATGCTAAGGAAGTACTCTGACTGACTGACTGACAGTCTGCTAAATTATTAATAGGATATATATATATATATATTGGCCTACAGTAGCTAGTTTTATGCTTCAGTTCAGAGCAATGGCAGATGTTCACAGGCATGCAAAAGTGTAGCTTTTCGGCGAAAATCGCCGTTTTTATCCCAAATATAGGACCTGTGTGATTCATGCAAATCCGTTAAAAAAATGTTTGGGGGGGGGTGAGGGGGTCTGTGGGTGGGGGTGGGGGTGGGGGTGGAGCCCGAGCCCGCTGCCCGGAGAATTATCTGACGAGAGTACGAGACTGACGGACTAGTCTCGTGAGTCGATCACTAATGATTCTGAACGATATTTCTGCTTGCATCTGGGCGGCATGATGTGCGCCGCCGCTGGTCGCTCCGCTTGTGTGGACTCGGGACTCGGCGGGAGTTGGGACAGACTGTCTGTGACTCGCCAGTCAGTCCCATAGTTAAGCTGCTACTAGTTAGCATTAGCAACGTTAGCACCTTACGTTATACTGTCTGGTGTGGACACGCCGGCGTCAGTTTCTCTCGCTGTGTGTGTGTGTGTGTGTGTGTGTGTGTGTGTGTGTGTGTGTGTGTGTGTGTGTGTGTGCGTGCGTGCGAGTGTGAGTAAATAAATAAAACTCTTGATACATACAACTTGTAGTACTACACCCCCCCCCCCCCCCAGGGCTTATACTAAATGGATATATTAAAAAAGAAAACATGCAGCTACTGTTGAATAAGGAGAGGATGTTACTCTACATGTCTTAAATTGACTAAGGCTAAAATATTGAAGTAAACATTTTATTTGTATTATAATTTATTATTTTGCCAGTGAATATAATTTCTATTTTACATGATGTGAAGAGTGTAACTGTAAGGGATTTTGAGATGGGAGTGCGAGTGCTCGACCTGTTTTTTTAAAAATCACACCCGTGTGAAGTGAGCGGCACTCTTATAATCATACATCATCCATTCATTGTCATTTTTGTGACAATGAATGTGTAGGATTGTGTAGGACAAAAAGCCGAGATACATATGACAATTTTCTCCATTCACTCAACCACACTATAGACAGCTACAGTATGTGTGTGTGGCTGTGTCCCTGGCTGTGTCATTGGGTCTGTTCCTGGCTGTGTCCCTGGCTGTGTCCCTGTGTCATTGGGTCTGTCCCTGGCTGTGTCCCTGTGTCATTGGGTCTGTCCCTGGCTGTGTCCCTGTGTCACTGGGTCTGTCCCTGTGTCATTGGGTCTGTCCCTGGCTGTGTCCCTGTGTCATTGGGTCTGTCCCTGGCTGTGTCCCTGTGTCATTGGGTCTGTCCCTGGCTGTGTCCCTGTGTCATTGGGTCTGTCCCTGGCTGTGTCCCTGTGTCACTGGGTCTGTCCCTGTGTCATTGGGTCTGTCCCTGGCTGTGTCCCTGTGTCATTGGGTCTGTCCCTGGCTGTGTCCCTGTGTCATTGGGTCTGTCCCTGGCTGTGTCCCTGTGTCATTGGGTCTGTCCCTGGCTGTGTCCCTGTGTCACTGGGTCTGTCCCTGTGTCATTGGGTCTGTCCCTGGCTGTGTCCCTGTGTCATTGGGTCTGTCCCTGGCTGTGTCCCTGTGTCATTGGGTCTGTCCCTGTGTCATTGGGTCTGTCCCTGGCTGTGTCCCTGTGTCATTGGGTCTGTCCCTGGCTGTGTCCCTGTGTCATTGGGTCTGTCCCTGGCTGTGTCCCTGTGTCATTGGGTCTGTCCCTGGCTGTGTCCCTGTGGCATTGGGTCTGTCCCTGTGTCATTGGGTCTGTCCCTGGCTGTGTCCCTGTGTCATTGGGTCTGTCCCTGGCTGTGTCCCTGTGTCATTGGGTCTGTCCCTGGCTGTGTCCCTGTGTCATTGGGTCTGTCCCTGGCTGTGTCCCTGTGGCATTGGGTCTGTCCCTGGCTGTGTCCCTGTGTCACTGGGTCTGTCCCTGTGTCATTGGGTCTGTCCCTGGCTGTGTCCCTGTGGCATTGGGTCTGTCCCTGGCTGTGTCCCTGTGTCCCTGGCTGTGTCCGAGCACGAACATAGCGTTATAGCATTTGTTCATCACCAAGTGTCACTGTTGCACAGCCTAACACAGACACACAGGCCGGGGAGGAGGGCTAGTACAGTACAGGAAGTAATTCATTTGAACATCTTTCTACATACTGAGAGTAATAGATTTGTGCTGATGACTCTTAAGTGCAGTATATACTGTCCCCCACGACCCCCCCCCCCCCCCCAAAAAAGTGGGTTTAGTACTGATAAACGCTCAAAAGATTTGCGCCGCGGCACAGCGTCGGCCCCGCACACTGTCACCTTTTTCACCTTGGGCCTGTTTGCATGCCTGTGTTCATATTTATTAGTTTTCAGTTTGATCAAGATATCTCTAGCCTGAGGAGGGAGAGTCTCCTCCCCGACTGTCACACCATCCGTGAGGCCTGATGGGCCCCCCCAACCACCACAGCGTTCAGAAAATCAATGCAGTGTGCTGGACGTTCAATACTCCACAACACTTAGGTGGTTTAGCCTCAGAACACAATCTGATTGCTCAAAAGGAACATAATCGTTTTCATGCAGCAATTTACTGCAATTAATCCATTTTTGGCGGGAACCCCTTTTGGTGTTAGCATTATGTTATGCTTTAGCTATTGAAAAAATAGCAGATCTACAAGCCCATAGCGCGCCACCGAGTGGCGCGCTACGAGCTTGTAGCTCTGCTATTTTTGACAAATCAAAGAACGACTGACATAGAAACGTAGCTTTTTCAGAAAACTGTCAGGATGTAGAAGACATTTATAGAATCTGATCTCAGGTCAGAATGGGTTAAAGAAATGGCAGTCAGAATGGGTTCATTGATTGATTGATTGCCTGATTTTAAGTGCTTGAAACACTGAGATCCACAGTAGTAGTACAGTATCTCAGTCATTCATCTATTATGCATAATTATACTGTATCTACCTGCTCTTCTGTAGCATCTTGTACCACAGTGAAGTGGTTGCTCTGCTTTGAGAGGTGACAGATTGTAACGGTGATTGACTTCGCTGATGTCTCATGCTCCTGTAGGTCTTGTTTTTATTCTCTTTGGAGCACTTTATCTTGAACTCAAATACACCCAGCCAGTAGTTGACAAACACGTTTGCTTACAAAGAATGTCTCAATCTTCCGCCGTAGTCTGAAAACCCACCTTTTCAGACTCCATCATGGCCCATAGCACTTACCCCACCCCCTTAGATAGCAATTCTGTAGACTTACCGGTAGATAGCATTTGATACAGACTTATAGCATGTTATGTAGACAGCATAAGTGCATTGTATGTAGTCATAGCACGTCATAGTACATATGTGTAGCATAGTAGTATAGATGTATAGCTTATATGTATAGTTTCATTATAGATATTCCACTGTTACTTTCTTAGCTTACGCATGTTTCATGATAAATGTCTTTATGTGATGTATTCCCATGCTTTTTTGTTCTTGCTTAATGTAGTCGCTCTGGATTAAGAGCGTCTGCTAAATGCCTAAATTGTAAATTGTAAATTGTCTCTGCGTTATTTGCTCTGTTGATTCTCAGAAGTGCAGCTATTTCAAAGTACACAATGCAAGTGTGTTAAATTGAATCTAGGAATGGAAAAGAATTAGATCTAAGGACCATACTGCAGCTGGTTGCCACTTGCCAGTGAGTTTCTCTACAGAATCGAGACAGAATATTGCACTGACTGGTTGGTGTTGCTTCAAAAGTATTTACATAATCTAAACGGAACGCTGAATATATACAATTGAACGTTTTTTACTGTAAACACGAATAGGGGAACACAATGTACCTTGGTCTGGTTTTTATCTCAAATTCTATAACCAATTTGTTTGAAATGTTAGAGAACACAGAATCATCATTATACATACTGTAGGCTAAGCTTGTTTCGGCTTCACAGTAGAGTGCTTTATACACGGCATGATGGAGTAACTGTAAATGGAAGAGACATCTTTTGATATCGAGTAAGTCGGAAGTCCACTGTTCTGTCATGTCTACTTAGTGTCCACTGTAGTGTATTGTACACACATGGCACGCATTTAAGATGTACAGACATTCAGCCATTCAGCTATTTGTTCATGACCATGAGGAGTATGCCTTGAGAGATTACGTTTAGATGGATAAAACCTCCAACCTCGCTTTCAAGGTAGAGACTATACAATGCGCTCGTATACTGTAGCAACACTTGAACACAGAGTGAGGTTTATCCATAGCAGGGAGACATGCAGTGTTTCCCTTAGCAGTCTCAGCTCAGTCCGTTGTTGTCGCTGCCTTTGTTGTAGTGCCCACAGCAGGAGGCTACCTTGGGCATTAGTCAGTGGAAGTTGGTGTTTTCCGTCATAGTTGCTCTGACAGTGATACTGTGGTAACATATACAAATCCTCGTGTCAGAAAGATGATTTGAATTACAGACAGCTGAGTTATTATCGAGGTGTAAAGGAGATTTTTACTGTGGTTTTTAAGCTAAAATGTAGTTTTTTTTATATGTTGTTTCTGTGAGAGGGTGAGTCACAAAGAGTGTTCAGGTCTCACGATGGTCACATTTTTTACGTTTTAGCCTAAGATTAAAGTAACACAGAGAGAGTCTTAAAAGCACATCGTCGACGATGAAATGTAATGTAATGTAATCGTTTATGGCAAGCTGTAATCTTAAACACCTCAGAGTTAGACCCTAGGGGGGGGTCATGACAGGCGCAGCTCACACCTACAGCCAGCATACAAAGAACGATGAGTTGTTGTGTATAAACTTGTCTGACACCTTGATGAGACTGAGAGCAACTGCAGTTTAGTTTACTGCACGCAGACTAGACTATAGCCAGAATGGGTCATTGCAGCGAGAGGCAAGCATGCTAGCATCGGGTCAGGAGAAAATAAATTGACCAGTCATCCCTCGATAGTGAGGAGGGGACATTCAGACCCTTCTGACCCCCTCCTTCCGGCTCCCCTTACCCACTCCAAGGTAACTCTAAAGTCTAATCACCCATGCTGGATGTCGGTCTAAAAGTGTATTGATACCTGGCTGCCAACCGTCCAGCACTGTCCAGCTAAACAAAATGACACTTTTTTCACTTAATTTTTTTTGAAGGAAGAACAGACTCAAACTAAAAATCGACTAACAAGACAATACAGGAGAGAAAAAGAAAAGAAAAGAGAGAGGCTGGACAGCAGACGTCTGGACTTTGAATTTCTCTAACTATAAACTTTCATGACAGCAGACAGCCTAAGTACAAATATAATTTATGAAAAGCTACTACAGTGAAGTCTGTTCACAGAAGTTGTTGTAGGATATGTGGGGATTATCTGAAGAGGTACCAATTGAGGGGGCAAAACCTTACATATACTAAATAATACTAAATTGTTTATAGGTTCAATATAAGTCAAATAATATAGCCTTTCCACAGGAGTATCTTTTTATATTTTTCCAAAAAGAATACAAACAGCCAATAGCATATTACAAAGTTATCCCCCTCACTGGGGAAAATTCCGGGAGGAAAAACGGGCAAGCACCGGGGCGAGTAGTCCAGTATTCGTGGAAAAGAGGTCAAAGTGCCTTTGGTGGAACATGTCCATTGGAGAATAGATGTTGTACCTTTTGGCCAATGCTATTACTCTTGACTGCCTCCAGTTTCATGATAAGTGGCAGGGGAGATGTCTGTATTAAATCAAGTCTGCTGTGTTACTCGCTCAGAATGACAACGGAAACCTGATCTTTCCACTCAACCTGCCACATTAAACTCCTGACCCAAATTGGTTTTATATGTCTCATGACGTGAATAGTCTTTAAATTAGTCGTGAAAGCAGGTATTGTTTCTGTTTTAGACTGAGTTCTACCAGCGGTTTCCCCCTCTCTGAGTACTGCACAATTAGAGACTTTCACCTCTACTCCTGTCCACTTCAAAAAGGAGTCGATTTGGGCTATTACAGAGAGGCAACCTGAACATCATCTGCATACCCCTGTGTTACACATAATACTGTGTGTGTGTGTGTGTGTGAGTGCGTGTGCATGCGTGCGTGTGTGAAAATGTATCATCCCAGCATAAGTATCTTATATTACAATTGACGACCCCCTTCCCCTAGCATCCCCCTAGACGACCCCCTCCCCATAGCATCCCCCTAGACGACCCCCTTAACTGGACTAAGCTCAAGAACTTGTTTACAGCCAGGCCCTGCTCATAGAACATTTCATGGTAGAGGTTCAATGCCTTGCTCAAGGGCACTTCAGCGGTGGTAATTTTAACGTGCCGGTCCAGGGATACGAACTAGTGAGTCGTGACCTTCCGATATCAAGACCGCTGCCCCAAGGAGGCCGTTCGGCCACCGCTGCCCAAGGAGGCCGAGCTTTCGCTGTGGCCGGACCCAGTCTCTCTGGAGCGCCCTGCCGCTCAATTTTAGCGGTTTTCAAATCCTTACTAAAGACTAACTTTTTTTCTTTCTCACTGGCTTTGTTTCAATGTGTAATTAGTTTTACCCCGGGCCTCATTTGATGTACTGCATTGGTATGTTGTTTTGATACGTTTGCTTTGATTTTTATTATCTTTGTTTTTCCTTCCTTTTGCTTTCCTCTGTCTTCTGATCTTTTTCTTTGTTTTGGCTGTTTATGCTCTGTGAAGCACCCTGTTGGAAGTGTGCTATAATACAAATTAAGTTTGATTTGATTTGATTTTCAGTAGGTTTGGCCCTAATTAACCCATTCTGGGCGGGAACCCCTTTTTGGTGTTTTAAACATTATGTTATAATTTAGCTATTGGAAAAACAGCAGATCTACAAGCTCATAGCGCGCTATACAAGCTTGTAGATCTGCTATTTTTGAAAAATCGTGAAAATGTGACACAAATCTTTGAATATATATTCTTTCAGAGGGAACGTTTTTAACTCAAATCTTTGCTTCTGGGGAAGGGGGGGTCCGAACAACATATTTTCAGATGGGGATCTGTGGCCAATTACATATATATATCTTTGGGGTGAAACTTGGGGTTTTTCAGAAAACTCTCAGGATTTAGAAGATATGTTTAGAATCTGCTCTCGGGTCTAAATGGGTTAATAATCTTGGCGATGCACATCCTTCAAAGCACATTATTTCCCCCCACAAGGCAGCAGCCCATGCATGATGCATACTGTAGCATAACACATATTCCGGTTGAGACATTTCACTCCAAATATTGGATCATGCTGTTCATTTTGAAGGTCATTAATGTACTCCCTGATGGAAGATACGAAAACGTGTTCTCATAATTCCTAAATTTGGAAAACAAACTTTCTGTAGGCCTATAAATACCGTCTACTACCACATACATGGGAAACTGGCGGCCCGGGGGCCACATGCTGTCGGCCTGGGGGCCACAGTGACATGCTGTCGGCCTGGAGGGCACCTTCACTTAACCCATTCTGACCTGAGATCAGATTCATACGAGGTTTCCTCTGGACACACACTGGTCTGATGAACCCATTCTGACCTGAGATCAGATTCTAAAAAATGTCAGTCGTTCTTCGATTTTTCAAAAATAGCAGACCTACAAGCTCGTAGCGCGCCACTCGGTGGCGCGCTATGAGCTTGTAGATCTGCTATTTTTAAATAGCTAAAGCACGACATGATGCTAACACCAGAATGGGTTCCCGTTCAGAATGGGTTAATGTGGCCCGCATGTTAATATCAGAATACTGATATATTATTGATTTCAGCTGTTTACAATTCCAAACATGCAAACATGACCTGCTTTAATTACTTCAGTCTAAATTAGTATTAATAAATTCTTGGCTTTTTTATGTCCAATGTATTTGTATTTTGTTCATAAAGCTTACATAACTATAATTAAAGCTAAAGGCATTTGAGTGAGTGTGGAACTATAGTGGCCCTCTGGAGTGAGTGTGGAAATATAGTGGCCCTCTGGAGTGAGTGTGGAACTATAGTGGCCCTCTGGAGTGAATGCGGAAATATAGTGGCTCTCTGGAGTGAGTGTGGAAATATAGTGGCCCTCTGGAGTGAGTGTGGAAATATAGTGGCTCTCTGGAGTGAGTGTGGAAATATAGTGGCCCTCTGGAGTGAGTGTGGAAATATAGTGGCCCTCTGGAGTGAGTGTGGAAATATAGTGGCCCTCTGGAGTGAGTGTGGAAATATAGTGGCCCTCTGGAGTGAGTGTGGAAATATAGTGGCTCTCTGGAGTGAGTGTGGAAATATAGTGGCCCTCTGGAGTGAGTGTGGAAATATAGTGGCCCTCTGGAGTGAGTGTGGAAATATAGTGGCCCTCTGGAGTGAGTGTGGAAATATAGTGGCCCTCTGGAGTGAGTGTGGAAATATAGTGGCCCTCTCCATCATCAAACTATGATAGTTGTAGCAGATATTAGTGTCAGGTACGAGTGGTGGTGGTGGATACTATTCTAGGATACAGTAACGGTTACAGTACTGCACATGTGCACATTTTTGTCATTTGTGCATAAGCAGACATATTTATGAATATCATTACACTCTAAGGCGTTCCTGTCAAATCACAACAACTGGCAAAGAAGAAATGTCTGATGTTGTGCTTCAGCGTCTGTGAAAAAACTTTGGGGAACATCGTGGCCCCTTTAACCCATTCTGAACGGGAACCCATTTTGGTGTTGGCATCATGTTATGCTTTAGCGCGCCACCGAGTGGCGCGCTACGAGCTTGTAGGTCTGCTATTTTTGAAAAATCGAAGAACGACTGACATTTTTGGAATCTGATCTCGGGTCAGAATGGGTTAATCAGACCAGTGTGTGTCCAGTGGAAACCTCGTATGAATCTGATCTCAGGTCAGAATGGGTTAAAAAAAACAGTGCTATGAAATGGAGTCAGCAGCACAGCAGGACTCACTGTTATGTAGGGGTGGGGCTCGTTAAGTTTTATTGATAACGAGCCACCTGATCGATCAGGCTTATCGAGCAGGGTTCTTATCGAGCCCCGCTATCGAGCGTTTTCTATTATTTTTGTGGAAAGTCGGGAGACATTAAATTCTGAACAAAACCAGTCAATCTTTTACTATAGTATAGGGCCTTCAAATACAGCACTGTTCTATAATAGACGGAAGGCAATTTACCTTTTTTACCAATAAAATAATACTAAAGAAACCACTTTAGAAGCGTAATTTTGTTTACCCAGACAGCGCTGGTTGGCAGGTATCGATACACTTTTAGACCGACATGTTTGTACCAGCTATTTCTTGATAGCCTCTTGATCGCCTCAACCCCTTTTGGTGTTAGCATTATGTTATGCTTTAGCTATTGAAAAATAGCAGATCTACAAGCTCATAGCGCGCCACCGAGTGGCGCGCTACGAGCTTGTAGGTCTGCTATTTTTGAAAAATCCAAGAACGACTGACATAGAAACATAGCTTTTTCAGAAAACTGTCAGGATGTAGAAGACATTTATAGAATCTGATCTCAGGTCAGAATGGGTTAAAGATGACGTTGTGGGCCGCTATATGCTCGATAACAGGCTTTGATAAGCCCAGAGCTTATTGATAACGGGTACTCAATAAACTTGTTTACGGATTTCTTCGGGGTAACGGTTATTGAGCTCCATCCCTATACTGTTATGTCGTGTGAAGGGTGAGGGAAAGACAACGCCTCTCTGTATGTCTATTGAACAAAGCCTTTGTGTTGCTGTTGTGAATCGATACCATCTTTTACAATTTAGACATTTAGCAAACAAACATTAGACCTGTATATAGGCCCCTCAAAAAACAACCCAGAAAGAATTCCCTGACTGCACATTTTGACATTGCATCGGCATATTTTGAAATGGAGGACAAGAAAATAGTGTTGCTTTGTGGACCCATAACGTAGTCCATTTGTACAGTCTCAGAGTTTATTGTTATAAAAAAGCCCTATTCGCACCGGATTAGTATTACCCCAGGACCTCAAGTAATATGGAGTAATAATCACAGAGGACGTCTGTGTTTTTAAATCCTGTGCGAATCGACCATGTCGGTGATTTGGGCTGTAATAATTACAGGCCAAATGACCTACCATAATTCAGCAAACACCCTGGGGGGGTCCCGGGGTAATACTAATCCTGTGCGAGTCGACCATGTCGGTGATTTGGGCTAGAATTGAGGTTTCGTTCTTGTCTTTTTCTCTTTTTATTTTTAGGACTGAGACAACAAGTGCCCACTCTGGTTAAATTGCTTTGCTATAGTCTACACGGAATTCTGTCATGCACACTCTCTAACTCTATAGCCTACAATGTTCAAAGTCAGATTATTAATGTCCCCTATTGTACCATTATCATCTGCCAGTATATAGGGTACCAATAATCAATAATCCAATTGTACAACTTTAAATGTAGCATGCGTGCGTATATAGGCAACATTTTTTACTTTTCTCTCTCTCACTACAGAGAGAGAGAAAGAGAATTCTCTCTCTCTAATGAATCAAAGGTCTCATGACAGAAAACACTAGCTTCTTAAATAAAGTTGGTTTCACAGATATACACGTACAGTCGTGCTCTGATGAGAAACATATCTTTGTACCAACCAGTGTTATACATGCCAATAAAGTATTAGCCCACCTGATTGATCCCCCGGTCTATTAGAAGAAATAATCCAGTTTTTACGAGTGAGGAGAAGAATGCCTATGTTTTCAATCAAAGAGCCATGCTGATACATAGTCATGTTATGGTTTAAACCTTTAAGGGAAGATGGTCATCTTATTTCAGACACCTTGCGCTGCGTGACAGCCTAATTGATCTGACCTGACCTATAATAGGCTACTTTTGTACAGCTGAAATGACGCAATTAATTACTTGAGAGCATGTGTATCCAGTATCCAACAATACAGGCTATGCACATTTTAAATTGCTGCCATACAGGTAATTGTATTTTTTCACATGAGATTTGAGCCTTGTAGATGGAAATGTAAGCTACTCAGTTTTGGGTATTTTATACAGTCTTTAGCAAGATATATGAATATGTCTGAGGAGAATGTAATGTCCCTGTCTCTCTCTCTCTCTCTCTCTCTCTCTCTCTCTCTCTCTCTGGACACATCCTGTCAACCTTTTTCATGCCAAGGACCCCCAGAATTATATCTATTGGGCCACGGACCCCCATCTCAAAATATGTAGTTCCAGGGACCCCCCAGAAGCAAAAATTCTAGTTAAAAATGTTCGCTCTGAAATATATATATTCAATGATTTGCGCCACATTTTAACGATTTTTCAAAAATAGCAGACCTACAAAATCGTAGCGCGCCACTCGGTGGCGCGCTATGAGCTTGTACACACATTAAATACAGATAGACACAGATATTTACATTTTTTAGCACAATTTTGGAGATATATATATATATATATATATATATACGGCAGCAGCTGGTTATTAATTCATAATTATTTTCTTTTCTTCAAGTAACGCCCATTAAATAAATGACGCGTTTCAATCACGTTTCAAGTAGAGCCATTTGAACGACCAGACATGACCCCCTGATCCCGTTTTCATGATTTTATTGCTAATGGAAATAATGGAGGATCTCGACCGTCCAGGTGACGATAACGGCATCACCCACTCATTAACCCATTCTGAACGGGAACCCATTTTGGTGTTAGCATCATGTTATGCTTTAGCTATTGAAAAATAGCAGATCTACAAGCTCATAGCGAGCCACCGAGTGGCGCGCTACGAGCTTGTAGGTCTGCTATTTTTGAAAAATCGAATAACGACTGACATTTTTAGAATCTGATCTCGGGTCAGAATGGGTTCATCAGACCAGTGCGTGTCCAGTGGAAACCTCGTATGAATCTGATCTCAGGTCAGAATGGGTTAATCTGGGCATTGTACATTCAGCTTAACGTGCTAACAATGGTCCTATAACGACCCCAGGGCCTCTATCATCATGTATTCTGCACTCACACCCACGGAGATCAAGGACAACTTTTGGTTTCATGTGTTCAATAGATCTGACCACACACACCCCACACACACACACACACACACGCACACCCAGAGACAGGCACAGAAATTGGTGGCTGGTATTTAGTATTTACGCCAAAAAAAGAAAAAAAAATCTTCTGAAAGAATATATATTCAAAGATTTGTGCCGCATTTTCACGATTTTTCAAAAATAGCAGACCTATAAGCTCATTGCGCGCCACTCTGTGGCGCGCTATGAGCTTGTAGATCACACCTGTGTGAACTGAGTGGTGCAACTCCCCTCTCTCTCTCCCCCCTCCTCTCTCTCTCTCTCTCTCTCTCTCTCTCATATTAGCAGGCAACAGTGCAGCACTATCTCTCTCTCTGTTTGTGGCACAACAGCGCCCCCTACTGGTATTCCTTTAAGTCACATACTGTAGTCACAAACATACATAGGGCTGTATTTTGCGTGTCTTAAGTACCAGGTCTTATTCCCTATAACTTGAGTAAACTAAAGACCTGGAGGCGTGATCAATGCTCTTTGGCCACTCAGAATAGCCAAATGGCATTGATCATGCCTCCAGGTCTTTAGTTTACTCAAGTTAGGGAATATAAGACCTGGTACTTAAGACACGCAAAATACAGCCCACCCACAGTCACATAGGTGAACGCGGACATTGCTGTTAACTTGGGAGTGGTGGATGCACCACTCTCAAACATTAAAAGTTAAAAGGAGCAGACAACATTGGCAGCAGAAAGTGCTGATACATTCAGAGTGCATAATGTGTAAAGTGCTGTTCATCTCTCAGGATGTTGGCCTTGGTATGGGGGCAGTATGTGTCGAGCATTCAGTGTCCTGATGGTTTTGGGGGAAGAAACTGTTGGACGGACAGCCTGCTGGTGCTTCCTCCTAGAGGCTCTGGAACCTCCTACCAGATGGCAGGAGTTCAAGGAGATGGTGGTGGGAGGGGTCGGTCAATCTTGTGTGAAACATGTGGATATAGTGCAGGTTTTAAAGAAGTAAAGACAGGGTTTTTTTGTGTGTGGTGCAACCACTCCAAGGAACAGCAATGTCCGTGTTCACCTGTGTTCATTAATGAGCATCATATAATGAGTACCAGTAGGGGCGCTGTTTGCCAGAAACAGAGAGAGAGAGAGAGGGGAGTTGCACCACTCAGTTCACACAGATGAGATTTCTTTTTACAGGGAAAACTGTATTAATAATATGGATAAGTAAACACAGGAATTCCCTGGCAAATGTGAATTTTTTCCCCACAATAGATCAAATTGGTTTAATAATCCTTATGTAACAGAGTTGCCTATACCCCCCCTACCCCCTCCTCCCCCCCCCCCCCCCCCCGTCCTCAGAAAGCACCGTTCTAATAAAACACGCACACACAAAAGATAGTGTGTAAAGATAGTGTGTAAAGATAGTGTGTGTGTGTAATCAGCGTTCCCCTCAAGGGTATGTTGTTCTATATACACATCCAGCAGAGCAAACAGGGGCCGACCAATCGTCTTGTTGATTCTAGAGCCATCGTCCTCAATATATATATATTTAGGCCCCCCGTGTGTTTGGTCTGGGACGCGAGCGCAGACGCTCCTCTAATCCATATTGGACGGGAACGTAAGCATTGTGTTTTACTTTAGCTATTGAAAAATAGCAGATCTACAAGCTCATAGCTTGAGCTCGAGGTTGTAGATCTGCAATTGTTTTGAAAAATCTTGGAAAATGTGGAGCAAATCTTTGAATGCATTATTCTATCGGAGCGAACATTTTTAACTAAAATCTTTGCTTCTGAGGGGGTCCCTGGAACAACATATTTTCAGATGGGGGTCGGTGGCCAATTTCATATCATTTTTGGGGGTCCTTGACATGAAATATCGAGCAACCACTGATATAGAAACATGTAGGTATTTCAGAAAACTGTCAGGATTTAGAAGATATATATTTTCACAGTTTTGTTTATTCAAGATTCAGGGTATACAGTAAATCAAATAATGACAGTATATGTGACGCACCCATACGGAACATATCAAAAAGATAACATGTACATATATAAATGTTATGACCACCATACACAAAATATTGTGGTAGCATAGAAGAAAAATAAGTTAAAGATTTATTTTTAGATTTCGACGTCAGGCCTAAATGGGCTAATCCATGTCTTATGAGAGGGGTGGGGCACGTCACCTCCAGTGTGTGGTTTCCATGGTGAAACCTGGCGAGGGGCTGAGAGAGAGCATTGACACACTGGGTGATTTATGGTACGATAGTGAGAGAGGGAGCTCACGCTGTGCCACCCGAGGAGATACTTTCCATCACGACTCATTTGCATTCACTCGATTCCTGAGGATGACTCACAGCCCTAATGAGCCACCCACAGGACAGGGATGTGTTTAGTGCACCCCATTTCCCCCTTATGAAGTTATATCATAGCATCTTCTTCTCGCAGCAACGCACTTCCCAGGCGTCTGTCCGTCCGTCTGTCCGTCCGTCCGTCCGTCCGTCTGTCCGTCCGTCCGTCCGTCTGTCCGTCCGTCTGTCCGTCCGTCTGTCCGTCTCAGAGATTAAAATAGGGTGCATTTTGCATCCCAAAACTCAGTTTATAGTTAAAGGGACGCAATAAAACAACGACCTCTGCATCCACGGGATGCACTACTGTACTACTGTACTGTATTTTTATTATTCTAGTTTATTTTGCTAGCTTTAGTTATAAACATGAATATAACCACATTATAATAACCATATGAAATGAAATGGGAGTTAAATGCTGCAATTTGTAAAAATATGACTCCTATAACGTCGTTGAAGTGGGACTCATCTAACAGATCATCCCAGGACTCATTACATTGAAAACCTATTTACATCACTGCTGTCTGTCTGTCTGTCTGTCTGTCTGTCCCATCAGTATACTACACACACTGTACTAGAAGTATAGGACTCAGAGGTGGAGGATACATACTGTACGTTCATTCATATCGTACTCTATGTTTGTATGAGTTTGATCTCGTTCTATACACAACCCGGTGCATGGGCAGAGATAAAGAGATGAAACGCCCATTGTTCCCATAGCTTTGCTTGCTTAGCCCATTCTGACCTGAGATCAGATTCATACGATGTTTCCACTGGACACACACTGGTCTGATTAACCCATTCTGACCTGAGATCAGATTCTAAAAATGTCAGTCGTTCTTCGATTTTTCAAAAAAATAGCAGATCTACAAGCTCGTAGCGCGCCACTCGGTGGCGCGCTATGAGCTTGTAGATCTGCTATTTTTCAATAGCTAAAGCATAACATGATGCTGGCACCAAAATGGGTTCCCGTTCAGAATGGGTTAGTGACTCCAGTGTATTGGAACAATCGCTCTCTCTCTCTGTGTGAGATATTGCTGCAATGTGCAGTTTGAGGCATTGACTGGGTTTACCTACTGTTTCTGCTTGCAATGGTCATCATCATCGCTTACGGTATCTCAGCTTATCACAGCGGGGGAGGAATGGATACAGAGTACATGTGTCATCTCCTCAGAACTAGTGTGATAAAAGCTCCTTAAGGCCTATTCATAGTTTGGATTTTCGCCGGTGGTTGTTATATTCCATTCTTACCTCACGCTGGTCACGCTAAAAGTATCTCTAGAAGCGTTAACCCATTCTGGGCGGGAACCAAGCATTATGTTATACTTTAGCTATTGAAAAATAGCAGATCTACAAGCTCATAGCGCGCCACCGAGTGGCGCGCTACGAGCTTGTATGTCTGCTATTTTTTTAAAATCGTTAAAATGTGGCGCAAATCATTGAATATATATATTTCAGAGCGAACATTTTTAACTAGAATTTTTGCTTCTGGGAGGTCCCTGGAACTACATATTTTGAGATGGGGGTCCGTTGGCCCAATAGAGATAATTCTGGGGGTCCTTGACATGAAAAAGGTTGAGCACCACTGACATAATAGAAACATGGGTTATTCAGAAAACTGTCAGGATGTAGAAGACATTTTTAGAATCTGATCTCAGGTCAGAATGGGTTAATGTTCCATTCTTACCTCACGCTGGTCACGTCAAAGTCTCTCTAGAAGCGTTAATATTCCAAACGAGAGGCGTCCTGGAGTCAGAAATGAAGACAGAACTTTGCCCATCTGGTCAAAACCAGATTAGGTTTTTTTTATCTCCCTAGATTAGGAGATACGAGCGATTTATTTTGGAGCCGCAAACAAGGAAGTGAGCGGCAGTGTGCAATGTGCGAAACAGCAAGGAGTACATTGCAGAAGGAGAGGCCAACCAAAAAAAACTAAACAAAAATCAGATTTTCTTTTTAATATAAATCAATAAAAATGACCCACAGACGCCTAGTATACACGTCCAACGCACCCCGCGGTTTTGATATAAAAGACGTGTATATATGCCAAAATTGTCTTGATATATACACCCGTATTTATATTGTACTTTGTTGTACAATGGTGTCGTGCACTTCCATGTTGTTTTCAAGAATGTTTCAAGAACAGTTGCCTCTGGTAACGATGAAGCTAATCAGTTTCATTCTATTAGTATAGTCCTTATTAAGACATTTGAAAGCAATTGACTTCTCTCACCTTTTATTTATACTCGGAATGCAGTTGAGGGCAATTAAGCCCTCATTTTCAACGTAGCCGAGGTTACAATGCATAAAATACAGTCACAACACAATACATCAAACAACATTATAAATCAGGGTAAATTACAAAGGAACTTTATACAGAACAACCATCAGTAAAATAAATCAATTGAAGCAGGATAGCAATCACGGAGGAAAAATATTCCGGAGCATTCCTTTGAACTGACCGAAGGATGGCAGGACTTAGGTCAGTTTTAAGGAGTTTTGGAGTTCATTCCATGAAGTTGGGCCGCATTGACAGAAAAAAGCTGTCTTGCCCAACTCTGTCTGGGCCTGAGGAACCTTGAGCCTTAAGAAAATCACTAGAGCGGGTCTGATTAGGTGCTACTGTTCAGTTGGAACAGATATAGTCGGGGAGCATCCCAGCAATGGCTTTATATAAAAATAGGTGCCAATGCTTATCTCGCCACCTGGCTGGCACTCCTGGCAGTATTCTGGTTCCGGTCCCCTGTGGATTGGACTGGTGAGTGACAGCTTCAGTGTGTGGTAGAGATGTGAGTATTGGAACTAAGGTGCAGGCTGTGTTGTGGAGGTTCCCCTGATCCTATGTGTTCCTCCCCGTACTATTGATCAGAGGTTGTTGTTAGACTATAGCTGTACATCTGAAAGGTCAGATAAGAGCAACTCGCTTAACCCATTTAGGCCTGAAAAAAATGTCTTCTGACAGTTTTCTGAAATATACCTATGTTTTCTAGGCCTATGTATATCACTCAATATTTCATGTGAAGGACCCCAAAAATGATCTGTAATTGGCCTCCGAGACCCCCCATCTGAAAATATGTTGTTCCAGGGACCCTCCAAGAAGCAAAGACTTGAGTTAAAAACGTATAAATATATTCCAAATTTGAGGCACATTTTCACGATTTGTCAAAAAATAGCAGACCTACAAGCTCGTAGCGCGCCACTCGGTGGCGCGCTATGAGCTTGTAGATCTGCTATTTTTCAATAGCTAAATTATAACACCAAAAGGGGTTTTCTCGCCCAAAATGGCTTAATGTCAGTGTCACCGTGGACCGCTACCGCCCCACACTAGCCATTTAAGCTCATAAATAAAATGGTGGGGACGGACAGAGTATAAATCTACGGCTGAAACACTTTCCAGGCTGTCTCGTGGAGACTGGAGAGTGGAGAGAAGAGGCTCACATGCCTATTTAGTTTCCTCCAAATGTTCTCAAAGTTATATCTCTTCAGGCGCGGGCAGTTAGCTCAACCGTCTGGACACCTACAGGCTGCTGAGCCAGCCTTTGCTTTGCTGCGTGTTTTTCACCCTCATCTCTCTCCCCATTTCCTATCGGACTATACTTTCATCCTATCAATAAAGGCAGAAATAAAAGCAAAAATTAAATATCTAAAAAAATTAAAAAAAGTTATCGCTTCAAGGAAATGGTACATTTCTCTCACGGTGTTATGCTACATAGAGCTGATTGAAATTACTCTAGCTCCTCTACGTGAGACCAGATGATTCATATATTAACCCATTCTGACCTGAAATCAGATTCTCTAACACACAGAAGAATGGTGTTTCTTTAACGCATTTTGACCTGCAATCAGATTCTAAAAATGTCTTAAATCCTGACAGTTTAAAAAAAAGCTTGTAGCGCGCCACTCGGTGGCGCGCTATGAGCTTGTAGATCTGCTATTTTTCAATAGCTAAAGCATAACATAATGCTAACACCAAAATGGGTTCCCGCCCCAAAATGGGTTAATTAGAGTTGATCATACGTTGTGCACTACTGAATAAAATGTGGAATATATTAATTAGAGTTGATCATACGTTGTGGACTACTGAATAAATGTTAGAAATGTCAAAAATGTAAATTGCTGCCTGCACTTCGAGAACTTGCATGCTTGCCTCAAAGCCATGTAACTGCATTTTAAATGCTGGCCAAGCCTTCTGCTGAGGTTGGAGTTTTGGCATTTTACTTATTAACTTCCCCTAATAGGAAAATTGCGCTCTCGGAATGCAAACGAGGTGAGAGAGTGAGCGAGCAGTGGGGTGACAATAAGAGCAGCTGAGCCATGCCTCGTATTGGGACGATTATTAATGACGTGTGCGTTCATGCACAGGGCGCAAAATTGCCTTCAAATCAAATCAAATCAAATCAAATCAAATCTAACTTTATTTCTAGAGCACATTTATTTAAAGACCAGAAGGTCAACTGTATACAGGATCCTGAAGCAAACATACAATAACACAAACGACATCCAAGCAACATAAATAGTACACAGGTTAATTAGGTCAAACATTGAAAGCCAGGGAGAAGAGATGGGTTTTAAGTAAAGACTTAAAGGACCACTTCACCACTTTTCAACGTATCTTCATATAATAGGTCCTCACTAATAATCATGATAAAATGGCACAATTTTTTTCTACTCAGTCTGTGTCTCATAGGAGGGCTGTGGGCAGTTTAGAAACCGTCTTCCAGTGACATCATCATTAGGCAGATTCTTTTTTAAACAAGATTTTTTTTACAAAAATGTTTTTTCATTATCGTGAGAACGATGGCTTCCATTCTCGCATTGCAACTTTTCAGGACTAGGCCGCACCACTCATTTTTTTTGGCATAGTGTGGACAAACATGAACACAACTGTAGTACAGTATGCCTCAAGTGTCTTATCATGACATCGGATGGTATTGGCCATGAAGGATTAACCCATTTAGGCCTGACTTCGAAATTTATAAAATGTCTTAAAAAAAAAAATCTGAAAAACTTCATGTTTCTATATCAGTGGTTCTCAATATTTCATGTCAAGGACCCCCAAAAATATATGAAATTGGCAGCTGACCCCCATCTGAAAATGTGTTGTTTCAGGGACCACCTCCCAGGAGCAAAGATTTGAGTTAAAACTGAAACTCTGAAAGAATATATATTCAAAGATTTGAGGCACATTTTCACGATTTTTCAAAAATAGCAGACCTACAAGCTCGTAGCGCGCCACTCGGTGGCGCGCTATGAGCTTGTAGATCTGCTATTTTTCAATAGCTAAATTATAACATAATGTTTAAAAACACCAAAAGGGGTTCCCGTACAAAATGTGTTAAGCTGAAGTGAGACCAATAAAGCCAGGGGTTTTTAGGAAATCCAATTTCTGAACATAATGTATCTATACTGTCTCATCCTGACCTCATCGAGGATATACAGTACAGTAGCAATGGAACGATCACTGCGTCCTGGCTCATCACTGTAGGGTCATCTTTATCCCATTCTGACCTGAGATCAGATTCTAAAAATGTCTTCTTTCTACATCCTGACAGTTTTCTGAAAAAAACCCTCATGTTTCTGTGTCGGTGGTTCTCAATATTTCATGTCAAGAAACCCAAAAATATTATGTAATTGGCCACCGACCCCCCCATCTGAAAATATGTTGTTCCAGGGACCTCCCCCCAGAATCAAAGATTTGAGTTAAAACGTTCACTCTGAAATATATATTCAATGATTTGTGCCACATTTTAACGATTTTTCAAAAATAGCAGACCTACAAGCTCGTAGCGCGCCACTCGGTGGCGCGCTATGAGCTTGTAGATCTGCTATTTTTCAATAGCTATTAAAAGCATAACATAATGCTAAACACCAAAAGGGAGTCCCCGCCCAAAATGGGTTATTCATGCCTCCTTATTGATTTTGCAGCAGTGATTATGTAATTGTGAAAACACATTATGCAGAAGCATAAATCACTTCCCACTGTAATTCGTCATGATATTCAACTCGGGTTATCTTTTAAAATTCCTCACAACCGTGAAATTAATTACATCGTTATAGAAAAGAGGTGGGCAATAATGCAAACTGTGCCGTTTCTGTGTGGATAAAATCCTGCATCTAGGCCACTATATGGATTCATATACCCATGAGGTCATCATGAGGCTCAGTCCAGTGTAGCATGTGTGCATACGTCATCTCTTATAATAGGTCCTCACTAATAATCATGATAAAATGGCACAATTTTATTCTACTCAGTCTGTGTCTCATAGGAGGGTTGTGGTTGTGGGCAGTTTAGAAACTGTCTTCCAGTGACATCATCGATGGGAAATACAAGCTAATAGAAACTGCAGGCTTTCTAGTCCTAAAAAGTTGCAATGCGAAAATGGAAGCCATCGTTCTCACAATAATGAGAATCTGCCTAATGATGATGTCACTGGAGGACGGTTTCTGAACTGCCCACAGCCGTCCTATGAGAGACAGACTGAGTAGAAAAAAATTGCACCATTCTTTTTCATGATCAATAGTGAGGACCTATTATATGAAGATAGGTTGAAAAGTGGTGAAGTGGTTTAAATCATGTAAAGTAAAAGTTTTGAGTTACTTATATCATTTTGTATGAACCCCATGTTTCTATGGTAGCCTAGCCTGTAATGCTCATTTATTAATCTCTGCCAGGCCGAAGTCATTGCCTCCTGTCCGTCAGTTCTTGTCTGTCTGTCCATACAGTACATCCGTACGTCCATCTGTGTACAGATAATCTCCAGCACCATTAGACCGATCGGCGTGAAACTACACACACACACACACACACACACACACACACACACACACACACACACACACACACACACACACACACACACACACACACACACACACACACACACACTCTCTCTCCCTGGAGGCCAGAGCAGAATCTCTGCCCCAAATCTTTTACATCGGCCTGTTGTGGAGCCACCAACCAGGAGGATGGTTTTTTGCAAAACATGTTTTGCTTTGCCTTTTACTCCTACAGATTCTGTCCAAACATCACGCAAATCGGTACACATTATCTCTATAGTCATGTCATCAAGACTGACCTGTCCAGATTTTTCACATTTCATCCTGATTGGGCTAAAATGGACTTCTACATGGCCTTGCGGAGGCCAGCTGTGTTCTTGAGGAGCATATTTTTTCTAGAGTTTTATATCGAACCAAGTTTCTGTCCCAGTGTGACGGGAGAGAGAGATTAGTGTCATGGCCCGGTTTCAGTTTAGAGTAAAAGCAATGGAAAATCTCCCCTTAAGTGAACTGCATTTGGCATTTTTAGTGGCTATTCTCTATGCTTGTTGAGCAGTGGTGGGATGGTTTAACCCATTCTGACCTGAGATCAGATTCATACGAGGTTTCCACCGGGGACACACACTGGTCTGATGAACCCATTCTGACCTGAGATCAGATTTAAAAAAATGTCAGCTGTTCTTCGATTTAAAAAAAATAGCAGACCTACAAGCTCGTAGCGCGCCACTCGGTGGCGCGCTACGAGCTTGTAGATCTGCTATTTTTCAATAGCTAAAGCATGACATGATGCCAACACCGATAATGGGTTCCCGGTCGGAATGGGTTAAGTAGCTCATCATGAATATGTGCTCCGGAATGGCTGTGAAATTGGTTGAAACCGAACTCAATGCCTGCTAAATGGGGACTGGGGAAGTGTCCAACTTTTTTAGTAGAAATATGATCCACACCAAACAGTCATAAGCGCCAGTGTTGTTTTCGTCGACTAAAAAAACCAAGACGAAAAATGTTCGTCGACTACCTTTTCTTTCACTGGCGAAAACTAAATGGAAACTAAATAAAAAAACTAAGCCGTGATGACTAGTACAACTAAGACTAGATATGCTGGCAATTTCGTCGACAAATAAAAACTAGACTAAAATGTTAGGAAGGGACTAGTGGACAAGAGATCCACTATAAGTCATTTTATAATTGGTTTGCATGCTGAAAATAGACCATCTACAAACCCACGCGACACTTTGTGGGCTTGTAGATCAGCTATTTTCAGCCAGTGTTTACGACGGCATCGAGGCCCGCCCAAATTACATTTTGTTCGACTAAATCAACTGTAGATTTAGTCGACTAAAATCTTATATTTAGTCGACTAAAACTATGACTAAAATGTGAATAAATGAAAACTATTCAAGAGACTCTTGAAAATTGTGCTGTGTGAGTGTGCCATGTGATCACTAGAGATGTAACCATAATATACATAATACATTATTGTCTCCACCAGGCCGAAGGCATTGGGGGAGAGTATGTTTTGCACTCCGTCCGTCTGCACCGATATGTGTAAAACCTTGTATGCACACTATACATTTTTCTATGAACCCCCGTCATTTTCATCAATCGTTTGTATGTATTTCTTTATTTTACAGTGGGCTTGCTGTTCCTTTTTCTTTTCTTGAATTGTTGTCATCGTTGCCAGTTCCCACCTGATGATGTGTGGGAGTCCTGAATGCTCCAGGCCGTTCTGAATCACTGCTAGCTTGCACAATGTCTTCAGACTAGGTCTTAAGTGTAAGATCTGTAAATAACAACAGATGGGTTGTGTAATAGTCTTGTATCCAAAGATGATGACTTGATCTCCCACCTTAGAACAGTAGATATTACCAAGCCAGTCTGGTCCTACTCCCTTGGGCTCAACCTTTTTCCATGTGAAGGTCTTTGGATTGAATTTCCACAGATCATTCAAGGACAGTTTCAGAGCATAGTTGTAGCCGCCAAATATGTACAGCTCTCCTTCGTAGGCAAAGGCTGCATGACCCATGCGTCCTTCTGGGAGAAGCTGTGCAGAAGGCGTGCTCAGCCAGAGTTCGGTATCTGTGTCAAACACTCTGACACTATTCAAGTAAGATCCACCCCCAAATACAAAGATCTTTGTCCCGATGATTGTGACAGAGTGGCTCTCTGAAGCAGGCGGCGGAATGCCTCTGGTTTTAATTAAAGACCAGAGCATTATGGTGGTGTCCAACTTGTAGAGGTCATTAGTTCTTCCATTGCATTGTCCTCCATGTATATACATGACCTTCCCAGAGACACATGCTGAGTGGTCCTGCCTCCCCTCTGGAATAGACCCAGACATCCTGGGCTTGAACCATCTCAGATTGTCAACATCAAATGCATAAATACGGTTGTCCGTAACAACGGTAAACCATTTAGAGTCTTCATCATCATCCCCTGTCTCCCAATTCACTACCCCCCCCCAGATGTAGATTGTATCACCTATAAGCACAGCTGTGTGGCCCCAATGCAAGCAGGGCCGAATTAAGTTGCCTCCAGTTGTTGTCATTGGAGGCAACTTCGTCCAGACCATAGACACCGTGTTGAAGACGTCCACACCAATACTTTGTATTGTTGTGCAACGGAACGACAACCTCTTGGGGGTCCTGCCGTGGTGGAACCTTCCAAAGTAGTACACCATGTGCCCCACTGGCACCGCAGGACAGTAAACATTGTCTGGATGCACCAGCTCCGCCCAGCACAACATCCTCTCTCTTCCTCTTCCTCTGTCTTGTCTTGTCTGTCTGTCTCTTAGCCGTATATTTCCTCCTCTTCTCAGTCTCTCTCAATCACATTTTAAATGTTCGTTGTCAGATTATATAGGCTGACCAGGGTTCTTTTTTGATGTCACTCATAACACATACTGTACCACTGACATGCATTTAAAACGATGCCAATTTGCACAGTACTGTAAATAAACCATGAAGCCAAATTATATCAGAATAACACATTGAGCTTATAATGTTCTTCTTTGACACAAATGACGGTATTCACCACAACGTCCCAGGTGATGACCTTGGGATACATCACTGAGGATACGTCCCAGGTGATGACCTTGGGATACATCACTGAGGATACGTCCCAGGTGATGACCTTGGGATACATCACTGAGGATACGTCCCAGGTGATGACCTTGGGATACATCACTGAGGATACGTCCCAGGTGATGACCTTGGGATACATCACTGAGGATACGTCCCAGGTGATGACCTTGGGATACATCACTGAGGATACGTCCCAGGTGATGACCTTGGGATACATCACTGAGGATACGTCCCAGGTGATGACCTTGGGATACATCACTGAGGATACGTCCCAGGT
Source organism: Protomyctophum bolini (assembly GCF_963924005.1). Taxonomy (NCBI): domain Eukaryota; kingdom Metazoa; phylum Chordata; class Actinopteri; order Myctophiformes; family Myctophidae; genus Protomyctophum; species Protomyctophum bolini. Next base: position 5,275,021 of record NC_137875.1, on the reverse strand, counting down.
GATGACCTTGGGATACATCACTGAGGATACGTCCCAGGTGATGACCTTGGGATACATCACTGAGGATACGTCCCAGGTGATGACCTTGGGATACATCACTGAGGATACGTCCCAGGTGATGACCTTGGGATACATCACTGAGGATACGTCCCAGGTGATGACCTTGGGATACATCACTGAGGATACGTCCTAGGTGATGACCTTGGGATACATCACTGAGGATACGTCCCAGGTGATGACCTTGGGATACATCACTGAGGATACGTCCCAGGTGATGACCTTGGGATACATCACTGAGGATACGTCCTAGGTGATGACCTTGGGATACATCACTGAGGATACGTCCTAGGTGATGACCTTGGGATACATCACTGAGGATACGTCCCAGGTGATGACCTTGGGATACATCACTGAGGATACGTCCCAGGTGATGACCTTGGGATACATCACTGAGGATACGTCCTAGGTGATGACCTTGGGATACATCACTGAGGATACGTCCTAGGTGATGACCTTGGGACACATCACTGAGGATACGTCCCAGGTGAAACCCCGATGACCTTGGGATACATCACTGAGGATACGTCCCAGGTGATGACCTTGGGATACATCACTGAGGATACGTCCCAGGTGAAACCCCAATGACCTTGGGATACATCACTGAGGATACGTCCCAGGTGATGACCTTGGGATACATCACTGAGGATACGTCCCAGGTGATGACCTTGGGATACATCACTGAGGATACGTCCTAGGTGATGACCTTGGGATACATCACTGAGGATACGTCCTAGGTGATGACCTTGGGACACATCACTGAGGATACGTCCCAGGTGAAACCCCGATGACCTTGTGATACATCACTGAGGATACGTCCCAGGTGATGACCTTGGGATACATCACTGAGGATACGTCCCAGGTGAAACCCCAATGACCTTGGGATACATCACTGAGGATACGTCCCAGGTGATGACCTTGGGATACATCACTGAGGATACGTCCCAGGTGATGACCTTGGGATACATCACTGAGGATACGTCCTAGGTGATGACCTTGGGATACATCACTGAGGATACGTCCCAGGTGATGACCTTGGGATACATCACTGAGGATACGTCCCAGGTGATGACCTTGGGATACATCACTGAGGATACGTCCCAGGTGAAACCCCGATGACCTTGGGATACATCACTGAGGATACGTCCTAGGTGATGACCTTGGGATACATCACTGAGGATACGTCCCAGGTGATGACCTTGGGATACATCACTGAGGATACGTCCCAGGTGAAACCCCGATGACCTTGGGATACATCACTGAGGATACGTCCCAGGTGATGACCTTGGGATACATCACTGAGGATACGTCCCAGGTGAAACCCCGATGACCTTGGGATACATCACTGAGGATACGTCCCAGGTGAAACCCCGATGACCTTGGGATACATCACTGAGGATACGTCCCAGGTGATGACCTTGGGATACATCACTGAGGATACGTCCCAGGTGATGACCTTGGGATACATCACTGAGGATACGTCCCAGGTGATGACCTTGGGATACATCACTGAGGATACGTCCCAGGTGATGACCTTGGGATACATCACTGAGGATACGTCCTAGGTGATGACCTTGGGATACATCACTGAGGATACGTCCCAGGTGATGACCTTGGGATACATCACTGAGGATACGTCCCAGGTGATGACCTTGGGATACATCACTGAGGATACGTCCCAGGTGATGACCTTGGGATACATCACTGAGGATACGTCCCAGTTGCATCCAGGCGATGTGTTTTCGCTTTGTTTCGTTCTAGCATCAGTGTTTCTAACTAACTAATCTAAATCATTAAACCTTGCTGTTGGCGTTCATAATATTGCACTGATATTTTCACCTTTTTAGTTTCATTAACCAAGGTTGTTGAGAACAGTGGAAGCTTTTGATTGTTCTACTCCAGTGATATAGTTTCATTGCAGTAAAAAAAGCTCCCGAACAACACTACCTACCGTAAATCAATTTGAGTAATTAATCCATTTTGGGCGGGAACCCCATTTGGTGTTTTAAGCATTATGTTATACTTTAGCTATTGAAAAATATCAGATCTACAAGCGCATAGCGCACCACCGAGTGGCGCGCTACGAGCTTGTAGGTCTGCTATTTTAGAAAAATCGTGAAAATGTGCCTCAAATTTGGAATATATTTTTTCAGAACAAACATTTTTAACTCAAATCTTTGCTTCTGGGGAGGTCCCTGGAACAACATATTTTCAGATGAGGGTCGGGGGCCAATTACAGATCATTTTTGGGGGTCCTTGACATGAAATATTGAGTGATATAGGCCTAGAAACATATTGTAGGTATTTCAGAAAACTGTCAGGATTCAGAAGACATTTCTTTCAGGCCTAAATGGGTTAAAACGGCTACCGCAATCATGCTCCCTTTGACTGCACCGACAGACAAAAGAGAGGAGAGAGAGAGGCGGTAATTAGAATGAAGCACACGGTTCAGACCTGACGATGTGTCAATAACCAGGGAAATGGAGTGTGTAACAAGAACAAAGTGTGGGAGTTACATCGAGTACAAACGGCTTCATGAGCACAATGTGCTCATAACGGAGGTGGAAAAGGGTGGCGTCAAATAACGGCAGTGTTTTGTTTGTTTGTTTTTATACAATGTTTTTTGGTGACTTATGGTGGCGTTGCTCTTCATGCATCGGCTGGGCCAAATATAACTGAAATTTAAAAAATGCCATCCAGCGGATGGAAGCAGTGGCCTTTCAAATGAACACACACCTTGAACCCCAAATGTATAGCTTTTACAATAACAAAGCTGAGTTGCACAACTTATTATTATTTTTCTGCCATTTTTCAAAACGTCGTTGCTGCTACTCTAAAATCACACATTCTCCCTCACATGGAGTCATACAGTACAGTATGTGATCAAGATGTCAGTCACATTTTTTTAGATTCTATTGTGATTTGGCTATGATTGTCTTCCACATTTTGCTGGAGGGCTTTTTGTACAAACTTGTACTTTCTACTATACTTACTACTTATACTCAAAGCTTATGGTGTCTCTCCTAACCTTCTCCTCAGGTAACAAGAGCAAACACGATGACTCCCAGACGGCAACAGTGAGGAGTGACGTGACGTCCTGGCAGATACACCCGTTACTTCATGTGAGTCCTGGACTATGCAGTCAGCTGTCAGTGGAGGGGAGCAAGAATGTGGCTTCACTACTATACTCTCTCGTCTGGAATTTGAATACTATGCAGGCACAGGTGCTCCTGAGTCCCAGAGTGTGTCTATACATCACATATAGCCCTATACAATGACACCCTCCTCCCGGACCATTCACCTCTATAATGACAGCAGGAGAAGTCATTGACTTTAAATACCTGGGCTAATGGATCAACGCGATCTTCAAAGGAAGGACATCGCTTGCATGGAAGGCTCTGAATGGCATGGCCAGTGTGTGGAAGTCTCCCCCTCCCGCCCCAGCCCCCCTCTCCCACCATATCAAGCTCAGCTCCTTCTCAGCGCTCCGCTCTCCTCTGACATGCGGTGAATGGGAATGGACCCGGCATACAGCCTTCCCTAGACCCTGGCCCACTGTGCTATACACTAGAATACCATGTGCAGAGTGTTAAACATCAACCATGGGGGATACCAAGGGGAAGGGAGGGAAGTAGTCAAGCTAGCCGGATGCATGTATGGTGGTTGGAAATGACTAGAGTCCTGTAGAGTCTGTTCTCCTGTACCGCTGCTGTGCACGCTGTCCCTGAAGCCTGCTCTATACCCTAGAGTAGACACTGCTATACCAGAATGTGTCCCTGAAGCCTGCTCTACCCTGTAGACACTGTACCATACCAGAATGTGTACTAAACATGCTGTCCCTGAAGCCTGCTCTACCCTGTAGACACTGTACTAATACCAGAATGTGTAATCATCAGGATACCAGTACATGTTGCCAAGAAGCATCTGTATGGAGGATGGCGTTGACTGGAGAGAGACGCCGCTGGAGGAGGGCTCATCCGAGGACGCACTAGACAGGATCCAGTTTGATCCTGGCCATCTCTTACAACAACTGAAGTCCAGTAGGAAGGTAGGAACTTCAGTTTTTTCTTATTTGCTGCTGCTGCTGCTGCTGCTGCTTGTGTTGTATGTGTTGTGTGTATACTACGATAATGTGATTCAAGCGGAACTATTGCTGTCCTTTTTATGGGACCCAATGACTGGTGGTGGCAAAATGAAACATGTTCAGTGACTGTTTCTGGCTCTGGTTCAAATAGCCGGCGATCGTTGACCCTAGAGGGTATGGACAATTGGACATGCATAAAGTGAGTGCCAAATCGAGTGGCAAAGTGAGTTAAAAGTTGTTTAACGTCGTGTGGATGTATGGGCTGTCGAGGCCAGAAAGTGTTTTTTGGCCACTCAGTAGGCGTTCCTGCATAACTTCCGGGTATGTTGATTACAACAATTACAATGTACTGTTGTGTACAACACACGTACAACAGTATCTTGTACTTTAAAAGTCACACCTGTGTGAAGTGAGCGGTGCAACTCCGTGTTTGGGGTCCCTGGAAGTTCCAGACCCACAGGAAGGCGCCCAGCCGGGAATGGCCCGGTTTCCGGCGAGCGTCCCCGCGTCCCAAATGGTTGAGAAATGACAGAGTTAAAACGTGTGGGGGTCCCCAGGGGGTCCCTCTACTGCGTGCGTGCGTGTTTTGTTTTGTTTGGTGGACAGGAGTTTGCTCGCTGTTGCGAGCCCACAATCAGTAGCATGTAATTAAAACAAGCGGTGGACAAAGTACTCACATTTCCATTTCTTTAACCCATTCTGACCTGAGATCAGATTCATACGAGTTTTCCACTGGACACACACTGGTCTGATTTAACCAATTCTGACCAGAGATCAGATTCTAAAAATGTCAGTCGTTCTTCCATTTTTCAAAAATAGCAGACCTACAAGCTCGTAGCGCGCCACTCGGTGGCGCGCTATGAGCTTGTAGGTCTGCTATTTTTCAATAGCTAAAGCATAACATGATGCTAACACCAACATGGGTTCCCGTTCAGAATGGGTTATTGGCACACACCAAAAAGCGTTCCTTTGTGGTGTGTGCCAATAAAGACATGGAAATGTGGGTACTTTGTCCACCGCTTGTTTTAATTTTTGGATGTGCTACCTTTTTGGAATTCTTTTTTTAATTCCTATTCTTTTGGATGTAGGCCTGTATACTGGATTTGGGTTTGGCACTCCACTGAAAACCATTTCTGATGCGCAACCCTCTTTTTCTCATTTAGTAGCATAGATAATATTGGTAATCTAAAAAATAATGAGATAATCCGATGCAACATTATGCTGAGCTGAGCTGAGCTTCCCTACCTCTACAACACCGACCCAGACAAGCAGAGGCAGGGCGATCTGAGTCATTTAAAATGCTTTAAAATGATCCCTGGCTAATGAGACAAATATGCCTTAAGACATTATATTCGCCAAAATTACAAAATAAAAACACCAGCTATGTTTTATTTCTTTCATAAATAGAGAATCTTTCACTCAATATAGGTACTGCTCCCGTCATAAGTTGATGATGTCATATGTGTGGTCCAGCCCTATGGAATTTATATGATTATTAAAATAATCACACCCGTGTGAACTGAGTGGTGCAGCTCCTCCCCCAACCACCTCTCTCTCTCTCTCTCTCTCTCTCTCTCTCTCTCATATATATTAGCAGGCAACATTGCAGCACTGTGCCTCTCTCTGTTTCTGGCGCCCCCTACTGTTACCCTATAGTCATATGCTCGTGCTCATGGCCACATAGGTGTGTGGCCACATAGGTCTGTGTACATTGCTGGTTGTAGGAGTGGTTGCACCACTGAAAAAAACAACTTAATACTTCCAATACGGTTAACATGAGCAATGAGCATCAAAGCAATATTGTAAATGTTTATTATTAGCGCATGCATTCCATATAGGGCTCTCTATCTCTCAAGCCCCAGCTCCCTATAATCTGTGGCTGACATACAGCCAGTAAGAAAAGGTTGATTAAGGATTTGTGTTTCGATCAGACTATATCTTGACCTGCCGCGAGCGAGACAGCAAGCTGAGACGCAAATGTCATTCATTCCACCCCTCTAATATTCATCTGCTGTGTGTCTGAGTTGAGTGAGTTTTATTGGCTGTTTCCTGACCCTAAACAGGGTTTTTTTTTTTTGTTATGGACGAGTAGCAGATTTCAGAAGTCGAAAAAACATCAGCTTTATTAATCCATTTTGGACGGGAAGCCCTTTTGGTGTTTTAAGCATTGTGTTCTGCTTTAGCTATTGAAAAATAGCAGATCTACAAGCTCATAGCGCGCCACCGAGTGGCGCGCTACGAGCTTGTAGGTCTGCTATTTTTGAAAAGTCGTGAAAATGTGGCGCAAATCTTTGAATATATATTTCAGAGAGAACATTTTTAACTAAAATATTGGCTTCTAGGGGGTCCCTGCCTGGAACTACATATTTTGAGATGGGGGTCCGTGGCCCTAATAGAGATAATTCTGGGGGTCCTTGACATGGAAAAAGGTTGAGCACCACTGACATAGAAACATGGGTTTTTCATTAAAAAAATCGACCTCCGTCCAAAATGGATTAAGAGTGAAGGAAATTGGATTTTTTAAATGTCAGTGTGGACAACCCATCAGTACAGCTTGTCTATCTGCAGGCCTCACGTTGCTTCCCGAAGGCACTTCTCAACTCAAATTCAACTCATTTTATTTATTTATAGAGGCACATTTTAAATGACCAAAGTGGCTACGCAACACGGCAGGAGAAAAACGACAATGACACAGATAAGATTAGGGATGTCCCGATTTTCTCGCTTCCGATCCCATTCCGATACCTCAATTTCTGTGTTAGTCGATACTGAATACCGATACCAGTGTCGTGATCTCATGTTGTGTTTATAGCTATCTAGCTATATATATATCTCGTGTTGTGTTTATAGCAGACTTCTCACTCAAACGTGCACTTGCAGTTTAGGGCAGCTCCAAAGCAAACTCCACATGTCCAAACATTTTATTACCTGCCATAGTGTCAACCCCTTACCCCTGTGTCAGAGTTAGACTGGCATATTCTACCGATAATGACCCGATATGACCAGAAAACCCTGATACCGACACTTTTCCGATACCGATACAGTATCGGGACATCTCTAGATAAGATATTCAAACGCATGCAGCAATTGGGGAAGTTGTTAAATATGCATAAACAGTGAGATGGAATCCAATGGTCTTGGGGAGAGTGTCAGATTTAGCTGTGCTCAAAAGCCCAGAGAAAATGAATGTCTGTCTACAACAATGATTTAAAAATGTCTGGGAATGACGGGGGCTCAGGGGTAGAGAGGCTGGATCGCATCCGCAAGGTTGCCAGTTCGAACCCTGTGGGCTCCCCGAGAATTGGTGTCGAAGTGTCCTTGAGCAACTAGCAAGACTCTGAAACCCTAATTGCTCCTGATGAGCAGGTTGGTGCCTTGCATGGTTTCCGCCGCCATCGGTGTATGAATGTATGGGTGAATGTAATGCACAATCTACGTAAAGCGCCTTGGATAAAGCTATATATAAATGCACCATTTACCATTCACCAATGACTGGGAAGCTCTAATGTTAAGTGGCAGGCTATTCCAGAGCCTTGAGGCAGCAAATGTTAGTCTTTTTCTTGGCCCCTGAGCTCTGCAGCCGGCAGCAGCTGGTCGGCCCGACCTGCTCTACAATAAGCTCTATGATTTAAGGGTCTTATATCAAGCAGAGACACTCCTTTCCTCTCCTCTCAGCTCTCATTAGTTATTCATTAGTTAATTTGATTGGTTCTGGCAATGTCGCAATGCCGCGGCCCGACGACTCTGTCGGGACAGTTTCTCTCTCCATATCGTCTGTTGTTAGATCGTTCGTTGGCCGGCAGTCAAGATGAGGTGTGTGTGTGTGTGTGTGTGCTGCCACCCTCTGCCAAGGAACCTGTTTCTGCCCTCTACTTAACCCATTCTGACCTGAGATCAGATTTTAAAAATGTCTTCTACATCCTGACAGTTTTCCATTCTGACCTGAGATCAGATTCTAAAAATGTCTTCTCTGTCAGTCGCTCTTCGATTTTTCAAAAATAGCAGACCTACAAGCTCGTAGCGCGCCACTCGGTGGCGCGCTACGAGCTTGTAGATCTGATATTTTTCAATAGTTAAAGCACGACATGATGCTAACACCAAAATGGGTTCCCTCCCAGAATGGGTTAATGTGATGACAGGCAATGCTACATATTTAATTATCGTTAAATGTCTTGATTTCATATTCAATGTCACGGAAGAATCACAAGCACAAGAATCAACCTTTTATTGTCACAGGTTTACAGGCTCATTTTTGTTATTTTTCAGAAGGAGAAGAAATAGGAGTTGGGGAAGGGGCAGGGAGAAAAATGCAGAGATTAAAATAGGGTGCATTTTGCATCCCAAAGTTTATAGTTTATAGTACACGTCTGGAAACGTCATAAGGATCAGAACCGAGTGGTACCTTAGATGTCTGTGGACGTCCTAGCGACGTCCAAACGACGCGGGGCGAGATAATAATATTCAGAATTATTCCTTCTTTTTTTTTTGGCATTTCGCTTTTCGCTTGCCGTATGCTAACGCTCTGTGCAAATATTAGCTTGTCATTGACTCCCATGTTAGCGCGGCGGAAAGAATGACTCGTATCTCCTCATCCAGGGCGCTCTCCGTGGTGATGAATGGATCGATATGCTGGCGCTGCATTTCTGCTCCTCATCCGTCTCTCCCGCAAAATATGAACGCTTTTTGGAGTTTATATAAATATAGTAAGATGATCGGGGATTATGAGCTCACTTTGTCAAGTCAATTTTTTTAAGAAAGTGTTTCCGGTTCATGGCTTTCAGAGTAAAAGCGATCACTACACTGGCGACTACTCTGGCACCCCGGAGCGTCTATTTTGATGCACTTCCTGTACTAGATGTGTTAAGGGACGCTATAAAAGAACGACCTCTGCATCCACGGGATGCACTACTGTACTACTGTACTGTGTTTTATTCTAGTTTATTTTGCTAGCTTTAGTTATAACAATCAGCAGTTAAATGCTGCAATTTTTAAAAATGGCAAAATATGACTCCTAACGTCAATGAAGTGGGACTCATTTCTAAAAGACCATCCCTGCATCCCGGGACTCATTACATTGTAAACCTATTCACATCACTGAAAATGTTATGCTAAATTTAAAAGCAAACAGTTTTGAATGAAGGGAGGGAAACAGTAAAGTGTTATAGTTTAGTTGAAAGGAGGCACTGGAGCAACTGAGACACTTTAAGCCCTTATTTTCTCATCAGGGTGCAATTTAAAAAAGCATTTTCGACGTTTCGGTTACATCTTCTTCAGGTCATGTTTATCTTAGCTATAGTTAACATTTTAGAAACAACTTAGCCCAACACGGCTAATATCTGTACCTTCAAAGGCCTAAATGTTTGGCCTAATTTGGGCAAATTTTGATTTTGCACTTTTTATTTTATTAAAAGATTTAATTAAGGTTTCAACATTCATTATGCAATTGCATGACTTAGGCTATGCCTCTTTGATATGAACCATTTTTTTTCTTCACAACAGTAAAGTTGCTTTGTGAACATCCCAAGTGTTACTTTCTAGTTTTAATGAGCTGTATACTTAAATTGTTTTAAATTAAAGCCGTGGCTCTGGCTCATTAAAAACTCAGTCTAATAATCAGCTGCATTGCTGTTTGACGGAGCCTTCCAGAGCCTTCTATAACAGGAGTGATAACAAGTGTGACTGGTCATGTAGTCTTATGTCCCATGAGTCATGACCTTCTGTTAATTAAAGTTAATACCGTATTTATCTCGTAAATCTAGTGGTTCTAGAACTTTTTTTTAGGTCAAGGACCCCCCCATGGAATATTTTGTGCCAGGGAAGATTTGTGTTTGTAATATATATATATATATTGAAAAAAATATTCTACATTTTTCACATTTTCTCAAGATTCTTTTACAATAGAAGATCTAACTATAGCTCACACAACGCGCCGCAAGCTTATATATGGGCTATTTTCAAATGGAATTGAACGAGCCCTGGTGGTCCCTGGACCCCACTGGCCCCCAAGGTCGCTATAGTTCGTATCACCGGACCGGCACGTTAAAATTACCACCGCTGAAGTGCCCTTGGACAAGGCATTGAACCTCTATACCATGAAATGTTCTATGAGCAGGGCCTGGCTGTAAACAAGTTCTTGAGCTTAGTCCAGTTACCCTGGGTAAACATAGTACCTTTCCTTTCCTTAGTCCAGTTACCCTGGGTAAACATAGTACCTTTCCTTTCCTTTTACCACTGGTCCAAATCACCAGAATGTGATGTTTTTTTTACTACGGTCGGCCATCATCAGATTTTCGTATGATGTAACTTGTCGATTAACAATCCATTATGCTAAATCAATAATTGCTAAGCAAAGTCCTGCTCTTTTCAGTCTCTGATTTTCGACTGCTTTCGAATTTGTCCACCAAATAGTAAACGGAAGAGATAATGACATGCCTTTTTTTGCTTGGTGTCAAACGCACGTCTCACCCGTGGATCAATTGGGGAGATGGTTTGTAATTTCCCACTTAGCCTGAGAACAGCATTGTGAAACAGGGGGGGAGAGGAGAGAGAGCATTCTAAATTGCCCGAGCTAAGCCCCTCTGGCATCTCCTCCAGCTGCTGATGTGCCTCTAATTAATCCATTTTGTGCGGGAACCCCTTTCGGTAGTTATAGCATTATGTTATGCTTTAGCTATTGAAAAATAGCAGATCTACAAGCTCGTAGCGTGCCACCGAGTGGCGTGCTACGAGCTTGTAGCTCTGCTATTTTTTGAAGAATCATGAAAAGTGACATGAAAGTGTTTGAGAACGACCGACAGAAAAACATAGCTTTTTCAAGAAAACAGTCAGGATTTTAGAAGACATTTGCAGAATCGTTCCCAGGTCAGAATGGGTTAATTTCCATGGTATTCCTGGATGAGCGCGTGTGTGCCTGAGAGGGGAGCAGGGAGGCTATATGCGTACGCACACTCTGTGTTCTGTGCAGAGACAGAGCAGACAGGCTCAGGATAGAACAGCCAATGTGGAGTATTAGGGAATTAGCAGAGGAGCTGCATTTAAAATGTCCTTCCTTTATCCTCCTGTCATCTCAGCGAGACCTGGTGGGAACCTTGTATGTCCAAAACGCTTGCTTTATTTAGTCAAAAGCTCTTTGTAATACTTTGTATTGGTTCAATATATATACAGTATATGAGTTTTAACTTGACTTCAGTCCTAGAAGCTGTAGAACTGTATTCACTCACTATATAGAGTTGCAATAATCGAGACGTGAATAAATGAATGCATGGATTACTTTATAGTTAAGTCAGGGGTGGATAGGAAGGGCTTGATTTTGACGACATTTCTAAGGTGGTGGTAGAATGATCGTTAAATGACCTTTTTTACATGGCCGTCAAAATAGAGGTCGGGGTCAAGGATAACACCAAGGTTCCTCACGGAGGGCTTTACATTTGGGGTAAGAGAGAGGCCAGGTTTTAGCGCTAACATGGCTCTTTTCTTGGGGTGTTCCAAAAATGAGAACCTCAGATTTAAGAGTCGTTTTAGTTGTAGAAAATTGATGGAAATCAATTTTTTTATGTCTTGCGTGGAGTTCGTGTATACCGGAGGGATCTTTAGGATTGATGGGGACTCGATACTGACTTATTAGCCAGGCTAGTGAGCTTGTAGAATAGATTGACTAGTTTTGGCAACTGTTGTATGTAGTTCTGACGGAAGTAGGGCATTCATTTATAGAAGATGAACGGAGATACGATGTTTCTGCCCCGACCGAACCGGTGCAGAAATCATTGGTATGCCGCAGCAAGCATACCAATGAAGTCAAAGTAATATCCACCTCAATCGATTAATGATAGTGTGTGATAGCTACATCTATAGTGGGGGAAGCATGAGAGGGGGTAAATTGGACTTCAATGGATTTTCAGATGAATATATAATGGGAAGTATTATGCGTGTAATTTGCATGTCTTTCAGGTTTTAAAAATATGCAAAGGTGTTTGATGAGGGGGTTTGATCTCTTTGCTACCATGTGCCATTTTCATCGTGTGAGTCATATCGTGTTCGCATCGCACGCCAATAGAGTCGTGCGCGAGTGGAAGCGACTCGAAAGCTGAATCAAAGGACAGTTTATTTAAGGATAGGATGTCCTAGAAAGGAAAGCAAAATAGCTCTCTCAACAATATAATCCCCTCGATAAAACTTTGTGGCATTTTTCAGCCTAATTTGACAGGGCGCTTAGCCACCAAGAAGGCGAAGGCCTGCTGTGTGTGGCTGTGGGGGAGATGGAACCAGAAACCACCCCGGGGTGGATCATTCTCAGTTCTCCCCTCTCTAACAGTGTGTCGCACATACTTATGTTATGTTCACAATGTGATGTTATTGTCCTAAAACCAATCTCGAGGTATTTGGTCAAAATATTGTGATCGCCCAGCCCTCGCAGGCACGCAGGCACGCACACACACACACACACACACACACACCACATTCGTCTTCATGGAGTCAACAGGACTGCAGTGGATTTAGGGGAAGAGTAACTTCCCAGGCCGTCATCGTTGCCAGAAGCTCTTTGTGAATATTAAAGAGTCTATCTCTCTCTCTCTCTCCCTGATGAAAGAGCTTTGTTTTTGAAGTGTTGCCAACATGAAGACATGGGAGAGATATGATGCCATATCCACTGGTGTACCAATATGTAATAACAGGGGTGCATACTTAGTTCAGACTATAGTCATTGGTTAGACATGGGTTAAGGTTAGGTTTAGGTGTGCTGCCCCGTGGGAGGTTAGGTTTAGGGTGAGGGGTGCATACTTAGTTCAGACTAGTCATTGGTTAGACATGGGTTAAGGTCAGGTTTAGGTGTGCTGCCCCGTGGGAGGTTAGGTTTAGGGTGAGGGGTGCATACTTAGTTCAGACTAGTCATTGGTTAGACATGGGTTAAGGTCAGGTTTAGGTGTGCTGCCCCGTGGGAGGTTAGGTTTAGGGTGAGGGTTTGACGGGGTGCATACTTAGTTCAGACTAGTCATTTGTTAGACATGGGTTAAGGTTAGGTTTAGGTGTGCTGGCCCGTGGGAGGTTAGGTTTAGAGTGAGGGTTTGAGATATAGGTTGTAGTTGTAGGACTAATGACTGGTGTAACCAATGACTAGTCCAGTATGGAATAACAGACAAATAAAAGCATGATTAACCACTTCTTAAGTCATATACAGTCGATATAATCTACAAGCTTACAATGCGCACATGCACTGCAATGCCCCATGAACTTGTAGATCGGCTATTTTTTGAAACTTTTTAGTTTGCATGGCCAAATTGAGATGCCAGGTTGAAAGTCGTTTAGCTAGGCTCTTCTGTGTGTGGGTGGGTGGGTGCGTGCGTGTGTGCGTGCGTGCATGCATGCATGCGTGCGCGAGATAAAGTGATACACGTGCATGCATATTGCATACATAATGTCCGTGTAATCTTCTCTTTAATCTCGGGGAAGCAAAGATTGATCATCGACAGGTACTTTATCATCTGTTTATAACTAATCTTCATGCGTGCTTTAACACATCAATAAACACATTAGGGTCGTTGTTCCCGATCGATGAGAGACAGACAAACCTGTCGGCCAAGGCCAGAGTATTAATCCATTTTGGGCCGGGAACCTTTTTTGGTGTTATAGCATTATGCTATGCTTTAGCTATTGAAAAAATAGCAGATCTACAAGCTCATAGCGCGCCACTCGGTGGCGCGCTACGAGCTTGTAGGTCTGCTATTTTTTTTTAAATCGAAGAACGACTGACATAGAAACATAGCTTTTTTCAGAAAACTGTCATTTTCAAACTGTTTTATAATCTGATCTCAGGTCAGAATGGGTTAACATCAGTCGGGGGGGGATGGGGGGAGGCCTTGAGGGGGTCACTGCAAATTAAACCCCTGAACTTTTCACCCTGAATTCTGCTGCACCGGCGAAGCAACATTAATACATATTATTACACACGTATGTATGTAGCGGCTAAATGATTTGCATTCCCGCAAGACCTGAAGGCATCTATTCACACGCTCTTCATTTATGAATAATATAGCCATCAAATTATGTCCCTGATTTTTTTCCCATGCTATAAAAATAAGCCATCAAATGATGTCCTGATTTTTTCATGTTAACCCATTCTGACCGGGCACCCATTTTGGTGTTAGCATCATGTTATGCTTTACCTATTGAAAAATAGCAGATCTACAAGCTCATATCGCGCCACCGAGTGGCGCGATACGAGCTTGTAGGTCTGCTATTTTTGAAAAATCGAAGAACGACTGACATTTTTAGAATCTGATCTCAGGTCAGAATGGGTTCATCAGACCAGTGTGTGTCCAGTGGAAACCTGGTATGAATCTGATCTCAGGTCAGAATGGGTTAAAGAAGATTCCAAATGCTGAGTCCGCCGCACGTTTGTGATATATTTAATATTAATATATTAATATATTTCAAATTCTATGGCCATACATTATGGCAAGAGACCCCTCTGTCTTAGTCACTTAAGCTTCATATATTCGTCCTCCTATATGACAAACAGTGAAAATCGGTCATTTATTTATTAATATTTATTTTACCCATACTTGCAGTACATACATACCCCAAAATAGGGATTGAACGTGCTTATTATAATATTTCACTTTGATGCTTCTTGGACTAAGTGGCATTGAAGTCAATTATGTACATACCGTATGTATTCATTCCTGCAAATCGAGTAACTTATAGAAATAATTGCCACATTTCCTGCATGCACCATATATATATATATATATATATATATATTATTAAGCTGTCAAATTATAATTATAGTATAATTGACGTGAAGCCACACATGTTTATTATGTATCCACATTTAAGCCATTTTGGGCGGGAACACCCTTTTGGTGTTTTAAACATTATGTTATAATTTAGCTATTGAAAAATAGCAGATCTACAAGCTCATAGCGTGTCACTGAGTGGCGCGCTACGAGCTTGTAGGTCTGCTATTTTTTGAAAAATCTTTAAAACGTGGCGCAAATCATTGAATATATATATTTCAGAGCGAACATTTTTAACTCAAATCTTTCCTTCTGGGGGGCGGGGGGGGGGGGGGTCCCTGGAACTACATATTTTGAGATGGGGGTCCGTGGCCCAATAGAGATAATTCTGGGGGTCCTTGACATGAAAAAGGTTGAGCACCACTGATATAGAAACATAGGCTTTTCAGAAAAATGTTAAGATCTAGAAGCCTTTTCTTTTTTAATCGACCTCAGTCCAAAATGGGTTAAACACGTGTGGCTTTGAAGAGGATATACGTACACAACTCGCCGCGTTCCTGCATTTCTTGACATGGTCTCGAGACTAACCGTGTTCTCCACGCTCGGCGAGACACGCCTCAACGTGCTCCACACGCCAACAACACGCCAACAACACGCTGCACGGAGCTGATACACATAAACATGCAACAGGATGCTCTAATCCATTTTCACCTGAGATCAGATTCTAAAAAATGTCTTCTACATCCTCACAGTTTTATGAAAAAGCTATGTTTCTATGTCAGTCGTTCTTCGGTTTTTCAAAAATGGCAGACCTACATTTCATGTCAAAGACCCCCAAAACTAGATGTATTTGGCCGTCGACCCCCATCTGAAAAATATGTTGTTCCAGTAGCGCGCCACTCGGTGGCGCGCTATGAGCTTGTAGATCAGCTATTTTTCAATAGCTATAAAGCATAACATAATGCTAACACCAAAAGGGGTTCTCGCCCCAAAATAGGCTAATCATTCATGCAGCTTGTATAGCTCCTCTGACTTCCGTAATGAGGAGTGTGAGCGTGTGGACTTTATTGTGTTGGAAGTGTGGCGGGCGTACGCTTCGACAACATTTACTTTGCAACACGCACGCACGAGGCCTGCACGAGCAGTCGCGCATGTGCGCACACACACACACACACACACACACACACACACACACACACACACACGCACACTCCACCCTTTGCTCCCTGTCATCGCGTTCATTATGATTAGAGATGGAGGTAGAAGATACGGGCTGTTTCCATGACTCCGGCGGCTTGCAGATAATGTTGTAACTAGGGAACTGCATGTGTTCACACAACACTCCATTCTCATCTCAGCATAGAAGATGTGCTCATTGTGTCTGTTCTTAGTTCTTTCATTAGTGCTTTAACCCATTCTGGGCGGGAACCCCTTTTGGTGTTTTAAGCGTTACATTATACTTTATAGCTATTGAAAAATAGCAGACCTACAAGCTCATAGGTCTTGTAGGTCTGCTATTTTTGAAAAGTTGTGAAAATGTGGTGCAAATATTTGAATATATATTTCAGACAGAGCGAACATTGCTAACTAAAATTTTGACTTCTGGGGGGTCCCTGGAACTACATATTTTGAGATGGGGGTCCGTGGCCCAATAGAGATAATTCTGGGGGTCCTTGACATGAAAAAGGTTGAGCACCACTGACATATAGAAACATGGGTTTTTCAGAAAACTATTAGGATTTAGAGAAGCCTTTTTAAAAAAAATCAACATCAGTCCAAAAACGGTTAATGAAGGGTGAACCGCGGAGGGTAATCATTCAATGGAGCTGAAGAACAACGATGGTTCAGAACCAGGTCCAAAGTGGTCCTCATTACCGGGCCCTCCTCCTCCTCCTCCTCCCTCCAAGCCTCCATAAACAACTTCCACACGTTGGCCAGTGGCCACTGCCTGGCTTTCAGCTGTAAAATGACTACTTATAAATGAGTCATTGAAGATGAAAAAGATTGGCAATTGATATAATTTAGCTCTCTAGCTACACACAGTCGAATGTGGAGCGTTAATGCGAGTGTATACTATACACGCTCGGATTGGTTAAGCGTTTGATAAGGGTAGCTTAAGTAGAATCACTTGTGGCGCGATGAGATGACCTGAGGCCGACCTGCAACAGGGTAATTAACCAATTTTGGGGCGGGAACCCCTTTTGGTGTTAGCATTATGTTATGCTTTAGCTATTGAAAAATAGCTAAAGCATAGCTCACAGCGCGCCACCGAGTGGCGCGCTACGAGCTTGTAGGTCTGCTATTTTTGAAAAATCGAAGAACCACTGACATAGCTTTTTCAGAAAACTGTCATTTTCAAACAACCCATTCTGACCTGAGATCAGATTCTAAAAATGTCTTAACACAATCGGTGCCGGGATTCCTTCAAAATAGAAGCTTGGGGGGGCCGGGAAGACATGGCCACTTTTAATTTGTAAAGCCTCTTCTTTTCCGGAAAGAAAACAGATATTTCTTTGCTTGCTTACCTTGTGCTCTCGTTTCCATAATATCGCTAAATAATCCATCGCGTTCATATTTTGAACGAGAGGCAGTTGAGATTAAGTCATAAATGAAGAGCTTGGTACAGTATATCCATCAGATCAAAACCACGGAGAGCTAATCCCTGGATTAGGAGAGACGAGGCATTTCTTTCTGCAGCGGTAAACTATAGGAAGTGATGCCATTTTACCATGATTATTAGTGAGGACCTATTATAATGAAGATAGGTTGAAAAGTGGTGAAGTGGTCCTTTAAGACCGCTGCAACTGTTCTCTGCAACGTTATGCAGCGGCTTTGTATTGGTCTGGACTGACCATAAGAATAGTTCTGTGTTCTGTTCATTTAACAAAATTAACCCTTACATTCTCAGGCTTAAATAATTAACCTTCCAGATTTTACGGGGTCAATCCATTTTATTTTGTACACTTTCTCGTTAAAATTATAAGCCTCCGGATTTTTTACGAGTCCCTGTTTTTACAGGCTTACAGAGTAAAACGAATACTCTGGAGTTTAGCTGTGTAGTTTTACTGAGCAAACGAGGCTGCAGAGCCACCACATTATTCTTCGGTGGAATTATATTAAACCATTCTGACCTGAGATCAGATTCATACGAGGTTTCCACTGGACACACACTGGTCTGATTAACCCATTCTGACCTGAGATCAGATTCTAAAAATGTCAGTCGTTCTTCGATTTTTCTAAAATAGCAGACCTACAAGCTCGTAGAGCGCCACTCGGTGGCGCGCTATGAGCTTGTAGATCTGCTATTTTTTAAAAGCTAAAGCATAACATGATGCTAACACCAAAATGGGTTCCCGTTCAGAATGGGTTAAACCAGAAGAAGGCCTAGAGAAGATATTTACTGGAAAACGACGTAGTGTGCCAAATCACTATATAATACAGTTTGTGCTAATGAACTTTACTCACTCCACTGGGTTAGTAGGGCAACAACTCCCATGCAGTACAGTACCGGTTTACAGTCTATTTATACGGGCCTCCTTTTTTATAAAAAATGGATCTGAGAGGATTGAACTGGATCCAGGGGACAGGTCGGTGTGTGCTCTGTTCAAAAGCAAACACGTCAGGTCAGCACTACAACAGACACACAGGGGAGGTTAAACAAACAATTGGCTCACCCTCATTGGTTTAGTTGGCTTTGAACACGGCATTGTAAAGACAGAAGCTCCAATAAAACACTAATTGGGAGTCTTAGGAGCAGGTAATGAAATTCTGATTCCTGGAATAGGATTTATTGCGGTTGGATGGAGGGAGGTGCAATACTACTCCTTATACACCATGGCCTTTATATGTCTTTGTTTTCTCTCCAAAGGGGTTCTCTTAGCCAAATCAGATTACATCTCTGCTCTCCCTTACCCTCTCTCTCTATTTGTGTGAATAAAGCAAACACACCTTTAATAGAAAGCACTACAAAAAACATATACCGTAATATGTTTATTGGTAGCAGGTTTCAACAATTTAAGTTCAGTTTGAACATACCATTTCTTTCCCCATTTTCTCCCTCACCCCATCCCTCCCCCCCCACAGTTCGTCATCATTAAAACAATATATAAAAAATAACATTAATAATTGACTACAGAGTAGACATACAAAATCAGCAACCATGCACATTTGACATATGATATAAACAGTAGGACACAAAAGAAAATGTAAGCACAGATGACAAAAACAATATATATAACAAAAATAACATAAATACAATTATAAGTTGGGTTATTCGAGTTCAAAAGATAGTCACAAGTTATGTTAGAAAAGATTGCGCTGTGAATCGGAACGTTGTCATACATCACCCTCTAATAAATGATATAGTCCTTTTATAGACAGTTCCCGATATTATTTTGAGACAAGCTTTTAACCCATTTAGGTCTGACGTCAACATTTATTTCATGTCAAGGACCCCCAAAAATATATGAAATTGGCCGCTGACCCCCATCTGAAAATGTGTTGTTTCAGGGACCACCTCCCATGAGAAGCAAAGATTTGAGTTAAAAACGTTCGCTCTGAAAGAGTATATATTCAAAGCTTTGCACCACATGTTCATGATTTTTCAAAAATAACAGAACTACAAGCTTATAGCGCGCCACTCGGTGGCGCGCTACGAGCTTGCAGATCTGCTATTTTTCAATAGCTAAATTATAACATAATGTTTAAAACACCAAATGGGGTTCCCGCCCAAAAAGGGTTAATTAGTATGAGAGGGACACTTCAGCTGGTATAAGACTAAATCCACACTGAGAGTACCTCAACCCAAGGCTGCATCATTATCCTTTGAGAAGTTCATACTTTCATACCCTTTTTCTGCTGACGTCTCTGCCATCAGAGACGGAGCCCATGCACCTTATTTTTTTTATCTTTTTTCAAGCTACACTACACTATTACGTACTGTAACTGTAACTGTACCCCCACAGACTCCTGCTATTTAGAGGCAATAAGTAACGAGCTCAGCCAGCACTGGCAGATCTTGTGATTTGTGTCGTTGTGGAGATTTGTGGCGTGTGTCCTTACAATGCACATTTGCATTTGTTGCAGTTTCATGTTCCGCAGTATGATTTTTGAGGAAATGTACTGTACTGTACTGTGTGCATGTCTGTGTACATGTGCAATAATTGTGTGCGCGTGTGCGTCAGAGTGAAAGAGGCAGAGATGGAGTCAAATGAAAGGAAGTGATTGAGTATACACAAATAGGGGAAGTGCTATATGGAAAAGAAGTGTGTGAGTGAGGGATGGATGCAAGTGTGAAATCGTCTAGCAGACGGTACAATTTAGGCATTTAGCAGACGCTCTTAATCCAGAGTGACTTACATTAAGCAAAAACAAAAGCATGGCATACATCACATATATAAAAAGTAGTTATCATGAATCATGTATAAACTAAGAACGTAACAGTGGAGTATGTAAACTATACCTATACCTATATATTATACATGTGTACTATAAAGTGCTATGACTACATAAAATGCAATTCTAGTGCTGTCTACGTAACCAGCTATAAGTCTGTCTAAAATACTATCCAAGTCTACATAAAGTGCTATCTAAGGGGCTAGGGCAAGTGCGGAAGATTGGGAGTGAGTCAGTGGATGGAATTGGCCCAGTGAGTGTGTAGTGAGCCTCGGGATAATTAACAAATTAATGAAAGTATCCATTCTCTGTCGATTTTAACCAGGTGAGTCCCGTCACATGTGATTATTCCTGAAGACGCTTCTTTTCTTTGTCCTCCAAGTTCTCTTCTCTTGATAGTTGATACCGGTCTTAAGTCCTCATGCTCGCTCGCTCGAGTCCTGAGCTGTATTATCCCATTTTGGGCTGGGAACCCCTTTTGGTTGTTTTAAACATCATGTTATCCTTTTTAGTTGTTGGAAAAATAGCAGATCTACAAGCTCATTGCGCGGCACCGAGTGCCGCGCTACGAGCTTGTATAGGTCTGCTATTTTTAGAAAAATCGTGAAAATGTGGCTACAAATCTTTGAATATATATTCTTTCAGAGTGAAAGTTTTCAACTCAAATCTTTGCTTCTGGGTGCAGGGGTCCCTGGAACAACATATTTTCAGATGGGGGGGGGAGGGGGGTGGGGGGGTCAGCGGTCAATTTCATATATTTGTGGGGGTCCTACTGTATATATGAACCACTGATATAGAAACATAGGGCTGTATTTTGCGTGTCTTAAGTACCAGGTCTTATTCCCTATAACTTGAGTAAACTAAAGACCTGGAGGCGGCGTGATCAATGCCATTTGGCTATTCTGAGTGGCCAAAGAGCATTGATCACGCCTCCAGTTCTTTACTTTACTCAAGTTATAGGGAATAAGACCTGGTACTTAAGACACGCAAAATACAGCCCTATAGGGTTTTCAGGATTTTAGAAGGCATCTGTAGAATCGTTTTCCCAGCAGGTCTAAATGGGTTAAGTCCTCATTCTCACCTTTTGTCCTTAACCCATTCTGACCTGAGATCAGATTCATATGAGGTTTCCACTGGACACACACTGGGTCTGATTAACCCATTCTGACCTGAGATCAGATTCTAAAAATGTCAGTCGTTCTTCGATTTTTCTCAAAAATAGCAGACCTACAAGCTCGTAGCGCGCCACTCGGTGGCGCGCTATGAGCTTGTAGATCTGCTATTTTTCAATAGCTAAAGCACGACATGATGCTAACACCAAACTGAGTTCCCGTTCAGAATGGGTTAAGCCATGGATCACTGTATTATAATTGTAACGCTACTTACTACACCCAGCCTGTATCTGAGGAGAAGCTCTTATAAATATGCAGAGCAGCTAGCTCCTCGACGATGATGATAGAACTCCCGTCAGGGGGAATTGCAAGGTAAGAGGAACTTCCTCCGGAATGACCTCCCAGATGAAGACGAATCCTGATGGCTTTCCCTAATTGACCGTTGGCAGGCGGGCAGGAATCACCTCCAGGAAGGTTTAGTCGCTGCCAGCAAAGAAGAAGCCACTGCAGAGCTCTTAGCTTAACGCGTTTAGGGCGGGAACCCCTTTTTGGTGTTATAGCATTATGATATGCTTTAGCTGTTGAAAAATAGCAGATCTACAAGCTCGTAGCGCGCCACCGAGTGGCGTGCTATGTATGAGCTTGTAGGTCTGCTATTTTTGAAAAGTCGTGAACATGTGGTGCAAATCATTGAATATATATTTCAGAGTGAACGTTTAAAACTCTAATCTTTGATTCTGGGGAGGTCTCCTGGAACAACATATTTTCAGATGGGGGTCGGTGTGCCAATTACATATAATTGTTGGGTTCCTTGACATGAAATATTGAAAACGACCACCGACACAGAAACATGAGGTTTTTTCAGAAAACAGTCATGATTGTAGAAGACATTTTTTTAGAATCTGATCCCAGGTCTGAATGGGTTAAGGGTGTTAGTGTTTATATTGGATGGCATGGTGTTACCCCAAGACCAGCCTTTAGCACACCCATCCATCCCGCTACTCGTCTGAAATGTATACGAGATGGGCAGGCCTGGGCGTGTTCTGAAAAATGTCCGCTCGGCCCCTTTTTCATTTTTCAAGCTCATGACAAGCTTTGCAAAGCATAGCGAGAGAGAAATCTGCATAATGCCACTTGGATAAATGTGTGGCATTATATTCTCTTGTAGGAGAATCCTCGTTGCATGTAATGTACACTGAGGAATGGAGCCGATTGGTGCGCGGTGTGTCTGAGGAGCAAAACAGCTGCTGTTAACCCATTCTGACCTGAGATCTGATTCATAAGAGGTTTCCACTGGACACACACTGGTCTGATTAACCCATTCTGACCTGAGATCAGATTCATAAGAGGTTTCCACTGGACACACACACTGGTCTGATTAACCCATTCTGACCTGAGATCAGATTCTAAAAAATGTCAGTCGTTCTTCGATTTTTTCAAAAATAGCAGACCTACAAGCTCGTAGCGCGCCACTCGGTGGCGCGCTACGAGCTTGTAGATCTGCTATTTTTCAATAGCTAAAGCATAACATGATGCTAACACCACAATGGGTTCCCGTTCAGAATGGGTTAAAATGCAGAAAAGTGTTTTTCAACCCTCCGATAAAATGAATTATTCACAGTATTTTGTTTCCTCAAAACACTGGATGTTTTGTGTGTTCTAGCTCGTCTGTGGAAATATTTGTTTGAAAAGATAAAATCATAGATCATAGATAAAAAAATATATAAAAAAGGTAACAAACAAACATTCCTGAGCACGACGTGACCTCTTCTATTGTAGGCAGGATATCATTTATTGTTCATGAATTTATTCCAAACTCTAAAAGCCACTAAGAGCCTCTTTCCATGTGGCCACTTATGATTCTAGAAATATGATTAGATATGTGGGTGGAATTGCGTTGTTAGTAATAATTGCAGTTTAGGTCCAAGATTATTTCCTGTCATCTACAGTACTGATATTCTCACACACAGATAGATAAACATCAGATAAACCTGATGTTTGTTAACCTATTTTGGACTGCGGTCGATGTTTCTATGCGAGTTGTGCTCAACCTTTTTCATGTCAAGGACCCCCAGAATTATCTCTATTGGACCACGGACCCCCATCTGAAAATATGTAATTCCAGGGACCCCCCCAGAAGCAAGTATTTTAGTAAAAAATGTTCGCTCTGAAATATATATTCAATGATTTGCGCCACATTATAACGATTTTTCAAAAATAGCAGACCTACAAGCTCGTAGCGCGCCACTCGGTGGCGCGCTACGAGCTTGTAGATCTGCTATTTTTCAATAACATAATGTTTTAAAACACCAAAAAGGGTTCCTGCCCAGAATGGGTCAAGTGTGAAAAGGGTCTATATTCTTTAAGGCATGTGTTTTAAGGTCTTTGTTGTAATGTAGCCTGTGTATAAATTAATTAATACTGACACTAATTCCAGCACCGAAGCAGAGAATAATATTCCTGAGGCACAGTTTCAAAATTCCGTCTAGTCAGCGGATCGTTGCTTCTCTCCGTTGCTTCCCACAGTGAACTTCACAGGACGTCATAAAGTATACCCACACATTACTGTACGTACTGTACCTATAGACCACATTCCCAAGGGCTCTATGCTATAGCAGGCACGGATAGTTCTTATAAATGTGCGCTATTTCCGAACGCGCCCAGAGGGTTGTCAGTGGGTGCTTCAGTTCAGCCCTCAAGCACTCCCGGACTATAGTAACTATAGGGCTGAGGCTCCTTCCTGTTTTCACTGTACACTTACTACTGTAAATGTCTTTGCCGAAAGTATAGCCGATATACAGTACAACCGCACAGTATATACGTTGCATTGCGACGAATGTTGGCCCCAAAATCGGAACGCTATAATAGGGTTAGAGTTGGGGTTTAGGCAATGGCCTCAGAGTACATAGAGTTACGTGAAGTTGCTCATATAATCGGAATCGGCTTTATTGTCACAGTATCACAGTTTTACAAGTGGAAAAAGTGGGTGGAATTAGTTTTTCTGCATATTTCCCCATCTTATCATTTTTCTAAGAAAACAAAGCAAGGGAACATAAGAGTCATATAGTCATGGATATACATAGACCAGAGCCATAGAGTATAACAGAGTTACTGTAGGTTCAGACCAGAGCCATAGAGTATAACAGAGTTACTGTATAGGACAACTCCGTTCAGTCCAATGAGTCCAGGCTCTTCTTCTACATAGACATCTATTGGTTTGTACCCCATTTGAAGGCTTCAAATGGGGACAACCAGGAGGTTTACGGAATGCATTGGTGATTTGGAGTCTATATGGGGCTCGCACGAGTACATGAACCATGTGACCAGGTTGTTTTCTGCCCCCTCAATGTCGCAACTCTGTCCTAGGCCTCGTTCACACCTAAAAGACACCTGTCTTGTCTGTGTCTTGTGTCTTGTCCGTGTTTAATGGCCGCCCCCAATGCATTCCCAATGGAAGTCACATGGTTTGACCAAACATTTTTGTTTGATGGCTATGTTCTGACGCCCTTCCCGACATTTTTTTTCACATTTTTCATCTTTTCATCATGAAAACAACACTACTGCGAATTCACTGATGGCATAGGCCTATACTGTATATGGTAGTAATAATATGATCAATTAATATGGATTTAGAGCTCAGTGATTCAATGCTCCAGTTATAAGATTCAGAACAATACAGTACAGTACAGTAGTAGGACACGGTGAAACTTTTTTACTGAACGCAAAGCAAAGGTTTTGTCTTTTTTTTGCTGAAATCACAGAGACTACTGGAATGTAACCCTGGAAAGAGATTCTGCCTTCTCCTGCCTTTTTATGAATGTGCTGTGCTTTTGTTTTTAAATTGTACCTTCTCATGCACTCACGCATAAATGTGATCCATCCATTAAATATTTAAATCATGAACATTTAATGCACCGTTCCCAGGAATGCAAATCAAATACAGCATTTCTTTTAATAGTGCAGATATACGATATCGTGACTGTTGAGCAGGAAAACGTCTATTAGTCACTTTGCTCACTCTATTCCACCAGAAAAATTAGGAAGGCAAATAAAATCATTGCAGACAACTCCCATCCTGCACATCACCTCTTCAATCTCCTCCCATCAGGCAGGAGATATAGAAGTATCCAGAGCTCAACATGTCGCTTCAGGGATAGCACTTACCCCGTAGCCATTAGACATCTGAACTCCTAGTATATGCATATAGCACTTTAAAAAACTGAATGTAATTTCCTATGCTGCTGGTTTTAGTTTTTGTATTGTACTGTCCTTCTTGTTTGTGTATCTATGGTTGTCTGTACGTGTTGAGTATGAACCAAGACAAATTCCTATCAACTTGTTGACATGGCAAATATTATTGAATCTTGAATCTAGTCCAGGGGCCAATAGGGATATTTTCAGACAAGGTTATACCACCTAAGCCGGTGACCGTACATTTTTGGTATCTTTGTCTTCCTACTGTACATGTCTCTAGTTTATATTTTGGTACGATAACCCTTCCATTTTAGTAGCTTAATGCCAGTTATCTTTAAACAAACCTACCCCGTGATGTGTGTATTTCCTTTATATGGCTTCTAGACAATACATTTCGGTAACCAGTAACCAGTGGTCTTATAAAGAGTTGATCCTAAGGTCATTTTCTGAGTAGAATCCATTTCTGCTCATGACTTTTCTGTATTTTCCATATTTAATTAGATCATTGGCATCTTTGAACATATTAGTGGAAATAATCGCACGATCAATCAAATTAAAGTTGAATATGTTCAAAAAGTATAACACACACTTGGAAACAGATGCTAGAGAAATTTCTGTGGCATTCTGGCAAAAACCATTAGGCAGAGAATGGCAAAAGCAGCTAATATAGCATATTTGACCAACAATTTTACCACATGGTCAACTTTATGATGTAAATAGATTGTAGATCAGTTTTCACAAGTTTTGCCTCTTTCTTACATTATTTGATATTTGGGCCAATGTTTTTTCTTTAGGTATTTAGGACAAAGCGTCTGTGTGGATGTGATGATTATAGTTGTTAAACACATGTCAGTTTAATCATCAAATTCAAGGATTTGATGATTTCTGTATAATTATGGTGTTTTCATTTTATTGTCAGTGATTCAAGGTTCATAGTCTACCTCATCCCGTGGTTTTATGAAAGTAATTCACATCAACAGAAATTAATATTTAACATATACTGACCTCTGCTAACCATCATACAACTATATAATGTCATAAAGAGATTCATTCATCCAACGTGATTATTACATTTTAGGATATTGTGTACAACAGTGTAAAAGTATAATTCATTGCTGTTGGAAGGAAACCACCTAACTCCATTTTTTTTTAACGTTTTTGATTATTATTTTTTGCATAAATCAGTGCTATTGAACACCCTTTACGTTTGTGTGTTGTTTAGAAAATATTGAACCAATGAAAAGTACTAAACCTCTTAACTCCATTGGACCCTCAAGCTGTCTGCTTATATTATAACTTTCCCCACCTCTCCTCCCCTCTCATGCAACAAATTGACAATATATAAAGTCACAACACCAACTTTGATGAGGCATTATTGCTTTGTTTTCAAAATGTACGGTTTTCTTCATTTCCTGATAAATGTATATTTTTCATTTCCTGACCAAAAAAATGAACATTTTGGAGTTAGGTGGTTTCTTCCTGACAGCAGAGATATAATAGTGTACATTTTATGGTAAAGTATCTCAATTCCTCAACATGATTACTACTGAGATAATTTAATTTCTACATGAATCTAATAATAAGTTACTTTAAAAATCATTCAAATAATCCTGATAAGTATTATTACATTCTATTGAAAAGTGACAGACAGACAATGAAAACTTTTGATTATTGACAATAGGCAGTGGAACTAATCCATAACCTGACATCATCATGTTTAACTACATGTACGTGGTTCCAGAGTCACACAGTCTCACACTGACCTTCCATGGCAACACCTTCAGAGGAAGAGTCTGGTTAGTGCTAATGTATGGAAACAGGGTGCCAGTGAAGGTGTGTGTGACGGTGTGTATGTGTGTGTCGGTGTCGGGATCAGAGAAGGACAGCGTTCCTTCGCTCCAGTCCAGCTGGACTCTGATCTTCTTGGGGTTCTGCTTCAGTGAGAGAACAGTGGCCGACCCTGAGGAGGAGAACGCCTGGTATTTACCTTCATAGAACCATATGGTCCAACGTTGACCCCATCTGTTTCCTTTCCTCCGATAAGACTCCGCTAACACACCCAGTGACCAGCTCGTATTGTCTCCAACCTCGACGTCCCAGCTGTGAGTCCCCGAGCTGAAGCCCTCGGAACCCACGACACGGCACAGGCAGTCGGACCTCTCTGGGTTGTCGGGAAGCTCATGCTGTGCATCTCCATATCTCACGCTGGTCAGATCGTCAGACAGGATGAGTTTCGGAAAGGCCGTGTTGGGGTCCAGAAAGACGGGAGTGTAGGAGACGATGTCCTTCATCTTGTCCCAGACTCTGAAGGCCAGGTTGCCCAGGTGTTTGGCCTCGTCTATCAGTGCTCCTGAGACCGGCTGTGGGTCGTGCAGTCCTGCAGTGAGCTGGACTCTTTCCACTGTGGTCTTGTAGTTCTGCAGGAATGAGACGTGTTCGGCTCTCAGCTCCTCCTCGATGGCTCCGATCGTGTCTGAAATGGTTGATATGTCTCTGTTCAGACCCTCCATCTTCTCCCGCATCATCTGACTCTTCTGCTGCTCTTCCTCCCTCAGTGCAGTGATCCTGGCCTCCTCTTCATCACGTAGAAACCGATGCATCTTCCTGAACTGTTCCTTCATCTGCGTCTCGGTGTGCCGGGCCCGGACCTTGATGTGTTCCGCCGTCTGGTCGTAGTTTGTTTTGACGTCATTCAAAAGCTTCAGTTTGTCCCGTAAAGGCTTCAGCGACGTCTGGACTTCCTCCTTGCGTTCCGGAGCTGCCTCATCGATGGGTCTGAAAATGTGGTATTGTGGTATTGTGTAAACGTGTATTTTAGAATCTGGACACACGGCGTGTCTTTTAGAATCTCGACACACGACACACGCTGGCTGTTGACATTCCAGGCAGAACAGTTTGAGTTTCTCATCGGCGTGCAGACTGCAGAGAACCCCAGACCCAGTTGAAGCTCTCTGATGTCTCTCCTGTACGAAGGCCTCACACAGGTTCTTCAGAGCCAGGTGATGAGGTGGATCATCAATTGAGTGTCTCTTCTTACAAACGGGACATTCCTTTGTTTCCTTCGTCCCCCACCATTCCTGCAGACAGGCTTTACAGAAGCTGTGGTTACACGGCAGGAGAACGGGATCTTTAAAGATGTCACAACACACGGGACAGGAATAATCCGCTTCTGGGCGAGATGCACTGGAAGCCATTTTGTGTCAGAGTTTAGCTACTCTGCTAGAGACAGGAAATGCAGTCAGTGGTGGTAACGCTCCTTTTAGAATTATTCTACTGAAGTTTACTTTCACTGTGAAAGTGTTCTTTTGTTAAAGTCCATTCAGCTAAAGGTAGTTCCAGTGGTCTGGGTCAGTATTCCCTCCTCTAGCTGTGGATGGAAAGACAGTCTGTCCTCCTCACTGGAATCTGTGTTTGATCTGTCGTCTCAGATCAGACTGGCAAGAGGTGGAGCTTTGAGACACTATAGACATAAACAAAACATAACAAAGCTCACTCTCTCTCTGTCACACATGGCACCTCCTACACACACACACACACACACACACACACACACACACACACACACACACACACACACACACACACACACACACCTCGTGCAGCTATTCATAGTAAACTGTGACCTACAGTCACAATAAAAAGTTATGTTTTTTTATTGTCTCAGACTGAACTTTGACTGTAGCCTACTTTTGAAGTAATTTACAATGTAAAACAGAAACAGTCCTGCATGCTCATCAGGGGCAGTCGAGGTTCTTTGTTTTCTGTACAGTGGTTTTCAAAGTTTCTGTGCCCAAACAGCAGAACCAATGAGCAAACTACTCTAGGGCAGGTATAGAATTGGACCCTGTGTTGGGAAATGTACAGTACGTGCACAAAGTACTGATATAATAAAGGTTTTGTATTGCTGTATGTTTAATGTGGGCTTGTCTCTCCTGGAGAAGTTTCAAGGCACACCAGTGTTCCTCAACACTGGTGACAACACTAGACAACAAACACTAACATCTCATGTTGCTGTCCAGAAGAAACCACCTTTTTAGTTTTTATTTATTTATTTCTGCCATTGAACACCCTTCATATTTCATATTTGTAGTTGTAAGTGAACAATGTGACACCGTATGTGGATTCATAGCACAGATGGAGCTACCTGTAAAAGAGCGTACCATTTGAGCCAAGTTGGTATTGTGTCACTAGGAGAGGTAAATATTACTACCTGTAACGGAGCGTACCATTTGAGTCAAGTTGGTATTGTGTCACTAGGAGAGGTAAATATTACTACCTGTAACATAGCGTACCATTTGAGTCAAGTTGGTATTGTGTCACTAGGAGAGGTAAATATTACTACCTGTAACAGAGCGTACCATTTGAGTCAAGTTGGTATTGTGTCACTAGGAGAGGTAAATATTACTACCTGTAACAGAGCGTACCATTTGAGTCAAGTTGGTATTGTGTCACTAGGAGAGGTAAATATTACTACCTGTAACAGAGCGTACCATTTGAGTCAAGTTGGTATTGTGTCACTAGGAGAGGTAAATATTACTACCTGAAACAGAGCGTACCATTTGAGTCAAGTTGGTATTGTGTCACTAGGAGAGGTAAATATTACTACCTGAAACAGAGCGTACCATTTGAGTCAAGTTGGTATTGTGTCACTAGGAGAGGTAAATATTACTACCTGTAACAGAGCGTACCATTTGAGTTAAGTTGGTATTGTGTCACTAGGAGAGGTAAATATTACTACCTGTAACAGAGCGTACCATTTGAGTCAAGTTGTTATTGTGTCACTAGAGGTAAATATTACTACCTGTAACAGAGCGTACCATTTGAGTCAAGTTGGTATTGTGTCACTAGGAGAGGTAAATATTACTACCTGTAACAGGGCGTACCATTTGAGTTAAGTTGGTATTGTGTCACTAGGAGAGGTAAACATTACTACCTGAAACAGAGAGTACCATTTGAGTCAAGTTGGTATTGTGTCACTAGGAGAGATAAATATTACTACCTGTAACAGGGCGTACCATTTGAGTCAAGTTGGTATTGTGTCACTAGGAGAGGTAAATATTACTACCTGTAACAGAGCGTACCATTTGAGTCAAGTTGGTATTGTGTCACTATAGGAGAGGTAAATATTACTACCTGTAACAGAGTGTACCATTTGAGTCAAGTTGGTATTGTGTCACTAGGAGAGGTAAATATTACTGATAATGAAATGTACTCAGAGCCGGAACTCTTTGTTCCATCTTGATGTCAGTTGTGTTAGATAGTAGATATTATGCGCTGTAGAGGCTCTGTGTTCAATGCCGCTGTGCTTTAAAAATGGGTGCCATCAAATAAGTAGATTGATTGATTAGATTGAGGTCAAAAACCCAAACAAGGGATTTTCCTCTGAAGACAAGTACACTTTATCCTCACTTTATTGTGAGGGACATTTTCATTCTGAGCATGTCAGAATCCAATGTATTTCTTCCCCTCTTTCATGAATAATGTTTAGTAGTTGCTGCACTTATCTTAGTTTTGCACGATTTCAGATTCTCAACTTTCGACCTTCGTTTGATTACACGTCACTTCATACTGCTGGCAAAGTCATCAGTCGGAAATGAAGATGCTGAATTTATGCGTAATTCAACTATATCTCCGCCGCCTCTAACACATTCTGGGCGGGAACCCCTGTTGGTGTTTTAAGCATTATCTTATACTTTAGCTATTGAAAAATAGCAGATCTACAAGCTCATAGCGCGCCACCGAGTGGCGCGCTACGAGCTTGTAGGTCTGCTGTTTTTGAAAAGTCATGAAAATGTGGCGCAAATCATTGAATATATATTTCAGAGCGAACATTTTTAACTAAAATATTGGCTTCTGGGGGGGTCCCTGGAACTACATATTTTGAGATGGGGGTCCGTGGCCCAATAGAGATCATTCTGGGGGTCCTTGACATGAAAAAGGTTGAGCACCACTGACATAGAAACATGTTTTTTCAGAAAAATGTTAGGATTTAGAATCCTTTTTTGTATCGACCTCAGTCCAAAATGGGCTAAAGGGGAAGCCTCTCTCCAGGCAGGAGTGGAAGCTGACAGCTTCATGGATTGTAATTGTAAACAATGACTGCTCCAGCATTTTATTAAGCTCAAAGCAGTGAACATTGAGAGTACGTCTTGGTTGAATTATTGAGGCTGATTTCCCCTGTCACTTTACATGTGCCATGTACTGTACTTACAGTAAATAAAGGTCCATTTATAAGGTTGAGTTACGCCTTTAACCCATTCAGGGCGGGAACCCCTTTTGGTGTTTTAAGCTTCATGTGTTATACTTGTAGCTATTGAAAAATATCTAAAGTAGCTATCTGTTATTTTTGAAAAATCGTGAAAATGTGGCGCAAATTTGGAATATATATTCTTTCAGAGCGGACATTTTTTAACTCAAATCTTTGCTTCTGGGACAACATATTTTGAGAGGGGTTTGGAGGCCATATCATTTCTGGGGTCTTGAGCACAAACTGACATTAGAAACATAGGCTTTATCAGAAAACTGTCATGATTTAGAACACATTTTGTAGAAATTCAATTTCAGGTCTAAATGGGTTAAACAAGTCGTACTGCGAGTCTGCCACACATTAATGAGCTATTTGCGGCTATTTTTGGTGCGCGACGCAGCACACACACAACCAAGCATAAATCAGGCTTAATCCATTCTGGGCAGGAACCCCTTTTGGTGTTAGCATTATGTTATGCTTTAGCTATTGAAAAATAGCAGATCTACAAGCTCGTAGGGTCTGCTATTTTTTTTTAAATCAACGAACGACTGACATAGAAACATAGCTTTTTCAGAAAACTGTCAGGATGTAGAAGACATTTTTTAGAATCTGATCTCCGGTCAGAATGAAAACTGTCAGGATGTAGAAGACATTTTTTAGAATCTGATCTCAGGTCAGAATGCGTTAATGTGCGAGAGGAGATAGAAGCTCTGGAGCGGATTATTAGTGTAAAGGAGGACACAAGCAGTTACATTGTTGGAGTTGTTAATTTATATAAATTAGTCCTAGTCATTTTAGTCTCGCTGTCGGTGGTGGGGACACAATGTCTTCAAACGTACATTTAGCAGGAGCTGCATGGGGATTTGCTGTGCAGTACTTCATGCACAGATTGCACGCTATAGATTTTGGTGACCCCCATAGGACCTTTTCCCCCATAGGGGACACCTTTAAGACACGACTTTGCACCAGATGTCACAAAATCCTTTTTGACCAGATTGCCATGCACATTAATTCTCCCTGGAGAATGAACACCTTTTTTTTGGTGACTCATTTCCTTTCTTTGTTGGGGAACCTGCAGGCACAAATACCAACATTGGAACTTAAGCCCTTTTAGTGTTAGTATTATGTTATGCTTTAGCTATTGAAAAATAGCAGATCTACAAGCTCATAGCGCGCCACCGAGTGGCGAACTACGAGCTTGTAGGTCTGCTATTTTTGAAAAATCGAAGAACGACTGACACAGAAACATGGCTTTTTCTGAAAACTGTTAGGATGTAGAAGACATTTTTAGAATCTGATCTCAGGTCAAAATGGGTTTCTCTCCCCCCCATTGATTGAATACTTTATTAACACTATTATTAACAGTACAGGTCAGTACAGTCAAAGGTTATGCTAAAACTATAATAACACAAAAAAACCCAAGGCTTGTGTTTCCATTGTAGTCCATTCTGCTCAATTCATCAGTAAGATACAGTATATAATACATACAATACAGTGCCGTCTCTATTGGGGGGCATTGCATATATACGTTATATATATTATTGTAAATATATACATGTTCAAATTAATTGAATAGTTAATGGCACCCACAGCGTCCCGAGCGGGAGTCGAACCCAGGACCTTCTAGCTCGCTGTGAGGCGACAGCACTACCGACTCTGCCACCGTGCCCCAATTTTGGGGGTCATTGACCTGAAAAAGTTTGAACACTAATATCGCAACTAAACTCAGAAAACTGATTTAGAAGACGCTTGTATAGAATTGACCTCAGGCCTTAATAAGATGAAGGAAAATGTCACCAAGCAGCAAACAGCTGACTGCATGTGCTCTTTCATGAACAAGCCAGAAAGCTTTTGATGATCAATTTCTTTATTATTAATCTGACAGACTGTCGGAGTCAGCTGGTGGAGTCTGAAAACACAGGGACAGGTAATGCAGCCCATTAATCACTTAATTCCTTCGTCATATGTCAAATAGTGAAAGTCGCAATGCGCAAATCACGATGCTTCAGGACCTCGTAGAGCTACTGAACTTTTTGCTTCCTTTATTTATTGTCTCCACCAGGCCGAAGGCACGGGGAGAGAGTATGTTTAGTTGTCTCCACCAGGCCGAAGGCATGGGGAGAGAGTATGTTTAGTTGTCTCCACCAGGCCGAAGGCATGGGGAGAGAGTATGTTTAGTTGTCTCCACCAGGCCGAAGGCATGGGGAGAGAGTATGTTTAGTTGTCTCCACCAGGCCGAAGGCATGGGGAGAGAGTATGTTTAGTTGTCTCCACCAGGCCGAAGGCATGGGGAGAGAGTATGTTTAGTTGTCTCCACCAGGCCGAAGGCATGGGCAGAGAGTATGTTTAGTTGTCTCCACCAGGCCGAAGGCACGGGGAGAGAGTATGTTTAGTTGTCTCCACCAGGCCGAAGGCACGGGGAGAGAGTATGTTTAGTTGTTTCCACCAGGCCGAAGGCACGGGGAGAGAGTATGTTTAGTTGTCTCCACCAGGCCGAAGGCATGGGGAGAGAGTATGTTTAGTTGTCTCCACCAGGCCGAAGGCATGGGGAGAGAGTATGTTTAGTTGTCTCCACCAGGCCGAAGGCATGGGGAGAGAGTATGTTTAGTTGTCTCCACCAGGCCGAAGACATGGGGAGAGAGTATATGTTTAGTTGTCTCCACCAGGCCGAAGGCATGGGCAGAGAGTATGTTTTGTTGTCTCCACCAGGCCGAAGGCACGGGGAGAGAGTATGTTTAGTTGTCTCCACCAGGCCGAAGGCATGGGGAGAGAGTATGTTTAGTTGTCTCCACCAGGCCGAAGGCACGGGGAGAGAGTATGTTTAGTTGTCTCCACCAGGCCGAAGGCACGGGGAGAGAGTATGTTTAGTTGTCTCCACCAGGCCGAAGGCACGGGGAGAGAGTATGTTTAGTTGTCTCCACCAGGCCGAAGGCATGGGGAGAGAGTATGTTTAGTTGTCTCCACCAGGCCGAAGGCATGGGGAGAGAGTATGTTTAGTTGTCTCTAACAGGACGAAGGCATGGGGAGAGAGTATGTTTAGTTGTCTCCACCAGGCCGAAGGCATGGGGAGAGAGTATGTTTAGTTGTCTCCACCAGGCCGAAGGCATGGGGAGAGAGTATGTTTAGTTGTCTCCACCAGGTCGAAGGCATGGGGAGAGAGTATGTTTAGTTGTCTCCACCAGGCCGAAGGCATGGGGAGAGAGTATGTTTAGTTGTCTCCACCAGGCCGAAGGCATGGGCAGAGAGTATGTTTAGTTGTCTCCACCAGGCCGAAGGCATGGGGAGAGAGTATGTTTAGTTGTCTCCACCAGGCCGAAGGCACGGGGAGAGAGTATGTTTAGTTGTCTCCACCAGGCCGAAGGCATGGGCAGAGAGTATGTTTAGTTGTCTCCACCAGGCCGAAGGCATGGGGAGAGAGTATGTTTAGTTGTCTCCACCAGGCCGAAGGCATGGGGAGAGAGTATGTTTAGTTGTCTCCACCAGGCCGAAGGCATGGGGAGAGAGTATGTTTAGTTGTCTCCACCAGGCCGAAGGCATGGGCAGAGAGTATGTTTAGTTGTCTCCACCAGGCCGAAGGCATGGGGAGAGAGTATGTTTAGTTGTCTCCACCAGGCCGAAGGCATGGGGAGAGAGTATGTTTAGTTGTCTCCACCAGGCCGAAGGCATGGGGAGAGAGTATGTTTTACACTCCGTCCGTGTGTCCGTCCGTCCGTCTGTTAACAGCAAATCTCCGGCAACGCTAACCTGGTTGATGGCAAACTTCTGCCACAATTTCTCCAGAATGGCCTGTTATAGCGACACCATGAGGCAGATTTACAACATTTTTACCTATAACTGCACCAATCTGCGTGAAACGTTGCATACACACTCAAGGATTTTTTTTGTTATTACTCCTCCCGCAAATCGTTACACAGTATCTCTATAGTCGGTCATGTGCTCAAGATGGATCTGTCCGATATTTCACATTCCATCCTAATTGGCTTGGCCTCCAAGGTTTGCAGGATTGGCTCTATTTTGAACAAAAATCCTCAAATCATGAATGCAGCTTGCAATTTACCTAAATCCTTTCACGCACTTTTCTACTAGGCTGAGGAATACATCCAACCCTTTTCACATTGGCCTGTTATGGCACAGGGCTGGACTGGGACAAAGATTCGACCCAGGCATTTTGGTGTGAATTTGGCCCAGACCTTGTATAACCTCACCTGACCTGGTTCAGTGTGTTGCAGACTAGAGTGATAAGGAGCGCTGCTCTGCTGCTTAAATTGATATGACCTAGATAATAATATGCCATATGCGCAACTGACTGGTAAGATAATTAGTTATTTGGCAGCAGCTGTGAGAAATACCAATAGTATAAACATAAAAGGCTTTCATATTTCACCCCACTCTTACATCTCGGGGTGTTAAATTTCAATTATTTAATACTTATTGAAGGCCAAAATAAACATGAATTGATTGATAATGTTCGCACAGGGCCTCGCATTTTTCCCCAGACGCCTCTGGGAATAGGGAAGGTTTAATGTCCAGTACAGTAGTTAATAGTTCAACATTGTGGCTGACGTACAGTAGTTTGCAGAGAAACTGCACAGACTGGAAGCCGGAAAACCATTTGCACTGAAGAAAAGATCACAGAACTGGTATTTTCACCTGCTGGACATCATTACCAGATAAACTCAGCCGTCTCAGCCATACAGGCATTGGGCTTTGCTGACTGTCTTCGGATCAACTTTTATCTCCGTGAGCAGAGATACTCTCTCTCTCGCGCACACACACACACACACACACACACACACACACACACACACACACACACACACACACACACACACACACACACACACACACACACACACAGGAAGAATGTGCTCTTCTGCCCCTCCCGGAGTGATTTGACAACCTTGTGCTCAGTTGCTGAAAGAACAGTGGCAGCTTGCCCGGAATCAATCACTCTTCCAACTTCAGAACACCATCACACCGTCAGAACAGATCCACTGATGCCATGGCTCTGCCCACTGTCATCTCGCACAAGCAGCTGAAGGGATGAATATGTCCTGTATATACGTTACAGTATATGCTGTTCATGGACTACAGCTCGGCATTCAACACCACCACTGTCCCGAGCAAAGCTGTATACACCCCAAGCATGTGCGACTGCCACTGGATACTAGCCCATTTTGACCTGAGATCAGATTCTAAAAAATGTTCTTCTACATCCTGACTGTTTTCAGAAAAAGCTATGTTTCTATATATGTCAGTCGTTCTTCGATTTTTTTCAAAAATAGCAGACCTACAAGCTCGTAGCGCGCCACTCGGTGGCGCGCTATGAGCTTGTAGATCTGCTATTTTTCAATAGCTAAAGCACAACATAATGCTATAACACCAAAAGGGGTTCCCACCGCCCAGAATGGGCTAGACTGTCCTGTCAAAACCTGACATCAGGTACAGTATAGTGAGAATGGCCCCAACATCACTCTGACCTCCTGCATGCACTCCTACACTGACTGGAGTACCCCAGGGATGCGTGCCGAGGGCCTCTCCTCCTCTCTACTCCCTGTACACACGCACGAGTGCACATGCAGCCACACATAACTCCCAACACCGTCTTCAAGCACGTGAACGGCACGACAACGATAGGTGGGATTGTCTACATTTAACAGGGGTGCCCAAAAGGTAGATCGCAATCTAGATCACACAGGCTGTGCAGGTAGATCACATGACATGCCCCTAAAGAATATTTAATTTAAATATAAAATGAAAAAAATTGCATCTGCCACTTGAATTAATTAAGTTGACTTGATTGATTGACTGACGTAAAAAAAAGTGCCTGTCAGCTCAAACCCATAATGCAATACTTTGTTTTCAAGAGTGTTGCTGCGCACAAAATGTCGGTAGATTACAAATGCAATACAAAAAAACTCTACCTATTCCATTTCTCCCCTTTCCAAGTGCTTTTGTCTTATAATGCCAGCGCTGCGCTATTCCAAAGCCATTTTCAGCAATGGTATTATAATGTTTTCAGTGAGTAGATCTTGTTGAGCTGTTCATTTTGAAAGTATAGCTCTCATGTCAAAAAAGAGTGGCGGGCACCCCTGGACTCTACAAAGACGAAAATGAGAAATATGACCCAAATAAATGGGATTCCGGCATCACACAGTTGAGCTCTATATGTGTATGTAAACTCACACACACATTATGATTTCAGTTTCGGAGTGAATCCTGATTTGCTATTTGTTGGCTCAAAGTGTGTCATTAGTAGTCTTATCGCCTACAACTTTGCTATACATTGGAAAGAGAAATATAGTACGGCTGTGAGGGACATAACTATTTGTTATTATTACTGCAGCCCCGAGTGTACGAGATGTCACTGTTGAAGTACAACTGTCATCCGCTTGCCAGAACATCATGTTATTTCCATCTATTCCTGTCCCCGTGTTGCCCACGTCTATATCAGTCTTCCGGTCACGTATGTCAAATAGTATATATTCTCTGCGTGTGCTTAACCCATTTTAACCTGAGATCAGATTCATACGAGGTTTCCACTGGACACACACTGGTCTGATTAACCCATTCTGATCTGAGATCAGATTCTAAAAATGTCAGTCGTTCTTCGATTTTTCAAAAATAGCAGACCTACAAGCTCGTAGCGCGCCACTCGGTGGCGCGCTATGAGCTTGTAGATCTGCTATTTTTCAATAGCTAAAGCATAACATGATGCTAACACCAAAATGGGTTCCCGTTCAGAATGGTTTAATAAACTGCAGAACATGTTGTGTGACACTGCCTTCGTGTCGCCTTCTTCTTCGAGCTTATGCCTGCTGGCTGAAAGGTAATTCGATCGAATGAAGGAGAGCGAAAGAACAAAATAATCAGTCAAAAACAGTCAAATCCAAGGCACTCTGTTTTCGACAGTGTTCCAGTGAAGTGAAAAAGCCTTTTTATTGTAAGTTTTAAGGCATGGCAAAGATCATTACACAAAATGAAGGACCAACGCGTTTCGACAATCAGCCTTCGTCAGGTTCTCATAAATTCATAATAAAACCTCGCCAACGAACGAGCACCTGTATTCATTTCAACAAACAAAGGACCACGGCAGCGCTCCCTTCCTCTATTCAACGTTTGTATCTCAAACTATACTGACTAGGATTGCCATGGACTTTGCTGTGCGCCTTTTATGCTCCTCAGACGATTGTCCTTACTGCTTTTGGTGAAGCCACCTTTATGCAAACATCCAACTCTCACACAATTTATCACAAATTATAACCGGCAGAGTGCATTTCTGCACCCTAGAAGATGAATCCCAACTTTTTGAGTGACCCCATGCAATGCCATAGCATAGCCTGTCTGTAGCACCCCCCCAAAATATCAACCTTTTATACAAGGTCTCGCATAACTAACTAACTAGGGGTACCCCTGGAGGAAATGTATGTGGCCTGATATAAAATACCATCACTCTTAAATCCAGTCCCCAAGTGATGAAACAAAAATGAAGCACCCCTACCATCCCCTACCATGACATATACCTCAGTAATATTATGCCTAAAACCCTAATCTTTATTTCTAACTTAAACATCAGTAAAAGTAGCGTTTTATTTATTTATGAGAAAATAAATTGTCAGCGGTCAGATTCGATCCTGCAGACCGTCTCATGGTCCTCCAAACGCTACCCAATTACCGATAAAAAAACTTGTGGGAGTGACTAATGTAACAATAGTTTTGGCTCATGTCTATTTACTGCTGGTCACACAATTCAATGGCCCATTTATATGCATATCATTTGCTATTGACACTAGGCAGCTTTGTAAAGCTGTGTGGGTGGTGTGAAGTGGTGTGTTAGAGGCAGCGGTGGCCGAACGGTTTGTTACCTTGATATAGGAAGGTCGCTAGTTCGTATCCCCGGACCGGCACGTTAAAATGACCACCGCTGAAGTGCCCTTGAGCAAGGCATTGAACCTCTACCATGAAATGTTCTATGAGCAGGGCCTGGCTGTAAACAAGTTATTGAGCTTAGTCCAGTTACCCTGGGTAAACATAGTACCTTTCCTTTCCTTAGTCCAGTTACCCTGGGTAAACATAGTAACTTTCCTTTCCTTTCCTTTGTTTACGCACAATGCACAACTGCGCACTCATGCATGTCATAGATTTCCAATCCATGATAGAATATTATAAAGACAGATACGTAGCAGCAGCACTCGAGCCGAGGGAGTGCAGAGGAGGAACAGTCCACGAGTATTATAATCAGTTCCCAGAAGTTTTCGCCAGCTCCAGAATTACAGACGGAACTCACGGTAGGAGCGAGAGAGACAGAGAGAGGGGAACAAAGAAAGGAGCGTTCTTGTAGCATAGCTTACTTTTTTAATTAATAGCGTTTCTGTCCTTGGTTGGTTTCTGTGCTTCCTCAGTATGAAGAAAGTAGCCAGAGATAGGAGGCACTGAGACAGACTTCAGCCTTCAGTACCCAGGCTTTTATTTTCCGTTCGCATCGGCAGAGTAGAGAGAGAGAGAAAGAGAGAAACCTTGGGAGTCGATGTTGATGCCAATTAGGATGTCATATGAAATACCGGACAGCTCCATCTCCAGCACATGACTATAGAGAGACTGTGTAACGATTTGTGGGATTTTTTTTGGACAGAATCTGGAGGAGTAATAATGAAAAATGTGTTTTTATAAAAGTTAGCGTCCTGGTGGTGCTATGAAAGGCAGATGTTAAAAATGCACGTCAAAGGTTTTTCCTTGAGTGTGCATGCATGCAACGTTTCACGCAGATTGGTGCAGTTATAGGTAGAGATGTGTCAATCTGCCTCATGGCCATTCTGGAAAAATTCGGGCAGAGGTTCGTAGTTGGCATCGTGTGTGTGTGTGTGTGTGTGTGTGTGTGGGGGGGAACCCACTTTATGGAGGCAGCTCTGCCACACTGGACTTCAGCGTTTTGAAGAAGAGAGGAGTACGGCTAGGGGAAAGGAAACGTGCCAGGGGAGGAAGATGATCACTGCATGCAGCCAAGGCCACGACTAACACTGACTTCATAATGCCCTCACTGTATAATAAACCATGTGGTGCGCCTCGGATTGGACTTCACAGTCACCTCAAAACTCACCAGTAGTAGAAGTAGAAGTCTTCATCGGATACGATGGACTACCATAAGCGTGTGTGTGTGTGTGTGTGTGTGTGTGTGTGTGTGTGTGTGTGTGTGTGTGGCACACGCCCAGTGTGTGGATAGGCCAATCGCAATGATTGACACACATAGGAGGAACAATGAGAAACTGTAGCCTCGCATAGCCATCGACTCAGTGTTGGGAAGTACCAAGTGGAAGCAACAGAGGGGTATCATTAGACAAAGTAGTGAAACATGTAGACCTATATATAAAACGCAGACTATATTATTATATTATATTTTCTTCCAGGCCCCCCTTTTCCTAAATTTCGACTGGTCCCTTAAGGCTCATTCATAGTCTGTATTTTCGGTGGTGAGGTGACCACCGCTCCGGTGGTGAGGTGACCACCGCTCCGGTGGTGGTGAGGTGACCACCGCTCCAGTGGTCACCTGAAATAAATAACGTGGTGACTGGTGAGTAAAAACAGAGAGAAGGGCTGGGGCAGTGGAGGTGGTTTGCTCTTCACCGCGGCTCAGTGACGTCATGTTGTAGTTCGGTGGTCACCTCACCACCGAAAATCCACACTATGAATAACGCTTTAGCCTTTTGTTAATTTCCAGTTAGATGTAAGTAGCAGCAGCAGACAGGCTTACCTGCATACCGTACTTCACCTAAAGACAAACCATATGTCACTGGATGATTTATCATATTGAAACATAATGGCACAGCAGCTAAAAGTGATAACCTTTTCTAAGTATATAAAATGCATCGCTGTATTGCTCTACTATACTTTTTTTCCCCAAAATTATTCAAACAGTGTCTTTAGGAGAACAAAATGAGTCCAAGGCACTTTGCATTCTGCCATTGAGCACTGAAACACTCACTTCAGACATAATTTGTTCACCTTCTATATAAAATGCGTTTAGGATTGTGATTTGGATGTGATTTCCGAACACTACCATAATGAAATGGAGTCACAAACTCCTCTGCCAAAAAAATACAATTTATTTTTAAGTACAATGAATAGGAATGTGGAGCCCAATGCACTTCTAACACTGAAAGACCAAGTAAAAAATAAACTTTGAAATAAGTTGGCTAGAGTATTGACAAATTAACAGAGATGACTTGATTTGTCATAAATTATTTGTTGTACAATTTTTTTATCCAGAAAACCAACGATTTTCTGTAATACGGGCAAGCAGTCACTAACTCACACAAACACTGCACACAATTTGGTTTTGATTTACAGAATAAGTGCTACACCGTTCAGAACATTCATACAATATAATTTGGTAAAATGAAAAACATTAGGGAACCGCACCATGCAGTCAAAAGTCATTTGTACGTAGCCCCAAAGTAATCAGCAAAAAACCCCACAGTTATAATAAAAATGGATAGACCTGCTGCATAGAATGAGAAATAACTGCAAATTGCTGAATAACTCCAGTGTGGCGAAACACTACTAATTGGTAGATTCTACAACACAGCATACAATATATTAGTCGAATACAGAGGAGATGAATTCATGCAGTATGCAGCGTTCAAGTAAAGCTGACTGTTTTTTAAAGTACTTTGTGACATTTAACCCATTTTGGTGTTAGCATTATGTTATGCTTTAGCTATTGAAAAATAGCAGATCTACAAGCTCATAGCGCGCCACCGAGTGGCGCGCTATGAGCTTGTAGGTCTGCTATTTTTGAAAAATCAAAGAACGGCTGACATAGAAACATAGCTTTTTCAGAAAACTGTCAGGATGTAGAAGACATTTTTAGAATCTGATCTCTCTCTCTAGGTCGTCCTCAGACGAGCCCTCCATCGTCGTCCATCTGGTCAAAATGGGTTGAACTGGTCGAGACTCATAAATCTGGACCCCCCAATATCAACCATCACAATTATTCACTAACCAATACAGGCTGCAATCCATAACTTATTATATAAGTCCTACCCGGGATTCATTTCAAACCCCGGTCTCCTCTCCAGCCTGAGACTAAACTCCTACTGCTCATCCGAGAGGCCAGGGAAGGTGTTTGTCTTCCATATTGCCTTCTATATGAGTTTCAGGCACTAAGGAGTAAAGGCCTGTGGATAGAGTCCGTTTGTGCCTTGCGTGGGGGAGTCAAACGCACACAAAAAAACGTATTTTTAGGCCTTACTGAGCAGAATATGGTGTAGCTGTAGCAGCTACTATAGAGCGTCGCAGTCTACCAGAGCCCAGGAAATGTTCCTCTTAGACTTTTCAAAAAGTATTTATTTAAAGACCTTTTAAGCCTCGTACAAAGCCAACACGAGTCGTGAAAAATCATGACAAAAAACACATTTCTTTGGGCCGAACAAAGAATTAGAAAGAAGAAGAAAACGACAGGTTACACTTTTTTGGTACAGTACGGTTACAGTAATATGATGTGCTGTAATAGTGCAGTAATTTAA
Organism: Protomyctophum bolini; assembly: GCF_963924005.1. Lineage (NCBI taxonomy): Eukaryota > Metazoa > Chordata > Actinopteri > Myctophiformes > Myctophidae > Protomyctophum > Protomyctophum bolini. The sequence goes on along the minus strand of NC_137875.1, from coordinate 5,231,678 downwards.
AATATAAGTACAATCAAAGGCAAGTTGCAAAAAAAAAGGGAAAAAAACAAACTTCCAGAAGCTTCTGTAAGATTGAAGCCATGGTACTTGTTGTGAGTTGGATTGTAGCTCTGCAACATTTCTTACCCGTCAACGAGCTGTCTGGGATTATTGGAAGCTGTTTGAATATGATAGGTGTTGTCACTCAGAGCAGCTGTCATGCTTCCTAAATAACTGAATCTGACTGACAAAAAAAAGTATTTTCACACCCCGCCGTCTATCCAGAGTTGCGAATCAATTTTTATTTAGTGAGTGTTTTTCTCCAGATTCATGTTGAAATTATGGCATATTTATGTGCGATTGTACGTTGTGCGATGGTGTCGCTCTTCGAAGATAGCCAATCAGTATGGGACACCTTTTGTATTCATTCATACTTGTATACATTCATATTCTCAGGTTTAGGTAGATACTTTTTTTTCTGTGTTTATTTTTGAGTGGTGCAACCACTCTTACAACCAGCAATGTCCGTGTCTACCTATGTGTCTACCTATGTGGCCATGAGCACGAGTATATGACTATTAGTACCAGTAGGGTCGCTGTGCTAGAAACAGAGAGAGAGATAGTGCTGCTCTGTTGCCTGTTAATGAGAGAGAGAGAGAGGAGGAGGAGGAGGGAGGGGGGAGTTGCACCACTCAGTTCACACAGGTGTGATCTTTTTCCTACAAGTAGCCAATAATTTTTTTCTCCCCCTTTTTGGTGGTTATGTCAATTAATTCCTCCTGTTAGTAGTGTCGTGGCTCCATTATACTCCTTCCACTGCCTTGAATGGTAAATGGTGCATTTATATTGCGTAAGGCGCTTTACATAGATAGTGCATTACATTCACCCATTCACACACACATCTGTACACCGATGACGGCAGGAAACCATGCAAGGCACCAACAACCAGCACATCAGGAGCAATTAGGGGTTCAGCATCTTGCTCAAGGACACTTCGACAATAACTCGAACTGGCAGCAACCTTACGGTTACCATCCAGCCACTCTACTACCCCTGAGCCTTGCTGACAGGCTCCGGCTCAGCCCGTTAGGATTATGTGCCATGATAAATATCACCCTCCCCGCCTGGCTCCCCTCCACCGAACACGAACACCGAACACGGGCCAAGTGTGCTCATATAGATGCTCGGCCAAGCCGGATGCACCGTAGTGGTGTTGTTTTTGGCAGCAAATTTCTATTTTAGTTTTAGTCATAGTCTCTTGAATAGTTTTCACTTAGTTTTAGTCACATTTTAGTCACCTGGAATGTTCTAGTGTTTAGTCTAGTTTTAGTCAGTAAAATGTGTTTTGACAGGCCTTGATGTCGTTGTAATGACATATTTTAGAAGAACGACTGACATAGAAACATAGCTTTTTGAGAAAACTGTCATTTTCAAACAGACATTTTTAGAATCTGATCTCAGGTCAAAATGGGTAGTAAAGCAGTAGTAAAGCATCAACAAATTCTAACATTTTGAAAAATGCACACCTTGCTTTTTTAATTGCCAATTCTGAGTCACGGATACATTTTGAACATCTTCCCAACTTCCCGGGAGCATCTTTTCTTCCCAGACCTTCTTACTTAGACCTCGTTGAATCACTGCCAAATCAAACCCCTTCCCGTCGTCTCGCTTGGCCCCGTTCGTTCAGGCTTAACCCATTCTGACCTGAGATCAGTTTATAAAATGTCAACCTTTTTCATGTCAAGGACCCCCAGAATTATCTCTATTGGGCCACGGACCCCCATCTCAATATATGTAGTTCCAGGGACCCCCCCCCCCCAGAAGCCAATATTTTAGTTAAAAATGTTCGCTCTGAAATATATATTCAAAGATTTGCGCCACATTTTCACGACCTTTCAAAAATAGCAGCCCTACAGGCTGAGTGGCGCGCTACGAGCTTGTAGATCTGCTATTTTTCAATAGCTAAAGCATAACATAATGCTAACACCAAAAAGGGGTTCCCGCCCATAGTGGGCTAATGCACTGCAGCGATAACTTGATTTTGCTGCATTGGTGGATATAATTGATACTCTATTGAGACAACACGCTACAAAATGTGTCACTAGTGGATCACTTAAACTAATTCATGTTTTCTAATTGAATGCGGTAACCTTTTTCCTGGCACTGAGCCATAATGCAACTCGCAAAGCAAGTGAAAGCTTATGTGTGTGTGTGTAAGGAATTAGATATTTGATTAAATGCCATCCTTTGGAGATTCCAATCAGTAATTATTGTGGAAGGCAGGAGTTTATAATACTGTAAGGCGACTGTAAGAAGAATCTGAGTGGACCGTACAGTCGTACACTTCATGGCTATTACAGGACAGAATAGACGAGACGGACATGAAAAACCACAGTAAGTACATTGAGAAATGTCATGTTGGTAATTTCAGTAGCAAATTTTAATGGCGTCGTCCCCTGTCACGGTTCAAATGAGAAATGACACGGAGCCGGGCCTTTTATCGACTAGTTGACATTTAGAACCGTTGCATGATTCCCTGCTTATCAAGTCATCTCTCCCTCGACAAACAAATGTCGCAATGCGATTCTCAAAGAAACGCAACCCACCCACCACCACCCACCTTGTCACGCATTGAAACAATCAGCCCAGTGGAACATAAAGATCTTACAGTATTGACACACACTTTCTCAATAGTAGGGAGGGGTGTAAATCTGATTAAGAACTCCTCTTCTCCCCACAGATGGCTGAGAGATGCTCTTATGGGGAAACTTCATTGGAAGATAACGTATCGATGTGTGCTTGTTGTGAGACTGATTGACTGAGACTGTTTTAACCCATTTAGGCCGGTTGATTCTAGTAGGATGATTCTACAAATGCCTTCTAAATCCCGACAGTTTTCTGAAGAAAAAAAAAAACCATGTTTCTATGTCGGTCATTCTCAAACATGTTCATGTTCACCCCCAAGATTGTATGTAATTGGTCGCCGACTCCCATCTGAAAATATGTAGTTCCAGGGACACCCCCCCAGGAGCAAAGATTTGAGTTAAAAATGTTGGCTCTGAAAGAATATATATTCAAAGATTTGCACTACATTTTCACGGTTTAAAAAAAATAGCAGACCTACAAGCTCATAGCGCGGCACTCGTTGGCGCGCTATGAGCTTGTAGATCTGCTATTTTTCAATAGCTAAAGTATAACATAATGCTTAAAAACACCAACAGGGGTTCCCGGCCAAAATGAGTTAAAAGCAGCTTTAACACCGGAAATTCACTTGATGTTATTTTGGTTTTCCAGCCAGCGATGGCAGACCAAAAGCTGACAAATCTGTCAGCTTCCATGTTTTGAAGCCGTTCCTTTTGACAGTGAAGTTAAGACTGCCTTTGAGGACCTGATGACAGTGACATTCTGAGGTTTTTCTCCAGAACCACTCACTATGTGGAATATGATTCATTCCTTCTCTTTTCGGTGAACGGTTTAACTTTCATAACTGTTTTATGAAGCTTTAACTTTTAGAGAAATGGTCATTTTTAGCACTGCTCTATGGATGCTGATGTTGTTCCATCCGTCCATCTAGCCTGGCATATTATGGCCTGACTGATATCACTGCAGAGATATTAGTCTGGGACTTTGTTGTGTAAGATTTATTTCCAAGGGGCGGTCGGTTACAAACCTATTCCAACGCCATAGTAAAGTCTGCTTTAACCCATTTAGACCTAAGTTCGATTCTACGAATGTCTTCTAAATCATGACATGTTTTCAGAAAATCCCATGTTTCTATATCAGTGGTTCTCAAACTATTTCATGTCAAGGACCCCCAAAATTATATGTAATAGGCCTCCGACCCCAATCTGAAGATATGTTGTTCCAGGGACCCCCCCCAGGAGCAAATATTTGAGTGGGAGTTCTGCTCTGGTTTTGGTCAATATTAAGAAGTAGTTCCGGTCATTTTGTGGGGGGGCACTGCAGGGGCCACGCAGTAAAAGTAAATTCATTCACAAAATGTGTATATTTGTATATTGTTGGTAGGCCAGTTGAAGGTTGTTAACTGGCTTATTGCCACCCTAATTAACAGTGGATTGTGCCTTCTACCTGCACTATTCATATGTTTAAATCGTCATTTTAATGCCAATAGAAAAACCTGTGCATGCTTAGACTGGCGAAGAGCATCTCCTCTGACCCCTTCCATGTGTTAAATGATGAATATCAACTGTTGCTCCATGAGGTGGTTTAGAGTCCCTACATTTAAGAAAAACAGGCTAAAGAACTCATTTGTACATCCGTCTGTCTTGCTTCTAGATGTCTGGCTTGGTTTGTGTTGTTTTTTTTTTACTGTAACATTACCGACTGAAGCTGAGCGCTGAATTTTAATCATTCCGTCCTTGGCTCCCAAAAACAATTACTTCAGTTTTATTTGTTTAATTGAATAGAATTCTGGCACGTCAACCTCTGCAATCCATCTCCCAGCGGCCTATAGTGTCTAGTGCATTGTAAAGGGGATAGACACCCTCTTTGTTTGGCTGAGATACAGACAATAAGACACTCCAACTTACAGTACTAGCAGTGGTGGAAAAAGTACTCAAATGTACCAATACTACTACTACTTCGTTACAAGTGAAAGTACTGAATTGAAATTTTATTTGAGTAAAAGTACATCAAAATCTGCATCAAAATGTACTTAAAGTACTAAAAGTAAAAGGACTCATTGTGCAGAATGTGCCATTTCACAAGTTCAAAATGTGTACAAAATCTATTGAAAATAGAAGATCTGCAAGCTCACAATGCGTTGGGTTGTGACGCATTGTGAGCTTGTAGATCGGCTATTTTCAAATGTATAGGGTTGAAGTGGTTAATGTATGTTTTCAAATCAAAATTAAAATCTCCAAAGTAACTAGTAACTAAAGTTTTCAAATACTTGTAGTGGAGTGAAGGTACAAATTCTGTCTCTGAGTTGTAGTGGTAGTAGATGTAAAAGCACTGGAAATTGGAAATACTCAAGTAAAGTCCAAGTACCTCAAATGTACTTAAGTACAGTACTTAAGTAAAAGTACTACAGTACTAACGGTTGATTAGTTTAATGCGTTTACTGGAGCATTGTCCTGTAATTTAATCTTTCTTTGTCTCTATAATTATTGTTGAACAGAAGATAAGAGGCTGTCTAGAATTGTTTGTTGTTTGTGTCCATTTCAAATGTGTAATTACCATATAAGCAATTAAAGTAGTCACTGTCCTTGAAAGTATAGGACTCAAACCAATTTGTTTAGTTAGTTTATTCTGGTCCTTTTTTTAAAACAATACATTACAGTACATAACAAATTAAGGCAATTTAGAAAAAAACAATAACTGTCCAAAAAGGTCTTGGCTGAAGCTACAGTAAAAGTCCATTTGAATACAAGAAAAAATAAATTGTGCGAAAAGTGCGAAAAGTACAAACAAGGAAACAGAACAAAAAGTTACTTAAAATAATCAATTTAGTGCCAGAAAGTCCCACTCTGTTTTCCAGTTGGTCTAGTATTGATGTTATATGGTTGACTGTCAAATGCAGCACTGACACTGTTTTTCTTACTGTTATAGTTTTACCGTAACAAGCAATAACACCTGTACAAGATCTGTGATACTGTAGCTTAACATAAACTTCCGTTTTTTACTAGACCTGGCCTTCATCCATATACTGTATAAACCCTGATGCATAGGATTGCCACATAATGTAGGCTGGGTGCATTTTGAGATGGCATTGTAAAACGGTTGTTTCGGTGCCAGAGCCTGCCTGGCCCAGGTGAGATGGCATTGAGATGGCAGGTGAGATGGCATTGTAAAACTGTTGTTCTGGTGCCAGCCTGCCTGGCCATGCAGGTGAGATGGCATTGTAAACTGTTGTTCTGGTGCCAGACTGCCTGGCCCAGGTGAGATGGCATTGTAAACTAAACGGTTGTTCTGGTGCCAGAGCCTGCCTGGCCCAGGTGTTGGTTGCTGTCCCTGTGCAGGCAGTGTGCAACGCGCTGTGCCATCCTCATACTCTGTGTCTTAAGAAAGCCTTCACTGTACATCACCTGGCTTCTTCACTGCATTGAATTAATTAAGTGCTTAACATATTGTTACCAAACTGAAACGAGGCAGTTGCTCAGGACATAGAGCGGCAGTCTTTGAAAGGAAAAGGTTCCTGGTTCCATCCCTGGCTCCTGGCTGGGTCTGGCTGCATGTGCACACTGTGTCCTTGAGCAAGACTCTGACTGAACCCTTAAGTGCTCCCAAATCTGAGCAGTTTGTGCCTTGCATGTTTTCCTCAGACATCTACAGTACAGTATGTACAGTATGTATAGGATGTGTGGATGTGTATTGCACATTGTAAAGCACTTTGGAGAAATGCACTATGGAAATGCAGATTTATTTACCATTAGGACAGTCACATATTTGTGCATAATGATGTGTAATGGGAAATAATGGCAAGCTTCACGGAGAAAGAGCATCACCATTTCTCTTGGCCTTAATTATTATTTACTGCCATCATTTGATAACACATTTTGTTGTGTTGTTTATTGTCTTTGCCAGGCCGACGATATGCTTTGTGTGTGCGTGTGCGTGCATGCGTGCGTGCATGCGTGCGTGCGTCCGTCTGTGGACCGCTAATCTCCGGCACGCCCAGTCGACGTGAAACCATTACATAGACAGAGTATATTAGGGTGTATGTACATGGCTGATAACGTCCCATAGTTGGGGTGTACGAACATGTTCGTACTTCGCAGAGAAGGAATTAAAGTAGTTATTTGCGTTGTGAAAGTGAAGTGTGAAAGTACAAGACAATCAGACAAATGATTTGGCATTTCCATCATCTCTACAGTGTTTGTGACAGGTTGTTTTAGTTGATGGGTTGTGGTGGGCGGCCATGTAAACATTAAGCATTCCCATGTGCGTGATTCTGTACGCTGCATGATTTATAACGAGGAACACGTATGCCAATGATGTATGTAGTGTTATGTTACGTGTCTGGAATAATGTGTGTGTTTTGTGTCTGTATTTTGTACGCAGGTAGTCTTTCAGTGCTGACATGTTTATACATACCGTATAGCATTGCCTATATTAAAACTGGCTTATTGCCACCCTAATTAACAGTGCATTGTGCCTTCTACCTGCACTAATCATATGTTTAATTCCTGCTCATAGAACATTTCATGGTAGGGGTTCAATGCCTTGCTTTAACGTGCCGGTCCGGGGATACGAACTATAGCGACCTTCACGATATCAAGACCGCTCCGCAAACCGTTCGGCCACCGCTGCCCACATTAAGCCCCCCCCCCCCCCCAACCTACCATATGAAAAAACAAGCTAACTAAAACTAAACGATAGTCTTCAGGTGTGAGAGTGACTTAATATTTGACTGCCGTTGCTCTTTCTTTCATTACAAAATGATTGATTGCCTGTTTTTAATTCTCTGCTAAATCAGCGATGTGCACGTTGGGCTGAGTGAGCTCCTGGTCTCCGATGTTGTCGTCCCTCATGGTCAGATCATCAGCGTTCATTCAATCATTCACACTCTGTCGTCTGGCACGGTGGCATCCGCTGAATTTAAATTGTTGGTTAGGCCTGTTGAGGTTCTGTTACTGTACATTAATTTAAAGAGGCCCAGACCAAGAGCAATGCTTAGACTGTGGCCAAGAGTATCTCCTCCAGACGCGTATCTACAATAAGGCGAGCTGACAATAAAGTCGTATCGTATTTACAAGCTTGACTCACAACACGTCACAAGTGAGCTTGTGGACCGCCTATGCTTAACACTGACGTACAACAAAAAATATATATAATATTAATAATTTATTAAGTCTTCTGACATGGTACAATTGTTTTACAAAATATTACACTCTTTTAGAGTTAAATTAATGTAATTTCTACTTGCACTTGTACGTGTTTTTAGATTGTACATTCATGCTAACTGTGGAAGCGACAGTACACTGAGAGCAATTTAACTGAATTTGTTTTTTTTACTTTCCCAATTCCTAGAATATTATTCCCAGCAGTAGTATATATTTTTCTTCACTTGACACATTACTGTACATTGAGGGAGAAAGAGAAGAAAAGGAAGTTTCCTGCTGACTGTGCAACTACTTTCAACAAAGAATACTGTACCATTTTAGGGAAAGTTTGAAACTCTCCACATTGTGACAGGTGCCTACTGGAGGAAAAGTTGCCGCTTACCCCAGTTATAAATGTATAGATATATGAAGCCTTTAATGTTTATTCATCCCAACTTTAACTGTTAAAGTCTAACTTTATGTGTCAAGTATCTACACACCTAATAATTATATCATTCAGTATACTCGTGTTCTAGCAGCGTGGTTACAACGAATAATATGATCCTGCACTTGTTTGTAAACTACTGTATGTTAGTGTAAATTAATGGTGTGTAGAGTCCCCGGGGGTGCCCACACTTTTTTTTGACTTGCGAGCTACTTTAAAAATGACGAGCTCAACATCCCATGGCTGAAAATTGTTTAAAATTGTACCTCACTTGAGGAATAAGAGGGGAGGAAATGGAACTGTTATGGTTTATTAATAACTGGTAGTTATGGGGTTTTAAGGGGTTTTGCATTGGACGAAAACTTTCATCACCGCATTTTGTATTATACTCGTTTCAAATTCAGTTGGTACCTGTTTCAAATTCAGTTTGTGACACATGATAGTTTTAAGTGCCGTTTAAGGCGCTTTTCTACATTTGGGTTCATTTTTACTTTTCGGCGAATTAGTTTGTTGTTGTTTGATATGTGGTGTACTGTATAAAATCTGAATGCTTCTTTTCCACACCTAGTTTTGAGTCTAGGGACCATTAGGACCCTTAATTATCCCTAAACTTCTTGGCCTTTTTTTATTTTTTACTTTTTTGAAAAACATTTTTGAATAGTTCAACTATAGCCAATCTACATTGACACGTTGTGAGCTTGTAGACTGGCCATTTTAACAATTCAAAAATGTTTTGCAAAATAGTTAAAAAAAAAGGCAAAGAAGTTTAGGGATAAGGGGTTTAGCAGTGACGAAAATGGAGCCCTATGTCTGCTACTGGTATGATGGATCTATTTCATGGGTTCACAGCTTTGTGACTCTGAAACTGATAGTTTTCTCAGACAACTTCAGATGTGGATATTATGCGTGATTTATACATAGTTGCGCACAAGCAAGTAAGCAACTATGTATCTATTAGGGCATTAAGCAACTAGTCGACTAGTTCATCCACTAGTCGACTAGTACATCCACTAGTCGACCTTGCTGGTACTAGTTGACTAGATGATAAGATTTCTTTCAGGTAGATTATAGTTATAGTCACCAATGTACACCGTTATTAAATGTACAAATATTTATTCCCCCCCAAAAAAGTGTTTTTTCTTTTAACATAGACTAGTTGACTAGTAAACTAGTCAACTAGTAAAAATGACTAGAAGTGAATGCCCTAGTATCTACACTAGTATAAGCACACAAATACCTTGTAGATCTGCTATTTGAAGTATAAATCAGGGCTTTACAAGTGGATATAAAGGTGGTCATCAGGGTCATGTTGGCTGCTGACTGTTCCATCCTGTATAGCTTCAGATTATTTATTGCAATCCAATCTCTCTCTCTCTCTCTCTCTCTCTCCGACGGTGTTCTTCATCAGTAACCCCGCAGGTAAAGCATGGCTGATTCTGTCTTTGAAGCTTTAAAGCCACCAAACACTGACATACAGTACAGTATGCCCTGTGAAATATCACACCACTGGATATATAAAATAATATGATATGGCCCTCCATGGAAACACTCCCCATGTTGTGGTCCATGCACATTAACCCATTCTGACCTGAGATCAGATGTATTCTACGTCCGGACAGTTTTCTGAAAAACCCATGTTTCTGTCAGTGGTGCTCAACCTTTTTCATGTCAAGGACCCCCAGAATTATCTCTATTGGGCCACGGACCCCCCATCTCAAAATATGTAGTTCCAGGGACGCCCCAGAAGCCAATATTTTAGTTAAAAATGTTCGCTCTGAAAAATATATTCAATGATTTGCGGCAGCAGCGGCACATTTTAACGATTTTTCAAAAATAGCAGACCTACAAGCTCGTAGCGCGCCACTCGGTGGCGCGCTATGAGCTTGTAGATCTGCTATTTTTTCAATAGCTAAAGCATAACGTAATGCATAACACCAAAAGGGGTTCCCGCCCAGAATTGGTTAAGGTTATGCACCTTTTTTACAAGCCGCATGGGAGAAAGCGACCGAGGCCAGCAGCGCTGCAGCCCATTGTGATGGCTTGGCACTTTCATGTTGATCCCCGCTATGTTGAGGTGGCTTGTTCTGCATTAGCTTATTGAGTCTGATACTGATATCACAATATAAGCCTGGTAGCCAAAGAGTGAAACTCTCTGGCTTTCTTTATAACCAGAGTAATCTAGTAAGAGAGTGGTGACACGCTTTGATCTCGCTGCAAAGCGGGTACCTATGGGCGATAGTTCCAAACATTGCTCCTGTGGCTGGAACTATCCCATTGAGATAGAATGAGCACTTCCGCATTCCATTGTTACAATGAGAGTCAACGGGAGTGTCATTACTCTCTTACTAGATAACACACACTTGTAAACAACAAGACAAAATGTCTACTCTTGGTTCAACAGTGGTTCTACTCTTGACCCATACAATTAATAATTGGTGCTCATCTTGGTCGCTATACAATCAACTTCGCTGGTGTCTTTGCAGGTCTCCCTAACAAAATTGGATCAGACGACTGCAGTTGATTCAGAATGCTGATGATGCCCAAGTTCTTACTATAATAACAAGAAAGTGGAGCATTCACTCCAGTGCTTGGATCGTTACACTGGCTCCCAATGTCAAAGAATCCATTTCAAAATACTACTGTGTATGTACTACTTGATCTATAAAGCATTGAATGGTTTAGGGGTCAAAATACATTGTGTGGTATCATGAACAAATCCAGATCTCTCAGGTAACCTGGGAAAGGTCTGCTTTCTGTCCCTATAGAATCAAAACTAGGTGTGGAAATGAAGCATTCAGATTTTATACAGTACGCCACATATCAAACAACAACAAATGAACTTGCCGAAAAGTACCCTTTAGAGTGTAAAAATCAACCCAAATGTAGCAAAGCAAAACGGCACTTAAAACAAACTGAATTTGAAAACGGGTACCAACTGAATTTGAAACGAGTATATACAAAATGTGCTCCTTTTTTGACAAGGATACCGGCAGTAAGCTAAAATAATAATCTGCACGTCTTTATGAAACGGCTAAAAATCCATCAGAAAGACTCACTTTTTTTTTTTTTTAAATGACCCGATGACTAAAATGTGCGAAATGTCCACTTTCCTTATCATTTCCGTTTCATGTTATGTTTTGTCAGCTGCAAACGAGCCTCATATGGTCCAAATCCACCCATCTTTTGTCATGGAGGAGGTCACAGTGATCCTTAGAGAGGGAGGATGGTGAGTCAACTCACATCATATGGTGGGTTGAGATAAGGCTAATGTGTCTAAAAGCAGACAGTAATATGCTTTTATGTTGAGCTTTTCAGACCATTAACATACCATAGCCCCTGGTGAACCGACCATATCGGCTAATGGAACACTATGTGTACCACCTCCCATTTTGGTGTTAGCAGCATGTTATGCTTTAGCTTTAGAAAAATAGCAGATCTACAAGCTCATAGCGCGCCACCGAGTGGCGCGCTACGAGCTTGTAGGTCTGCTATTTTTTGAAAAATCGAAGAACGACTGACATTTTTTAGAATCTGATCTCAGGTCAGAATGGGTTAATCAGACCAGTGTGTGTCCAGTGGAAACCTCGTATGAATCTGATCTCAGGTCAGAATGGGTTAAATCTAATAGAGCAGAAAGGCTGCATTGACTTCCACCCCAAATCTGCTATTAGCACAGCCGGTGCCAAAAAGAGAGTCTGTGAAGGAGAGAGTCTGTAAGGAGCCATTGTGACTCGTGTCTCTATTGTTCACGTTTGACAGCATTCTTTTAACCCATTTCGGCCTGTCTTCGGTCTTCAAAATCCTGACGGTTTTCTGAAAAACCTTACGTTTCTGTATCAGTGGTGCTCAATATTTCATGTCAAGGACCCCCAAAAATTATATGTAATATGCCTCCGCCCCCCCCTCATCTGAAAATATGTTGTTCCAGGGACCCCAACCCAGAAGCAAAGATTTGAGTTAAATTTTTTCTCTCTGTAATAATATATATTCAAAGATTTGCGCCACATTTTCAAGATTTAAAAAATGGCAGACCTACAAGCTTGAGCTTGTAGATCTGCTATTTATCAATAGCTAACACAAAAAGGGGTTCCCGGCCCAAAATGGGTTAATATCCAGAAGAACTGTCATGGATGGCAATCTCAGAACCGAATGAAGCAGGGGGGGGGGGGCTGTTACTGTAGATAGATGCACTGATTAAATATCAATTGTGCGTGTATGAAGTCTCATGTGCACGCCCTTTTCTAGCCCACATCACCTCACTTACTTACTGTACTTACTGTACGCCTGACACCCTTTCCAGGGTCTAGGGCCCGTCGACAAGGGTCCTCCAGAGTTCTCGGTCTCTGGCGTTCTTCTCTATCTGCGACCAGGTGGTGCATCCCAGCCTCTCGGGTGTCTGCCTGGAGATCCCAGCTCCGCCAGGTGCATGTTTTTGGGCCCCGGCCTCTGTTTCTCTTCCCCTGAGGGTTCCATGAAGTCAGAGCCTAGTCTGGTCGTATTTGACACTGGGTTTGCGTAGTGTAGTGTGTGCCCCGATCCATCTCCCATCTTCTTCGACCCAGTTTCATCTGCTGCTGGGAGTTGTTTGGTCTTGGTCTATATTGCTGATCTTGTCTGGCCCACATCACCACCTCAGATGTCACGTTATTACCCCAGATCCCCATCTCTCTCGGGTTCCCAGTACTGTAGAATCAGAGTGGCTCAGATTTGGATCCAATGTGATCTCAGGATCTATGACTATGATTCAAAATGTGGTTTCAGGATTCGGCACGATCATTGCATACAAAGTTTAGCACTGATGACACACACGCACACAATCACACACACTCACACGCACACAATCACACATACACCACAACCCTGTCGTAGACGCTGTAAAATTAGGGAACGGTAATGATTCATAATCATATCCACCAATGAATAATCTAAGATGGGTTTATATAATATAAGTCATGTGGCTCCAGGCCAATCCTTTTCCCAGACTGGCAGAGTCTTTGAACAGGGAGTGTCCAATAAGCCTTATTGGATAAGGGACATGGGTGAAACCATAATATGCTCCATAAAATGGAGAAGTGCGACTAAGGGGTTGGTACAGAAGAGGCCTTAACCTACAGTAAAATACCACCTGTTGTTGCAGCACACTTTAAAAACACTTATTTTAAAAGGTTTTTATAACGTGATATAAGTCCCTAGAGTAGTCAACAACAACAACAACAACACATAAATGAGAGATATTTAAGGACCACTATAAAATCTCCCAAACTGCAGAAGTCCTCATAAATAAATGCCCCCTAAGATATAAACTTTTGAAATAAAGAGGATCCACAACTGTTGCAGAACTTTGAGGTGAAAACATCTCCCAGTGTGAGGTGCGTGGGTGGGTAGGTGAAGCAGACACTGGTAAACGTTAATCAATGAAAGCAAACCGCACTATACTGCCCGACTTGCACAGTACAAGAAGATCTTTATTAGATGCAACGTTTCGGTCAATAAGACCTTCTTCATGCTGCTTGATGAGCAGATTTACATATTAATAACAGTACCTTCCAGGACTTGTTTTGGATTATTGTTATGACATGTTACTCTAAGGGCCGATTCATACTCCTATTTTACCGCTGTTTCGGCGCCGTAGTGCCGAAATGATTTCGGCTCGTCAGACATTTTCAGTATCACCGAAGAGCCGACTTTAGGACGGTATACCCCCCCCGAACCTCAAATGACGTCACATTGTAGGCTCTACAGCGCCGAACCGACTTTAATTCAGCTCTAAAATAGGAGTATCAATCGGCCCCTGCTCACAAGTTGTTCTATATACTGTACTGTACTACACGTAAAAATGTCAGTCGTTCTTCGATTTTTCAAAAATAGCAGACCTACAAGCTCGTAGCGCGCCACTCGGTGGCGCGCTATGAGCTTGTAGATCTGCTATTTTTCAATAGCTAAAGCATAGCATAATGCTAACACCAAAAGGGGTTCCTGGCCAAAATGGATTAATCTTTTCCCTTCTCGGGGCATCTTGGATGTAGGCGAAGTTGTGCCAGAAACCTCTGCTCGACTTCTAATGATTCATGCCCTCCCTGTAACTGAGAGAGAGAGGGGGGGTGTATCATTAAGGTTTGCACCCAACATAAGAACATCTCGGCCATTCTGTTGTTCTTCATCTGGTGAATTGGCACCGTGCTGCTGCCTTTTGCTCCAGCCCAATGAAAACTGCATTTTGTACCTGTCACTGGCAGCCTGGACCCAGAGGCACTGACAGGCCCCGCTGTAAACTTTACATTAGTTTTATAGTAACCGCTATTATATGGAGCTGTTGTGTTGTAGCTTGTCTGGGTCTTTCAGTGGAAAACCTTCTTTTGCAGACACTTGTAGTACACAACAATGTAATGGGCACCTTACATTACCAATGTAATGGGCTCATGTAATGGGTACACAGCAATGTAATGGGCTCATGTAATGGGTACACAGCAATGTAATGGGCATCTCCAGCCAGGAAAGGAACAGCACGAACAGAGCTAGACAATTCAGACATTATTATGAAAATACGTCGTACAGTATCAAGTACTCAAGGTTTCTCAAAATGTTCTACCCATTAAGGGCCACCACATTTTTATTTGGCCACGGAAAATTCAATGGCAGACCTACAAGCTCACAATGCGTGCGTTGTGCTGAGAGATTGTTGATTGCCTATTTTTGAGCGGTGCCTAAACCAATCCAGTGTCTGTTTGTAGTTGGCCATTGGCCTTTCAGGACACGCGCACATGCACATGCACATGCACATGCACATGCACAATTGCACATGCACATGCACATTGCACACGCACACGCACATGCACACGCAGATGCACACCAGGAAGGAGGGATAATTGCTTAAGTCAACAACTGTGTTTGACTCCAAGGCACGGCTCACTTCACATCACAGGTGTGATTTTTTTTTAATAGCTGAAAAGTATTTCCATCACCACCAGATATCTGAGCCAACCTGCTTCTCTGTTCCAGTCTGTGTGTACTCTCTCTGTGTGGCTCCGTGAACACCTGGAACTGATTGCAATTTGCAACCGCACTTTTGTGCGCGCTTGAGTACACACACACGCGCACACGCACACGCACACACACACGCACGCACACACACACACACACACACACACACGCACACGCACACGCACACCGCCACCAGTTTGTAGAGTTCCGAGACTTACTTTATTTAATGACAAATAATATGCAACGTTTCGACCGTCCAGGTCTTCATCAGGCAAAATAAATATACATATATTTTGTCTGAAGTCCTAGAGACGGTCGAAACGTTGCATATTCGTTCGAAACAAGAAGGCACTGGAGCAGCTCAGACGATTTAGCTCCTTAGTTTATTATAACAAATGCAAGTAAAAAGTGACTGCATTATTCGTTGTCATTAAATAAAGTAAGTCTCGGAGCTCTACAAACTGGATGTTCCTCCTCTTCCTTGATGTTTGCCTTGATGCCCGACTTCCAGCACCTGGGCCTGAATATAGGCATCGAGATGTGTACACAATCTTCTCTGTGAACTGCCCAAAACACACCCCCCCCCCCACAGTAATGAAATAACAATAAACATGTTGTGTATGCCCAGAGGCATGCTGGGGGAATCCCCCTCGGCCACTAAATAGCCTGGGATGCCATCCTATTTATTATTGGAAAAATGTGTCAAATTAATTGCTGTGTGAATTTTTCAAGAAACGTGGCACCTTGCAGTGTAGAGAGTGTCATTTTCAATCATCATAACGGCACAAATATAATTGACTTGAAAACTCCTATGAGCCAGCCGGGGCGCCTGATGGAGGGGAAAGGAACTGGTTGGAATAACGTGTTCCTTCCACGCGCTACGTCCAACCAGGGAAACTCCCCCCTGTCAGGTGTAAAGGAGCGACTTGGACACTCAGGCATGAAGGAAGCATGAGTTCAAGTCCGTTGCTCTCCCCTTGTCCCCCATATAAGGGGACTAGGTTGGTGGAGGGTGTGTAGAGCCCAGGATCACATTAGATGATTGACACAGGGGTGAAAAATGGGTTTAAAAATCGTTGGATAAAAATCATAATGAAGAAAACTCCTATAAAACAAATGGGCTACAGTTTTTTTACCCTAATAAGTGTGAAATCACTGAGCAACACATACGCATGGGGACTACAAACCTGTGTGAGTGTGACTGACTGACTGAGCCGGTGGAGCTATACCGTCGCTAAAGCAGTATTTCCGTGTGTGTGATTTATCCTAAGATGTAATTCCCTGTTGACAGAAATCTCAGCTCTCTTTGCAAAAGCCTTTCAACGTTCCTATAGTGTAGTGTCTCCCGGAGTGTTCCTAGAGAGTAGAGACTCCACAGCGCTGCAGATGAGAGCAATTTGTTCAGCGTTGTTGGGGATTACAACAAAACTGACTATAGCATTAACACATTTTGGACTGAGTTTGATTAAAAAAAGGCTTCTAAATCCTAACATCTTTCTGAAAAACCTATGTTTCTATGTCAGTGGTGCTCAACCTTTTTCATGTCAAGGACCCCCAGAATTATCTCTATTGGGCCACGGACCCCCATCTCAAAATATGTAGTTCCAGGGACCCCCCCAGAAGCAAATATTTTAGTTAAAAATGTTCGCTCTGAAATATATGATTTGTGCCACATTTTAACGATTTTTCAAAAATAGCAGACCTACAAGCTCATAGCGCGGCACTCAGTGCTGCGCTATGAGCTTGTAGATCTGCTATTTTTCAATAGCTAAAGTACAACATAATGCTTCAAACATCAAAAGGGGTTCCCGTTCAGAATGGATTAAGGTGCAGCTCAGCAGTGAACATAACAAGGGAAAGCATTGCCCAATTTAATCGGGTTTTTTTAAGAAAAAACAAAATGTGACGTGGTCATGCATGCGTGTGTGATCTCACAACGTGAATACAGCAGTGCCAGCAGTATCACAGATTGTGTAGTTTAGTTTATTCGCACAATAAAAACAGTACACAAAAAGGTAACATCAATAAAAGAGAAGTGTGTGCAGGTGAGAACAGAAACCCAGGGAGGGCTTACTGTATATGTGGTTCTCACCAACCACACAGCTTGAAGACGTGGGAATACTATGAAATAAATATTAAAGATTACAGCTGGTGTACATTTAGAATAGTGTAGTTACTAGTTGCTGTATATTTACAACATGCACACTCACCATTATTGTAATAATTTATTATAGTTGCACTGTTGCATCAAATATGTACCCCTGTCTGTATCAGGGGAAGTAGCATAGACATATTTTAATCCTATTTCAGGATTGCCTGATATGATGGCCTGCACTATTCTCAACCACATTTTTTCCAACTTGCAGTTGCCAGTTACAGTACATTATAGTTGATCATAGTGATCATTTCTGTCTAAAGTATTCATGGTAATGGACCACCATTATGATATAATGTCAGCTATAAGCCTAAAAGCCATCATACATAGACACTGTAAATGTATAAACCCTATAAAGAAACTGAAGTATATGGATGAGTGTTCTATGGGGGCAGATACGGCATCTCTTCATGCTGTGTAATCAACTGTCTTGCTGCTTCGATCCATTCACGGCCATTACTCCTTCACCAGAACGGTCATATTTACGCCAGTTCAACCTGACTGTCGGTGCATTACCACGTGCAGTATAATAACAAGTGCAGACAGAATGGCCAATTTGAGGAGCAGAAAAAAACACACACACACACACACACACACACACACACACACACACACACACACACACACACACACACACACACACACACACACAGAGAGAGAGAGTCATAGATGGCTAGCCTCTTGCAGATTCACACTGCAAAAATCACCTGAAAAACATACCCCTTAACCCATTTTGGGGCAGGAACCCATTTTGGTGTTAGCAATATGTTATGCTTTAGCTATTGAAAAATAGCAGATCTACAAGCTCATAGCGCGCCACCGAGTGGCGCGCTACGAGCTTGTAGGTCTGCTATTTTTGAAAAATCGAAGAACGACTGACATAGAAACATAGCTTTTTCAGAAAACTGTCAGGATGTATAGAAGACATTTTTAGAATCTGATCTCAGGTCAAAATGGGTTTAAACACGGCCCCTCTGCAGGATATTGCATATATACAGTAGCATATACAGTAGCTGGCCTGTCTCTCCCAACCAGGTCTGGTCTCTCTCATCTCGCCCTCAATGTACTCCATCAGCCTCAGGGTACTTTCACATAATCTGCGTCAGAAAGCAGTGTTTTATTTTTGGCAGCAGATTTTTTGTTTTAGTCATATAGTCTCTTGAATAGCGTTCATTTCGTTTTAGTCATATTTTCGTCACCCGGGAATGTTTTAGTGTTAGTCTAGTTTTAGTCGACTAAATATCATAAGATTTTAGTCGACTAAATCACATGACATGAGCCTAAACGGCTGAGAGGCATCTGCCACTTGAATTAAGGGTGACTTCATTGACTGACATCAAATCAGTTCTGTCAGCTCAAACCATAGAGTATTAAAAGGATAGAGACTGAACTGGCGCGAAGTTCCGCCCCCTCCGCTATTCATGTCAGTGGAAGTTGCTCAATGGCGTTTTGAAGCCACCGGAGGCGACCGCCTTTTGGGCGCACTTCCGCATTTGACCTCCAAAATGTGGAGGTAAAATGCGGAAGTGCAAGGGTTTCCTCGTCATGAATCCACGGGTCCGCCTGCAGTCCTTCCTCTTACCACTAGGGCCCAGCGCTTCAACATTGGAGTGCCTAGCTGGCCCCTTGGCTCAAACCCACAATGAAATACTTTGTTTTCAAGAGTGTTGCTCACAAACAGAACAGAACAGAACAGAACAATTCCAATTTCCCCCTCTATATCTATATCTCATTCTGAGTGTGTTTGTCTTATACATAATGTAACGCCAGCACCGCTATTCCAAAGCCCCTTCAGATCCATTTTTTTTTAAAACTTTTTTTCAGCAATCAAAAATATTGAGCTTTAAACGTTTTTTTAAGATTACACTTTCTGTGTTAATCTAAACGATGACCTGTGCTGCACATAAACGCCATCGTCATGTCAGTGAACCTCCTGGTAACAAATACAACGCAGCAGCGTGCATGACTTTCCTTTTCCATTTTCCACTAACCTCCCCAAATAGAGCATATTTTGACTCTCATTCGCGTGTTTTAAACTGTCCAGGCCTATGCTGACTTCACCATGTTTCATTGTATTCCAAAAACCTTATGGCAAAAGAGTGAAACTATACTTGCCATACTGTATTTATATCAACACACTTTGACAGTGATATCCGAAGCTGTGTTAGTGGCATAATGTCCTCTTACAATCAGAATTGCACATTCAGCAAGTTATGTGTGATTGCTAGGAATGTTCAATTATGCATAGAAACAAGCCCTGTCCCCTCCACAAGCAGCAATCAAGAGGGCCTAGACGGTAGGGCATTAACCAAACGTGATTTTTGATAGTCGACTCGACTACCATCAAATTCGATTAGTAGTCGATTAGTCGGCGGTAAAATATGATATTTATTCCATCAAATCAAGCATTAAAACATCGTGTTCTGAAACAGCCAGCGAGACGAGCGAGTGAAGCAAAACAGAGCCGGTGAATGCAGGCCGAGTGGAATAGTACTAAGTGAGTGGCGACACACCTATGGGCTATAGATAGTTCCAAACATTGGAACTATCCCATTGAGATAGAATGAGCACTTCCGCATTCCATTGTTACAGTGGGAGTCAACGCGAGTGTCGCCACTCTTACTAGAATATGCTGAATGCCGCTCTGATTGGCCGAAATTAGTTCAGCTGTTTCAAGTCAAAGTTGCAAGTCCACAATGACTCACGGATGGACGCGTTGTGAGCTTGTACATCTGCTATTTTTGATGCGCAAGACCGTTCTACGGAGCAGCATAGCATGTTACGTTGTTCTCAATGTTTGGAGATGTGTCTGGAGCCGTGGAGCGGGGAGGAGGAGGAATGAACCATGCGATGTTTTTCATACAACAATAAATGTTCAACAATAAGTTACAACCACAGTTCCTTTGGTTTTTAGATGGAGCTACAAGCTAGGAGGAGGTTATGATTACATACTAGGTTTGCTAGCTAGCAGGCTGCCACGCTATGAAGATGATCAACTACTTAACTTCATCGCGACTATTATAACTATGATCGTGCGGCAGCAGTTTTCTTTTTTTGTTGGATAAGCATGAAGAAACATGAAATCACGGCAAGAGCTACTGTAGTTTGACTGTAACCAAACTGGATAATATTGGGCAGAGTGAGGAGGAACTCCTGCTATACTTTACTGTACCGGATGACACGACGACACGTCTCCAATCTAACTTAATAAACTCACCAATAGTAAAAGTATTTACACACTGTAGTTGTCCCCATTGAGCGTATGAGCCTATGAGGCATATCGCATTATGCTTTTCCCAAAGAAAAACTGTCTTGAATGCTGCTATAGTGCCACCGCCGATCCGGCGCCCACCGCACCTACACGAGTAAGGGTGACGGCAAAACCCACGTACAGTAGGCTTGTATATGATATGAAAACAATCAGCCAGGAATGGATTAGTAGGCTACTGAAGTTGGCGAACTACCAACAAAACCACCGAGCTCACCGCTGCATGTCTGCTGTAGAAAAGCAAAAAAAAAAAAAAATCATAATAAATATTAAAATAAATTTTCACAATCACAAATCACAAATTTTGCTAGTCGACTAGCCGACTATTCGATTATTATGTTAATGCCCTACTAGACGGTAGTCTGTCATGTCATTAACTGACATAAAGAGCTCTATACTGACAGTTTACAGAAAAGCAATTTTGTGGACCTTGTGTCCGAGTCCTTTGTCATCTCCTCAGGGTGACTTTAGGAAGGGTGGTTTGGCTTTGATCAGAAGGTCCACTCCAAGCACAATGCTAAGGCTATTAAAGTTGTCTGTTTGTCCATGATCCTGTTAGATCATCTGGATATTTTAGTACACACAATACATCTTAGAAACATTTCACCAGGTAATAAGACTCCAGGTGTGATTTGAGAAAAGAGATGGATGGTTTTTTCTGCACTATAGGGCGCGATTCATACTCCTATTTTAAAGCCGATTAAAAATCGGTTCGGCTCTGTAGAGCCTGCAATGTGACGTCATTTGAGGTTCTTTCGGTGCTACTGAAAATTTCTGACGAGGCAGAATCTTTTCGGCACTACAGCGGTTAAATATAGGAGTATGAATCGGCCCTAGGCCTACACAGGAGAGCCAAGACATTATCTCTAATTAGATTTTGTGAGTTAAACACAGATTCCGAATCTTCAAATACTTGTCTATCATTCGTGTACAGAAAATATGAGAGAGAGAGAGAGAGAGAGAGAGAGAGAGAACCAGGCAAGAAAGCAATCAAGTAATCAAGACGATTTGAAGCTTGCAAATGGAAGGACTGCCAGTTTCACAGACAGCGTTTAAATTAAGTCAGGAATAGTACTTATCTTGGACTGCCTGGTTTCACAGACAGCGTTTTAAATTAAGTCAGGAAAATAGTCCTTATCACAGACGGCACGAATTGATTGTACTTTAGTATGGCATTTGGAGAGTCTGTCACTATTTATTTGTTAGTTTGCTAGGCTGAGAGCCAGTGTGGTGTGTTTGGGTTTAAGGAACAGTATATTAATTTAACAAAACATAGGTTTGCTCAGATGAAGATGAGGGTCGAAATGTTGGCTTTTTCTAAACATGATTTAACCCATTCTGAACGGGAACCCATTTCGGTGTTAGCATCATGTCATGCTTTAGCTATTGAAAAATAGCAGATCTACAAGCTCATAGCGCGCCACCGAGTGGCGCGCTACGAGCTTGTAGGTCTGCTATTTTTTGAAAAATCGAAGAACGACTGACATTCTTTAGAATCTGATCTCAGGTCAGAATGGGTTGGTCAGACCAGTGTGTGTCCAGTGGAAACCTCGTATGAATCTGATCTCAGGTCAGAATGGGTTAAAGTACATTGATTTTTTACGCCCTCTTCTTACTCGTTATCTTTCGAGTGCTCGGATCTCATCTCTTCTTCAATCAATAGGTTTACTTTTGCATGTGTATTTTGTGTAAGGTAAAGATGCTCTCCTTAAAATGCCCACAGTTGGAAATATTTAAGCTCCTGAGTGCACACGTGTAACTACGTATGTGCGGCACAAAATAGTCATGCCGCGCCTTGTGACATTGCTGCCTGCAGCACCGCATAAATATTGTATTAAAAAAAACTGTTAAACAAAACATGCTTGTGAAAATACTGGACACAGCCCCCCAAAAGGTCAAATCCTAGAATTGCCCTAGGGGGCCGGTCTCTGAATTAGTTCATTGCTTTATGGCACACAGTATTTGCAACATGTTTGTAAAAAATAAATCCTCTGCGATCACAGGATGGAATGTATGAAGTTTGGTATACCATTTTTTGGCTGCAGAAACAGGGCAGACTTCATTCACTTTAGGAGATGAAGGCTCTCAGCTTTTAACCCATTCTGAACGGGAACCCCTTTTGGTGTTAGCATCATGTCATGATTTAGCTATTGAAAAATAGCAGATCTACAAGCTCATAGCGCGCCACCGAGTGGCGCGCTACGAGCTTGTAGGTCTGCTATTTTTTGAAAAATCGAAGAACAACTGACATTTTTAGAATCTGATCTCAGGTCAGAATGGGTTAATCAGACCAGTGTGTGTCCAGTGGAAACCTCGTATGAATCTGATCTCAGGTCAGAATGGGTTAACACCCCTCTGATTTAGCACACATGAGCCAGAGCTCCATGTCTCAGCCACACCGTCGATAAATAAAACACTGTTGGGCAAATAAAAACTGCTGGTAACAAAAAAGGCCACAGGGAAACAAGGTATAAAAGAAGCAATAAATAAAAAGCTTGTTTTATTGCGCCAGTGGCGACAGACAGCCGGGAAACCCTTGCTCCCTTTTGTCCCAGAGATAAAGAGCTGCTACTGTACCCAGGCCATTGTACTGTACTGTAGCTTCCATGAGTGTTCCTGGTGTAACAGGCTAATCAATCTGTGTTCAGAAATTAGGCGAACATGCTTGTCTTTTCTTGTATCACAGTGACCAGGGCACTTAATGGATTTTATGCACTGCCAATGCCATTAGCGCTGTCTATCAAGAAGAATACCAAATGAGTCGCCCCTTTTACCAACTCGCCCCGGGCGTAGAAGTCGGCGGAACGGCATGCGCGGCCTGGTATTCCTAAAGTAACCTAAGTAAAATGATTACGGTTAAACCTAACCTTATTCCTAACCTTAACCTCAGTAAAACTATATGCCTAAACCTAACCTTATTCCTAACCTTAACCTCAGTAAAAACTATATGCCTAAACCTAACCTTATTCCTAAACGTAACCTCGGTAAAACAATGCCTTAACCCTAAACGTATTTCTAACCTTATTCTCAGTGTCACGTGGACTGCGGTCACGTGTGTTTATTATTTGTTATGATTAGTTTTGTGTTATGAGTAGTATAAGGCTTTTTACAAAAGTTGAGGGGCATCTTATAAAATGGGTGGGGGTTTCACTACTGTCATATTCAGGCAATCCTCAACAGATTTTTTATAATTCCAAGTGATCTCTATAATCTGTGAAGTTTATATTTTCATTTGGGTGTATAAGTAATGTTTTTATATGACTTTTATCAAACATGGTAGCCTATTATTTAATGTCCACTGAGCTGTGGTGCGCTGCTTGCCTATACACACTCTCAATTAGGGATTTTCCCAGCGGTTATTTTCACTCTCGTGTACAACCTTTATTAAAATACGGTATTTTATTAATATATTTGTGTTCTTTTCCACTCCAGGTTGGATTGGCTCTGCATCACCTTGTCAGCGACCTCAACGAGGGGCCGAACAACGCCTGCCTCCCTTATTGGCAGCTGCAAAAAGGTGAGATTTGACTACACACACACACACACACACACACACACACACACACACACACACACACTGGCGCATTCAGCAAAAAAGTTGAGATTTCACTCGTGGCAGACTCTGCCAATCCTCAAACGATTTGCATAATTCCAAGTGGTCTATATACTCTGTGAAGTGTATATTTCCGTGTGCATTGCACAGCCCTTTGCTTTTGTTGTACTTACTGTATACTGTTGCATTTATGGACTTTTGTTGCATTTATGGACTTATACTGTCCACTCTGCTGTAGTGTTGACATAATTTAAGTTACATTATTCCGGTAGAGTGTCTCAGCCCTGCGGTCGCTTCTCGCCTTAAGTTTAAGGCGTCTAAAGGACTATTCATAGTCTGGATTATTGCGGTGGTGAGGTGACCACCGCTCCGGTGGTGAGGTGACCCACCGGAGCTGAAATAACGTTGAGCGGTGGTGAGTAAAAACAGAGAGAAGGGCTGGAGCGGTGGCGGTGGTGGTTTGCTCTTCACCGCGGCTAGGTGACGTCATGTTGTAGTTCGGTGGTCACCTAAAAATCCAGACTATGTATGAGCCTTTACTGGTATATTTTAAGTCTTTCGTCCGTCTAATATTACGTTACTAAAAGGCCCATATGAAGGTTTAAGTAGATGGAGTCTAATGGATGCGGGTCCAGGTATTTTTTCCGGCAGCATATTGATCCGAAACCTCAATCCTAAGCAGCGCATGTCGGACAATCGCTTTTTCGCATCGCAGCGAATGTCCCCCCGCTGTGGATCGGATCGTTGCCCCGTCGGCTAGAATGCTGTCGGAAAAAAGGCCGCCTCCCAATGGATGCTGCCTGTTGGGTGTTTCATAAACTACGGCATGTGGGTGCACGGATCTCAGAGAAGAGAGAGAGAGGTTGTGGTGAATGTGATTTGTATTCTATTCAAATGCAGTTCAATTTATTGTAACAAATCACAAACAGGTTATCTCGGGACACTTTACATGTAGAGCAGAGACCTGACGTCGCCCCCTCCCCCCCCCCCCTCCCCCCCCTAGAGTGAGCGTTTGTGTGACAGTTTCAAGGAAAAACTCACCCTTAACGTGAAGATGCCTCTGGGCAGAAACGGGCTCTATATGTGGCAGGCAGCCGACTGACTGCCTTGACCGCGTCTCTGGAGCTCATTATCTCTACAGCGTCTCATACTACTGATCAGTGATCAGTGGAATGTTTCTTGTGCGCGGCGGTGTGAATATTAATATCTTTCAAACTGTCGACCTGCAGTGCAAGCCTTTTTTGATTGATTGATTGATTGAAATATGTATTAACAGTTTGCAGAATTACAGTACATTTCAAGCACAAACTCAATACAAAAGACTGTTAACTGTGAGTGGACGACCCAATTAACTCAATGTCTGCCAAGGACTGAATTGACTGATTTTTCAGCAACTCCAGCAGTGCCAACGACAATTTTTTTTTTTTTTTTTTTAAACAAAAAAATTAAAATTAAAATTAAATAAAAAAATGTATAGAGACTGGCGCTTAGGGACTTTTTGGCACTTCTTAATAGCGATGGATGAGTTAAGCATTACACTTGTTTACAACAGGGTCCACCATGTTCGATTTATCAAAACATTTAGAGACGTACAAATAGACACTTCTATATAGTTAAAGAACAGAACAGGAATTCATCATAAAGGAAGCAAAAAGGGAAAATAAACATATACAGTGAGGGGAAAAGGGGGGGGGATTCAGATTTTACGGGGACCAGTTTCGAATTGCAGCCGTCCGTAGGTGCCCTTTGAGAGCGGTTTTGAAGGAGTCAAGGGATTCACATGTCTTAATGACTGTTGGTAGGGCGTTCCACATTTTGGTGGCATAGGAGTGAAAATAATGTAGTCCCTTGTTTGTGCCGAATCTGGGTTGTACATGGTTTGTTGCACTCCCTCCGGTGTTGTGGGTGTGGACTTCGTTTACATTAAGGAAGTATTTAGACAGGTACATGGGTATCTTGGTGGTGTATCGAATCTTGTGGACCAGAACCCATTTCAAGATGCTGTACTCTGTCGTCGACCCTAAGCCATCCCAGCCTGTCAAAGTGGGCAGGGGTGCATGCATAGTCAAAGAAACCTTGTACGAGGGCTCCTGTTAAGGTCTTCACAGTGTTTTTGTTGACCAGTGAGGAGATCCTGTAAAGGAATCTTGTTCTTTGATTGACTTTTTTGATTACGTTGGTGGCCATTTTATCACCGGAAAGATTGGCCTCCAGGATGGAACCTAGGTAGTTAGTTAGTTAGTTAGTTTCATTTATTGTCCACGTGTGGAAATTCGTCTTCGGTCTCAAACAGTTATTAAACAAACGGTTACAACAACAGCAACAACACTTAACACAATTATTTTCACATGGCAAAAAAGTGCAGGACAACAGTGGCAGATACATTGGAAAACAAACAAATCTAGCGAGACATGGTATCATTTAGTCACAGTGCCTTAATGGCATTTGGTATGAAAGAAATTTTAAAAATGTTACGGTTAGCTCTTGGTACTTTGTACCGTCTACCAGAGGGAAGTAGTTGGAACTCCCTGCAGAGTGGATGAGAGGGGTTGTTTGCTATCTTGATAGCTTTTTTACGAAGTACCTCCTTGTAGATACAGTCTAATTGTTGCTGTCTCTTCCCAATGATTTTTGCGGCTAGGTTTACTATTCGCTGCAGCTTGCTTCTTCCTTTTACATTTAGATTGCCAAACCACATTGCCATGTTAAAAGTCAAGATTCCCTCTATCAGGTTTTTATAGACTGTTTCCATAATATGCTTGCTCACTCTGAAGGAGTTGAGCTTGCGTAGTAGGTGGAGGCTTGGTTACAAGTTTTAAAAATCTGGACAGTATTTTCACTGAAATTGAGTGTGCTGTCAATATATGTGCCTAAGTATTTAAAAGTGTCTACTACCTCCACTATTTATACATTATATAAAACATTGGTGTGAGGCCGTACAGTAGCTGCATATGGACCATCATGCTGCAGTCAGTGTGGAGCTCAATCTGTAACCTTGGTGTTTAAATGATTTAATTCTCTCCCTCCGTCACACTGCTGCTCCACGTGTCGCTCACTAGCCCCTTCTGGACTGAGGTCGATTAAAAAAAAGGTTTCTAAATCCTAAAATTTTCCTGAAAAACCCCATGTTTCTATTCTATATGTCAGTGGTGCTCAACCTTTTTCACGTCAAATAACCCCAGAATTATCTCTATTGGGCCACGGACCCCCCATCTCAAAATATCTAATTCCAGGGACCCCTCAGAAGCCAATATTTTAGTTAAAAATGTTATATACTCAATGATTTGCACCACATTTGAACGATTTTTCAAAAAGCTTGCTATGAGCTTGTAGATCTGCTATTTTTCAATAGCTAAATCATAACATAATGTTTTTAAAAACACCAAAAGGGGGTTCCCGCCCAGAATGGGCTAGAGAGGTAAGATGGGGCACCAATGTGCAGTTCATTGATTACTCCTGCTTGACTGTCGTACCCCGTGGGAAGGAGAGAAGGAGAGGACCCAATCTCAAGGCCGCGGCGCAAACATTAAAGTATATAAAGTCACGTGCCTCACAGTTAAATAGCCCTCAGGTGACAGAGATGCTACCCTGGGGTGACGTTGGATGCTTTGTCTTGCTTTCATTTCTTCAAATGACGGTTCTGTGTGTGCATGTTTGAGGGGGACACAGACACAGAGAGAGAGAGATAGAGGAAGGGCTTTTGAAATAGAAAATGATGGGTCATTTCTGCGCCCTCGGGGGAGAGATCCCATCATTCATATTTACTGGAGAAATGGAAGAACCTCAGATTTAATTGATAAATCAGTCAAATTCAACAATGTGATTTCCTTACTGGTGCAGAAGAACATTAACCCATTTCGGGCGGGAACCCCCTTTTGGTGTTTTAAACATTGTGTTTAGCTATTGAAGCTAATTGCTATTGAAAAATAGCAGATCTACAAGCTCATAGCGCGCCACCGAGTGGCGCGCTACGAGTTTGTAGGGTCTGCTATTTTTTGAAAAATCGTAGAAAATGTGGCCCAAATGTTTGGATATATATTCTTTCAGAGTGAATGTTTTTAACTCAAGTCTTAAATGGGTTAAAATGGCAGACATATAGCTCCACCGAAAGGCATCCATCATATTTATGTGAAAATGAATTTTCAGAGATTTAAGACGTCAGCGGCAGACAGCTGGATTTCTCTCTGTTACTGGAGGAAAAAACACCCTTGAGAATGTTCTCTTCTATATCCGCGGCTCACTCATCTGCCAGTAGGTTTTGAGCAAAACGTCTCACTGTGTCGAGATCACTAGTGGTTACACTATAATCATGGATTAGCCCATTTTGGGCGTGAACCCCTTTTTAACTCAAATCTTTGCTTCTGGGGAGGGGTTCCTGGAACTACATATTTTCAGATGGGGGTCCGTGGCCCAATAGAGATAATTCTGGGGGTCCTTGACATTATAAAGGTTGAGCACCACTGACATAGAAACATGGGTTTTTCAGAAAAGAATCCCTTTTTTTATCGACCTCAGTCCAAAATGGATTAGACATCTCCTGGTAAGCAGTAATTTGATAAAATGATGATGTCCATAATGTGAATTCAACATCGGTTTATGTTTTTCAAGTTCACTGGAATCTATTATTTTCAATCTCTTTATTACCCGCTTACAGCGCTTTAACTCATTTTGGGCAGGAACCCCTTTTTGGTGTTATAGCATTATGTTATGCTTTAGCTATTGAAAAATAGCAGATCTACAAGCGCTACGAGCTTGTAGGTCTGCTATCTTTTGAAAAATCGATGTCAGGATGTAGAAGACATTTATAGAATCTGATCTCGGGTCAAAATGGGTTAATCACTTGTTTGCGTGTGTTCAGTATCTCCTTTACTTTCTATGCGTCTGGCTTATAGCGACGGCCGTGGGCGTAGGAGACCGTCCGTCTGTCCGTTGCACACAATGTTCCCTCCTTGGCCACTCTAGGATGAACTGGAATTAGAAGTGGGTGGTGGTCAAAAGGTCACGGTCACTGTGTCCCGTATATGTCTGTTTCCAACCTCATCTCAGTGAACTCTCCTTGGGGGAATTTCATGACATTTGGCAAATAAAAGTCTACTTTGGTCCTCGAGGGTCAACTGATTAGAAGTACAGTAGGTCGTCAAAGCCAAGTCAAGGTCACTGTGACCTCTCACAAAAACATGTTGTTCATCCATTCCTTCACCGTCCTTCATTCACTGTGTATATACTATGAGTCTGTAAACAGGAGACACATAAACACCATGCAGTGTTTCTCTAGTCATCAAATCAAATCAAACTTTATTTATACAGCGCATTTACATCGACCAAGGTCGAACCAAAGCGCTTCACGTTTGCAAAGCATAATTACAAACACAAGCAAACAGAAAAAGGGATAAAATAAAGCAATAATTTCAAAGAGAGAGCAAAATGTAAAATGCTAATTGGCAGTCCATAGGAACATAGCTCGTGGGCATGACTTAAATTAAATTGAATTAAAAGCGATAGAGTAAAAATGAGTCTTTAATAAAGGATTTAAAAACCGTCAAAGAGCGAGCAGAGCGAACATGGAGCGGCGGGGCGTTCCAGAGGTTGGGACCGGCCACGGCGAGAACGCGCGATCTCCTCTGGTCCTGAATTTTGTGTCAGGCACAATCAGGAGAGACAGTTCATCAATCGTTTTGATTTTGTGATTGATGTGACAATAGTACAGTACAGTACAGTACCAGTACTACAGTACAGTACGGTGGTTTTGTGGTTATGTCCATTTGTGTCTGTATGTTGTGTCTTGTGTCTGTGTTCTTCTGTCTGTCCAGTAGTTTTAGCTTTTTATGTGTCACATTTTGCTGTTGTAAACGCTTCAATTTCCCCTCTGGAATTAATGAAGTATATCTCATCTCATCTACAGTACGAATACTACAGAACAATACAGTGCAGTACGAGTAGTACAGCAGGGTACAGTACGGATACTACAGTTCAGTACGATACAGTACAAATAATACAGTAGCACCGTACACTACAGCAGGGGTCTGCAACCTTTTTTCATTTTCGTGATAGTCATATAATATAATTATGACACCGCATCAAAATTAAATATTCCCAACTGATTTTGATTGTCCATGGGATACACCTTAGAAATATGTTCTTTCACATCAGGATGTATACCATTAACCCATTCTGACCTGAGATCAGATTCATACGAGGTTTCCACGGGACAAACACTGGTCTGATTAACCCATTCTGACCTGAGATCAGATTCTAAAAATGTCAGTCGTTCTTCGAATTTTTCAAAAATAGCAGACCTACAAGCTCGTATCGCGCCACTCGGTGGCGCGATATGAGCTTGTAGGTCTGCTATTTTTCAATAGCTAAAGCATAACATGATGCCAACACCAAAATGGTTGCCCGGTCAGAATGGGTTAAACTCAGAGCAATAATCCACCTATATCTCCCATCCCCAGTTAGGATTTTAAATGTACAATTATGTGCCAGATGTCATTTAGACTTTTATTTATTCAATAGACTTAATTATTTTGGAATGAAAAGTAAAAAAAACTCTCACTTATGCCAGTGTGCCAGTGACCACCCTTCCCTGTGCCAATGTTGGCACCCGTGCCTAAGGTTGCCTACCCCTGCACTACAGTACAGCACTGTAATGCATGAACTGTACAGTCCGAGTAATACTGTACAGTCCGAGTAGTACAAGTACTACAGTACAGTACAGTACAGTACGTATACAGTAGTTGCACCGCTCAGTTCACATGGGTGTGTTTTTTCCTTTTTTCCCCTATTTTTATCTATCAATTTTTTTTGCGCTAGAGTGGGACGGTTGAGCTTCTAGTATATAGAATGCAGAGAGACAGTGTAGTTTAGTACCACAGTGAACTAGGATCAGCTTCTATAGTATATAGAATGCAGAGAGACAGTGTAGTGTTAGTACCACAGTGAACTAGGATCAGCTTCTATAGTATATAGAATGCAGAGAGACAGTGTAGTGTATAGTACCACAGTGAACTAGGATCAGCTTCTATAGTATATAGAATGCAGAGAGACAGTGTAGTGTTAGTACCACAGTGAACTAGGATCAGCTTCTATAGTATATAGAATGCAGAGAGACAGTGTAGTGTTAGTACCACAGTGAACTAGGATCAGCTTCTATAGTATATAGAATGCAGAGAGACAGTGTAGTGTTAGTACCACAGTGAACTAGGATCAGCTTCTATATTATATAGAATGCAGAGAGACAGTGTAGTGTTAGTACCACAGTGAACTAGGATCAGCTTCTATAGTATATAGAATGCAGAGAGACAGTGTAGTGTGGTACCACAGTGAACTAGGATCAGCTTCTATAGTATATAGAATGCAGAGAGACAGTGTAGTGTTAGTACCACAGTGAACTAGGATCAGCTTCTATAGTATATAGAATGCAGAGAGACAGTGTAGTGTATAGTACCACAGTGAACTAGGATCAG
Organism: Protomyctophum bolini; assembly: GCF_963924005.1. Classification (NCBI taxonomy): domain Eukaryota; kingdom Metazoa; phylum Chordata; class Actinopteri; order Myctophiformes; family Myctophidae; genus Protomyctophum; species Protomyctophum bolini. The sequence goes on along the minus strand of NC_137875.1, from coordinate 5,200,047 downwards.
CTTCTATAGTATATAGAATGCAGAGAGACAGTGTAGTGTTAGTACCACAGTGAACTAGGATCAGCTTCTATAGTATATAGAATGCAGAGAGACAGTGTAGTTTAGTACCACAGTAAACCAGGATCAGCTGGTAAACCTATATAGTCCAGGGCTCGGTAACCTTTTGGAAGTGAAGTATTGAAGTGTTCATCATACAGTAACAACACACAGAAAAACCCAACAGATTTTTGCTGTCCATATACTGTATAGCCTATATACAACATTATATACAATCATTTTTCTTTAATCCCCAGCTATCTCCCAGCCCCTCCCTCCCTCCCCCCATCTTACTCATCAGTCAAAGTGTGCATACCTGGTGGACACATGGGTTTTTTATTCACTCTACCTTATCGGTGATTACTCCCCCCGTGCAGCCAATGATGGAACCATGTGCTCTAGGTTCCTACACACGGTCTCAACAATATACTATCGAAAATAATAATCTGTAGAAAAGATTATAGAGGGAGTCATTATCATAGGAGGCCTTTGCTATGTTTCACCAGTTTCAATTGAAACGGGCCTCCACCCTCAGGGGGGCCTCCAAGCTCAAATCATGTTTTAGCGTGGAAAGAAATCGTGGCACTCCATCGTTAAGACATAATCCATACTCCGATGAATGGCGAATAATGGTGAATAATTTGAGCTCCCAATACCCACACTGGGCTCTTCAAGCAACAACAAGCCTTATTCAGATGACACAAAAACTTGTACTTTTACTGGAAAGTTCTTTATTTTCACCAATGCCTGTTAAATAAATGTAGTAAGTTGCAAGCTGGAGCCTATATCTTCTACTGTTTCTGTATAGCTTGGGAAGGATTTAGTGCAGTATAAATCCCCCAGCCCTGATGTAAGCCAAGTAGTAAAGTATACACAATCCAGCCTTTGATGCCTTTTGAGTGCCAAGCAAGGAGGCCTTGGGTCAATCTTTTATAGTCTTTGGTATAGCATGACCCGGCCGGGAACCTCAACCTCCACAATCTCAGGGCGGACACTATAAACCACAAATCCACTGAAATGGTGTTAGATAAAGTATCGTGGAGATGGAATAAATAAGCAATAGGTCTATTTTTAAAGATAGATCTTTATTTGTCATTGCAACATGTACAACGAAATTAAACGTGCCAACGAATCAGTGCATCATCATATCACAAGACAACATAAAGCTGAAACAAAACACACATGACTTCCTGTTATTGCACAACCCCTGTAGCACTATAGGCATGTATTAATGCACAGACATGTAATTGTAGCTGTTTTGCACAACAAAACCCTTATTGCACTTAAGACAGCAGAAAAACTGTGTCGCAGCAAAAGATCATTTCTTAGCAGCATTGAGTGCAACTATACCGCTGTGGGATAGTAGCTGTTACTGAATCTTTAGCCTCGATACCCAGGCTTTCATTTCGTCTGCGCGGAAAATGAAAGCCTGGAGGAACGCATTGGCTGCCTTGGTCTAGAAGTGGGAGTCAACGCTTCCGGGTGGGTGTCGCTCCAAATTATGTGACGTAGCGCTTCACTAGGTGGGAGAGGAGTGGCCAGGGCTGACGGACAGATCGGTTAGATCCAATCAGAGCGTGCGCAAATCTCAGCCGCGACCCACCCCTATAGACCCGGAACTTAACACGTTAGCTCAGGCTACTGAATCTGTTGGTCCCTGACTTGATCACTCTGTACCGTACGTCTGCCTGATGGCAACAGTTCAAACAGTGAGTGACCGGGGTGGGAAGTGTCTTTCATAATGTTCTGTGATACAGTACACTGTTTCAATGTGAACAGAGCAGAAAAATCCATTGTTGCATATTTTCTAACGTAGAGGTAAGTATTTGGCCAGCATACTGTGCGTGACTTTCTTAAATGTCACAATAAGATGAATAGCAACACAGTCTTAACCCATTCTGAACGGGAAGCTGTTTTGGTGTTAGCATCATGTCGTGCTTTAGCTATTGAAAAATAGCAGATCTACAAGCTCGTAGCGCGCCACCGAGTGGCGCGCTACGAGCTTGTAGGTCTGCTATTTTTGAAAAAAAATCGAAGAACGACTGACATTTTTTAGAATCTGATCTCGGGTCAGAATGGGTTAATCAGACCAGTGTGTTGTCCAGTGGAAACCTCGTATGAATCTGATCTCAGGTCAGAATGGGTTAATCAGACCAGTGTGTTGTCCAGTGGAAACCTCGTATGAATCTGATCTCAGGTCAGAATGGGTTAAGGCCTAATACTCTGTCACTCCGTGGTGTTTGCTGCATGGCCGATGGGTTCATCTCAGCGAGCAACGCTGTCGGTCATGCGATAAATTGTGCTTAACGGAGGCAAATGTTGCTTTTTGCGGCTGCCATTTGATTATCCCATTCTGACCTGAGATCAGATTCTAAACAAATGTCTTCTATACATCCTGACAGTTTTCCATTCTGACCTGAGATCAGATTCTAAAAACGTCTTCTATACATCCTGACAGTTTTCTGAAAAAGATATGTTTCTATGTCGTTCTTCCGATTTTTTTCAAAAATAGCAGACCTACAAGCTCGTAGCGTGCTATTATTCAATAGCTAAAGCATAGCGTATATGCTAACACCAAAAGGGGTTCCCACCTAAAATGGGTTATTTGATAAACAGCAACTGTATGTCTAGGCTCAAAATGACCGAGTTTATTTTGTAATGGAAGTTTGTATTGCATTGATTTTCTAGGGTTTTAGAAAGGACTACGGTGTATATAGAATTGATTTTTACAGTTTTCTCTGGCCCCGGCCGGCCGGCACCATCCCTGGTGGATGATGGCACCTGCATAAAGAATGTGTCTGGTCCTGTTCGCTCCGTATCGCCGTCACCATCAACTATTTAATTACTGATCGGCTGCATGAAGATTTTTTTGTCAGGTGTAAAGGAGCAACTTGGACACTCAGGCATGAAGGAAGCATGAGTTCAAGTCCGTTGCTCTCCCCTTGTCCCCCATATATGGGGACTAGGTTGGTGGAGGGTGTGTAGAGCCCAGGATCACATTAGATGATTGACACAGGGGTGAAAAATGGGTTACAAAAATCGTGGGATAAAAAAAAATATATCCTTTATTTACCCAGGGTAGTAGCTCAGCACAAGTGCTCATTTTCAGCACATTTCCCTGCACATAGAAACACACACACACAGACATCAGATTCTATAAATGTTCTTCTACATCCTGACAGTTTTCTGAAAAAGCTATGTTTCTATGTCAGTCGTTCTTCTATTTTTCAATAGCTAAAGCATAACATAATGCTAACACCCAAACCTGGGAGCTGACCAGTCCAGTACAACCACAGTCTTATACTGTTGGCCAATAAGCAGCTCAGTTGGGGGCGGGGGGGGGGGGGATTTCATTGGCTATCGCCCACTATCGCCGGGCGACGTCGCCCAAAAGATGAATTATTTTTTATCTTTTCGGCCGACGTTCCTTTGCCCACTTTTCGACCATCACCTGTTCGCCTGCTATCGCCTCTATCGCCAGTAGTAGCCAGTAGGGTCCCATTGACAAATAATGCACTTCCGGAAAATTCGTCTGGCTGCATATGACACGTTCAGAACAACCTTAGCCTGTTTTATTCATTTATTTGTATGCACCATATATTTTTACTTGTTTATTTATTTATGCCACTTCAATCGACTATTAGGTTCCAACTTTTTCCCCCCCACGGTTATACTAAAATTGAAATGAGCAGATGGTTCTCATGCTTTTCACAAAAACATGGAAAAGGTTCAACATTTTGCAGTTTTTAGAAGTAATGTCAGGGTGCAGATGGTAATTTGAGACCTACAGCATGCCGAGGAGACCGTGCTATCCACCCAGTGCATCTGTTATATTATGTTATGCCACTGGAACAGCTTTCATCCTGGAATGAGCTCCAGGAGAACGGGCTGCTGTCTGGGAAGATCATAGCATTTTTCCAAAAGAAAAAATATATATTTCTAAAATTATGTAACACGCATTGCATTATATTATTGCTTTATAAGGATGAAAAGTTGAGCTGCATTTTGGATTCACAGAGAAGACGAGATTGATCTTTTTATTAGGAGTACCTCCACATCATACATGGTCGTACTCCTCAGGCCCGGATTGGACATAAGTCTGGCAATTCTGGCAGATGCCAGAAGAAGGGCCGCTGAGCCAAAACAATAAGAAAAAGTAATACAAAAAGACGTAAAAAAGTAGCGTAGCGTCTTTGGGCCGGTGCATGAAGACCACAAATGGTCCCCCGAAGTAAGGATTTGAGTTAAAAACTTTCACTCTGAAAGAATATATATATCAAAGATTTGCGCCACATTTTCACGATTTTTCAAAAATAGCAGACCTGTACGAGTGCCGCGCTATGAGCTTGTAGATCTGCTTTTTTAAAACAGCTAAAGCATAACATAACATAATGCTTAAAACACCAAAAGGGGTTCCCGCCCCAAAATGGGTTAACAAGTGGTTAGGTACTGTATAGTATTAGCCCATGCCATACATAGGCTAATACTATACCTAAACACTTTCAACTAGACGTAATTATTTTGGGCATGTTTGGTTTCCTGTGCTTCATAACTAGGGCATACACAGGCCCTATGAATCACATGACTTCCTGCCTTACTGTAGAATCATTAGCATAGTAGAGACACAATATCCCTGACTTACTGTATGGCAGAGCATGCATAATGCAGCTGTGAATGCAGACAACGACATTATACTACATTTACTGTGAATTGTACGTGCAGTGAGAGGTCCTTCCGATTGGATTTGAAACTATGTACTTTTCAAATGGATTTTAGTAGCCCCGTGTGTGTGAACTGCCTTCCCTGCATACAGAATTGCAGTGTTATTGGAGTGCTTAACCCATTCTGACCTGAGATCAGATTCATACGAGGTTTCCACTGGACACACACTGGTCTGAGTAACCCATTCTGACCTGAGATCAGATTCTAAAAATGTCAGTCGCTCTTCGATTTTTCTAAAATAGCAGACCTACAAGCTCGTAGCGCGCCACTCGGTGGCGCGCTATGAGCTTGTAGATCTGCTATTTTTCAATAGCTAAAGCATAACAAAGCTTAAAACACCAAAATGGGTTCCCGGTCAGAATGGGTTAAATGTTAACACGATCTGGAAGCAAGGTCATTAAAGTTAATTAAACATTAAGACAACATTTGTGAGTCTATGTGGGAAAACTCTGACTCATCGCTGAAAGTGGCCAGTAATTTAAGAAATATTTTCAGTTTCTGACAATATACTTTTGTCAGCTAAATAAAGATTCTGGGCTATAATGAGCTGTATATATATATATATTTTGTTTTAAATGTCTTGAGGCTTACAACTTGATATGAGTCTCAAATCATTCTTACCATGCAAGTCTAATTAATCGATTGAAACAATTTAAAAATTTAACAATTCTGCTTTAAAGTATATAGTAAATAGGGTTATTGGATTCCTGTGAAGCTAATTTTTTTTCTTACGGAGATTTTCAATCTCACCTGTATAGGAAAAAGCTGTTTGCAGATCTTCTAATAAACTATCATTTTTTGCCATCATCATAATATCACAAACCTCCTCCCCAAACTAACATCAGGTCCATGTGGAGAAAATAACTCATTATTCAGCAGCCATTGTTTCTATCATATCAAAGCACCATTGAAACTGGGAAAATATGAACCCTTTGAGTTCCCATTGTATTGAAGATAATTATTTTGAACCATTCTTCTCAAACATAGCAACAACAAGAGTCTTTTTTTTAGTGAGACAAACAAAGAGATCTATTTATTACACACTAGAGAGATGCTGATTGTGGTGGCAATGGTTCTGATTTATACCATTTTGGTCGGGAACCCCTTTTGGTGTCGGCATTATGTTATGCTTTAGCTATTGAAAAATAGCAGATCTACAAGCTCATAGCGCGCGAGCTTGTATAGGTCTGCTATTTTTGAAAAATTGAAGAACGACTGACATAGAAACATGGCTTTTTCAGAGAAATGTCAGGACGTAGAAGACATTTTTAGAGTCTGATCTCAGGTCAGAATGGGTTATACACTAGTATGTTTTCCTTACGATAACCTATAGGTGTTTTAGTTTGTGTCTGGAGTAACAAGCATGATGGGGGGGGAAGTCAAAACGAGGCTGAACTGCAGACTAATGGTGGATAATAGGTGATAAGCTTGATAAGCTTCATTATTGGTTTGGTCGTAAATACATTTTTAATTAGGTGGTGGTGTTTGCATTTTCGCACCAGTGGGATTAACCACATGGAATACAGTAGGTTCTGGCATAATTTGTATGAATGACGAGAGTTATTCAGGAATATACTGTCGTTAAATTAGCAAAAAAAATAACACTCAGAAAAGGCTACAAAAATCTGTTGTACTGCAATAACAATATCTGTATTCTAATACATACACGTTATAAAATGCATTTTTGTCTGACTCTTTTTAGTGCAGCAGCTATAGTCTTTTTTTCAGTATCATTAACCCATTTTGGGAGGGAACCCCTTTTGGTGTTTTAAACATTATGTTACAATTTAGCAATTGAAAAATAGCAGATCTAAAAGCTCATAGCTTGTAGCTTGTATAGTCTGCTATTTTTGAAAAATCGGGGAAAATCTAGTGCAAATCTTTGAATATATTTTCTTTAACAACATATTTAACAACATATTTTCAGATGGGGGGCAGAGGGTCCTTGACATGAAATATTGAGAACCACTGATATAGAAAAATAAATCAGAAAAAAATACATTTTAAAAAGTCATTTTTTTTATTTCGACGTCAGGCCTAAATGTCTCATTAGAGATCATGGACCATAGTACTTTTCTTCACATTCCTCCTCCAGATCCATCCTCTTGGGTCATATTCGTCTCTGTTCAACAGACGAATATCTGTGCACGGTATTACTATAGAAATGACTTCATGTTCTTCAACCTTCGAGAATCGATTTGATTGTGTGACTCAGAAAAAATGTCGCTCAGCCACACAACTCTCCCCCTCAGCTTAGGGTCCTGATTGCGTTACACTGTGAAACACTCTTGAGTTATTCATGGGGTTACAGTAGTGGGCTGCAGCTCGCTCATGGGGTCATAAATAACCCATTTTCTTTCTGCGTCTACATTCCTGAATGTTACTGTTTTAGTCCCAGCACCCCATGCAATTTCAGCTATACAGTCTGACCTTTAAGCCATTCTGGGCGGGTACCTCTCTTGGTGTTTTAAACATGATTATGTTATAATTTAGCTATTGAAAAATAGCAGATCTACAAGCTCATAGCGCGCCACCGAGTGGCGCGCTACGAGCTTGTAGGTCTGCTATTTTTGAAAAATCGTTAAAATGTGGCCCAAATCATTGAATATATATATTTCAGAGCGAACATTTTTAACTAAAATATTTGCTTCTGGGGGGTCCCTGGAACTACATATTTAGAGATGGGGGGGTCCGTGGCCCATGTATAGAGATAATTCTGGGGGGTCCTTGACATGAAAAAGTTTGAGCACCACTGACATAGAAACATGTTTTTTTTTCCAGAAAAAATGTTAGGATTTAGAAGCCCTTTTTGAATCGACCTCAGTCCAAAATGGGTTAAGCCACACTGTACCTATCCCATTTTCAGGTCATTTCAGATTGATTCCATGCACTTTTGAGGGTAAAAACCCATTGCAAAAATAAATAATGGTGTGAATTACTTGATCCACCCCCCACAGTATTTTCTTTTCCATTTAAGAATAAAGGGATAATGCTTAACCCATTCTGACCTGAGATCAGATTCATACGAGGTTTCCACTGGACACACACTGGTCTGATGAACCCATTCTGACCTGAGATCAGATTCTAAAAATGTCAGTCGTTCTTCGAATTTTTCAAAAATAGCAGACCTACAAGCTCGTATCGCGCCACTCGGTGGCGCGATATGAGCTTGTAGATCTGCTATTTTTCAATAGCTAAAGCATAACATGATGCTAACACCAAAATGGGTGCCCGGTCAGAATGGGTTAACAATTCGTCAACTACAAACGGCTGAATTTGAAGTTCTTCTGTGATTTATGTATAGTTCATTTACTGTATAGCTGTTAGCTGGATTAGCATCAGGGCTGCATATAAGCTGTATTATGCAAAATATTGCATTGAATTATTCAATTGGTATTCGATTGAAATGTGGACATACTGCATGGTACTAACACATGGTATTATAGTATGACTTTTCATTTTTTGACGGCATGTCAATTTCATGTCAGACTTGAGCTACAGTATCAACATCCAATTGCTTTGATTGTTTGCTGATTAATACAGCACTTGAGTGAGTACTGTATATAGAGAAAGGAAATCAATTATAGGGTTACATACAGTACAGTACAGTGCAGTACAGGAGGTCTTATTGATTTACCCAACAAAGGGGTATGTTCTCGAAAAAATAGAATAGAATGAGTAAAATAAAAAGAAAATAACGAAAGTAGACTAACTTTGTAAGACACGATTTTACAAAATCACCCTTAAACTATATTTTTAAAGGAGCATTGTAAATGGGGCATTTGTGGGGCGTGTGCATGTGTGTGTGTGTGTGTGTGTGTGTGTGTGTGTGTGTGTGTGTGTATATACTTCGAAAAGGCATTTCAATATCAATTAGTAATGGTCCCTCACCCAGAAATGATAGATTCTTAAATTACACTAGAGGCCATTATGACTGTCTCACTGCTGCAAATTTCACTGACTGTCGACATTTGGTAGTCGACGAACATTTTCCGTCTTAGTTTTAGTCGACGAAAACAACACCGATTATGTTGGTATACACACAGTACACCCTCATGGTGACCCTGGGATGCACTTGCCTGTTCATTTGGTATAATTGGCTGCCCTGCTCACCTCTCGCATTGCAGAAGGGTGCTCCAGTTGGCACAGCAGAATTGAGTTGCATACAAATGAGCGTCCACGAGATGAATATATTACGGATGACTGTATTATTGACAACCAGCGACGATCCAAAAACATGCTTAGCATTGCAGTCTGCTCACAAAGGGTGCCAGGCCACTGCATTTGCAGGACATTTTTAAAGTGATACTAATTCTCATTGTAAAGTGTATTGTGTGGTGTGCTCAGTTGGCACAAGTACACCACCATGCCCACGACCGTGGAGTCTATCCCATTCTGACTTGAGATCAGATTCTAAAAATGTCTTCTATACATCCTGACAGTTTTCTGAAAAAGCTATGTTTCTATGTCAGTCGTTCTTCGTTTTTTCAAAAATAGCAGACCTACAAGCTCGTAGCGCGCCACTCGGTGGCGCGCTATGAGCTTGTAGATCTGCTATTTTTCAATAGCTAAAGTATAACATAATGCTAACACCAAAAGGGGGTTCCCGCCCAGAATGGGCTAGGCTTGGGGTTCGAATCCACAGCAGTGCATTCGGCTTGCTTTGCCAAGCATTTATACAAACACAATTGGCCATGTTCTGGGGAGGATGGTCTGGCACTGCACATTCTCCTATGCGGACTGGGTCGGTGCCTGTCAGCGGGGAATATTGAACAGGAGGAGTAGAGTGGAGGAGGTGCTATTCTACTATTCTAAGGAACGCTATACGTCCAACCCGGGGACAACCCCCTCCCCTGTCAGCTGAAAAGAAGCAGCTTGGACTCCCTATGCGGTGAAGGAAGCGTTAGGTCAGTCCGTTGCTCTCCCCAGGTTGGCAGAGGGAGTGTAGCGCCCCTTGATTACATTAGATAATTGACACTGGGAGACAAAATGGGTTACACGAAATGGTGGGATAGAAATGTAGTAAATATAATAATAACTAGAACTGCACTCTGTCGAGTGCCTACTTGCATGTTCCACACAAGTAGGCCTGTGCAAGCAGAACGTGCAAGAAGTACTGTCGACCTCTACAAACCTTCAAATCTCAGCCTCTCTGTAAAACATTGAAATTAAATACTAAAGTATGTATAATACATATTGTATGTGTGTTACCCAACCAATATTGAAACGTATCGTAATTACGTCACCATTGACAGCCAGTTTATAACCCGACATTGAAACATATCTTAATTATGTCACCCTTAACATCTAGTATATACATACTAGATGTGGCCAGCACGGCCACAATACTTGCAAGTAAAAAAATATATATAGATTTACTTGAACCAAAACTGCATCGCTACATATCCAGTTCCTTTCCCCTCCATCAGGCGCCCCGGCTGGCCAGGGGGAGGCAGTTTAGAGACCAGGATTACTGCATGTTTTTGTGGGGGAATCTACCCTAGGGGACACGGGGAGAACATGCAAACTCCACACACAAGATGAGTTTTGAGTGCAGTTCGTCCATTACATGCCCTTTTAGTTTTGTAGCTCTATTTCTGGGATTTGAGTGGATTTTTGTCCCATCACACCGAAGAAAGAATTCTCCGACTCATCTCTCTTTTACGTGGTTGTATGATTCATCCAGTCACTCAATAGTGTCTGAATGTCATCGTGCCCTAAGTAACTCTCAACTAATGGTCCATGAAACACGTCATAGAACCCTTTATCAGCCCCGTACTCAAATATAAACAAAAAACACAAAAACCTTTCATTCATGCAAACACGGAAACGCGTCACCATGCATGTCATGTCAGCCTGCCCCGACTACTCACAAAGACGCTTTCATGCCTGCAGGGACCCGTCCACCCGTACACATTGGAATGCATAGCGACTTTCTCAAAATCAAAGCCCTGTGCACTATAAAGGCTTGGCACAGAGGTTGGTTCATTGATTGAAAATGTTATTAGAGGGACACTTGGCACACTAAAGGGGCATGCTTGGTGCACTCTCTTGTGCAGAGGGAGAGAGAGGGCTGTCTTATATACTGAGACAACTTGTATTGTCCAGGAAGGAAGACCAGAGACCAGTGTCCATGACATCATGGACACTTAAACTTTGAAATACTAAAATATCTCGAATACACAAAATTACCCACATAAAAACCCTAGGGTAATGCCCCTACAGTATGTGTATGTAATCTGACTGACACCACTGCCATATCAATAATAATAATAATATGGCACAGTTGAGAAGCAGGAGTTAACCCATTCTGACCTGAGATCAGATTCATACGAGGTTTCCACTGGACACACACTGGTCTGATGAACCCATTCTGACCTGAGATCAGATTAAAAAAATGTCAGTCGCTCTTCGATTTTTCTAAAATAGCAGACCTACAAGCTCGTAGCGCGCCACTCGGTGGCGCGCTATGAGCTTGTAGATCTGCTATTTTTCAATAGCTAAAGCATAACATGATGCCAACACCAAAATGGGTGCCCGGTCAGAATGGGTTAAACTATTAATCTGGTGTCAGTGAGGTCAGATGTAGAGTTGATGGCCGGCTCCATATATTCAGATCTATAGTATGTCAGACCATGTATGGCTATCCAGGGTTTGATGAGGTCAGTGTGGTGATCTTCATAATACTGTATCCAGGTGATGATAGTCAGCTCCGCAGATGAAGATCCATGTGTTGTACCGACTTGGTTCATTTGTCAAGTGTGACTCGCGTCGCGGTAACCACACTGGTTATCATGAGACTGTCACGATATGGTCATACCGGTATATTCCCATATATGGGCTTAATATTGATGACATCAGGGATGTCCATATATGGGCATTCCCAGCCGAGGCCCTAATACAATGCCCTGTGGCATTTTGGGTGGATTTGTTCTTTTCCAGTGTGACGCAATAAAGCAGCAGTGTGGTGGTGGTGGGACGACGTGAGAGCGACCATTGGTCACCTGAATTGTCTCCCTGGTTTCCACTGCGGGGGTTTGGGTACTACTACAATTGGTCGTACGTTTAGAAAATGTTCTGTTCCCGTCATGGCTACGGAGGCTCAGAGCTCAGGGACCTGGTAGCGCAGCTAAGGGACCTGGTAGCGCAGCTCAGGGACCTGGTAGCGCAGCTCAGGGACCTGGTAGCGCAGCTCAGGGACCTGGTAGCGCAGCTCAGGGACCTGGTAGCGCAGCTCAGGGACCTGGTAGCGCAGCTCAGGGACCTGGTAGCGCAGCTCAGGGACCTGGTAGCGCAGCTAAGGGACCTGGTAGCGCAGCTCAGGGACCTGGTAGCGCAGCTCAGGGACCTGGTAGCGCAGCTCAGGGACCTGGTAGCGCAGCTCAGGGACCTGGTAGCGCAGCTCAGGGACCTGGTAGCGCAGCTCAGGGACCTGGTAGCGCAGCTCAGGGACCTGGTAGCGCAGCTCAGGGACCTGGTAGCGCAGCTCAGGGACCTGGTAGCGCAGCTCAGGGCGGATAACAGTTCGCTGAGGCAGGAACAGAGAGATGCACAACCAGGTAGTAGTAATGTTGTCTCCTCTGAGGTGTCAGTCCCGTCCACTTTGGCACCACAAGTGCCAAATAATAAATGATATGAGGGTTTGGTAGCTGTAGCTAATTTCAATGTTATGTCGAAAAACGAGTAGGTAAAATTGCTTTGTGTTGGTTAAATGTAGTGGTTTATGGTTATTACTGTGACTTGGTGTGAATACCGTAATGTGTGTCAAAGAAGAACATTAGAAGCTCAATGTGTTATTCTGATATCATTTGGCTTCATGGAATATTTACAGTAGGCCTACTGTGCAAATTGGCATTGTTTTAAATGCATGTCAGTGTTACAGTATGTGTTATGAGTGACATCGGATAAGAACCCTGGTCAGCCTATATAATGTGACAACGAACATTTAAAATGTGATTGAGAGAGACTGAGAAGAGGAGGAATTACACGGTTAAGAGACAGAGACACACGGACAAGACAGAGGAAGAGAGAGGATGTTGTGCTGGGCGGTGTCCCTGAAAAGAAAGCTGGTGCATCTGAAAACAGGACGGATTTACTGTCCTGTAGTGCCAGTGGGGAACATGGTGTACTGCTTTGAAAGTTTCCACCACGGAACGACCCCCAACAAGGATCATATTGGTGTGGACGTCTTGAACACAGTGTCTATGGTCTGGATGAAGTTGCCTCCAGTGACAACTGGAAGGCCCATTGAGGTACCCTCCTCGCGTTGGGGCCACACAGCTGTGCTTATAGGTGATACAATCTACATCTGGGGGGGGATAGTGAATTGTAGGATAACGGAGGAAGTCAAATGGTTTACCGTCGTTGGGGACTACCAGGACAACCTTATTTATGCATTTGATGTTGACAATCTGAGATGGTTCAAGCCCAGGATGTCTGGGTCTATTCCAGAGGGGAGGCAGGACCACTCAGCATGTGTCTCTGGGAAGGTCATGTATATACATGGAGGACGCATCAGGAATGCAATAACTAATGACCTCTACAAGTTGGACACCACCATAATGCACTGGTCTTTAATTAAAACCAGAGGCATTCCGCCGCCTGCTTCACAGCGCCCCTCTGCCACAATCATCGGGACAAAGATCTTTGTATTTGGGGGCTTTGGGGGTGGAGCTTACTTAAACAGCGTCAGAGTGTTTGACACAGATACTGAACTCTGGCTGAGCACGCCTTCTGCACAGCTTCTCCCAGAAGCACGCTCGCGTCATGCAGCCTTTGCCTACAAAGGAGAGCTGTACATATTTGGCGGCTACAACTATGCTCTGAAACTGTCCTTCAATGATCTGTGGAAATTCAATCCAAAGACCTTCACATGGAAAAAGGTTGAGCCCAAAGGAGTAGGACCAGACTGGCTTGGTAATATCTACTGTTCTAAGGTGGGAGATCAAGTCATCATCTTTGGATACAAGACACAACCCATCTGTTGTTATTTACAGATCTTACATTTAAGACCTAGTCTGAAGACATTGTGCAAGCTAGCAGTGATTCAGAACGGCCTGGAGCGTTCAGGACTCCCACACAACATCAGGTGGGAACTGGCAACGATGACAACAATTCAAGAAAAGAAAAAGGCCAGCAAGCCCACTGTAGGAGCCAAAGAGTGCTTTGCTATAGTGGTTGTCACTTGGTTGGTGATGGGTGTGGGCACCGCATTGACGTTCCGTTATTGGTGGGAGCCTCTCTGTGGCCCTTGGTAGTCGACAAATATGGGTGTCTGAACCAGCTCACGCCTAAGGCTGTTTGAACTTGGAGGCAGGGTGAGCTGGAAGGATACACTTTGTTGACCGCACAATATACTTTATAGTTTGATTCATTCACGTTTGTTTGCTCACTGTTTGATTGTTATTTATTAGATTCTTTGCACATATTTATTGCATATATATATATATATTTATTTATTGTATTGTAATATTTTGTGCACTGAGCTATATAAACGTTTTAAACTTTGAGCTTGTTTGGATATGAATCATTTTATCATTGTTTTGTCGCGCGTCATTACAGTTTGTTTTTAGCTCCCAGGCTTAGCCTGCCGGCATGAGTAATTTATTGGTAAATTATTATCAGCCACAACACCCACTGTAAAATAAAGACATACATACACACGATTGATGAAAATTACAGGGGTTCATAAAATTTAAATTAAAAAAAAATGGACAATGGGTTCTCTGATTGTCTGTGGATAGATGAACGTCAGCACGTTGCCAGATTGTGTCAGAGAAATAAGCAACCAGGTCTATGAAAATAATCCCAAAGGAAAGCCACTATGCCAGCGGTCTGCAACCTTTTTTAACACCTATTGTGCTAAGGACGTTTCCAGACGTCCTCTCAATAAAATCCGTGGGGTGCTAATGACGTCTGGAGATGTCCGGAGACGTCCTTAGGTCCTTTTTAATGATCTAAAACGGGATAGCTGTAATGTTAAACCCATCTGTTGTTATTTACAGATCTTACACTTAAGACCTAGTCTGAAGACATTGTGCAAGCTAGCAGTGATTCAGAACGGCCTGGAGCCTTCAGGACTCCCACACAACATCAGGTGGGAACTGGCAACGATGACGACAATTCAAGAAAAGAAAAAGGCCAGCAAGCCCACTGTAAAATAAATAAATACATACACATTTACATGCACGTTTCCAGACGTCCTCTCAATAAAAACCGTGGGGTGCTAATGACGTCTGGAGACGTCCTTAGGTCCTTTTTAATGATCTAAAACGGGATAGCTGTAATTATTATTATTATTTTTTTGCTTGGCCATGCCTTCTTCAGCACTATAGACATGTTTCGCGGATGTGCACTGCTTTTCACGTCCTTATTTAATACTCCTCGTATTCTCCACCACTGGTCGTGACGCGATGCATTGTTGCATTGCATCTCAATCTGAGCTCAATTCCAATACAAAGAGTTTTTTGGATCGCGTCCCTCCCGGGACCCGTAGATGGAAAATGAACAACGACATCATCAACGCGAAAGCGAATCGTTGCCTTGGTGACGATGACGCCAAGAAAAAAAAAAAAATTAAAAACATTCTACTAAGGGGGTCGTCCTATGTCGTCCCTAGGCCATATTTAATCACATTTTTAGCTCGTCCGATGTCGTCCTTAGCAGGGAAACAGTTTTAAACATTTTAACAACGCAAATCTTACTCCTTAGATGATGGACAAATACATTCATCTGTGGGGCTCCTTGACATGGAAATGTCACTGCATTCTACGCTACAGTACTGTATGTCTGTGTTATTTAAAGCTTGAGGCTTGTACATCATGGCCTGGTGTCCTGATATCCTAGTTTCTATGAGGCACTAAACTGTTCTCTCTCTCGTTGCACTGACTATTTTCCCTGTTTGTTGACTAAGGGGTCCATCCTTTCTCCTCCGCTTACTCTGATTTCACACTCTCACATTTCTCTGGATAAGAGAGTCTGCTAGAAATGCCTAAATTGTAGTGTCTCCTAGACGCTCCTTAACACCCAACAGACCAGAATACTGCCATCCTCAGAGGCCTGCGCTCCTCCTAACAGGGCTATAAATGGCACATACTGGCCTTAAACGAAGTGAGCATACAGTACAGTGGCAGCAAATGCAAACCTTGATAGAACCAAGAGGGAAAAAACAGCAGCAGCCACAACAAGCTCTTTATAGTTGAACCTCCATCAAAGCCCCAAAGCTGCTCCCCTCCCAACACTTGCCTTGTCATGTTGCCTACATGTATTTGCCACTCAGAATCCTTGATTATTTGTGTTGGTGGTTTCATTTGCGTGGCGTATTCAACGTGGCTGCTATAGAAGGTCTGATTGGCCTGAGTGGACTGAATCACATTACCGTACACACTGTACACATGCTTTATTAACGTGGTCCGTCGTGTGCATATTAAGCCTCATGGCCACACATCACTTAGAGAGGACTTCAGAGAGATGCACATGGTATTGAGGGTTGAATTGCAGAACAGTCCCGGCTAATTCAACCACTCGTTGACAACACACTGCCTGTGGCAAATTTACATCCCCAGGGTTATAGCGAAGGGGGGGGGGGGGTGTCTGCTCTCAGTGGAACGCACAGAATATGCAAAAGCACATGCCCGGAATATGTCAATGACATGCTGATGATGGGTCATAATATGCATACATGTCTGTCTGCCCACAAAGAAAAGTCAGTATTTAGAATTTTTTGCCATATTCGTAATACAGTATATACTTTAATCATTCAATCATATTTGCTGGCTTTATTACACAAGAAGAGTGGAGGGTAGAAATATGCTGATGTTTGTCTGCCTCCCTCCCAAGCTGTTTGCTGTATAGCGGCCGGCCGGTGACAACTTAAATGTCTGATATATACGTAAAACCTGACACACCTAATCTATCACACACATGCATGCTTGTCTGGTCCAAACTCCTCTTTTTAACCCATTCTGACCGGGAACCCGTTTTGGTGTTAGCATCATGTTATGCTTTAGCTATTGAAAAATAGCAGATCTACAAGCTCATAGCGCGCCACCGAGTGGCGCGCTACGAGCTTGTAGGTCTGCTATTTTTGAAAAATCGAAGAACGACTGACATTTTTTAGAATCTGATCTCAGGTCAGAATGGGTTAATCAGACCCAGTGTGTGTCCAGCGGAAACCTCGTATGAATCTGATCTCAGGTCAGAATGGGTTAAAGGGGTTGTTTTGGTTTATCTTGCAGCCGTATCTCGTTGTCTGTAGCACCACATCATCGCTGGTTGTGGCCATGCATTATGTCTCTAGATTTGGATTGAAATATTGTAAACATGGGGGAGAAAATCTCTGAGTCATTTTTGGTACTATTCCTTGCCGTGCTTTTTTTGGTCACAATGAGATATAGAAAGGCAAGTGTATATTCCCTTCCTCGGGACATGGCAGTGCATTCTAAAGCTTGCTTAATACCAACCTTTGTCACTATGATTTGATTTCGTAGCACCGGAGAATTCTTTCTTGTAACTTTGCTGTTAACAACGACCATATAAACCGAACTGCAAAGAGACCTCACAGCAAGCCTGGAATTCAATCATTTTTAGAGTCAAGGTCAGTTTGGCCTTTTGGTGTTATCCGTTTTTTTGACAGCACAAAAGGGCCAATGCCAGGGCCTATAATAAAGGCCATCCAATGAAAAATACATAATAATATCATTAACCCATTCTGACCTGAGATCAGATTCATATGAGGTTTCCACTGGACACACACTGGTCTGATTAACCCATTCTGACCTGAGATCAGATTCTAAAAATGTCTTCTATGTCTTCGATTTTTCAAAAATAGCAGACCTACAAGCTCGTAGCGCGCCACTCGGTGGCGCGCTATGAGCTTGTAGATCTGCTATTTTTCAATAGATAAAGCATAACATGATGCTAACACCAGAATGGGTTCCCGTTCAGAATGGGTTAATATATTCATTTAGCTTATGGGGGTACGGATGATTTTGACTTTTAATACATTCTCTAAGGTAGTAATTCAAGACACTGGACTGGTTAGAATACCCCCCGAAATGCATATAAAAGTGCATTTTGGCAGTTATACCTAACCTATATAACACCCAATACAAACACAAGCCTAATGCATCAGGCTACGTGGTTCATTACACTTACTATAACATGATTATGATGTGTTCAACCATATACCAGATATCTATAATAAGCCCATCATGGCATGTACTAGGATACACAAACCTGAATTTGATCGCTTTTGTTATACACGAGAAACACATTTATTTTGTCAATAATAACAGTAACCCCACAACCTCCACCTCCTAATATTTTGGATACCCGAGACACATGTAAAGCGTATTTGAGTATACTTAGAAAAGTGCTATAAAAATTCCTGATCTCTTCTTCTCTCAAACAGTTGAGTTATTGTTCGTTGAATTGACATTATAATTGTATTTGTTAGATCACATTCTTCTGACTTTTTAGGATAACTAGTTCATACAACATGCATTTTTTTAATATGTTGCATAAGGAGGCATACGACAGAAAGCAGAAACAGTCTTCTGGGTATAACAACTAGCAATAGCTCAAGACCTCAAGACCTTATCCAATTTTGGCCGGGAACCCCTTTTGGTGTTATAACAATATGCTATGCTTTAGCTATTGAAAAATAGCAGATCTACAAGCTCATAGCGCGCCACCGAGTGGCGCGCTACGAGCTTGTAGGTCTGCTATTTTTGAAAAATTGAAGAACGACTGACATAGAAACATGGCTTTTTCAGAAAACTGTCAGGATCTAGAAGACATGTTTAGAATCTGATCTCAGGTCAGAATGAAAACTGTCAGGATGTAGAAGACATGTTTAGAATCTGATCTCAGGTCAGAATGAAAACTGTCAGGATGTAGAAGATATAGAATCTGATCTCAGGTCAGAATGAAAACTGTCAGGATGTAGAAGATATAGAATCTGATCTCAGGTCAGAATGAAAACTGTCGGGATGTAGAAGACATGTGTAGAATCTGATCTCAGGTCAGAAGGGGTTATTGACAGGCTCAGAGAGGCAGGTGAGGGTTGTTACTGCAGAGCACAGAAAGAATAAAGTATGCAGGGAATTCCCTTGAAGTCGTTATACCTTCAAGATCTTCCATTCCTAGCAAAAAAGTTTCATATTTCTTTTACCCCTTGGTGAGATTATTCTAACTTCTCCTTACAGATGTATTTTTGTGTTTTTGGCACAAGTGACACGTAGATTCGTTAACTCCACTCCTGGCATACACACTACAGTAGTACATTATACAACAGGTCGTTTCGAGGAAACAATCTGATTGGTTATAACGGCCTTCTAGCCGTCGATCAAACCAGCACCATTCACCACCTAATCAAAAACAAATAATTCAGCTGCTCTGTTCTCCCAGAGCGCTAGCAAACTCGGTGGCTATAGGCTAGCTAGTTTCTTGGGACATTTGTGGACGTAGTGACTACATCTGTCATTAAAAAGCGACTAAGAAAATCAGCGATTTTCTTTGTTTTAAGGGTAACTGTTGTATAATTGCAATATTACACTCGAGGGTGTGGTTTAACGTGATTATTACCACTTCAGTGATGCTTGCGGAACTCGACTCCGTCTCGTTCCTGACCGCATCACTGTCGTGGCAATATAATCACGTTAACCCACACCCTCGAGTGTAATATTGCTTAATTCAATGATGCTTCAGTTTTGGGGGCTTCGTTTTTGTTTGTTTTTGTATTAATTTGGCCCTGTGTACCGCCCGTTAACAACAGACAGATCATCTTATTGATCTTGCATCAAAGCCCATTTCAAAAGCAATCAATGTCACCAAAGCTTGAGCTAACAACGTTCACTGTGATCGAACCAAACGGCACTTAATCATGGCCATCCACTCAACTGAAGTGCACTGACAGTAAAAGGTGTCCTGAGTGAATGTAGTTATAAGTGCAGTGGCGTGCACAGACATTTAGAGGGGTAGGTTGCTCAAGTGAAAAAAAGGGCACCTTGTGCAGCGCATTTTGGGGCGGGAACCCATTTTGGTGCTTTAGCTATTGAAAAATAGCAGATCTACAAGCTCATAGCGCGCCACCGAGTGGCGCGCTACGAGCTTGTATGTCTGCTATTTTTTTTTTTATCGAAGAACCACTGACATAGAAACATATAGCTTTAGCTTGTGGGGGCCTAAATAATATAGTAGAAGCGTTTTTTTATCAAGATTTGATCAATGTCACCATGGTCCACACACTACAAATTAAGAAAAAAAAAAGTTTTTCTTTTTAAGAGCAAAATTGCCAAAAGGGCAGGGGGTGCTCTAGCACTCCTAGTGTCTATCTGTGCACGCCACTGAGTGCATACTTTCACAGTACGATGATGATGATGATGCAACTGAGACTATAGTGGTACTGTACATGGAAGAAGTACAGTACGGTCTAACATCTTTTACAAGTTACAAGTCCATTAACAAATTTACTTGAGTGACGGTGCATTCAATTACACTTCATATTTTATTTGCATATAAAAGCTGCAAAACAGAGTATAATCATTGATCATTGACCACTTAAGCCCTATTTTATACAGCTATTCAAAAATAACCGATTTATAGAAGCTCACAACGTGTCACGCGTTGTGAGCTTGTAGATCTGGTATTTTTGAGCGGTGCTAATATACACAGCTTTGTGTGTTGGTGTTTGAACACGTGTTTGTAGCACGGAATGTGATGATTTGATTGGCTGATGATGTATGATGATGTATGATGATAAGAGCGCCTCTAACTTCACACGAGTGTGATTTATTTTTAACTTGTTTTGATGAAATGGATTTAATCATTAATCAAAATCTCCAAAGTAACTATAGCTAACTAAAGCTGTCAAATAAACATAGTGGATTTAAAAGTACATCTATCTCTGTAGTAGAGTGGAGTTAAATTTATTCTTATAAATAAAGAAATTCAAATAAAATAAAATCATGGCCATCTACACGTCAACCTCCTTCAGAGCCTCCTATCATGGTGTAAATATGAACGTTGAGCGTGAGTGGAGGGAGCTGTGCTTTTGCCCAAGATAAACAAACAAGCCAAAGATTCAAGAAATAGTGAGAATAAGAGCAGTCGTTTATTAAGATAAGCTCTTCCAACAATCGAATAAGGGCCTCTCGATTTCAGCTTGTTATTTGTCCAGGACCACACACACATACAGTATATAGTGGCAGTCTTGTTTTGCAGTGTACTGTTCTCCCTCCCGGGGTGTCAAACTGACACCTAGTTAGCCACTGCACAGCGCAAGATACTCGCACTTAACCCATTCTGAACGGGAACCCATCTTTGTGTTAGCATCATGTTATGCTTTAGCTATTGAAAAATAGCAGATCTACAAGCTCATAGCGCGCCACCGAGTGGCGCGCTACGAGCTTGTAGGTCTGCTATTTTTGAAAAATCTAAAAACTACTGACATTTTTAGAATCTGATCTCAGGTCAGAATGGGTTAATCAGACCAGTGTGTGTCCAGTGGAAACCTCGTATGAATCTGATCTCAGGTCAGAATGGGTTAATATTCTCTCCTGGCAGGGACCGACCGCTGCAGTGGAATAGAGCTATGTGTGTGTGAGGCAGGCAGGCAGCACAATGCTATAACAACTACTGTACCTCTCCTTTTAGAGGGGTCAATATACACTATTCACATTCCATGGAGAGGTTGTCAGCGCCTGGTACAGCCACTGTCAGCACAATAGTGTAACCCCCTCTTGTCTGCATAATGCAGCAGTCCCCCCACCTTGTCAAACATGACTAGCTAACCTTGTCAGGTACCGGGGCATTGCCATGGTTACCAACGCGTTAATGCACTCCCCCCTTTTGACAGACCCTCGGCATGCACCGTCACCACCAGCCACAGTTTCCGCCAGCAATAGGTGACACCGATTAACCCATTTTAGGCCGGAACCCGTTTTGGTTGTTTTAAAACATTATGTTATGATTTAGCTATTGGAAAAATAGCAGATCTACAAGCTCGTAGCGCGCCACTCGGTGGCGCGCTATGAGCTTGTAGGTCTGCTATTTTTGAAAAATCGTGAAAATGTGGCGCACATCTTTGAATTATATATTTCAGAGCAAACATTTTTTACTCAAATATTGACTTCTGGGGGGGTCCCTGGAACTACATACTTTGAGATGGGGGTGTCCGTGGCTCTAATAGAGATAATTCTGGGGGTCCATGACATGAAAAAGGTTGAGCCCTACTGACATAGAAACATAGGGTTTTTCAGAAAAAGGTTAGGATTTAGAAGACATTTTTTTTAATCGACTTCAGTCCAAAATGGGTTAACATCTCACATGCTCTATATTCACTCCCTAATGGGGGCAACACCTGTCTGCAGTGAAATAGGACTGGAGAAGAGGGCAGTGACAGCCTGCGTGGTGGTTTGCTGATTACTTTTCGTCCCCTTGGTGCCCTCCTCAGCACCTCTCAGTGCTCCTCAGTAACATCTGATCATCTGCCTGAGGCTCAACAGTTGAGGCAGCCGATCAGGGCCGGTTCTAGGCATAGGCGAACCAAGCGGTCGCTTGGGGCCACAACCACTGAGGGGGCCACGTCACAGGGAGAAGATTTTTTTTTTTGTTTTTTTTTCATGTATCCCCTATCCCTTACATGGGCTACTGTTGCTTGGGGCCACTAAAGGCCTAGAACCGGCACTGCAGCTGATGTAGACGTCTCCCAGAGGAGCTGTACTTTATTCTCCATTATAGTATGCCTGCGCTCTTATTCAACTCTGAGCACTATAGAGCGTCACAGTCCCGCCCCCCTTTCAGGCCCAGGAAATAATTAGCCCTTATAATTATCCCTTATAATAATTAATAATTAGCACTTGTAATAGAGCGTCGCAGTCCCTCCCCCTTTCAGAACGACGAGTGGCCCAGGAAATGAAATGCAATGCATTTCATGCATAAATTTCTTTTAATATAATTTATATAAAGACGGTTACGCCGCGGACAAAGCCAACTCGGATCGTGACAAATCATGACAATGAACACAATGTTTTGGGCCGATCAAATCATTAGAAAGAAGAAATGAAAGTCGGGAGACAACACTATTTGTTTTGTTTTTCTTCTTATAAATTATTTGATCGGCCCAAAACATTGTGTTCATTGTCATGATTTGTCACGATCCGAGTTCCCTTTGTCCAGTACTGGACCCTCGTCTGGGTTGACAGACAGGTAGTGTGTGGTTCTGGGTGGTGTGTGGTTCTGACAGACAGGTAGTGTGTGGTTCTGGGTGGTGTGTGGTTCTGACAGACAGGTAGTGTGTGGTTCTGACAGACAGGTAGTGTGTGGTTCTGGGTGGTGTGTGACAGTCCGGTTGAAATATACCTTTGGTACGGCGACAGCGGCGGCGGGCCCGGGAGAACAATAACG
Source organism: Protomyctophum bolini (assembly GCF_963924005.1). Lineage (NCBI taxonomy): Eukaryota > Metazoa > Chordata > Actinopteri > Myctophiformes > Myctophidae > Protomyctophum > Protomyctophum bolini. Next base: position 5,176,881 of record NC_137875.1, on the reverse strand, counting down.
CGACACGAGACAGTATCACGCTAAAGGTTCACAAGTTTATTACACACACAGGAACATATATAGTGCTGGATCCTAATGACGTAACTAACAGCACTGAGACATAATAACTTCTATCTGCAGCAAAGCTGACCTTGCTGTCTGAGATGTCTCTCGTAGTCTAACTATAAAGTATGCTACAGTTCAGGCAGTACACAATACATTATCAAGTACACTGTGTACTCACGTACAAGTACACAGCCATGGGGGCGATCAGATTACAACAGGACTGTATACCAATATTTGATGAATCTTGCAGTGCCACGTTGAAGGGATAGAACTTGATTCATCACTAATGCTCAGAACAGATGAGGCGTCCAGGGAGAACTTGATTCATCTCCAGAGCTCAGAACAGATGAGGCGTTTAAGTTGCCAAGTTGGAGAGGAAGGAAGGAAGGGGGCACTTGTTCTGCCTGGCTGTGATCTGATCCAATCACTCACCGCTGAGGTCAACCTATAAACTATAACTCTGCCTCTTGTGCTTTAAGCCATTCTGACCTGAGATCAGATTCTAAAAAATGTCTTCTACATCATGACAGTTTTCTGAAAAAGCTATATTCTCCTCGGGTCGTCCTTCGGTTTTTCAAAAATAGCAGACCTACAAGCTCGTAGTGCGCCACTCGGTGGCGCGCTATGAGCTTGTAGATCTGCTATTTTTCAATAGCTAAAGCATAGCATAATGCACCAAAAGGGGTTCTCCCGCCCAAAATGGGTTAAGCTGTCCACCCTTTGTCACAACTTTCTTAATAATAGTCTCCGTCTGGCATATTATGTCTTCCACGGCTTCAAGTTCAAGCAGGTTATAACGTTTTGGGACACATTTCCACGTCGGACACATGATGAATGTGTTCCTTCGTCGAGAGCATGTTTTCCCCTGTGTTTTGCAATAGAGTTAATTACAGAGTATTTAATGAATTAAAACATGTACATCATGCTCCGTCAGCATCAATTCTATACGCGCATCAGCGAGGACAGAGACACCGTTATAACAGCTTCTCTCAGGCAGGAGGTTTGCGTTCCCTAAAGACTATGAAGGCCGACATTCAAACAGCTTTTCCCCCCACGGCTATCCGGCTCCTCAACGCTGCTGGTGTGTCGTCGTCCCCCCCCCCCCCCGCCATCCTCCCTCCACCCCCACTCAGAGTGGAATGGACTGACTTGTGCTCTGAACTGATCACTTGAACTCTCTGCACTTTATTTCATTCACTATTCTTTGCACTATTGTCTTGTCCTGTTTTGCACTCGTCCTAATGTTGCTGTAACTGCACTCTGCTGTCTGCCCACCAAACCAACTTCGTAACATGTTTACATGTCATGGCGATAAAGTCTTCTGATTCTGATTCTGAGCTCTCTGCTAACATTCGTTGTGTCCCCCTTTTTTTCTTATTTTCTACCGTGTACACTGTATAGTATGTGGACCATGGTGACATTGATCAATTCTTGATTAAAAACAAAAGCTTCTAATATATTTTTTAGGCCCCACAATCTATAAATCTCACACTCTTAAGGCAACCGGCCGGTTCCACGCGCTGCACAAGGTGCCCTTTTTTTCCCCACTTGATCACCTGCCCCTCTAAATGTCTGCACGCCACTGGACAGTATACACATGTTTTTTGGCGTGGCTATAGTGAATCAAATGTGGAAAATGTTGTTCCTTCCTGGGAGGATGTTCTAACCGGGTATAGGGACCCGTCCGGATGGTAAAATCCTCTCCGCTGAAACTCTAAACCGCGTAAAAAAATGGGAAGATTGAGGGATATCGCCTGGAGACCACCCTGTGATTCACGGCTTTGATCTTGGCCTGCAGTACTTTGGCACGGAACCAGAACTTTACAGTATCAATGTGTGGCTATTGATTGCCAGCTCACACAACTTTCTCTCCCCCCCGTTACTGTACGTTTTGGCATCAATTATTCAGAGGCATCCCATGGTTCCCTTAACGCATTCTGACCTGAGATCAGATTCTAAAAATGTCTGTTTGACAATGACAGTTTTCTGAAAAAGCTATGTTTCTATGTCAGTCGTTCTTCGATTTTTTTCAAAAATAGCAGACCTACAAGTGGCGCGCTATGAGCTTGTAGATCTGCTATTTTTCAATAGCTAAAGCATAACATAATGCTAACACCATAAGGGGTTCCGGCCCAAAATGTCTTAAAATCTCAGTCCGATAAAGTGTAGCAAAGCTCAAGTGAGGTTAGTGTGCTGGCTTCAATTCAATTCCCCTCCTGTCTCGGCCCCAGAGACCCTGCTTTCACCATGAGCAGAAAACGGCATGCGATGTACAGTACACTACACTCTGCTCTACTGTTGTACTGTAATGTACACTCCCAACTTTTACTGTTGGAAATAGGGATGTCCTTGATGCACCTTTTTCACTTCCGATCCAATCCCGATACCTCCATATTTCGTTAGCCGGTACCGATAACGAATACCGATATCAGTGTCGTGATCTCATGTTGTGTTTAGCTATCTAGCTATATATATCTGGTGTTGTGTTCATAGCAGACTCCTCACTCAAATGTGCACTTTGGGCAGTTTGGGGCAACTCCAAAGCAAACTCCACATGTCCAAACATTTATTTACCTGCCATAGTGTCAACCCCTTCCTTACCCCTGTGTCGGATCGGTGGTTAGACTGGCATATTCACCGATACCGATATGACAAATAATAACCCATTTTGTTGCGGGAACCCCTTTTGGTGTAAGCATTATGTTATGCTTTAGCTGTTGAAAAAAATAGCAGATCTACAAGCTCATAGCGCGCCACCGAGTGGCGCGCTACGAGCTTGTAGGTCTGCTATTTTTGAAAAATCCAAGAACGACTGACATAGAAACATAGCTTTTTCAGAAAACTGTTAGGATGTAGAAGACATTTGTAGAATCGTTCCCGGGTCAAAACTGGATAAGGGACCGATCCGATAGTTTTCCCAGATACCGATACAGCATCGGGACATCTCTAGTTGGGGAAAAGGAGCAGCGTTTATCACCTCGCAGGTTAACACAAACGACCGACGGGGCAAACGTGGAGTGATCCTGAAATTATGGGCAATTCTTTCCCCTTATTCTTTTGCTGTCATCGTCGCAGCCTAACAGCGGTGTCTCGTGGGAACTCCAAGACCCCAACGGAGACAGACAGAGAGAGGGGCGCAAACCTCGGAAGACGTGCCCTTTCATGTCAGGGAGTGAGGGGTGGTGTGTGTGTGTGTGGTGTGTGTGTGTGTGTGCGCGGGGTGTGATGGGGAACGGAGAGTCACTCCATGGCAAGGCGCCCCTCTACTTGGTATGCATGCCTACACTCCTCCCCGGCTCGGCGTAGAGCAGCAGAGGGAAGACGGAATTTGTCACCCAGCTGAGAAAATTATTCTGAATTAGTCTGACATGTCTGATAGCGCTGGGTTTCAATCTGTCATTCATATGGTGCATTTACATTTGGCATATATAGGGAAGGGATACCATTCCGAATTTAAAATAGGCATTTTATACTTTTCCACAGATCAAAACAATACATTCATTTGTGGGGTTGTTTTGGGTACAGAGACGGTTTGCCTATCTCAGCCTCGAGGCAGAGCTTTTTGGGGTTTCCTTTTTAAGATATGTTTTATCTTTTTGAGGGGCGCTAGCCCTCCTATGTACAGGTTTAATGTTTGTTTTTAGTTCAATGTTTGTTTTTAAAAACGCCATTGTTTGACAATGAAGAGAAATTAATGTTTGTTTTGTCCCTACAACACAAACATTAATTCCAATTAACAATAAAGAGAATGCAGAGATTAAAATAGGGTGCATTTTGCATCTTGGTTAAATGCTGCAAATTGTAAAAAATGGCAAAATATGACTCCTAATGCCGTTGAGGTGGGACTCATCAAATGTCCCTGGGACTCATCTAAAAGTCCATCCCGGGACTCATTACATTGAAAACCTATTTACATCACTGAGAATGTAATGTTTGTTTTGACACCGTTTAAACTATACATAACCTAATCATATATTTATAGCTGCTTCAAGCTATACCGAATTCCCTCCTCCATGTTGTAAGATGATAAGAGCGCCCCTCACTTCACAAGGGTGTGATTGTTTTATATAGTAGAGTGTAGCGAGAGACAGGACATCGAGGTCTGGAACTGATGGTATGTGCGCTAACTGGTGGTCTGTGAGCTAATTGATGGTCTGTGAGCTAACTGGTGGTCTGTGCGCTAACTGGTGGTCTGTGAGCTAATTGATGGTCTGTGAGCTAACTGGTGGTCTGTGCGCTAACTGGTGGTCTGTGAGCTAATTGATGGTCTGTGAGCTAACTGGTGGTCTGTGAGCTAACTGGTGGTCTGTGAGCTAACTGGTGGTCTGTGAGCTAACTGGTGGTCTGTGTGCGCTAACTGGTGGTCTGTGCGCTAACTGGTGGTCTGTGCGCTAACTGGTGGTCTGTGCGCTAACTGGTGGTCTGTGTGCTAACTGGTGGTCTGTGCGCTAACTGGTGGTCTGTGAGCTAACTGGTGGTCTGTGTGCTAACTGATGGTCTGTGCGCTAACTGGTGGTCTGTGAGCTAACTGGTGGTCTGTGAGCTAACTGGTGGTCTGTGAGCTAACTGGTGGTCTGTGAGCTAACTGATGGTCTGTGAGCTAACTGGTGGTCTGTGAGCTAACTGGTGGTCTGTGCGCTAACTGGTGGTCTGTGAGCTAACTGGTGGTCTGTGAGCTAACTGGTGGTCTGTGAGCTAACTGGTGGTCTGTGAGCTAACTGTTGGTCTGTGAGCTAACTGATGGTCTGTGAGCTAACTGGTGGTCTGTGAGCTAACTGGTGGTCTGTGAGCTAACTGGTCTGTGAGCTAAGTGATGGTCTGTGCGCTAACTGATGGTCTGTGCGCTAACTGGTGGTCTGTGTGCGCTAACTGGTGGTCTGTGCGCTAACTGGTGGTCTGTGCGCTAACTGGTGGTCTGTGCGCTAACTGGTGATCTGTGAGCTAACTGGTGGTCTGTGTGCTAACTGATGGTCTGTGCGCTAACTGGTGGTCTGTGAGCTAACTGGTGGTCTGTGTGCTAATTGATGGTCTGTGCGCTAACTGGTGGTCTGTGAGCTAACTGGTGGTCTGTGAGCTAACTGGTGGTCTGTGCGCTAACTGGTGGTCTGTGAGCTAACTGGTGGTCTGTGTGCTAACTGGTGGTCTGTGCGCTAACTGGTGGTCTGTGAGCTAACTGGTGGTCTGTGTGCTAACTGATGGTCTGTGCGCTAACTGGTGGTCTGTGAGCTAACTGGTGGTCTGTGAGCTAACTGGTGGTCTGTGAGCTAACTGGTGGTCTGTGAGCTAACTGATGGTCTGTGAGCTAACTGGTGGTCTGTGAGCTAACTGGTGGTCTGTGCGCTAACTGGTGGTCTGTGAGCTAACTGGTGGTCTGTGAGCTAACTGGTGGTCTGTGAGCTAACTGGTGGTCTGTGAGCTAACTGTTGGTCTGTGAGCTAACTGATGGTCTGTGAGCTAACTGGTGGTCTGTGAGCTAACTGGTGGTCTGTGAGCTAACTGGTCTGTGAGCTAAGTGATGGTCTGTGCGCTAACTGATGGTCTGTGCGCTAACTGGTGGTCTGTGTGCGCTAACTGGTGGTCTGTGCGCTAACTGGTGGTCTGTGCGCTAACTGGTGGTCTGTGCGCTAACTGGTGGTCTGTGCGCTAACTGGTGGTCTGTGCGCTAGCTGGTGGTCTGTGAGCTAACTGGTGGTCTGTGAGCTAACTGGTGGTATGTGAGCTAACTGGTCTGTGAGCTAATTGATGGTCTGTGCGCTAACTGATGGTCTGTGCGCTAACTGGTGGTCTGTGTGCGCTAACTGGTGGTCTGTGCGCTAACTGGTGGTATGTGCGCTAACTGGTGGTCTGTGCGCTAACTGGTGGTCTGTGCGCTAACTGGTGGTCTGTGCGCTAACTGGTGATCTGTGTGCGCTAACTGGGAGTCTGAGACCTAACTGGTGGTCTGCGCGCTAACTGACGGGTGGAAACAGGTGGCTGTTATGAATTATGCAAAGAACTGAGAATTCATTTATGGAAATGAGATTCAAAATGAGCAACCGGTGGCCAAATTAAAGCATAACTCTCAGTCAATAAAGATTCACAGACAAAACTTGACGGCAAAACCTTGGGAACATCTGTTTTCTCTGCGAGGGCGGTACACCATTCTCATTTATTCCAAATCACTAATGATCATCCATAAACAAACCACGTTTTTGGTAGATATGTATGAGTCATTTACTGAATTGCTGTGTCAATAGTTAGGTCTGTGGGCGGGTTGTGAATATTCATGACAGGATAAGGAGTCTCAGGATGTCAAGGAGAACTGGCAGGCGTTTGCTGGCATATTATATCCACCTTGCACTTATGAATACCCCAGACTTCCTGACTTCCTATTTGAAGGTCGACTCCAAACTAATCTCCCAAGAGAAAGTAAAGTATACTGTAGCTGCCAATGTTAGATGGAATTTGACATAGATAAATATAAGTGTAATTCTGAACAGAATATTGATAGATAGATCTGAAGATAATATAGAGTTCAGTTGATGGCATCACATTTACCCGAGTGTGCCATTTGTTGTAAAAACTATTTGAGAAGTGCCCATACTGTAAGTGCCACTCAGATTTAAAGCACACCTTCCTCTTAACTAGCCTTGTATGAACTAATAAATGTCATTATTGGTTTATTATTCCATACACAGTGGACCGTCATTAACACATTGAGAAGGGGAAGCTCTATAAGTATTAACTTAATTAATCTGTGCTGTCTCTCCTGCTCAATGCGAGTGTAAAACCAGTCAACATCAATCCACTGAGTCATTGTTCCTTTTTTAATATATACCACACACCGACTAGATTGGCACATAGCTTTGTTTTTGCTTACGCAAAGCCAAAGGTATTCTCACACACTCAGGCATTTTCCTCCTAATACTGCCAACTTGGCTGCAAACCCTTACAGCTGTAATTACTCTGGAAACACTGACAAATTTGTGGCTATATGGCCATGTTGTATTGACCAGTGTTTACTTCTGGTTAAAACACGTATATGTTCCTGAGTACAACAGCCCTAACGAACGAAAGGCCATATGTTATCACCAGGCAGAAGACAAATGCAACGTACGCTGCAGTCGGATTGTAAAGTGGTGCAGAGAGCCTTAACCCATTTTGGACTGAGGTCGATACAGAAAGAATGCTTCCAAATCCTAACATTTTTCAGAAAAACCCCATGTTTCTATGTGTCAGTGGTGCTCAACCTTTTTCATGTCAAGGACCCCCAGAATTATCTCTATTGGGGCCACGGACCCCCCATCTCAAAATATGTAGTTCCAGGGCCCCCCAGAAGCCAATATTTTAGTTAAAAATGTTCACTCGGAAATATATTATTCAAAGATTAGTACCACATTTCTACGACTTTTCAAAAATAGCAGACCTACAAGCTCATAGCGCGCCACTCGGTGGCGCGCTATGAGCTTGTAGATCTTGCTATTTTTCAGTAGCTAAAGCATGACATGATGCTAGTATAAACACCAAGAGGCGTTCCCGCCCAGGATGGGTTAATGTTGCGACATTAGTCTCTGTCGGTCCCTGGGTACGGTAAGGGGGAACGGTGGGCCACGGCGTCTGTGGGAAAAGGCTCTGTTCTCTGGAGAGGATCCAGCCGTGTCAGCAGGGCGAGAACAGCCTCATTTAACTCGGTAAGCCTCTGCCTTACATCACTGGACCTCGCTTAATCCATTCTGGGCTGGAACCCCTTTTGGGGTGTCTTATATAAGCATTATATGTTACACTTTATAGCTATTGAAAAATAGCAGATCTACAAGCTCATAGCGCGGCACCAAGTGCCGTGCTATGAACTTGTAGGTCTGCTATTTTTTGAAAAATCGTGAAAATGCAACGGAAATCTTTGAATATATATTCTTTCAGAGCAAACGTTTTTTTAACTCAAATCTTTGCTTCTGGGAGGGAGGTTCCTGGAACAACATATTTTCAGATGGGGGGGGGGGGGGTCGGCGGCCAATTACATATAATTCTGGGGGTCCTTGACGTGAAATAGTTTGAGAACAACTGATATAGAAACATGTTTTTTTTTCTGAAAACTATGATGATTTATAGAACCTGGTATGAGGTCTAAATGCGTTAAAGCTCTGCAGGGCGAAGAGGCCGTCTAACCATCTGGCTATTTTTAGCTTAGAGAGTCAGACCAGCCTAAAGTTGGCAAACATGAACTCCTGCAAGTCAAGGAAATATATATTCTGTTTGTTTGTTTATTTCATATATTATACACATTTTTATGGTGAATTAATATACAGGTTCTTCATTTAAGGTTCAACAGTAGTACTCAAATACGTATCTCTTTATTTCTTCAGCTATTTCCGCATTTCAATGACCACATCATTTGAAAGCTTACAATCTGCACTTTTCATAATCTGTCAAAAGAAAAGGACATGTTAAGAAATAGAGCGTGCAAGCTGGCCAAGGCCACCATGAGAGCTATACTATACTGTAAAGTATGTGAATGTCACTTCTTATTATATTATGGCATTTTGGTGTTTTAAGCATTGTTATACTGTAGCTATTGAAACATAGCAGATCTACAAGCTCATAGGAGGCACAGGGTACGTTTTTAACTAAAAATCTTTGCTTCTGGGGGGGGGGGGGTCCTTGGAACTACATATTTTCAGATGGGGGTCAGCGGCCAATTACATATATAATCTTGGGGGTTCTTGACATGAAAATGTGTGAGAATGACTGACATTAGAAACATGGGGTTTTTCAGAAAACTGTCAGGATTCAGAAGACATTCGTAGAATCGTCCTCAGGGCTAAATGGGTTAACAATTGGAAAGGCTGAATACAGTAGGCTGGGGGACCCCCTCCCTGGACTGGACCCCCCCCCCCCCTCACCTACCTTACACCTGTTGCATCATGCAGGTAAAATACATAATATAAAGAATCTGCTAACATACACACTATTCTTTCCAGGGATATCTTTTATTCATAAGATATGCAGCCTGTCACTTGTCAAACCAAACCATGCAGGTTCACCTCCTTCAGACAGATTTCTTCGCTGCTGTGGCCTGCAATATTTAATAAAAACCGGGGGCAAAATAACATACTTTACCCCAATGTAACGGAACCGCAACTAATGCAACTTCACGTTTACATACAGTAGAGTAATGTGACTATACAGTATATGCCTCTAGAACTACTACAAATACAGTATATTGTATCCTTTTTTTGTCGTAGTGTTCGGCGTGCTGCCTGTCCTCCATCATTATGGGTTTATCCCATTCTGACCTGAGATCAGATCCTAAAAATGTCTTCTACATCCTGACAGTTTTCATTCTGACCTGAGATCAGATTCTAAAAATGTCTTCTACATCCTGACAGTTTTCATTCTGACCTGAGATCAGATTCTAAAAATGTCTTCTACATCCTGACAGTTTTCCATTCTGACCTGAGACCAGATTAAAAAAATGTCTTCTACATCCTGACAGTTTTCATTCTGACCTGAGATCAGATCCTAAAAATGTCTTCTACATCCTGACAGTTTTCATTCTGACCTGAGATCAGATTCTAAAAATGTCTTCTACATCCTGACAGTTTTCATTCTGACCTGAGATCAGATTCTAAAAAATGTCTTCTACAGTATGTCAGTCGCTCTTCGATTTTTCAAAAATAGCAGATCTACAAGCTCGTAGCGCGCCACTCGGTGGCGCGCTATGAGCTTGTAGATCTGATATTTTTTCAATAGCTAAAGCATAACATAATGCTATCACCAAAAATTGGTTCCCGTTCAGAATGGGTTAAGTGCCGATGCTGTCAGTCTGTGACGGCACCGATATGCGCCATGTGTACAGTCCCAGGAATGTCGATCCATTGTTCTTCTTCTGTACATAGGCTCAAGATTTATGGCTTTTGCTCTTTATGTGCGTTATAGGCATAAATAATTCTACCACGTGTCAAAATCAATGTTGGTCTCGATCCGCATATCGGTCTTCCATATGGGAGTCAAACGATATTAGTATTTGTGTTGATTTCTCACTTTTCAAAGCCGATGTGTATTTATTGTCAAACTCCCCATTATTCTATTAGTGTTTTGCACAAGAGCAATCTTTGAATCTTAACCCATTTTGAACGATTCTACAAAATAATGTCTTCTACATCCCAACAGTTTTCTGAAAAACCTCATATGTCAGGGTTTCTCAACCCTTTTCATGTCATGGTCGCCGACCCCCATCTGGAAATATGTTGTTTCAGGGACCCCCCCAAGAAGCAAAGATTTGAGTTCAAAACGTTCGTTCTGAATAAATATATATTCCAATTTTGTAGAGCTTGTAGATCTGCTATTTTCCAATAGCTAAATTATAACATAATGTTAGAAACACCAAGAGGGGTTCCCGCCCAAATTGTGTTAAATAGACTAATTGACAGTCAGATAGCTTTTAACTTTAGAGAGGGCACAAGAACAGAGTCATTATGGCCACATTACAGTATTCAGAAAATACCATGAAATGACTCAAATTGCTTTCCAGTGTGATGGAAAAGTTAAGTCTTTAGCCCTTGGTATAATGCCATTGTTATAGTGCTGGAATTAGAATGGAATTCATTCATTTATTATCGAGGCCCTTGGGACAGTCAGACACACTTTGTCTGAACTGGAACCATTTATATTTAAAACTGCATTTTTTCAGCAGATCTTGAGAAGCAAATGTACTGTTAACCCATTCTGAACGGGAACCCATTTTGGTGTCGGCATCATGTTATGCTTTAGCTATTGAAAAATAGCAGATCTACAAGCTCATAGCGCGCCACCGAGTGGCGCGCTACGAGCTTGTAGGTCTGCTATTTTTGGAAAAATCGAAGAACGACTGACATTTTTTAGAATCTGATCTCAGGTCAGAATGGGTTCATCAGACCAGTGTGTGTCCAGTGGAAACCTCGTATGAATCTGATCTCAGGTCAGAATGGGTTAATATTTGTATCTTCCATCATCACTGTGCTGGTATTATTTAGTAAACAGCCCGTTAGCCATCAGGGGAAACCACATTGCACAGCCTTCTGCAGCGTGCATTATTGTGCTCAACACATCTTTATGTATAGCATAATACACAAGCTCTTTGATCATTTTACACGTTGCATATTTCTAACCAGTAACATAACAATATTATGTTGCCGTGGGAATATTATACTTCAGAAATACACAACTCAAGATGGCAGTGTTAGAATGTTCCACTTGCATGTTCTCCCCGTGTCCCCTAGGGTAGGTAGTAGGTACCCTCACATGTTCTCCCCGTGTCCCCTATAGGGTAGGTACCCTCACATGTTCTCCCCGTGTCCCCTAGGGTAGGTAGTAGGTACCCTCACATGTTCTCCCCGTGTCCCCTATAGGGTAGGTACCCTCACATGTTCTCCCCGTGTCCCCTAGGGTAGGTACCCTCACATGTTCTCCCCGTGTCCCCTAGGGTAGGTACCCTCACATGTTCTCCCCGTGTCCCCTAGGGTAGGTACCCTCACATGTTCTCCCCGTGTCCCCTAGGGTAGGTACCCTCACAAAAAAACGCCTGATGGAGGGGAAAGGAACTGGTTGGAATAACGTGTTCCTTCCACTCGCTACGTCCGACCAGGGAAACTCCCCCCTGTCGGGTGTAAAGGAGCAACTTGGACACTCAGGCATGAAGGAAGGGAGGAAGTTCAAGTCCGTTGCTCTCCCCTTGTCCCCCATATATGGGGACTAGGTTGGCGGAGGGTGTGTAGAGCCCAGGATCACATTAGATAATTGACACAGGGGTGAAAAATGGGTTACAAAATCGTGGGATAAAAATGAATGTTCCACTTCTTGCTCATGTACTGTAATGTACACCATGAATTCTACTTTACACTAAATTACTTTTAGGAGATAGTTTAAGAGGTGATTAATTTCCATTTCAACGTAAGGTATGCCTTACAATGCCTCTTCAACTTATAGTGTACCTGGAAGTAAATCCACTGTACTACAGTATTATATCCTTTGAATAAAAACATAGAGTTCTATGCAGGCCCATGTCTGTTTGGGGCTTCGACCTGGACATCATATTTGACAGCTAATTCAGAACTGACTTAATGTGACTGGCCATGTGGCACTGGAATGTGATTGGACAGCTCATACTTACTGCAGGAACCTACGTATTCTGGGGAGGATATTGTGTTCCTCATGCATGCGGTGGAAACTAATCACCCTCAGATTTTAAAATAAGCAGCGAGTGACGTCATGTGTATCTAGTGCGGCTGCTTAGCTCCTGAATACATAACAATCGTTCAGTTTGTGATAAAAGCATGAAATTTGGTACACTTATAGCCAAAGGCATTACCAAAAGATTTAGATGTGGAGGCATCTTGAATTTTCATCATGGCGCCCATGGCAGCCATTTTTCAAAATGGCCGCCAGCAACAACTGTTTTCTAATGGGTGATGGATATAAAATGATATTGCTGAAAAAAATTGTTGAATTTACTTACAATATGTACTTGGTAATGTGTTTTTTTGATAATTGAACATTTTCATTGAAAATTCAAAATGGCCACCATTTTTTAGATATGGATGATCTCTGTGTTGAACTATGCATTATACTTGATGCAGAATCTGAATTAGAAACTTTTGAATTTCTAAGATGTTGCCTTCTATCTCACAAGACTCATTTAGTGAGGCCAAACATAGGGTATATTGCAGGGAACACTATTCACACTCGCCTTCACAGAAACAGAGGGCTGTGCACTGTAACTGAGCTTTTTTGCACTTGCACTTTCGAACACAACCCTTCTTACATTTGCAAGAGACAAGTTCAGGACAGGACTGGCCTGCATCTGGTAGACATGTCCAGAAGGGTTCATAGTCCCCCTCAGATGTCTTTGACCAGCCCCATTTACACGGTGAAGGTAGTTCTGGTGTTGACACCAGCACTTGACCCCACACGTGGCCTCCTTGGTATACTGCTCTCTTGACATGCTCTTCTAGGGCAGCCTTGGTCGGAGGGATTGATTGTACATTGTGCCACTTTGCAAATAACTTCCTCCTTGCCGTATCTATTTCTGTATATGTGCTGGTTCGGTCATAGAGTAAGATAGTAAACCTCTCAATTGTGGTCATTACCTCCTGTGGTTTGTCATTTGGGGCTGAAGACAGTTTCAACAGGGCATGTGTAAGCTCAGGAAACACAGCCCATACAGCCCACGCAGTCTTTTTCCCGTGGCCAGCAAAGCTTGACACAGTGTCACAACCTGTCAATGCATGGAACACTGGTAGTGCAAGCGCTTTCTCAGGCCCTAGCCCTGCTGCAATTCCATGGGCTGATAAGTATCGGAAATTCTTTTCAGTTCCAAAAGCCAACCAAAGCTCATCTTCTGGCTGTAGGGTTTGAGCTACTGCCACAGCTAGCACCACAACATCAGTATCAACCGTTTGAATCATAATTTTATCACAGAGTCCTCTTTGCATTGTTCAGGAAAACCATTAAATGGTTTTGCCTCACCAAATATGTGACGGCGGACAATCTGTGCAGCACGTGCAATGTGCATAGCATCGTTGTTGATATCGTGCTCACAGGCTTTGGCAAGAGCAGTGCCAATGTCGTCTTTAAAGGCCATCAGGACATCTCTTCCCTTAGTGTAAGCTCGCAAATCAGGGAACGCGGCAAGAAATCTCTCTTTCAGACGTGTAGAGTTAACTCTGTTATCAACCTCTACTCCGAGCTGCTCCATTCGTGACTTGTAGAGCTGGGAAAGTTCTGCTAGTTTGAATACAGGTGCTGACCCATCATGTTGTCTGGCCTCTTCTATGTAAAGCACCAACTCGGCAAACACAACACCAGAGTTTGATGCTGCATGTCCCTGGCCATGATCTTCAAGACCTTCTAAGTTAGCCTTTCTGGCACGATTATAGAGACCTACTAGGCATCTGGCATGATACTTGGCTTCAATGGCCATCATGTCCCCAGCGCTAAGTCGCCCAAGTAATTCTGTGTCTTGTAGTAGGGTTGCAGCAGCGCGCACCCGTTTGTCTACTCGAAACATTTCAGCACTATGAAGGCCTTCATTGCCAGCAGGCTGTCTGCAGAATAAACAGATGTCCTGTATCGTTTCAGGAGTCCGACTTGGTTGGGACCTTCTGAGTTTACATTCTGACTGTTGATCAGGACTTTCACTGCATGCTCGCTTGTCTGCCCTTTTCAACATGGTTTCATTGTACTTCAACCTGCATGTATGATGGAATTGAGCTTTGTTCGCCACCATGGCTGCTTCAATACCATGACCCTCATCCAGTCTTCCAATTGGAAATGTTGAAGGGAGCTGGCCAAGTTCATTAAACTGGATTAAATGCTCTGCAAGTGAAGTGTATCCACTCCCCTTGTCTGCTCGCGTGTTCTGCCTAGGACAACTCAATGCCTCTGACGTGTGTTCTTGGCATATAATACAGAGCTTCCAGTCAGTCTTGACTGTGCAAGAAGTTGATGGTCCTTGACCATCAAAATTCACACGTTGGAATTTCTTTGCAGTTTTCAAACGTTTGCAATAAAGGCCGAGGGGCTATCCTTTTACCACCTTTTACTACAGGAAAACACATTCAAGTATGGGATACAACTAGGTTCGGATAAGAACATTACCCTACACCTAGCCCGATCGTTCATCCAGTACCATTCAATTCCTGTGCGATCTGTACACCATCCGGGTAACTATATGAAAGTCATATAAAGCCCTGTTACCCTTGGCTCGGCTCTCCCGCGCTGGCACATCCTGTCCATTCAGGTGCGGCTATCTAACTACATCTAAATATATAAACTATTAAGTAGATGGGGCTAACATTAGATAGCATTTAGGAAACTAAACTATCACCACAACCAGCACATTAATTACAGAAGAAATATGGCATAATTAAGTTTAGTGTATTTAGCTGGCTCTGAACCCCATGCTGAGTTTCACAGCAGTGGTGTCACCAGTGTGCCCTGGTTGTGCTTCAACATCCACTCTATTAAGATTCCATTCATCAAATGGTTCAGTTGTTTATTTTCTTGTTTATTAGACCAACATTTTAAGTACAACAAAATAGATAATAGCTCTATTTTCTTTCAATTAAAATTAAGTTTTTGGCCATATGGCTGCCATCTTAAAATAAACAGTGGTCTTATTCAGTTGTGAGGTAGAAGCAAGCTTCTGGCCAATTCCAAAGTTCCAAATTTGAATTCTGCATCATAAAAAATGACTCGTATCAGACCGTCATATAAGTGACGGCTGCCATCATGAAAAACGGCGGCCATCTTGAATATTCAAAGATAATTTTAAAAAATCCTAAATACATTTACCAAGTACTAGGTATAGTAAATAAGTCTGAAATATCATATTATATCCATCACTCATGAGAAAACAGTTGTTGTTGGCGGCCATTTTGAAAAATGGCTGCCATGGGCGCCGTGATGAAAATTCAAGATGCCTCCACATCAAAATCTTTTTGAAATATCTTTAGCTACAAGTGTACCAAATGTCATGCTTTTATCACAAACTGAACGATTGTTATGGCTATTTGCTGCACTAATCAGAGGAGAGAGGCACACACACCCAAAATAACTATAGGTCAGGCTGGGACAGGCTGTTTTACATCAATGATGTCATCATGCTGTTTTACATATACAGTATAGGACAGAGTGATTTAGCAGATTTAGCAAGACTGGAAAAAGTCTTCTGAAAGAATATATATTCAAAGACTTGTAGATCTGCTATTTTTCAATAGCTAAACCATAACATAATGCTTATAGTTAAAACACCAAAAGGGGTTCAGGCCCAGATTGGGTTAATTGTTCTCTTTACCAAACGGTATCTTTTGTAAGGGTCACGTCATTGACATGTTGATGTATCATAATGGATATTATAGACAACGTTCACCGTGATTACTCACTGCTTCAATCCATTTATTTTACTGACTGGTTGGTTCTGCATAAAGTTCCTTTGTATAATTCATCCTGATTTATAATGTATTGTGTTGGGATGTATTGTTTTTTTTTTTACTGTATTTTGTGTACTGTAACCTCGGTTACATTGAAAAGACAGAGTGTAGGGCGCCTGCACACAATACCATGCGTTGATGCCATGTGTGCATATGTGCAGGCACCCAACACTATGACCATACACAACACAATACAATACAGATCAACATGGTACAGGGGACAGAACAACTGCTAAGTGAAATGAGAAATGACACCGAATACTAATTAGTGCTGATAGTTACTCATGATTACAGATTTGAATTGTTTTTAGCCACCTTTTCAGGTTGAATTTGAAGGTCAGATAGTTGGAAGTCTCTCTTGCTTCTGTGGGGAGACTGTTCCAGTGATGGGAGGCTCTAACAGAGAAGACTGTTTTACCAAACACACTACGTCTGATTGGCACTTCACAGTCCCCTCTGGTAGTTGCCCTTGTTGCTCTGTCACCACTGTCCCTTCGATCAATGAACTGGTTCAGTGGTGCAAGTCCATTTAAGATCTTAAAAATGAGACAAGCATCTGCAAAGGTAACTATTTATAATAATTAAATAAAGGTGATGATGAACATTCTAGATTAGCATCCGCAACATGTCAAAACATATTCATGGAACAGCTTTATTATGGTTCATTGGCGCCATATATATATATACTGTATGTATATAGCACTTACAGTAGGTGTGGCTATACTGTATATGGGCAAGTACAGTACAGTATGTGCTCGGCCCGAACTGTGATCTTGAATAACGTTCCTGGATCTCGTCCAGGTGTGCAGGCTGTGGTTTTAATCCATTTTGTGCGGGAACCCATTTTGGGTGTTGGCATCATGTCGTGCTTTAGCTATTGAAAAATAGCAGATCTACAAGCTCGTAGCGCGCCACCGAGTGGCGCGCTACGAGCTTGTAGGTCTGTTATTTTTCGAAGAACGACTGACATAGAAACATGGCGTTTTTCAGAAAACTGTCAGGATGTAGAAGATATTTTTAGAATCTGATCTCGGTTTCAGAATGGAAAACTGTCAGGATGTAGAAGACATTTTTAGAATCTGATCTCAGGTCAGAATGGAAAACTGTCAGGATGTAGAAGACATTTTTATAGAATCTGATCTCAGGTCAGAATGGGTTATAAATTACCTCCTTGGCCTTAGAAGGATCCAGCAGAGCACTCTGGGTCTTTTCCCACAAAGCTCACCTATAGCTAGAGATGCATTGTGAATTCTATTTTTAATTAACACTCTCTAACACGGAGGCCCGGAGACTGACTGCTTCTCTGCTTCCTCTGACCTCTGATCTAATTTATAGCATAGTCGTTTGTCATGGCTGAGTGGCATGGGGTGCATACTTAGTTTAGACTAGTCATTGGTTAGACATGGGTTAAGGTTATAGGTTTAGGTGTGCTGCCCCGTGGGAGGTTATAGGTTTAGGGTGAGGGTTTGAGATAGGTTGTAGTTGTAGGACTAATGACTGGTCTAACCAATGACTAGTCTAAACCAAAAACTGTCTAAACTAAGTACTGCACCCGAGTGGCATCACAGGTACTTCCATTCAGATCAAACAATCACACCCGTGTGAAGTGAGGGGCGCTCTTATACGTCGTACTGTACGTCATCTCATTCCGGGCCAATCCGAAGTTGCGTCCTCACTTTTGTCTTCTATGTTTGTGTT
Source organism: Protomyctophum bolini (assembly GCF_963924005.1). Lineage (NCBI taxonomy): Eukaryota > Metazoa > Chordata > Actinopteri > Myctophiformes > Myctophidae > Protomyctophum > Protomyctophum bolini. The sequence goes on along the minus strand of NC_137875.1, from coordinate 5,159,191 downwards.
TACACATGCAGACCCTCAAAGCTGGACTCCTTTTCTCCCGAGACCTCTCATTTGTAAGCTAAAGAGTTATTTGTAATCATTTGTAAGCTAAAAGAGAATTTCTTTTGAAAGATGAGGCAAGTTTCGACAGCTGCACCATAATCTGTCTGGGGGAAAAAAAACAGCAAAAAAATATGTGGAAGAACTGCAAAAAATAACCAACGAAGCATCCATGCACTGTTGTTTTATATCTAAGTTCAACAACAAAAAAGTCATGCAATAACTATTTATAATAATTACTTTTTTTGGAAACGTAACTATAAGTAACGAACTACTAAATTGCTCGTTAGGTTGGTCTGTTATATAACGCTGTTACACCCCCTGGAGGCGGAGTAGTGTATTGTTCAGCATCCCAGTAGTCTATAAAGCCAGTTCATATTTTGGTTATTGAACTAAACTCTTCACCCGCTTACGGTTATAGTGAGATGGATCAATAAAGATACAAATAAGTGTCCAGACTATAATATCACTGCGTAGATATCTTTATCTTTAGGGGCGGATTGGCTCTGGTGATAAACCTGTCCCGTATTTGCATACTGGTTCCTGATTGGTCCCTCACTACTTTGGAGGGAGTGAAATCCAATCGCAACTGAGTGCCGGTGCCAGAACAAATCTGCCGAGGGCATTTTATTTCATTTTCTTATTTTTTTGCAATGGCAGATTCATCTGTAGCTTCCAGACGGAAAGAAATAAGTACAAGACGTTCTTGAACCTGACAAAAAACGGATGACCTCTGTGTCTTCTGCTGCAAGCTGTGCCCTAGTTTTGTTTTCCTTTTAACTGTGTTTTTGTATCAACTGTTTTTAACCTGTACAGCGACCTTGAGTGCCCTGAAAGGCGCCTTTATAAATAAAATGTATTATTATTAGAAACGGATGATGCATGGGAAATAAACCCTGGATAGACATGCTCCGTTGCTCCGTCATGCCACGGTGTTGCAGCATGCTGAAAACCAGATCAACGGCTGGGCTCACAGCACGCCGCGGATATGAGAGCAGGAGGCCGGAGGGTTCAAGTTCAACCCCCAGCCGAGTCATATTACCAAATACTATAAAAAATGTATAGCCATTGCTTCCCTGCTTGGCACTTGACTCGGCATCAAAAGGCTTGGGCTGAGGGTAAGTACCTCTGTCCAGGGGGTGTATACTTATACATCAAGCAGTACTATAGCTCCATGACCATGTCCAGGGGGTGTACTTGTACATCAAGCAGTACTATAGCGTCATGTCCTGGGGGTGTACTAAGGAAAAAGGAGATGGGCTTTACTGCAGACCTAAGTTCCACATGATGGCTTATATTGGAAACCAACTAAATCGAATCACGCACAATGCCCCCCCACACAACGCAGTCTGGTAGCAGAGAGGTCTTTACGTGTACTCCATCAGCCCTGCTGATTTGCCATGCTGGGGATATGAGTCCATCTCAAGCCCATCTGAATAAATCCATAACGGACCCGTTCATGGACATGGGAAACCTTCCATTACCGACGTTTGACGAAGGTGGATGGGTTGCATGCATGAATTCATTAAGGCTAGAGGCTGTTCTTTAACCCATTTAGGCCTGACCTCAAAAAAAATTTAAATGTCATTTTTTTCCTGAAAAACCCCATGTTTCTATATCAGTGGTTCTCAATATTTCATGTCAAGGACCCCCAAAAATATATGAAATTGGCCGCTGACCCCCATCTGAAAATGTGTTGTTTCAGGGACCACCTCCCAGAAGCAAAGATTTGAGTTAAAAACGTTCGCTCTGAAAGCGTACATATTCAAAGCTTTACACCACATGTTCATGATTTTTCAAAAATAGCAGACCTACGAGCTCATAGATCTGTTTAAAACACAAAAAGGGGTTCCCGCCCAGAATGGGTTAAGAATACAGATGAACTCCTAGCTGCGTCTGCCTTAATGTTTAGAATTCATAACCCACCGTTGCTGCAACGTGTATACCAGTGTGCACCACCAGCCTCCCCTAAAGAAATACGTATGTCTCCCCTGAGACCCCGCTGTGTGAAAAGCATTAGCACATTTTATTTTAATAATCACTCAAAATGAAATAATCTACACACATTGTATTGAGTCAGAGGTTTAGTAATTATGAAACGGAAGTAATAGCCTATACAAGCATCCCCGTGTCCTTGAGTTATTTTCTTTCATACTTTAAAAAAGTGAAATTGCATTTTGATAAAAAACTGACACCTATTCTGTACTGTATAGGACTAAGGTTAATGTACTGGACATACAGTACAGTACAGTACCACCATCTGGTAAAGTCGATAACATTCAAACTTCCTTCATACCTCTGGGTGTGTGTGTGTGTGTGTGTGTGTGTGTGTGTGTGTGTGTGTGTGTGTGTGTGTGTGTGTGTGTGTGTGTGTGTGTGTGTGTGTGTGCAGTTTGTGTGTGTGTGTGTGTGTGTGCGTGTGTGTGTGTGTGTGTGCATGTGTGTGTGTGTGTGCGTGTGCGTGCATGTCTGTTGTGTGCACGGCCTTCAGAGTCTGTTTTCTCCCGGGAATCCTCTGAGCTCCTCAACAGAGCACTGAATTAATCTGTTTGTAGTGAATCATCACGTTGTGTCTGCACCTTGGCACCGGCGCACCCTCTAATATCTAGTTCAACATGGGTTTGGCTGACGGAGAGAGAGCTATGCTAATTCAATAACCTCCTTTTCACACATCATAAATAAAAAGTTCCTTTTCCGGGGCCTGAGGTTTTTTTTTTGAAACCTGCTCCTGTACATGTTTAAAGTGGGTGTCTTGGTGTTTGCAGACGACCACTGCAAGGTATTCATCTCAGACAGCCCCCCATCCCCTCATGCTATGCTGGCTGTGCTGATATGACAATCAGGCATGCACAAAATGACTGTCGTCTGGCCCAGACCAGGACCATATTTCCAGTGTCTTTTATGATGGACGTCAAAACCCTGCTCATCTACTTAATAAATGAAGGCATAAGAAAGGGTGCCGGGGAGGATGATTATTTTTTGGGACGCATTTATAGCCTCTTCCCCCCTCTCTCTCTCTCCTCTCTCTCTCTCTCTCTCTCTCTCTCTCTCTCTCCTTATGCCGGCTGTGAGTTTGTGATTTGTGGAGGGATTGAAATGAGGCTGGCGGGCTGATGGCTGGCTGGACCAGAGGGCTGGGTCCTGATTTACACGTGCTGTTAACCCATTTTGGGCGGAAACCCCTTTTGGTATAGCGTTATGTTATGCTTTAGCTATTGAAAAATAGCAGATCTACAAGCCACTCGGTGGCGCGCTACGAGCTTGTGGGTCTGCTATTTTTGAAAAATCGAAGAACGACTGACATAGAAACATAGCTTTTTCAGAAAACTGTCCTGATATAGAAGAATTTTTTTTAGAATCTGATCTCAGGTCAGAACGGGTTAAATCACTGAGACAGCTGGCTGCCGGGCGCTGCCCAACCGCACAGACCCAGAAACAGATCTGTCTCCATACTGGGGGGGGGGGTTTCACACACAGTGGATCCATGAGAATGAGGGGAAAGTGCTCTGCTCGCCGGGGGCCGATGGATGGAGAGCCCCTGCTGGCATTTCTACTTGTTGTCGACGGGGGTTTGGCAACCGCGAAACAAGTCACCGTACGAGGCTGTCTGTCGCACGCCGGAAATGGCAGATATTTTAGTGCCGTGATTTTTAGTATTTTTTTCCCAGCCTGTGTTTTATGAGGTGACAGTACTTCATTAAGACCCCCTGGTGTGGTTGGTATGAGCAATGATGTCTTCCCTTTTGTATTTAGGGTTGTATTAAATAGAAATTGCACGAAATACCTTTCGTTTATTGGTAGGTTTCCTTAAACGAAAGGTATTTCGTTCAATTTATTTATACAACCGTGGTTACTAAAGTAACCTTTAACGTTGTATTAAATAGAAATTTCACAAAATACCTTTCGTTTAAGGAAACCTACCCATAAACGAAAGGTATTTAGTTCAATTTATTTATACAACCGTGGTTACTAAAGTAACCTTTAACGTTTCTTCCTGGAGGCTGAAAAAATACAGTGATATAGTGACATCACAATATCATCCCCTCCCCTATAACCCCTGCCCCTTTTATCATACAACAACAGCTGTGGGTGCTGTGGCTTCAGTTGGGGTGGATCACCACCCATCACCACCCACCAGGCAAACTGAACCCATTTAGATCGTATACGACGTGTGGGAACGTCGTAACTAATCCAACCGACGGGTTGGTGGGACGTCCTAGAGCACATTGTTTTTTGGGAGGGGTTGGCCTCTCCTTCTGCATCATACTCCTTGCTCTTCGTGCATGCGTGTTGGCGTTCACTTCCCTGTTTAGCGCTTAGAAATAAAGGCTCGTATCTCCTAATCTAGGGAGCTCTCCGTGGTTTTGATCAGATGGATGTACTAAGCTCTTCATTTCTGACTTCAACATGCCTCTCGTTCAAAATATGAACGGGGGATTATTCAGCGACTTTATCGTAATCTTAAGCGAGGTAAGCAAGCAAAAACAATCGCCGTTTTTCAGCGGCTTACAGAGTAAAAGCGGCCATATCTGTGCGGCACCCCGAGCTGTTATTTTGAAAGAAATCCCGGCGCTGATTGTGTTTTAATGAACAGGTGGGCGTGTCCACATAAAAATACATAATTTTAACAATACTGCACACTTTTTTGAACGGATTCTTCCTCCTTATATAATAATTATAATAATAATAATACCTGATGATCATGTTTTAGGCCCTCCATCTTTAAGCTCACAGCGCGACACGCATGCGATGGGCGCTTGTAGATCTGATTTTTTTGTAAAGCTAAAATATAAAGAGGAAAACTGAGTTGAGAATTAATCTCACTGTATCATAGATGACAATGCACTATATATAGTAGAATAGAAACATTAGAATATAACAGAAACAACTAGAAGTAGTTTCCTACAACGGCCCTGTCTCGATTGTCGGATAACTTTAACAGTTTGACTGTTTTAAACGCGTAACCCGCATTTTAATCAACCCCCCTTCACTGCCGAGATTGTTGTATTACCTTTAGAGCATACGCTGAATTATTTGGGCTTTTAATCCGTGAAAATCCAGCGAAAAATGGTTCCTCGGTTTGTTATGATCCGATCGTACCATCCACCATCTTGGTACACCCGGAAGACGCACACAAGACCCGTCTCCATGAGGCGTTGTACCCCATTCATTTGCATTGGCCTCAATTTCCCAGAAGCCCTAGCAGCCCACAGCATGTGACGATTTCCGGTTTCGTCATCAAAACGAAACAATCTCGTCTCCAGCTCCGCAGCAAAGACGGAGTTTCTTTTTATTTATTACAATACGGCGGATTAAACACATAAAACAAAAGGCGGGTATGTCGTATATCGCAGCGACAGTAACCTGGAGTATACCATTCCTGGCAGTAAAACTGTTAGGAGTACCGGTATTTTCTTTTGCTTTGCATGCAGCACACACTTATGATTCAATTAGCCTTTGAGAGAGAGAGAGAGAGAGCGACAGTGTGTGTGCGTGCGTGCGTGTTCAGACTTTTCCTCAGAGAACTGGGAGATCTAACATTTACATGTCATCACTCCACAGCCTTTGGCACACTATGCACGGTGCATCCTATATCAGGCTGCATACAAGAACACATTCCTTTGTCATTATTCTGCTGCTTCCTTTAATTATGTTTCAAACTCACAGGATGATTGATGTGAAGTGATGGAATCAATCTTGTGTTCCATTATGCATTCTTCAATCTCTATCCTATAGAATGTATTCCCCTATAGGCCTGAATATGAGAAAAAAACTGTATTCTAATCAGGGGGCTTGTCTATTTGACATTCATTGTTAGTTTTCCCACAAATGAGTCTTGGAAAAACGGGGGTCGTAATCAGAGTCGTTTTATATTCGGGACAACACGTTTATACAGGGAGATGAGTAACTTCATTATCCCATTTTGGGCGGGGGAACCCCTTTTGGTGTTTTAAACATTATATTATAATTTAGCTATTGAAAAAATAGCAGATCTACAAGTTCATAGCGCGCCACCGAGTGGCGCGCTACGAGCTTGTAGGTCTGCTATTTTTTGAAAAAATCGAGAAAATATTTATTTTCAGAAAACTGGAGGATTTAGAAGATTTTGTTTTTTAAATTTCGAGGTCAGGCCTAAATGTGTTAATATACTGATGATACTAAATGAGATTCCACGTACAGTATAAGCATAGCACTGTACATATCAATGTGCTGTGCGTAAGACCCAAAGCATTGTGAGGCCACTGTTAAACCTGCATCCATATATAATAGAATACATTATCTGTATTTTCCCGCGAGACAGTCGACGAGCACATCAGTGTCATACATAATGACTTATGCACACTAAACAGGCAGGGTGACGCGACTCATTAAATTGCAATTTGGCACGTGGAACACATTGGCCATTAATTGTACTCCATACACACTGGCAAAGAAACACACAATTAGCTTTTCAATTTATTCATTTCTGAACACCTGTGGTGCTCAACGCGCATGGCAGGCAACATGCTGATATTTAACCCATTTTGGGGCGGGAACCTCTTTTGGTGTGTTTAAACGTTATGTTATAATTTAGCTATTGAAAGAAAATAGCAGATCTACAAGCTCATAGCGCGCCACCGAGTGGCGTGCTACGAGCTTGTAGGTCTGCTATTTTTTGGAAAAAATCGTGAAAATGTGGCGCAAATATATTATTCTTTCAGAGCCAACATTTTTAACTCAAATCTTTTTAATACATAATTATGATATTGGGGGGTCCTTGAAATGAAATAGTTTGAGCATCACTGAAATAGAAACATAGGTTTTTCAGTAAAAACTGTCAGTGTTTTAGAAGATATTTGTATAGAATCGAACTTATAGGTCTAAATGGGTTAAGTTGGCTTTGCAAGTCTAGTCATGAGCCAGAAGATATAGGAGATGGAAGACCAGAACGCCTCTGGTCTCCAGGGCTTTTTAACCCATTCTGACCTGAGATCAGATTCATACGAGGTTTCCACTGGACACACACTGGTCTGATTAACCCACTCTGACCTGAGATCAGATTGATTTTTCAAAAATAGCAGACCTACAAGCTCGTAGCGCGCCACTCGGTGGCGCGCTATGAGCTTGTAGATCTGCTATTTTTCAATAGCTAAACCATAACATGATGCTAACACTGAAATGGGTTCCCGTTCAGAATGGGTTAAAACGTCTGGTCTCTCCAGGGCTTTTCAAAGTGAATTTGTTGTGATTGATTCACCAGGGAGGGCTTTTTCTTTTGTCCGTGACCACCACGCAGCTCGTATAAGCCACACAATTACATTTTTGGCATTTAGCTGATGCTCTTATTCGACTTATACAAAGTGAAAGATCAAAGTGAACTTGAACAAGTAGTATATACGCCATCGAGTAAATGTTGCCAAGAAAGCCAAAGTATAAGTGCTACAAAGACATCAAAGCTATAGTGTCTGTCTAACTCTAAATAACAAACTTGGCATCTGCCGACAAAACAAACAGCATCTACTTATATCTATATATATAACACACATAAGAACGAACAACCGCCATCCATCTAGACGGGAAACAAGTACTGAGAATTAACCCATTTTGACCTGAGATCAGATTCTAAAAAATGTCTTCTATACATCCTGACAGTTTTCTGAAAAGACTGTGTTTCTATGTCAGTCGTTCTTCAAAAAATAGCAGACCTACAAACTCGTAGCGCGCCACTCGGTGAGCTTGTAGATCTGCTATTTTTCAATAGCTAAAGCATAACATAATGCTAACACCAAAAGGGGGTTCCCGCACACAGTGAATTAACGGAGTGCAGGGGGAGGGGTGATGTGATATGAGGCTTCTGAAGAGATGAGTTTTTCAGAGATGGCGAGTGCATGTGCATGGCTCTGCAGTCCTCTGACTGATGGAGGTTGAGGTCAGGAGTCATTCTTCCAATACAGCCTCTGAGTAAAGAGGGAGGAGAGGGGAGGAGAGTGCAGGACGCTTGGAGTGGAGCGGAGTGGTGTTGTTTTTGGAGATGAACAGTGGTCAGGTTTCTCGCTGATGCAAGTGTTCCAGGTTTCATATATAGGGATTGGTTCATAGTTCATATACCATGGTGCAGGTTGAGGTGTTGCCATTGCATCAAGGTCAATCACTAGTGTTTTGGATGCTGTGTGAGCAGCATACCAGGATCCAGTGGAGAGAGCTCAGAATGTACTGTGGTATGGGGCGGCTGTGGCTCAGGAGGTATAAAGCAGGTCGTCAAGCAATGATCCCTCTGGGTCGGCGGTTCGAATCCCGGCTCCTCCTCCTGTCCTCATGTCGAAGTGCCCTTTGGGCAAGACACTGGAACCTACATTGCCTCCAATGAGCAGCGGTGGCCGAACGGTTTGCGGAGCGGTCTTGATATCGGAAGGTCACTAGTTCGTATCCCCGGACCGGCACGTTAAAATGACCACCGCTGAAGTGCCCTTATTGGACAAGGCATTGAACCCCTACCATGAAATGTTCTATGAGCAGGGCCTGGCTGTAAACAAGTTCTTGAGCTTAGTCCAGTTACCCTGCAGGGTAAACATAGTACCTTTGCTTTGCTTTGAGTTGGTCGGTGTGAGCTCGCCACCTATTGGTGTGTGAATGTGGGAAGTGAGGACGCTGGCGTCGACTGTTCGCCGCTTCACCTCCCCAATGTATGAATGAATGAATGAACCATTGTAAAGCGCTTTGAGCACTTGGGAAAAGCGCTATAAAAATGCAATTTCATTATAGTCACCCTTACAGGCGTATGCAAAGGCTCAACTTAGGTCATTTAGATGGCATTGTATGTAGCCATAGCACTGTATATTCACTCTACAGCTATTCTACCATTCGACAGGTTCTTAGCTTGCTGATGATTCTTGATGACTATTTCTATGTCTTTGATGTAGTACAGTGTGTTGTTGTTCTTGCTTACTGTAAGTCGCTCCTCTGGATTAAGAGCGAATTGTAAATTGATTAATTACATGCCGCTTTAATTACATGTGCTGTGGCACATATGTGGACCATTTCAGCCATAATAGTTTTACATACGTAATCTAATAATACATAAGTACATTATTTTTGATATTATATTGAATCTGCAAAGCAGCTTCCTCTTTCATCTCAGTTACAGTACCAATTTATATATATGTATTTCAGGCTTCTGATGACATACTGTACAGTACTGTATGTACTGTACCCAGCCATGGTAACATATCTCACGATATAATATACCTCAACAGATCCGTTGTCAAGCAGAATTAAACATGGCACTCTTCCTGGTGAATGTAGAATGAAGTCACGCACGGTGAATGATCCCACTATTTATCATGTCATACAGTAAGGCAGACCCTCATTAGCCCATTTTGGGCGCGGGAACCCCTTTTGGTGTTTGAGCATTATGTTATGCTTTATAGCTATTGAAAAATAGCAGATCTACAAGCTCATAGCGCGCCACCGAGTGGCGCGCTACGAGCTTGTAGGTCTGCTATTTTTGAAAAATCGTGAAAATGTGCCTCAAATTTTGAATATATTTTTTTCAGAACGAACGTTTTTAACTCAAATCTTAGCTTCTGGAGGGTCCCTGGAACAACATATTTTCAGATGGGGGGTCTCTGAGGCCAATTACAGATCATTTTTGGGGTCCTTGACATGAAATATTGAGTGATATAGGCCTAGAAACATAGTTATTTCAGAAAACTGTCAGGATTTAGAAGACATTTTTTTCAGGCCTAAATGGGTTAAGGTTTACTGTAGCTTCCAGGCAGAGAGAGGCTCAACCTCTCACGTTGCCAGTCCCACAACGGCGCCACAATCTTGTCATCATATCGTGTCTTCCAGGCCCAGCGGGGCCGCCTCTCTGCCATGTGTGAACAAAGCCTCCGTTCTGCTAATCAATCTGTGGGAAAAAAGGACCACGTTTGTAGGCGTTGTCAGTAGTTTTTTCCAAAAATAGCAGACCTACAAGCTCGTAGCGCGCCACTCGGTGGCGCGCTATGAGCTTGTAGATCTGCTATTTTTCAATAGCTAAAGCATAACATATACCACATTACATACAGTGTGCTCGCTTTGCAAACAATTTACAATGTAGGCATTTAGCAGACGCTCTTAATCCAGAGCGACTTACATTAAGCAAGAACAAAAAAGCATGGGAATACATCACATAAAAGCATTTATCATGAAACATGCGTAAGCTAAGAAAGTAACAGTGGAATATATATATATAATGAAACTATACATATATACTATACTATGCTATACATATGTACTATGACGTGCTATGACTACATACAATGCAATTATAGTGCTGTCTACATGACATGCTATAAGTCTGTATCAAATGCTATATCTAAGTCTACAGAAATGCTATCTAAGGGGGTGGGGTAAGTGCTACGGGCCATGATGGAGTCTGAAAAGGTGGGTTTTCAGACTACGGCGGAAGATTGGGAGTGATGCTGCAGTTCTGACTGCAATGGGGGAAGTGCATTCCACAGTTTTGGAGCCAGAAGGGAGAAGAGTTTGGGTCGTGTGGAGCAAACAATGAGCACCGTTCCGGGCCGGGGGAAAGGGAAAGAAGGAGATAACCACCGACATTCCGCCAAAGCACCGGCAGCATTTAACAGCCTTCAGTAGTTTATCCCAGAGTATTTAGGCCTTTGACATGCACTGATTTAACCCATTCTGACCGGGCACCCATTTTGGTGTCAGCATCATGTTATGCTTTAGCTATTGAAAAATAGCAGATCTACAAGCTCATATCGCGCCACCGAGTGGCGCGATACGAGCTTGTAGGTCTGCTATTTTTGAAAAATCGAAGAACGACTGACATTTTTATAGAATCTGATCTCAGGTCAGAATGGGTTAATCAGACCAGTGTGTGTCCAGTGGAAACCTTGTATGAATCTGATCTCAGGTCAGAATGGGTTAAATGGAATGTGACATCGTTTTGCCATCCAGATAACTGATCTGCCGGGGCAAAAAAGTAATTCCCTTCATCTCCAATGTTCTAACTAACCCCTTTTTAACCCATTTAGGCCTGACGTCGAAAATATTTAAGAAATGTCTTCTAAATCCCGACAGTTTTCTGTATCAGTGGTGCTCAATATTTCATGTCAAGGGCCCCGAAAATGATCTGTATTTGGCCACCGACCCCCATCTGAGAATATATTGTTCCAGGAACCTCCCCCAGAAGCAAAAGATTTGAGTTAAATACGTTCACTCTGAAAGAATATATATTGAAAGATTTCCACCACATTTTTACGATTTTTCAAAAACAGCAGACCTCCAAGTTCATAGCGTGACACTCAGTGCCGCGCCATGAACTTTTAGATCTGCTATTTTTCAAAACAGCTAAAGTATAACAATGCTTACAACACCAAAGGGGGTTCCCCGCCCAGAATGGCTTAATACAGGCTTAGTGTCATGGTGGCTTACTATCTCCTGTGAAGCACAGTTGGCATGGAGTACCTGCTGGCAGCTGAACTGCTAGCTCGTTGCTGGAGACTTCTCTGTGGATAATCGTATTACGGTTGAAGGCTGAGGCGCTACCATATGTTTCCTGAATTATTCCAAGTTGCTATCGAGCATCGTGTTTAACCCATTTATACCTGATTACCCATTTATACCAAGCTCATAGCGCGGCACCGAGTGCCGCGCTATGAGCTTGTAGGTTCTGCTATTTTTTAAACATCTTGAAAATGTGCTGCAAATCTTTGAATATAATCTTTTCAGAGCGAACGTTTTAAACTCAAATCTTTGCTTCTGGAAGGTCCCCGGAACAACATATTATCAGATGGGGGTCTGCTGCAAATTACATATATTTTTGGGTGTCCTTCACATGAAAATGTTTGAGAACGACTGACACATAGAAACATGGTTTTTTTCAGAAAACTGTCAGGATTTAGAAGACATTTGTAGAATCGAATTTAGGTCTAAATGGGTTAAAGCCGCATAGATTTATTATCACAACTAGATACTGTAGTCGGCTAAAGCAGCTTCTGTGAATGACTCAGACTGCGATATGACTTGTCCTGTCTGCATATAAAACGGGTGCAGCAGCAACAGTTGGCTCTTCATTCTTTCCGACAAAAAATCACATTCATTGTGACTTCTTACTGTTGGTAATTATGCAAGCATTGAAAACTGTTCCCGTACTTAAGGTACCATGCCTGAGGCCAGGGCTGGACTGGGACACAAAATTCGGCCCGGTCATTTTCGCGTGAATTTGGCCCAGACCGTCTCTACCCCCCACCACAACCAGCACGCAGACAACAGAAACTCTACCCCCCGCTCCGTCGAGGCACACACAAACAAACAAGCCCCTAATAATACCACCACTTTTACAGAACAACGTAAATGATACAAACCAACAGACAACTAACTACACAACCCTTTGTAGAGGGTTTATTTGTCACTCACTGATATAAGGTACAGTGGAATTATCATGATGGCACTGGCAGAATGGCAGCACGCCCGGACCTTTCCTGGTGGCCTGCCGCCTGTCTGTCCTTAAAAATATACGTACGTACCGGGAATATGCCCGGTGCGTTTATTATTTCACCTCTAAATCATCATTGCGTCCTATTGTTTAGTCTTACGATGCCATTGGCCAGGATATTTGCATATAAATACCCCCCACAGAGCCAGGAATCATCACAACTTGAAAGATCTCTGTTGGAACAGAAGTAATTACACCTTTGCCATGTTATCCATAAAAATGGCCTATAGGAAATGTTGCTATCTGATGGACCCAACGTTGCTATATGGCAACATTTTCATAAAAACTTACCAAAAGATAAAAAATAAAAAAACATAATTTTTTCCTCTCCAAAGTACTCCTACAAGACCATCTGAAAGGTTTAAAACATTTGATACAAGGGGCACGGTGGCACAGTTGGTAGTGCTGTCGCCTCACAGCTAGAAGGTCCTGGGTTCGATTCCCGCTCGGGACGCTGTGGGTGCTGGCGGCGTGTTTCCTCCTCCGTGTCATCAGTGCCCATACCCGAAGGCGGGGTTGGCGAAAGGGCCTTTCTGTGTGGAGTTTGCATGTTCTCCCCGTGTCCCCTAGGGTAGGTACCCTCACAAAAAACATGCAGTAATCCTGGTCACTAAACTGCCTCCCCCTGGCCAGCCGGGGCGCCTGATGGAGGGGAAAAAGTTGGCGAACATGCACTGCTCCCGTGCTTGCGGTTATGTTTAGGTTAGGGTTAGAGATAGGGATAGTAATTAATGTTTATGTTAGGGTTAGAGATGGGGATGGTCATTTCGGAACAATGAACCTTCTGACTAATGCCACGGCGCCCTGTGGCCAGTCCCCAGTCCAGCCCTGCCTGAGGCATCAATGTATAGCTATAGGCTACTTGTAGCCCAAGTCCATGTCTGTTTCTATAACCATCGACAGTACCAATGTATTATTTCTTTACATTTCAGAGTCTACTACTGACTGGGGCGCTGTCGATACATACATTATGTCCACAGTGTAGTGTAGTAGTAGTAGTTTAGATTTGTTCTGTGCTGTAGCATATGAATATGAATATGAGTACAAGACAAGGGTATTAAAGTGTTTACACAGATATTTCTGTACTACCTAGGCTCACATATAGTATTCCTAAATGTGAGAAAGGAAATACAGAGCTCATCTCCATAAAATAGCCCAATTTTCTTTCCCCCATGCATTTTGTTTTTGTTTTTTTACAGTACATAGGCTTCTCGCCACCTCTGGTGGCTCTGCTTATTGATTTCATTCCTTTCACATTACATTATCCATCCAGCACAGCCTCCTCCCTCTCACTGTAGTGTACATTATCCATCCAGCACAGCCTCCTCCCTCTCACTGTAGTGTACATTATCCATCCAGCACAGCCTCCTCCCTCTCACTGTGTAGTCAGGACGTACAGAGTACAGAGAGTGTTAGAGAGGCAGGGGCTGAAATCCAGTACGAGGGCACTTTTGGACAGAAATAGCAGATCTACAAGCTCACAACGTGTCGCAGCGCGACGCGTTGAGAGCTTGTAGATCTGCTATTTTCGGGGCGCAACCCAGCACTCTTTATCTAGTGGAGATGAGGTGTATACGACGATGTTCAACGCAAAATGCTGTGTTCAAGTTCATCAGACTTCGGGGGGAAATTAATCTATTCTCCTGAATGCTGCCTTCAGGCATGGCATTGAAAGGAGAGGAGTGGCATTTGCTATAATAAACTCTATGGTGTGAACGCGTACACTGAGAGTGTGCTAAAGACCATTTCCATTTGTACTGTACACTCTCACTTGAGTTAAATGAAACACCCAGGAGTTTATATACACGCCGCTGGTGCTCTCATGTCTCTAATCTATAGTTATATGAGCACAGCGTCAGCCAGAAGCTGTCCAATGGAACAATGAAAACCCTTCAAGGACACTTACTGTATAGACTCCTGCTGCAAACTGAGAGTACAGTACATAAGGATGCACCGTCCTATACAGTAACTGTGATGCTAAAGGCATGAATTACACAGCGGGCGTGTGTAATTCATGTTCTATTTCCCCCCGCGCCTTTTATCAATACCGTTTTATCAAGTGAAGACGTTTTCGTCCCCACTTTGCTCAGCGATGTTTTGGAACCCACGGCGTAATAACCCATTTTGGGCCGGAACCCCTTTTTGGTGTTATAGCATCATGTTATGCTTTAGCTAATGAAAAATAGCAGATCTACAAGCTCATAGTGCGCGCTACGAGCTCGTAGGTCTGCTATTTTTGAAAAGAAAAATCGAAGAACGACTGACACAGAAACATAGCTTTTTCAGAAAACAGTCATTTTCAAACAGACATTTTTTAGAATCTGATCTCAGGTCAAAATGGGATAAGCCTGTAAATAACACCCCCCCCCCACCCCCCTCCCCCCCCTGTTGTGTCCACACAGACACAACGAAGGTTAGAGAATGTCACAGCATGGCCATCGATATCGAGGCAGCTTATATATATATATATATATATATATATATATATATATATAAATATATAGGTGACTGCAGAGAAATTCCTTCAAACCCACAGCCAGCCAGCCGCCCGTCCTCCCTCCCCTCCCCCTCCCCCCCCCCCCCCCCACCACCACACAACCACACACTATCTCGGCCATAATAGCGAAACTATTTCCCAGGAGAGACGTCTCTGCGTTCGAGGGGGTCATTCCTGGCCTTGTGACTCATCTTCCTTCCATCCCAGTGGCCAGCAGCTCTGCTGCCCACATGCTGCTGCCTCCGTCTATAAGAGGCCTGTGGTTTCCCCCCCCCCTCTTCTCCCCCCCCCCCCCCTCTTCTCCCCCCCCCCCCCCCAACACGCCGGCCACCACCACCGCCGACCGAGCAGACATTCATTCCACTCCGGTTCCCTCTATCTCTGCGGTTATTCCCCTGGTGAAGCTGCTAAGCACCTTCCACGACCACACGACCCCCCCCGTCCCCGCCCCCTTCCCCCACAGCCCGCCCCCCCCCCCCCCCCCCCCCCCCCTCCTCCCCCCCCTCCTCCTCCGTCCTGCTAGCCTGGGGGGCTGGACTCTGCCTGTCGTCTCTCAGGAGGGCAGTTTATCTCAACGCCACACTGACTGCTCCAAAGCGCTGTATATCACAGTCATTTACAACCAGCTGATACACCTCTCTGACTGTTTCACTCCACATTAACCCATTCTGACCTGAGATCAGATTCATACGAGGTTTCCACTAGGACACACACTGGTCTGATTAATCCATTCTGACCTGAGATCAGATTCTAGAAAAATGTCAGTCGTTCTTCGAATTTTCCAAAAATAGCAGACCTACAAGCTCGTATCGCGCCACTCGGTGGCGCGATATGAGCTTGTAGATCTGCTATTTTTCAATAGCTAAAGCATAACATGATGCCAACACCAAAATGGGTGCCCGGTCAGAATGGGTTAATACGGCCGCTCTAATGACCGCCCCCCCGTCCCCTCCCCTCCACCACCAGCACGTCTTCAATGAGCTGTTAGGGGTCAAGGAGTGACCGTTCCATCAAACACAGCCAAGCCTCCTCCTGACACTTTTGACGTGTTTGCTGTTCCAGGGGAAAGGCAACGATGTCTTGTGTGCTTAAGTATGCCCCTGGTTGAGGCTATGCAGGCGATGATTTGTGGTCTGGTGTCTGCTCTGGATGGTCTGCAGGAATGTTAATGCAGGGGAGCGGTTTACCTGTTATGACGGCAAAATCTCTCTTATTCTTAACCCATTCTGACCTGAGATCAGATTCATACGAGGTTTCCACTGGACACACACTGGTCTGATTAACCCATTCTGACCCGAGATCAGATTCTAAAAATGTCAGTCGCTCTTCGATTTTTCTAAAATAGCAGACCTACAAGCTCGTAGCGCGCCACTCGGTGGCGCGCTATGAGCTTGTAGATCTGCTATTTTTCAATAGCTAAAGCATAACATGATGCTAACACCAAAATGGGTGCCCGGTCAGAATGGGTTAAGTACGTTTTGCCACCTTTGTATATGGCTTCACATAACATGACAATAAGTTATTGTTTAAAGGAGAATTCCATGATGGAAGGCTTTCTTACCTTTACAGGAATGATAATGCGGGGAGCGGTTTACCTGTTGTTATGACGGCAAAATCTTTCTTATTCTTAAGTATACGTTTTGCCACCTTTTGTATATGGCTTCGCATAACATGACAAAAGGTTATTGTTTAAAGGAGAATTCCATGCTAGATGGCTTTCTTACCTTTACAGGAATGATAATGCGGGGAGAGGTATACCTGTTGTCATGACGGCAAAATCTTTCTTATTCTTAAGTATACGTTTTGCCACCTTTGTATGGCTTCACATAACATGACAAGAAGTTATTGTTTAAAGGAGAATTCCATGCTAGATGGCTTTCTTACCTTTACAGGAATGATAGTGCAGGGGAGCGGTATACCTGTTGTTATGACGGCAACATCTTTCTTATTCTTAAGTATACGTTTTGCCACCTTTTGTATGGCTTCACATAACATGACAGAAAGTTATTGTTAAAGAAGAATTCCATGCTACCGTAGAAGGCTTTCTTACCTTTTATTTGTAGTTGTAACGTCCCCCCACCAAAGAGGTTCCAGGTGTTATTTTGTGCAAAAGTGCATTATTGGCTATTTCCCCTAATATAAGCCCTCAATGGGGGTTGGGTTTTTGTGCAAATTCGCTTATTTCCATCGAAATAAGTAGTAAAGTGTGCCGCTTGGGATACTATTTACATTATGAAGAGAGGATACAGTATATACAATTTTTTTTGAGCGATGTAAATAAGCCAATTAGCACAAAACCCAATGCCCCATTCAATTCAATGCAATTCATTGAGGGCTTATGGTTAGGAGAAATATTGTGTTGTACACACATTTGTACGATTTTGTTCACATGATAATACAAGTATTTAACCACACAAGAGCCTGATGCATTTATTATGAAACTTAAGATTATTTGTATTGCAGGACTACATATTCTGTGGAATGATGTAATTCAGGTAATGCAGGTGATGAAGCCAAGTATTTAGTGAAGGGATAGACACAGATCTACAGTATTTATAGGACTGACGCTGCATGGCTGATATTAAATACTATCTCTTGAATGTTCAGAATGAGTCGATCTGCACTCGCTTTTTATGACCTTTTTCTTTAGGCGTTACATTGTTGCTTTAATATCTACCTCGTTGAAAGACATTTGCCTGCGAGTTTTAGGATTATGATTGATGTTGTCTTCGTTCCAGGTTCAAGGTTCAAGGTTGTCTTTATTTTGTCTTGGAGACAGAGTCACGGCTGCATACAAATAACAGACACGTTCACATACGAAAAGGAAAAAAACACCATGAAACACCCAACATACAAAACAGAGATATTGCACATATTCCCTTGATAAAGTGCAACTGGTCAATAAAGTGCATTCGGCAATCCCTGCATCTCTTATTGAGTCAAAGTGCACATGGATCTCTTATCTCTAATTAATAATCTAGATTACTACTTCATTGGTTATATCATTTTTTTAAGTTTAGGTTAATATAAATGAACTGCTAAGGTTTACACGCCTCTCTGGACATGTTAACCCATTCTGACCTGAGATCAGATTCATACGGGGTTTCCACTGGACACACACTGGTCTGATTAACCCATTCGGACCTGAGATCAGATTCTAAAAAATGTCAGTCGCTCTTCGATTTTTTCAAAAATAGCAGACCTACAAGCTCGTATCGCGCCACTCGGTGGCGCGATATGAGCTTGTAGATCTGCTATTTTTCAATAGCTAAAGCATAACATGATGCTAAACACCAAAACGGGTTCCCGGTCAGAATGGGTTAAATACACGTAATGTGCCAAAATACACTGGCAATTTTCTCCTTCTATTTAAATCAGACACTTCGCTATATCACTGTGAATTAATGTGTGTGGAGGATTGGCCTATTGAGATTTGACAAGCCATTTCCAATTATCATTTAAACAGTAACTCCAAGCTTGCACAGTCTGTCAAGGCCTGCATCTCTGCTCCTCTACTGACATGCCTTTCAGTTCATCTGCTTGCTATAATTCTGTAATTATTGATGGCTTAGCCAACGTGGAATAACCTCCTACACAGACTTAAAAAGAGAGAAGCTATACACAAGTCATATCTAATATCTTTTTATCTCCTGATCTTGCTCTCTGGAACATAATCACATTTTCTGTTAGAGTTATCCTTTATTATATCTCAAGAGAAGAGATGCAGTCCCCCTTTTTAATACTCTGAGCTGTTGTTGTGTTGCGCACTCCGTTGAAATGCTGTAGGCCTACAGTATAACAATGATGCATTCATTCTGAGGCTCAGCCATTGTTCAAGATTCAATCATTTATTTCTATGTCAACAAGTTGATAGGAATTTGTCTTGGTTCATACTCAACATATACAGACAACCATAGATACACAAACAAGAAGGACAGTACAATTCAGAAACCAGCAGCATAGGAAATTACATTCAGTTTTTTTAAGTGCTATATGCATATTTCTACGAGTTCAGATTTCTAATGGCTACGGGGTAAGTGCTATCTCTGAAGCGACATGTTGAGCTCTTGATACTTCTATATCTCCTGCCTGATGGGAGGAGATTGAAGAGGTGATGTGCAGGATGGGAGTTGTCCCGCAATGATTGTATTTGCCTTCAACACCTGTCATGGTCAACACAAACACACCATCGGACAAAAGAAAACACTCGCCTCTGAAATCTCACGGCAACACAAAGCAGCAGCCTTGAGTATTATCTGTCAGGTTGTCGCAGTTATTGTGAAGCTGAATGGCTTCCAACTTTTGCTCTGTTGTCAAAGAACAACAGTGACACTTAGGTTATTCGTATAAACGCTATTTACGAACTCTGATGGACAGAGACAGACACAGCCAGGGACACACATAGCTGTCTATAGGAGTGGCTAGCACCACTCAAAAAGATAATAGTATAATGTTGGACAATTATTTTAGCGCTTTCCTTTTTCTTTTTTTGCATGTACTATTATTTTTTTCTTCTCACTATTCTTTTTGCCACAGCTTTGCGGTTTTGCCTTGAGGGAAATTACCTGTAATTCAGACACGGACATGTCATCAATCCATTGTCATTGGTTATGTAAAACCATCAATTATATCTGGAGGATGCACAGTATAGGTCAAATAAAAATTAGATAATGATGTTTAATGGCTTCAGATTAGTGCTATTATATATGCATGGGGTAAGGCTCAACGTTTTTTGGCTGGGGACCACCGGACATGCTTTGGCCATGTCTCGCGACCCCCTCCCCCTGCAAAAATAACCTCATTGGAGAAAATATATCATAAATGAACACTGAAACCGGATATACCGTAATCATTAAGGAAAGTTCATGTACTATGTGTAAACTCTTCATTTCCATTTTCTAGCCCTTCAGTTGTAAAAAAAGAAAAAGTTTTTGTTTTGTTTTTTGTAAATAATTTGGGGACCCCCCCAACATTATTTGGCGACCCCCTTACTTAGGGGTCGCGACCCACGGGTTGAGAACCCCTGGGGTAGGGGACGGGGTGTAACAATAATAGTAACTGCATCGAAAAATGTGAACGGCAAATATCATAATCGTTATGTTGCCTTTGTATGGGGCTTACCATATAGGGCTATATACAGTATATAGATGCTAGGGTGGTGCCATGCAAGATGTTGTGAGCTTGTAGATCTGCCATTTTTGCTACCACTATATACTATATTATGGGGCTTACTATAGGGATAATTAAACTATATTATAGATTATGGCCATACCTCTCCACTGGGGTAACAGCCCGAGGCTCTGCAACAAACACCCCACAGTCAGCTCTCTTCTTGGTTTCAGAACTCAGTCAAGTGTTTGCACGTTTTCAAACAGTGCATTGAACTGCCTATGGGTGGGCGGCCGCGGTGATGATTCACTGTTGCTAGAGATGAGAATTCAAAGAACATCTTCTGCTTTTGTTTTTGTCATTTCATCGATCTTTCTTTCATTAAAATCTGAGGAACAGAGGCAAACAATAATGTGTCTGTTATCTCGTCCTTTTCAAATGTTTATTTTTTTGGGGGAATTCACCTTTCAATTCCCCGTTGGCTCACCCAGTGCTCTGCAATATCAATGTAATGATTGTGCATAATCCCACCTCCCCTTTCCTGTCAACAGCAAATTGTTCGCGCCAGAGAGAGAGAGAGAGAGGGAGAGAGACAGAGAGAGAGAGAGAGAGAGAGAGCATGTGCTGTTCTCAAGGAAACATCCTTCAAACAACCCTCCATGAGTGAGTGAATTAATGTTTTTATTTGTTGCTGATGTTGCTTTTTTGCTTATGTATTTTTCAGTGTGGTGGTGGTGGTGGTGGTGGTGGTGGCAGTTTATTAGGATGTTTCCATGAGAACATCACATTTCATATATTTATTAGAATAGGAAACAGACTCTTATGCCCACCTGATGGGCTCAGAGACGGGTGCGTATAGGCAGGGCTCAACGTATTCAAAGAAATGCACAAAAAGTACATAATGACCCGCGCAGCACACAGTCTGCACTTGCAATATGAACGCTTTTGTATAAGCAACGTTTCTTCAGGCATCTCCGACTTAAATACATTGATTAGGTTTGGATAAGGTTTGGAGGCCAGCCAGCCTATGGGAAGTAGAGACCCAGAGAGAATGGTTAACCCATTCTGAACGGGAACCCATTTTGGTGTTAGCATCATGTTATGCTTTAGCTATTGAAAAATAGCAGATCTACAAGCTCATAGCGCGCCACCGAGTGGCGCGCTACGAGCTTGTAGGTCTGCTATTTTTGAAAAATCGAAGAACGACTGACATTTTTATAGAATCTGATCTCAGGTCAGAATGGGTTAATCAGACCAGTGTGTGTCCAGTGGAAACCTCGTATGAATCTGATCTCAGGTCAGAATGGTTAAGCACCTTCCATATAGGTCAGTAAGTTCAACACTGTGCCTTGTTATAATCACAGGCACAGTGCTGTATACGCTATACTGTACCTATACGCTCCATACGCACTGTGAGTAGGGCAGCACGCTGAGGGGGGCAACACAACCATTTTCACCACGGCTCCGCCGCGCAATATAATGAGCGACCGTGTGGGTGTGCGTCATCGCAAACAGCGAAAATAGCCGATCTGCGTGAGGAATAGCAGCGCTCTCGTCGGAAGCACAAATAATATCCTACTCTACAAAGGCCCTTTGTAGCGTTTAAGTGGTTATACCCAAGTTCCCAGTTTCCATTCCACGTTATCTGCAGTGTGTTACATGTCATCCATCGTCACCCTTGCTTGCCTGTTTCTCTCTCTACTATACGGTCGGCAATAAAGACAACATTTCCAGAGAAATACTCTGCTCTGACAAACAGCATACGAATGAATCAAGTGCATTTTGTTGCAGTCTTATCAGACCGGTGGGATGACCTTATTACAGTCGTCTAAGACAGACACAGCTTTGATCCAGTACGTGACTACTTTAGTGCTTAATGCTCAATGCTTGTTGGGGAAGTGTAGAAGAAATAGTGAATCCCTTCTCCCGGGCCCTTGCCTTCAGAAGTCATAAAAGTTTTTCATTAAAATCGTGTGCAATTTGCTGATTTGAGTGTTCCCGGAGACAGAGGGCTGGATGAGTTTTTTTGACTGAGGAATACGTATGCGCAGCAGAAGTATTTTGAGACTCGGGCAGATACTGCCAAATGCTACTGCATGCAAGTCTTTTAGAATAATGTGTCGAGTGTTATTAATCAGTTAATGTAATAATGTCCATAATTTTTGCATATCCATAATCACTCCTGCTTCCTTCGTTTTCCTCCAGAGTAATTTGGGCAAACTCCCGTTCACAGCTGCGTCAGTGTCATTAGCCCATAATGTGGTTTACACAGTTTGGTATAATCCTTGTAGAAAGTCACCAATACGACCGACACACATCACTGCTTTGCCTTCCCCAAAATAAGGCTCATTATTTGGAAAGTATTTTTTTTAATTACCGTATATATATTTCCCTGGAGACAAGAAAATCAATGTGCATTATTGTATGCATTGTTCTTCTTCTTTTTTTTAACGTTTGTTTATTGTTTTGCTTTGTTGTAGCGTTCTGCTCCCCTGGTCGCCGTAAGCCATGAAAAATGCATTAGTATCCTCACTTACTGGCCTGTTGAGACCGGCGAAGGTCAGCGTGTGAATTTACTGCAGTCCTTTGTCTTGCGTTCTCCTGGCAGCGCCGCTTTGTCAGTGCTAATGCGGTAAGTGGAGAGGTGAACACGGTGACCGTCCCCTTGTTTATTAACGTTCCACTCACTGTGTCACAATGCCCCGATTTATGCACCGTCGGATATGACGGAGTGCTGTGTGCTGCGTGCGCCTGTGGAAATATAAGCCCCGATCTACAAGCTCACAATGTGCCGCGGACTGGAGGCACAGCGTGTTGTTGTGGTGATTGTAGAGCTGCTGTTTTTCAGCGCTGGCGACACCGCCAAACGACAAAAGTTAAAAAGAAAGAAAGAAGGAATAAGAGCAGGGCTATACATCAAATATTCATTCACTGATGCTCTGGCGTCAGTGGGGGGGGGGGGGGGGGGGCTTCAGGGCTTGGCACATTAAGTTGGGTGATTTCCCAAAAGCAAAGCATTAGAGGCCTTTTTTCCTTGTTTGTTTCGTTCTTTTGTTCTTGTGTGTTTGCATTTTTTTAGTGGTGCAAACCACTCCAAGGAACAACAATGTCCCTGTTCACCTATGTGACGTTAATGAGCACCAGTATGACTATGAGTACCAGTAGGGGCGCTGTTGTGCCAGAAACAGAGAGAGAGAGATAGTATTAGTGCTGCACTGTTGCCTGCTAATGAGAGAGAGAGAGAGGGGGGGGGGGGGGGGGGAGAGAGGAGAGGAGGGCAGAGAGGGGAGTTGCACCACTCAGTTCACACGGGTGTGATTTTTGTATTGACTTGTCTAGCTTTTAAAATGTGACACAAAGGGACCACTTTGGATCAACTGCAAAGCTGCTGATTATTGTAAGATCATAACCCTGACGTGTTTTTGTGACAATATTCAAATATCCAGTGCTAATCCAGTGTGAGTTTGAGTACCATTTCTCCAAATATGCAGATGTGGAATGTTCTTTGTTGCTACAAATACCATAACAGTGGGAAAATATTTTCACGATCTTAATATTTTGGAAGTTCATTTTTTGTCAGCGTCAAATAATCTTGACTAGTGAAAGCAGGACAACAGATCTTGTTTTATTGTTTTTGGTCATCTTAAAACAAAAAAAAGACTGCTCTAGTTCTGGTAAATGGCGTAATTCTTTTTAGTGTGCAGTGCAACAGCATATAAAGGACTTGGTTGGTGGGTTCTGCGGCTTGGCGTTGTTGAGACTGCAGTGAATTATCCGTTCTGCACAGACGATAATTTCTTTTTTCTGGGACTGTCCAGAGTCAATGCCAGGAAACGGCAAAGGAGA
The DNA here is from genome assembly GCF_963924005.1 of Protomyctophum bolini. NCBI lineage: Eukaryota > Metazoa > Chordata > Actinopteri > Myctophiformes > Myctophidae > Protomyctophum > Protomyctophum bolini. The sequence continues at coordinate 5,135,213 of NC_137875.1, read as the reverse complement.
ATGTTGCTGACTCTTCACACACCTCTCCACACGTCTTCCAAAAACTCCCCCTCGCTCCGAACCCAAGCCACGTGCTGCTGTGCACATTCCCTTGATTGACTATAGCCCTTTATCCCATTCTGACCTGAGATCAGATTCTAACGCACAGAAGAATGGAGGGATGGTGGTTCTTTAACGCATTTTGACCTGAGATCAGATTAAAAAAATCTCTCTTCTAAATCCTGACAGTTTTCAAAAATAGCAGACCTACAAGCTCGTAGCGTGCCACTTGGTGGCGCGCTACGAGCTTGTAGATCTGCTATTTTTAAATAGCTAAAGCATAACGTAACACAAAAACGGGTTCCCGCCCAAAATGGGTTATGGAGACACGAGGAGGCACAGGGGGAGCCAGAAGAATTATTTATCTTTATATATTTTTCATAAATTAATGCCCTCTCCTCTCTACTATAGAGTGTGTGCTCTGTGCTGACCATATAAGGAGTTCCTCCCTGTCCCCAGTTAAACCCCCGTGGTAAAAAAAAAACCCCCATAGGTTTCGTTTTTGGCTATAGGGTTAGCCAGCCTTTATCCAATCATGATCGAGTGGGGGCGGGCCTTGAAGCACGTGCTGTCGGCCTGTTGCGTGTGTGTGTGTGTGTGTCCCCCCCCCACTGTAGAGTGTGTGCATGTGTCGTGAAAATGTGGCGCAAATCTTTGAATATATGTGACCAAATTTGACTGAGGCACTACCATTGAATTTTCGTTTTTTTCATGTCATATGAAAGCAGGGAATCATAGCTTCAAATTGACATATTGGTTGTTCAGTTTGACCCACCAGTTGGAGGTGGAGATATGACTTATAGAGTAATGTCTTGCAGAAAACAGCGAGTTGAGAAAACACTTGTGGTCTCTATAACATTACACCTATAGCTACATGTTTGGGCATTTATTTCATATTTACATGTCGATCTCAGCACTGACACTATATACAGACATGTGAAGAGTCTGCCTGTGCTATTAACTCATTAACCCAGCTGGTGAAAAGCTGGAATTTGCGTGATGGCAGGCTCTCAGTCAAATCTGGTCACATATATTCTTCCAGAGCGAACGTTTTTAACTCAAATCTTCGGGGTCGCTGGAGCAACACATATTTCGAGATGGGGGTCGGCGGGCAATTACATATAATTCTAGGGCTCCTTGACATGAAATAGTTTGAGAACCGCTGACACACAGAAACATGGGGTTTTTCAGAAAACAGAAAACTATTTGTAGAATCGTCCTCAGATCTAAATGGGCTATAGAGAGGGACGAGGGAATTCCTTTCTTTGATGCTACAGTATATCGAAATAATACAAAACAGTGGTATATACAGTACACTACACTAGTATACTATAGCTGATGTTCTTACTTTACTTTATGTCAGCCAACAATAATGCTCCTACAGCAGCATTGTGACAGCTGGGCCTGTTGGCTTTAACCCATTCTGACCTGAGATCAGATTCATACGAGGTTTCCACTGGACACACACTGGTCTGATCAACCCATTCTGACCTGAGATCAGATTCATACGAGGTTTCCACTGGACACACACTGGTCTGATCAACCCATTCTGACCTGAGATCAGATTATAAAAATGTCAGTCGCTCTTCGATTTTTCAAAAATAGCAGACCTACAAGCTCGTAGCGCGCCACTCGGTGGCGCGCTATGAGCTTGTAGATCTGCTATTTTTCAATAGCTAAAGCATAACATGATGCTAACACCAACATGGGTTCCCGGTCAGAATGGGTTAACAAGTTACAACAACTACGGTATATATATGTCTACGCCCACAGAAGAACATCGTGGAAGCAACTCTCCTGCCTGTTCAGGTGTTTTGTACAAACCAGAATATTATTTCTATAACTCCCCTGGCTATACTGTATATATCTTGGGCCGGCAGGAAGGACGGATTACCGTTTCAGAGTGCCCTTGTCGAGGAATTTCTAACTCGCCATTTGTAACACGAAGACGACGAAGGCCAATTTATTCTTGGTCAAGCACTACAACAACACTGAGTTGTTATGTGAACTTTTTGCAAAGATAAATTGCTGACTTCATATTGCACGTTGGGGAAAAAACCCTGTAAAATAAATAACTGTAGTACTATTCCTTAGATAGATTTTAATTAAGCACCAGTGCCTCATTCCCAAGTGCTTTCTATATGTGTGCTCTGCTGTATCATCGTACACAACCTGACCACGTAGCAGAAGTTTGCCTTGTGTTCTTTAGTTCTGTAGTTTTTTTCTATTTTTTCTTTTTGAGTACAAAGCCAACCAGTTAAATTGCTTGCACAGTCCATGCACAAGTAACTGTATTTGATGCTGCTTTTTGGTCTAGTTCTCATTATCAGACATATTGCTAGACAGATGTAAAAGGAGAATGCCATGCTAGAAGGCTCTCAATGAATTGCATTGAATTGAATGGGGCATTGGGGGTGTTGTGCTAATTCGCTTATTTTCCATTTTTTTTGTATATATCCTCTCTTCATAATGTAAATAGTATCCCAAGCACTTATTTCGATGGAAGTAAGCGAATTTGCACAAAAAACCCAACCCCCATTGAGGGCTTATATTTGGGGAAATAGCCAATAATGCACTTTTTGCACAAAATAACACCTGGACCTCTTTGGTGGGGACGTAACAAGAAAGCCTTCTAGCACAGAATTCTCCTTTTAATGGCTGCAGCAGGGGAGAATGAAGATTGGCCAGAATACATTTCGGGAAATTTGCGAAATGTATTAAAGGGGCATTCCACTAATCTTCATCATTTTACTATGTCATTAATATACCTGTTTCCTAGAACTGGAGAAAATCATTAACATGGTTAATCACATCTTGATGATGTCATCAAGATGTGATTCACCATGTTAATGATTCTTTTCATACTTACAGTTATAGGAAACACAGAATGGGGGGGACAGTTTTCTGAAAAACCTCCATATTTCATCTTTGAATGCAGATTGCGGCCCCTAGATGTGTCACAGAGACTACATTATTTTTGGTAGGGTTCTACCCATTTCTGGCTGTCTGAATATCAAAAAATAAAACGGTCATTAATATTTTGACATTATTATTGCTTATACAGTAGCAGCTTTAAAGGACTACTTCACCACTTTTCAACCTATCTTCATATAACAGGTCCTCACTAATAATCATGAAAAAATGGCGCAATTTTTTTCTACTCGGTCTGCGTCTCATAGGAGGGCTGTTGGCGGTTCAGAAACCGTCTTCCAGTGACATCATCGATGGGGAATACAAGCTAATAAAAACTGCAGGCTTTCTATAGTCCTGAAAAGTTGCAATGCGGAAATGGAAGCCATCGTTCTCACGATAATGAAAATCTAAACATTTTTGTAAACAAATCTTGTTTAAAAAATAATCTGCCTAATGATGATGTCACTGGAAGACGGTTTCTAAACTGACCACAGCCCTCCTGTGAGACACAGACTGAGTAGGAAAAAATCGTGCCACTTTTTTCATGATTATCAGTGAGGACCTATTATATGAACATAGGTTGAAAAGTGGTGAAGTGGTCCTTTAATGGCATAGTAGAATGTTGAAAATGAGTGGAATGCCCCTTTAAAAAAAAAAGGAAAAAAAAGGTAGGTGTTTGGTGTAGCATCGATTCACATCATTGGACGCCGGTGTTCATTGTGTTCCCTCTCTGTGGTCGAGAGAACAAAATAATGGTGCTTTAAACTGCAAAGAGCTGTCGCTGCAACTTAAAGCACAAAGTATAGATAGCTATTGAGTGCCTGAGGATGATGCTAAGCAGGTTTCATCATGTGGGAATAACTTATCCATCTGCAGTGTGTGCTGTATATATATTATATACTGTACATACCCTATGGAAACCCGGCCCCTCCTCCTCCCACCCCCCTTTGAGGTCATCAAACACAGTTCATATTAAGCCATTCTGGGCGGGAACCCATGTTGTGCTTTAGCTATTGAAAAATAGCAGATCTACAAGCTCATAGCGCGCCACCGAGTGGCGCGCTATGAGCTTGTAGGTCTGCTATTTTTGAAAAATCGTAAAAAAATGTGCCTCAAATTTGTAATATATTTTTTCAGAACGAACGTTTTTAACTCAAATTTTTGCTTCTGGGGGGGTCCCTTGAACAAGATATTTTCAGATGGGGGGTCTCGGAGGCCAATTACAGATCATTTTTGGGGTCCTTGACATGTAATGTTGAGTGATATAGGCCTAGAAACATAGGTATTTCAGAAAACTGTCAGGATTTAGAAGACCTTTAGAAGACTTTTCAGGCCTAAATGGGTTAAACTGAACCGGGAATCTATCTGGAATAGATGCGTCACTCCCATTCCCCTCCTCGTTCATCAACCTCAAAATAACTCGGCTGGATGGAGTGTTAACAGCGTTGCCCCAAGATGAATAGCATCATATGGGAGGCTCCACTTTAGCAATTAGATAGCTTACAACCCCACATTAATCCATTTTGGACTGTGAGGTCGATAAAAAAATAGGCTTCTAAATCCTAAAATAAATCTGAAAAACCAATGTTAGTGGTGCTCAACCTTTTTCTAGTCAAGGACCCCCAGAATTATCTCTATTGGGCCGCGGACCCCCATCTCTAAATATGCAGTTCCAGGGACCCCCCCCCAGAAGCCAATATTTTAGTTAAAAATGTTCTCTCTGAATTATATATTCAAAGATTTGCGACACATTTTCACTACTTTCCAAAAATCGCAGATCTACAAGCTACAACCGAGTGGCGCTCTATGAGCTTGTACATCTGCTATTTTTTCAATAGCTAAAGTAGAACAGAATTCTATAAACACCAAAAGGGGTTCCCGCCCAAAATGGGTTAAAACTGAGTGAAGAATCATTTGGCCATTTTTCTGTTGAAATTCAGGTTAATTAAAAAGACCCCCACATAATTATAATTAAAAAAATGAAGCATGCTCAATTGTCTAAACCCCTCCCCCTCCCCCAGAAAACCCAACCCCCCCTCCCCCCCACACCTCTGTTCTCCTGAAGTATAAGATAGCAATGAACAGGAATAAGCAGTGATCTTGTACACAATACTTTATCAAAGAATCACATAGAAAAAACACACTTTCCTCTCATGAGAAAAGCTTTAGCTTTGAAATGTCCTTTTTGTCATTATATTATATGTTATACTTTGATTGAAATGTGTCAAGAAAGAAAGTCCCTCCAGTGACTGAGAACAGCACTTTGAGCAACAAAACAAAAAATCAAAAGAAATACACACCACCACGTCACACAAACAGACCCTTTAGCATAACAATTAGAATGCAATTATTAATTACACATTAATTCAAAAATATATTCTCTACCGATGTAGGATTTTCTTTTCTTTTTTTCTTCTTTTCTTCTTTTGATCAATTAGAAAAAAATACACCATTCATCAAATATACCGTATCACTGCATGGGGGATTAAACATGTTTAAACAAAGTCACTCGTGATACTGTATTGTAACTCTGCACCATATAAACGGCTCCAGGATATATAAGTCACTAATACACTCCTGTCGTCCATTAAGCCTTAGTGGAGGTCGTTATCTCCCACGGGCACCTTTCCGCCGTCAAGCGTTCCCCATGCTCGTGGTGTTATAAAAGGCCCGTGGAACATCGTGGCGGCTCGCGTCCTCCTCCTGAGGGTCATCGTATATAATGACCGATATTGACATCTCCGCAACGCGCGGCGGCGGTGGCGACTGACGTGTCACGCCGTGGTGTCATGTGTGCTCGCACGTGGCGGTCACCTCGGGGGGCAGGGTGCTCTGGTGCTCCTGCAGCATGGTCTGGTGGTCCTGGAGCATGGTCTGGTGGTCCTGCAGCATGATCACCTGTAGCGGCAGCGGCGGTGTGGGCGCGGGCAGGCCGCCCATACCGCCGCGGTGCTGGTGGTGCTGGTGGTGCTGGTGGTGGATCTGCGCCACAGAGTTCTTCTGCAGCTCCACGCCGAACGCGGCGGCGTTCGACGATGACGGCGGCGGCGGCGGTGGCGCGCTCAGCAGCTGCCGGCGGTACTGGACGAAGCTGCAGGTCTTCAGGATGATGGCCAGGACGTTCTTGCCGATGAGGATGCCGGAGACGCGCGCGTCGCGGTACAACAGCATGTTCCCGCCGCGGATGAACAGCGTGATGACGTTGATGGTGATCAGCGACAGGATGGGGTAGAGCAGCATCTTGTGGGGCACGATGTTCACGCCCTGCATGCTGATCTCGCTCAGGGACACGCAGGGCAGCACCAGCAGCAGGATGTAGCAGTAGAAGAACATCAGGCCCTCGGCCCACAGCGGCAGGCCCTTCTTCTGGGGCTCCCACAGGTTGGCCTGGATGTCCAGCACGTCCAGCAGGTCCACCACCACCCAGAAGAGGCGCGTGCGGATCTCCTCGCGCTTCTTGAAGGCGCGCACGTACTCCATGTGGTCGATGGCCACCAGCACCACGAAGAGCACCGGCACGCACACGCTCAGCAGCAGCGTGAGCGCCTTGCGCGCCAGCGCGTCCAGCGACTTGCGGTCGGCCTTGTAGTTCTGGTACACGAAGTAGACCTTGATCTCCAGCACGAAGATGTAGAGGAACCAGAGGATCATGGCGTAGCCGCGCTTGGACGTCTTCACCTCGGCGCCCACCCACACGGCCACGTATCGCAGCACGATGAGGAAGCAGATGTCGCCCACCATCACCATGATGCAGATGCCGATCTTGCGCGGCCCTTGGTTCTGCTCCACCAGGTAGGCGTCGATGAGCGCCATGCTGCTCATGATCAGCACGGTGGACAGGCACACGTGGGGCTTGTTGGTGGGCGGCGGGGGCACCATCCTGGGGGGAGGACGGGGGGGGAGGCGGCGAGCAGTGGCGGGGGGACTCCGGGTCGTGGCGCTGAGGAGGAGGAGGGGGAGGAAGAGGAGGGAGGAGGAGGGTCCAGTGTGGAGGAGGAGGAGGAGGATCAGATGGCGCCGCTAGTAGACAGCGGTCTTCCCCACCACGTCTTCTTCTGCCTCGGCTGGTGTCCAAGACTCACTAATGGGATTCACAACAGATCACTTTCAATCAATGTCGGGCCAAACGTCCTCGTTGCTCATACAGGCAGCTACGCTTAGCTCTAAATTCAGTACATTGGCAAACAAGTCTGTAAACATCCCTTTGCTTATTAGAGGCATGCAGCACGCTACCTCTAATAAAGCCCCCTTTGCTTATAAGCAATAAAGCCCCCTTTGCTTATAAGCAGCACGCTTACCTCTAATAAAGCCCCCTTTGCCTTATAGGCAGCACGCTTACCTCTAATTTCAATACATTTTGGGCCAAAGCCCCATTTCATTATAGGCAGCACGCTACCTCTAATTTCAATACAAAGTCTGTAAACAGTATTTCTTTGTGTACAGCACTTTGTTTCAACCTTGTTGTATAAAAATGTGCTTTATAAATAAATAAAGTGGATTGGATTGGATTGCATTGAAACATCCACTCTACAAGTAGTGTCATTTTTGTCTTTTTTTAAATTAAAATATTAATTCATATTTAATTAACAACTTTGAGACAATGCTGCAGGCAGGCGTGCTATACTCTTTTGACACCCAACGCTATATTGGCATCGACATATACAAGCTTTAACCCATTCTGAACGGGAACCATCATGTTATGCTTTAGCTATTGAAAAATAGCAGATCTACAAGCTCATAGCGCGCCACCGAGTGGCGCGCTACGAGCTTGTAGGTCTGCTATTTTTTTTAAACCGAAGAACGACTGACATTTTTAGAATCTGATCTCAGGTCAGAATAGGTTAATCAGACCAGCGTGTGTCCAGTGGAAACCTCGTATGAATCTGATCTCAGGTCAGAATGGGTTAAGCTTCAGTATAGTCACATAAAAGGAAAAGAGAAAAAGCCAGCTGGGCTACTCACTTTTGTCTCACTCTTTGTACTCTTTGTATAATTAGTGTCTTTGTTGTATCCTAACGACTGGCGGCGGGCGACCGTCCATGAGACGCCACCGGGGAGCGTGCAGAAGTCATCTGTAATCCATGAGGAGAGGAGAAAACAAGGCAGGGATCCTCTCCGTTCGGACAGGCATAAATCCTCCAGGCATGGATGGGGCTCTTTCTGAGAAATCCCCAAATGTTGCTTGCCGCGTAACGGCGTAATCCACTTTGCAGCTCGGATGATCGGAACCGTATATATACTGTTGGGTCACCGCTTTCAATTGGTGCCGCTATAAGAAGACTATAGAGAGGCTATTTCTGTGTGCGTTGCTCGCATGGAGGTTTTATAAGCCCCGGGAATCCAACAGAAGGAAGAAGAAGAAGACAAAAATAGCTGGACAAAAGGACAAAAGTTATATTCTCGGTGGATAAATCTCTCGATAGAATGTCCCGCGCAACTAAGACGCAGTTTTACTCATCCTTCTGAAGTTTTCTTCCATTGTAATAGCCCAAAAAATCCACAGGCAAGAACGAAGTGTGTGTGTGTGTGTGTGTGTGTGTGTGTGTGTACGTGTGTGTGTGCGTGCGTCAGCGTGTCAGCATCTGTGTGTGTGTGTGTGTGTGTGTGTGTGTGTGTGTGTCTGTCTTAGTGTGTGTGCTCGGACACGGGGAAAACGCAATGAGAGGTTTGTAGTGAATGTTTGAAATGCAGCATGTGTCCGATGACCCCCCCTTTCCCACTCAGCTGTGTGTGTGTGCTTGCGTGCGTGCGTGCGTATTTCCCTGTAAAACGCCTGTGTGCGTGTGTATGCAGTCTCAGCCGCGTCTCCAGTACACTTCTCAGTCCCTGTAAAACGTTGTCTTCCCTCCCTCCCTCCCTCCCTCCTCTGCTAAAACCACAGCTTCTTCTCTACCTTATTTCCCATCGTCATTATTCTGTCTGCCAGTATAACAGTGGTAACAGATCAACAGATTCCTATCTCTCTCTCTCTCCGGCTGCCACCATAATCTCTCCACCGACACTACAGCATCGCTCTCTCTCTCTCTCTCTCTCTCTCTCGCCCTCTGTGCCACTTTCAGCCCCTCTCTTCCGTGAAGTCACAGTCACCCTCTCTCCTCTCTGCTGTATATCTCCTCCTGGCGCTCCTCCACTCAGACTTGTTGGGGGATTTGATTTCCTCGCAGCGCAGCGCGCTCTCTCTCTCTCTCTCTCTCTCTCTCGCTCTCTCTCTCTCGCGTGGCGTGCCGCCGTGCCGTGCGCCCGTCTCGTCTTCCTTCCTTCCCCCCCACTCCTTCTTCTCCTTCTTCTGCTGAAGTGAAGGCACTTGCTCTGTGGAGGTGACGATCAGCAGACCACAGCTGCAGAGAGAGAGAGAGAGAGAGAGAGAGAGAGAGAGAGAGAGAGCACTTATCCAGGGGGTGGGGAGAAAGGCGGGGGAAGGGGAGAGAAGCCATCCTTTCGCAGCTTAGCTGAATGCACAACTTCTCCCTCTCTCTCTCTCTCTCTCTCTCTCACCCTCACTCACACTACGGTTTTCTCCTATACACAGACTCCTAATTTTCTTTTCTTTTTCCCAATTTATTTTGCCCATGTTGAGGCTGACGTGGTGAGATCCCAATTTCCCTTCACCTTCCTCGATCTTGCTCTCTGGAAGAAAAAGGAGAAAAGGAAAAAAAAACTTTATCTGTCTCCTCCTCTCTCTCTCTCTCTCTCTCTCTCTCTCTTTTGTAGAGAGCCCTCATTACAGGTGCCATGTGGCGGTTTCTATAGGTAGCCAGAAGAGTGTCCGTGTGCGATCTGGAGGGAGGGAGCGAGTGCAGGCAGGGTTTGTCCGGGGTGGTGGGAGCGGGGGGGAGACACACTCCTCCAGTGAGAGGGTAGAGGATGAGGAGCCAGGCTGCTTCCCAACGAACGGCGTTGTCAGTGTCCAGGGGGAGAAGGAGCACGCATGGGGGGGGGGGGGGGGAGGGCGTGAGGGGGGGGCTTGAGACGTGCAGCCCCTTCCCCTGTCTGACCGAAAGCCTCTTGTATTGATCCACCCCGACAGAGCAGTGAATCAGGAGACAAGAGATGGGAGGGGAGGGGAGGGGGGCAGGCTGAGGTGGGGGGGGGGGGTGGGGTGGGCGGGGGGCTTAAGAGTGTCATGAAGACATGGCTGGGTGAAGAAAACACAGGATATCGTAGCGGGCGGGAAACCTGTTATATCCAAAACAGTTACTTTTCAGGGAAACCTTTGAGTAATAGCCTACTTTTCTTTGGTTAAATATGTATATTAGGCCTGGGCCGTGGCTCAGCGGTCTGGCAGTGTGCCGCGGGTTCGACTCCCGACGGGATAAAATATGTATATTAAAAAGAAAACATGCAAAACATGCATGGTGTCGATGTTTTGGGCATGTAGTTTTGTGAAAACAATAATATAAAATACGGCATCCATTCATGAAAAGAAATATTGTACAACAGGTCGTTTCGAGGAAGAAATCTGATTGGTTGAAACAGCCTTCTAGCCGTGGTTCAAACGAGCACCACTCCACACCTAATCAAAACAAAGAATCCAGCTGCTCTGTTCTCCCAGAGTGCAGCAAACTCCGTGGCTAGGCTAGCTATAGTTTCTTGGGACATTTGTGGTCGTAGTGACTACATCTGTCATTAAAGAAATATGTTTTTTTTCAGCGATTTTCTTAGTTTTAAGGGTAACTGTTGTATAATTGCAATATTACCCTCGAGGGTGTGGTTTAACGTGATTACTGCCACTTCAGTGATGTGGTCAGGAACGAGACGTGTAGTCGAGTTCCGCAAGCGTCACTGAAGTGGCACTGCAGTATAATCACGTTAAACAACACCCTCGAGTTTAATTAAAGGGCAATAATCACGTTAAACCACACCCTTATCGTGTAATATTAATTCTCTAGGTCGTCCTCAGACGAGCCCTCCATCGTCGCCTCCAGTCATCCCGGTTCTCCATACATCCGGCCAGCTCGTTGGTACTTTGCACTCCTGCATCGATCTTGAGTACATCCACGTATATTAAGGCCTATTCATAGTCTGGATTTTCGGTGGTGAGGTGACCACCGCTCCGGTGGTGAGCTGACCACCGGAGCTGAAATAACGTTGAGCGGTGGTGAGTAAAAGCAGAGAAGAGCTGCATGGAGCGGTGGCGGTGGTTTGCTCTTCACCGCGGCTCGTGACGTCATGTTGTAGTTCGTTGGTCACCTCACCACCGAAAATCCAGACTATGTATGAGCCTTTAGTGTGGGGCGTCCTCGTGATCGTAATATTCATTCGTAATATTAATTAATTAATTAATTTAAATATGGAGATACAAGGTTTCTTTCCGCGACGATATGTGGGGTGGGACTGATTTTCCTCCTGGTATACTGTACGACGTCATGCAATAATACTTGTATTGACTAATAGATTAAAAGAGGCGATACAGTCCCTGCTCTCGCCCAAAGTCTCCTATTCTCTATAACGAGCAGCACCGTTGGCTCTGTTTATACAGCTGGGGCAATCTAATGTTAATCCTCTCATTCTTATCACGCCATCTCTACTTGTGTACTCATGAATACGCTGTTCGGTCAGAGTTGGAGATGGAAGAGGAGAAAAATAATACCTGATGTGTTTTGCTTTGAGGAGGAGGTGCAGTTCTCCTCCTGTTGTTGTGTGTAATTAAAGCTATACAATGCTTGCAATCACAATCAGTCACAGCAGGTTCTGACTTTCCGTTCTCCACTAATATGTTCCCTCTTCTTCTAGGGAAGAAAACAGCTGTCAACGTCAACGTATGACATCTAGTCTCTAATGGACGTTGTTGTTTGTGATTTCAAACCGTTGCCATTGTCATTGTTGTAAAACTCTAAGTACTGGGCCCTCGTCTGGTTTGACAGACAGGTAGTGTGTGCCGGCTGGGTGGTGTGTGGTTCTGACAGACAGGTAGTGTGTGGTTCTGACAGACAGGTAGTGTGTGGTTCTGACAGACAGGTAGTGTGTGCAGGCTGGGTGGTGTGTGGTTCTGACAGACAGGTAGTGTGTGCAGGCTGGGTGGTGTGTGGTTCTGACAGACAGGTAGTGTGTGGTTCTGACAGACAGGTAGTGTGTGGTTCTGACAGACAGGTAGTGTGTGCCGGCTGGGTGGTGTGTGGTTCTGACAGACAGGTAGTGTGTGCCGGCTGGGTGGTGTGTGACAATCCGGTTGAAGTATTCCTTACGGCGTTCGACGGGCCCGGGAGAACAATAACGTGACACGAGACAGTATCACGCTAAAAGGTTCACAAGTTTATTACACACACAGGAACATATATAGAGCTGGATCCTAATGACGTAACTAACAGCACTGAGACATAATAACTTCTAACTGCAGCAATGCTGACCTCGCTGTCTGAGATGTCTCCAGTAGTCTAACTATAAAGTATGCTACAGTTCAGGCAGTACACAATACATTATCAAGTACACTGTGCTCTCACGTACAAGTACACAGCCATGGGCCATCAGATTACAACAGTCCTATTACTGTATGGTGAGATGCCTGCTGCTTCCTCGGGGACTAGTCAAGTGAAACATATAAGCATATTATTTGCCTTTCGCAATATTGCTTTCTTATTGACTGTTGCATCATAGTATATTGACTATTGCATCAGGAGATATTTATGGGTTATAATTGAGCTTTGGCATGTGCCAAGTGATTTACGTTCCCCCCTGATGCAATCGTTAAAATTCACCATATTCACGTTGGAAGCCATTTTGGTCGTATTTCGTGAACCGAGTTGGGAAACTGAATAATGGTCAGCTTATTTGTACTACATTAACACACATGGCAGTGTTGTTGTTTTTGGCAGCAAATTTCTATTTTAGTTTTTAGTCATAGTCTCTTGAAACGTTTTCATTTAGTTTTAGTCACATTTTAGTCACCTGGGATGTTTTAGTGTTGGTCTAGTTTTAGTCGACTAAATATGAGATTTTAGTCGACTAAAATGTATTTTGGTGGGCCTTGATGCCGTCGTAAATAGCCGATCTACAAGCTCACAACGCATCGCAGCATGCAACCAAGTGTAAAAGGACTTATACTGGATCTCTTGCCCACTAGTCCCTTCCTATGTTCCTAACATTTTAGTCTAGTTTTTATTTGTTGACGAAATTGTCAATATATTTAGTCTTAGTTTTAGTCATCATAGCTTAGTTTTCATTTAGTTTCCATTTCGTTTTAGTCAGTGGAAAAAGGTAGTCGACGGACATTTTTCGTCTTAGTTTTAGTCGACGAAAACAACACTGATACACGGTAGGCTTTAGTATTATAGAAAAAGCTGTCACAAAGTGACAAAACATAATTATGGTGTTCAGATTTGTATTGTTTTTTCACAGGCTTTAGTGAAATATCTCAAGCATTGCGAACAGTAAACTGTTGCTTCAACACATTCTAAAATATCAAATAGCAAGAAGTTAGTTATTATTTGAGGATTATGATGAGTGGATTCTTCCAAATGGAGAGTGCTATAGCCTTTTTATATCCTTGTAATATATCTTTTTTTTAATATCCATCAGCATTGGGGAGAGGGATATTGCTTGCGCATCTCTATAATGTCCATTTGCTATGCCTCCCGCATAATATCTAGTTATTTATAATTCATATCTTCATTTACATGCCTTTTATGAAATAAAAATCCCAAGAATAATGTTAACCCTCTCCATTAAAGAGAGCAGTTAACCTGGGTTATGGACTTTGAGTTACTCTGTAATAATAACGGTGAATGTATTAATTTATATATCTTCAGCAAAGCCCTCATGTCTTCGCTCACTCCCCATATATAATTTATGACCGTTGAGGAACCCCATAGATCTATGTCTTTCAAACAGTAAAGGGACCGTTTGATTCATGCTCTGGCCTACTGTACATATTATACTGCTAGTTGGATTCAAACGTTCTCAGTCCTGAATGTCCACAAGATTGCATATTATAAACTTCTCGGAATCTGACCATTGTCATGAGAAATATATTCAGGTGCTGCACCTGAAATATATTCCTCATAGACTTTTCAGAAAGTATTTATTTAAAGACGTTTACGCCGCTGGACAAAGCCAACTCTTTGTCCTCACAAATCATGACAACAAACACAATGTTTTGGGCCAAACAAAGAAACGGCATGAGGTTACAACACTTTTTTTTTTTTTCTTCTTCTTTGTAAATTATTTGTTTGGTCCCAAAATATTGTGTTTGTTGTCATGATTTGTCACGACGAAGAGTTGGCTTCGTACAACGCTTTATAAGGTCTTTAAATAAATACGTTTCGAAATGTCTATGGAGGAAAAATGCATTGGGAATTATTTCCTGGGCCTCATGGCGTCGTCATTTTGGGCACATTTTTGAAAAATCGAAGAACGACTTGACATTTTTAGAATCTGATCTCAGGTCAGAATGGGTTAATCAGACCAGTGTGTGTCCCGTGGAAACCTCTTATGAATCTGATCTCAGGTCAGAATGGGTTAATACTCTGGGTTGCCCTATGACACAATCACACGCCTGTCTCCCCCTTCCTGGATCTCCTTTGTCCGTTGGCCTCGGCTCACCCTCCCACAGGGCACTGTCCTTGGCTGGCCGGGTAGGCACACGTACTGTGTCCAGATCCAGGGCCAGCCAGGCACACTGCTGGACTGCACAATGGATGATGGCTCATCTTAACCCATTCTGACCTGAGATCAGATCCTAAAAAAAAATTCTTCTACATCCTGACAGTGTTCTGAAAAAGCTATGTTTCTATGTCAGTTGTTCTTCGATTTTTCAAAAAATAGCAGACCTACAGGCAGACCTATGAGCTTGTAGATCTGGCTATTTTTCAATAGCTAAAGCATAACATAATGCTAACACCAAAAGGGGTTCCCGCCCCAAAATGGGTTAAAGAAGCCAGTCACATCCTGTGTAGCGCTATATATGCTTAAAGGTGATATCAGTTCAGTTCAGTTTAGTTTATTTTCGGAAGGAGGACATACTATGCATTCATTCATTGCACACAGTTTCCATCATTTTTAATTTTCCTTTTTTCCTTTTTTTTCTTTTCATTTTTTTTAAATATTTTTCATAGTGTCCATAGGTCGTGTCCTGTCCGTTCCGAAAAAGGATTAGGGAGAAGCCATAGGCTTGTCGGGCCGTCCCCCTGGAGTCCATCTGTGCACGTGTAGCAGACCGTGCCTGCTTACACAGTGCATACATACATTCATGCTGTCCTTTTGTACATATGTATGTACATGCATGTACATTTATCATAATAATGACAGTAGCAACAGTATACAGACAAGTATATAGACAAGTTTTCAGCCAAAATTTAAAATATATATAAACGTATTTTTTTTAAATCTTTTTTCCCCTCTATCTTTCCCTATAATATTATGAATGCTGAGGTGTTCTCCTTCAATAACAGCACAGTCTCCCTTTGGCCCCTTCTGGCTGAATGCACTGTTTATAATTATATCCACTACAGTTTACTAGTCGGGACGTCGGAGGGGGATTTAAACTTTTAGCCAATTGCAGCGCGAGGCTGTGACGGTGTGTTCAACCCCAGCAGTATTATAATGAAAACGCGATGCGATTTCTCTACTTGGTTCGTGTCCAATCATCTTCCGTCTACGTATAGCTTCACTTCCGCTCTTTCCAGCAGGTCGTGATCTTGGCAATGATGTATACGAAGTGTTCTTCGTAGGCATCTGTTGTTATCCCATTCTGACCTGAGATCAGATTCACACGAGGTTTCCACTGGACACACACTGGTCTGATTAACCCATTCTGACCTGAGATAAGATTCTAAAAATGTCAGTCGTTCTTCGATTTTCCAAAAATAGCAGACCTACAAGCTCGTAGCGCGCCACTCGGTGGCGCGCTATGAGCTTGTAGATCTGCTATTTTTCAATAGCTAAAGCATAACATGATGCTAATACCAAAATGGGTTCCCGTTCAGAATGGGTTAAGGAACACATCGACTGCCCGGCCCTTGTTATACATTTCCCATGTTTCACATACTGGCAGCACGATTCTAATTGTTTAATTGGCTATCTTTTACTTTTAATGTCCTTTCCACGGCTCGGAACTAGAGTCTGGAGGAATGTTCAGCATATGTTGTGATTTGCTGCGATAATTCAGGATGGTATGTTCTCTATGCCATTAAAAAAAAGCCATATGCTTCATGTAATTATGTACAGTAATTACTTATTATACAGTAGGCTACAGTAAGTCTCTTCAGTACAGTGTAGAAAACACTTTGAGAATGTTTCCTTGACAACCGAATGTGCTTTTATGCCCTTTTAATGTCACAAAGAATATATATACGCTCGAACGGTTTCAAAACTGCAAAGTGCACCTTGGATTTTGACAAAAAAAAAGTGCAGTAACATCTTCTGCTTTTGAGGGGCACTCAGGAGGGTTTTTTCATTATTTTTTTCAGTGCAGCTTCAGGCAGCAGCCTTTTCTTCGTCCAATCCCTGGACGACACACGTCGTGTGTGTTTTACGTCTAAAAATCAACATGTATACCTTTTTATGTTTTCCCTTCAAGAAGTGTTAAAAGTGTCTCCAAATATATTTGGAGGACTGCACACAGGGAGGCACTCTAAACGCATTTAGACCTGTCTATATAGATTCTACAAATACCTTGTAAATCCTGACAGTTTTGTGAAAAACCTCATGTTTCTAATGTCAGTGGTTCTCAAACAGTTTCATGTCAATTAAGGACCCCCAAGATTATATGTTAATTGGCCACCGGACCCCCCATCTGAAAATATGTTGTTCCAGGGACAACCTCCCCCCCCCTCCCCCAGAAGCAAAGATTTGAGTTAAAAAACGTTCGCTCTGAAAGAATATACATTCAAAGATTCGCACCAACAGAGCTCCACGAGATGCTTCCTAACCAGATGCCCGAACCACCTCAGCTGACTCCTCTTCCAGGCAAAGAAGCAGCGGTTCTACTCCCAGTCTCTCTCTCTCTCTCTTGTGACTGAACTTCTCACCCTATCTCTAAGGGAGATGCCAACCACCCGTCGAAGAAAACTCATTTCGGCCGCTTGTATTCGCGACCTTATTCTTTCGGTCATGAACCACGTAGAGCGGCACTCGGTGCCACGCTATGAGCTTGTAGATCTGCTATTTTTCAATAGCTAAAGCATATAACGGGGGGGGGGGGGGGTTCCGGTCCAAAACGGGTTAACTGTAAAGATGACTCGTGAGTGGAAACGAGGTTTCTCGTTCCAACGTTGCAAAAAAACATGCACAGCATGATATATTTTTGGGACACAGCCTGTGGTTATTACTGGTGTTCCTCCCACAGAGTGTCAGAGAGAGAGAGAGAATATTTATGCACACACTTACGTAAATGCTGCAGGTAGTCGTGTATAATTATGATTATGCATAACTGCATGAATAGTCTTGATTTGATTTCCTGTGTGTTTAGATTGCAGATGGGGTAATTTAAAATGCATGATTAATGCCAAATAAATAAATCGCTATTAAGAAGAAATATAAGAAACCCGCGCCACAGTAATTGTCAATATATTTCAAGTGCAAGCAGGTGAAACAATTTCTTTCTCACCATGATCATCATCACCATATGGTGTCGTGTGTGTGTGTGTGTGTGTGTGTGTGTGTGTGTGTGTGTGTGTGTGTGCACGCTTGTGTGTGTGTGTGCGTACGTCCTGAGCATGATGTTAAACTGCTCCGTTGTAACTACCAATGTTAATGTAGTGGGTGCAGATTTAAGATGCATTTGCAACCTCTGTGGACACTGTGTGCTTCAACACCATCACAACCTCTGTGGACTGCTTGCATACCACAAGGCACTGCTCACAGATGGAGTATATCCACCGACAGCTGGCGCTGCCTGGTGGACCTTCCCTTGAGCAGCTACTGTACCGTCGGGAAGAGAAGCGTTGGACCGGGCCTTCTATAGCGGTGTGTGTCCGTCCGCTGTCGGAAACAACAGTGTGTGGATTTTGGGCCCATGGGATCAGCCACGCTATACCGGGAATGATATGACACACCGGGCGGCAATGCAGGAGGAGTGGACTTTGTGGAAATTGTTTCCTCTGGTGGTCCAGCCTGAGACATTATACCCACGGGTGGACTGGTTGTTGTTGGTGGCCGGGGGTTTCGAAGGATGCATGCCTACAGTACTGGTGCCCATGGAATGCTGGGTGCAGAGGCAGCGGTGGCCGAACGGTTTGCGGAGCGGTCTTGATATCGGAAAGTCGCTATAGTTCGTATCCCCACCGGCACGTTCAAAATTACCACCGCTGAAGTGCCCTTGGACAAGGCATTGAACTCCTACCATGAAATGTTCTATGAGCAGGGCCTGGCTGTAAACAAGTTATTGAGCTTAGTCCAGTTACCCTGGGTAAACATAGTACCTTTCCTTTCTTTACATGACATTCTTGTTGTATCGCAACATATTTTGTGGATTTTGTGGATGTAACGTTGCTGCACCTGAACTATTTACGTCCTTGTATGCAATTTCCTCTGTGTGGACATGAATGCATTGTTAAAATGTGCGTGCGCTCGTGCGTTTGTGTGTGACCAAGAGAAAATAATAATGTTTCAACATCCCGCCTCAACATTCAGAATGTCAAGATTTGCAGACTGCAGAAGGGGGAAAAAAATGCCCTTTGCTTTGGACACAAACATGGATTAATTGCGTCCGTTTGCCAGACTGCATTCAGTGTCAGCAGGTTGTGAAAAGATCGGAGGAATTTACATCACCAAAGACAATTTGTACATGAAGCATAACAGCGGAAATAGGACACATAAATCACATTAGCCGTAACCCTGAGTCTGCCATCGATTACCCGCAGGAAAACAAATTGGAGCATTCAAGCTTCCCATCCTTAAACATCCCATTCAGGACTCTAACCACCAGCCACCGCGCAGGCTAAATGAAGTGGACGGATTAGAGGCTCGCCAAGGTCATTGGGTCAGGCCATCTGAGTCAGCCCCCGGGGAGACCATGCAGTGAGTGCACATACTGACGGAGATAAGGCCCTCTCTGAAATGGACTCTATTCATTAGGCATGTGCAGCAGAACAGCGATGATGACACAGGCATGTGCAGCAGAACAGCGATGATGACACAGGCATGTGCAGCAGAACAGCGATGATGACACAGGCATGTGCAGCAGAACAGCGATGATGACACAGGCATGTGCAGCAGAACAGCGATGATGACACAGGCATGTGCAGCAGAACAGCGATGATGACACAGGCATGTGCAGCAGAACAGCGATGATGACACAGGCATGTGCAGCAGAACAGTGATGATGACAGTCATGTGCAGCAGAACAGCGATGATGACACAAGCATGTGCAGCAGAACAGCGATGATGACACAGACATGTGCAGCAGAACAGCGATGATGACACAGGCATGTGCAGCAGAACAGTGATGATGACACAGGCATGTGCAGCAGAACAGTGATGACACAGGCATGTGCAGCAGAACAGCCATGATGACACAGGCATGTGCAGCAGAACAGCGATGATGGCACAGGCATGTGCAGCAGAACAGCGATGATGACACAGTCATCTGCAGCAGAAGTGCAGGCGACGAGACCGAGTTACCCTACAGTATGTAGCCTCGACATAGGGTATATTGCACACTGGCAATATAGCGGATCTACAAGCTCACAACACATCACGCTGTGACGCAGTGTGAGCTTGTACTGTATAGGTATACTTTTGGTGCACTACTCCCACGCACAACAAACTAACAAAGTATAACTCAGGCTTAACCCATTCTGGGCTGGAACCGCGCTTTTGGTGTTTTAAACATTATGCTGTAATTTAGCTATTGAAAAATAGCAGATCTACAAGCTCATAGCGCGCCACTCGGTGGCGCGCTATGAGCTTGTAGGTCTACAAGGTCTAGCTCTACATGAGCTTGTAGAGCTTGTAGGTCTGCTATTTTTGAGAAATCGTGAAAATGTGCCTCAAATTTGGATTTTTATTTTATTTTAAATATAACGTTTTTAACTCAAATCTTTGCTTCTGGAGGGTCCCTGGAACAACACATTTTCAGATGGGGGTCTCGGAGGCCAATTACAGATAATTTTTGGGGTCCTTGACATGAAATATTGAGTGATATAGGCCTAGAGACATATTTCAGAAAACCGTCAGGATTTAGAAGACATTTTTTCAGGCCTAAATGGGTTAAGAAACCGGTGCTGCAGCATGGCCCACTTCAAAGCCAATGCAGACCTCTTGTATATACTTCAGTCCGCCTACAAATGTTGTCAACATGAGCCTGCATGTTTTTGGGCATCTGAAAGGCCAGAGGAGTCGAACCCATGCCAGGATATACTGCTAAAGTCCTCTTCATCTCGACATGTAAACACCATTATTCAGACCTCCTGCGGGCCTCACTCGGTCGTGTCGGTGGATCACAGACTTTCTGACTGACAGCAAACAGCAGGAGAAGCTGTGGAAAACCAGACTGACTGACCGCTCTGCGCCGGAGCAGCACAGACAGGTCTGTGTGTGTTTGTCTCTCCTCATGTCGCGTTGCTCTCAACACCTCCCAGTACCTCCCAGTACCCCACCGTGCATACTGACCATAGAGTGGCTAGCCTTGGAAAAACTAATACATTTAAAAAAAGAATCACACCTGTGTGAACTGAATGGTGCAACTCTCCTCCTCTCCTCCTCTCCTCTCTCTCTCTCTCTCTCATTATTAGCAGGCAACAGTGCAGCACTAATACTATCTCTCTCTCTCTCTCTGTTTCTGGCACAACAGCGCCCCTACTGGTACTCATAGTCATTTACTGGTGCTCACGGCCACATAGGTAGGTAGGTAGGTAGGTAGGTAGGTAGGTGAACGAACACATAGGTATAGGTGAACACGGACATTGCTGTTCCTTGGAGTGGTTGCACAACTCAACTATTTCCAGGGAGAGAAAAAAAAGAGTCTGGGGCCACTTCAATTCCACTTCAATTCCACTTCAATTCGGTATAGAGTAGCGCAAACGTTGATCACTCTCGGCTGATTTCTGATCGTCTGCACCTCTGTTAAATTGATGTACACGCACACACACACACACACACACACACACTCTCTCTCTCTCTGTCGCTCTAATTAATTAGTCTCATGACCTGACAAAACCCGAAGACTAGTCGGCCCCAGCAGCTGGTGTCCTGGTGCAGAGACAGTAGACAGAGCATGAATTAGGCATAACGCTCTGAGACTGCAGGTGTGATAGATGTGACTTAAAACTCCTAATCTTCATATCTGTCTTTAACCCATTTTGACCTGAGATCAGATTCTAAAAATCGATTTTTTCCAAAAAATAGCAGATCTACAAGCTCATAGCGCGCCACTCGGTGGCGCGCTATGAGCTTGTAGATCTGCTATTTTTCAATAGCTAAAGCATAACACAATGCTATAACACCAAAAGGGGTTCCCGCCCCCAAAATGGGTTAAATGTAACCGGCACCATTTGAATAATACTAGTCAAAGCCATGAGCACATGAGTCCCTCGATCCATATCCCTTGAATGTCGTTCTCTAAATCACGATCACCTTCTAACGCTATATATATCTTCTGAATATTTATTATTATGCAATTTTGGCATGTTTATAATTACGCGTGTACAGTATATATGTGAGGCATTCCTGAAGTGTGCTCTCTAACGTTTATCGCTGGTAATTTAGAGAGCTGCACTCCCAGACCCCACTTTAGGTTTTATTGTGTGCTCTGGTGTAGATGGGTGAGGTTTATTATTTATTTATTGTGTGCTCTGGTAGATGGGTGAGGTTTATTGCACGCGCCTGTGGGCAATAAGGGCCAGTGCAAAACTGGAGGAATGAGGACAATGCATGCGAAAATTCTAGACAATAACAGTTAAAGTATTTGAAAGCCAATTTAGTGTATACTTGAAGATATAATGAAACCGATGAATTGTTTGCAAGTACTATTTGGGCCCAGTGTGAGACTATAAGACTAATAACTAAAAAAGACTAAACTAAACTAAACTTTATTATTTTTTTAACTGCTCAGGCTGCTAATGCGTTTAGGCATAGTGTCTTCATTAGGGCATCATAAAACATGCTGGTACAAGTACAGTATAGCCTCTTTATGTTGCATGCAATCATCTCAACTTGTGGAGGAGGTACTGTACTTGCATAATAACACTAGAACACAATCACAAGTAGTTTTATAAAATGAACACTTCCTAAAGCAAATGTGATCGTTGCATCCTCTTAACCCATTTTGACCTGAGGACGATTCTACAAATGCCTTTCTAAATCCTGACAGTTTTCAGTGGTTCTCAAACTTTTTCATGTCAAGGACCCACCAGAATTATCTGCATTTGGCTGCGGACCCCCATCTGAAAATATGTTGTTCCAGGGACGCCCCCTCCAGAAGCAAAGATTTGAGTTAAAAACATTGGCTCTGAAAGAATATATATTCAAAGCTTTGCGGCACATTTTCACGATTAAAAAGAAATAGCATCATGCTTTTAAAACAAAACACCAAAAGGGGTTCCCACGCAGAATGAGTTAATATTCAAGACATCACAAGTATCACTATTTGAACCACTTGTAGCAACAATCCAGTAGATAATGAGTCAATAAGTGCTTCACTTCTACAGGTTTCCCAGTGACGAGTCAGACACTCTAAATGACAGAAAAGTCATCAGTGTTGCCTGTTTATTTTGTGTTTTTGTTTATTTTTGAGCGGTGCAACAACTCCCTTACGGAGCTATGTGTGTGGCTGGGTGGGTGGGTGGCTGGCTGGGTGTCTGGGTATGAGCACGAAAACAGCATGGTTGTTTTTCAACACCTAACCAAGCAACCTATTAACTGTATATATGATGCTTTCGGGTGTGCCAGTACAGTACAGTGACAGTACAGTACAGTACAGTACAGTAGAGCCACACGGTATAACTCTGTCATTTCTCAACCGTTTTGGACAAGGGGCGGCACGCCGAAACCAGGCCGAAACCAGGCCCACATGGAGCTCACTTCACACGGGTGTGATTTTCTTATTCACCCTCAGGGAAAAGATAATAGGATGAAGTCACAACATTACACTGCGTCACCTGTTTTGTCTTTGTTAACCCATTTTGGGTGTTGCATTATGTAATGCTTTAGCTATTGAAAAATAGCAGATCTACAAGCTCATAGCGCGCCACCTAGTGGCGCGCTACGAGCTTGTAGGTCTGCTATTTTTTTTTTTATCGTGAAAAGTGACATGAAAGTGTTTGAGAACGACTGACATAGAAAAACATCACTTTTTCAGAAAACAGTCAGGATTTAGAAGGATCTAAGGATTTAGAATCGTTCCCAGGTCAAAATGGGTTAATATCCTGCATTATGAAACTAACACAAACGTCAAACGCTACTGTATATCTCCCACTGCTGTGACCCGTCTAGAACATAACAAGAGAGACCAATCAGATCATGAGTTGTCTCTGATATTAGACTCGGGTTCGGGCGTCAATAATTAATTACACAACAGATCACTTTTTTGTTGTGTTTCATCAAAGTTGTTTATTACGTCTCCGTCATAGCTGTGCTTTCTCTACATTTTATATCCCTGGCTTTATGTTCTGAATAAACAAACTGAAATATCACCTCGGTTTGTCTCCACGGAGGAACGTTTGTTGTAGGGGCCTTTTTCTGTGTTCTCGTGCAGCGCTGTTTGAACTGCAGAACCCTCTGTGCACGAGAACAGACGATACAGAATAAAGTAGTAGTGCAATACCCTATGTTTGAGAGGTGCTAGCCCCTCCTATATACATTCAGCTATTAGTGTAGATTTTCGTCTTACACAAACTTAAATTCCCATTGACAATGAATGGAGAATTTTACGTCATGTGTGATTTTTTAAAATATGGCAACACCTGATCCGTCACCATGTAAAAGCATTGGCCGCACCCCAACGCCACCACATTCCCTCCCACCCTTTACTGCTCACTGTATATTACATGTAAGTGTAAGGACACTTATTGTACAGACACTGTAAAGATGATAATGTACAATCGACCTCGCATACTGTAGTTCCCACTTGATGGATCGTGTTCTGTCCATTAATTCAGTGTTGCTATATTATATGTGATTTTGTATTAAAAAAAAAATATATATATATATATTATTATTATTTATTTATTTTTATATAAGGAAGTGTTGCTTATTCAGGGCCAGCCAAACCCTATCAAATTTGGATTTTCTTCAACTTCAAAGAACTTTTTTTTTCCTTTCGGAAACTTATTTTGTGCAGTGGTAAAGACAACAGAGATCACAGTACACACAAACACAGTTACTATATAAAAGATCGTAAAAACGAAGGAACTACTTAAAAGCATAATATATTATATATATTATAAATCATATAAAATCTGTTCTATAAGTACTAATGATAAGTTCTTATTTTAAGTGTAGGCCTACAGACTCTTTGAGCCACTGTTTAAATGTATGAACGTAGTTAAAACATTTTTAAGCTGTGATGATCAGACCATCTGAGAGACAGAGAAATGGTGTCTGACTATTCCCAGAATAATTAGAACAGGATCGGGTCAATATGAATAATAATAATACGAATTACGATATCAGGAAATGTCTCTAAAAATCTCTGTCCGAGGACAAAGAGCAGCCAAACTGTGGGGGGACATTCGCATCTGTCGCACTTAATACATTTGTCACATTTCGGAGATGTCTGGAAATATCTTATGAATTTTTGAACAGTGGAGTCTGAGTATGACAGAATGAGGCAGTGTCTAGAGTTGATAGAGCAAGCATTAACCCATTTTAGGCGGGAACCCCTTTTGGTGTTTTAACTAAGCATTATGTTATGCTTTAGCTATTGAAAAATAGCAGATCTACAAGCTCGTAGCGCGCCACCGAGTGGCGCGCTATGAGCTTGTAGGTCTTTGTAAATCTTTGAATATATATTCTTTCAGAGCGAACATATTTTTTGAGTGGTGCAACCACTCCAAGGAACAGCAATGTCCATGTTCACCTATTTGTTCACCTATGTGACTATGAGCACCAGTATGACTATTAGTACCAGTAGGGGCGCTGTTGTGCCAGAAACAGAGAGAGAGAGACAGTGAGAGAAAGAGGGAGGAGGGGTGGAAGTGGGGAGTTGCACCACTCAGTTCACACGGGTGTGATTTCTATTTTGACGTCGGGCCTAAATGGGTTAACTTCTTCAAGACCCGTCTCATCTGAAACTCATTTTCCAACACAGATTTAACTGCTAACGTCGTAGTAGGGAGTTTTACAGCTCGTCGGGACTCATAAAACTGTGTGACATCTCCCTGTCTGTTCCAAACATGCACTAATTACAAACTCCAATAAAACCCAAATCTCTGCTCGCTCACTCACTCCACTCTGGGTCCTCCAGCTTAACTCTCTCACTCCACTCTGGGTCCTCCAGCTTAACTCTCTCACTCCACTCTGGGTCCTCCAGCTTAACTCTCTCACTCCACTCTGGGTCCTCCAGCTTAACTCTCTCACTCCACTCTGGGTCCTCCAGCTTAACTCTCTCACTCCACTCTGGGTCCTCCAGCTTAACTCTCTCACTCCACTCTGGGTCCTCCAGCTTAACTCTCTCACTCCACTCTGGGTCCTCCAGCTTAACTCTCTCACTCCACTCTGGGTCCTCCAGCTTAACTCTCTCACTCCACTCTGGGTCCTCCAGCTTAACTCTCTCACTCCACTCTGGGTCCTCCAGCTTAACTCTCTCACTCCACTCTGGGTCCTCCAGCTTAACTCTCTCACTCCACTCTGGGTCCTCCAGCTTAACTCTCTCACTCCACTCTGGGTCCTCCAGCTTAACCCGGACTTAGTTTTGTCCACAGATGGTGATTTGATTTTGAAGGAGCCGAGACAAGTGATGTGATGTGACCCGTTTGTGAGTTTGTAGATCTGCTATTTTCACTAGCTTTGGGTCCTGTGGAGACATCACATTTCTCTTTTGCGAGCAACCGGAAGCTGCATGTTCAAGAGCCGTCCATGAACGCACCTGAATCCATTCATGAACGTCGTTCATCTTTTGCTTGTGCATTTATTTCGCCCACCTGCAGTTCCAGCTTTGGCCAGTAGGCGTCCTAGCCGTCCTGGGGGCCTGGATATACCCAGAGCCATAGAGTATAAGACAGAGTATACGACAACTCTGTTGTCTGTTCACTTCATGGGGCCTGCAGTCCAATGGCGGCATGTACATGAACCACGTGACCGGGCTGTTTTCTGCCCCCACAATGTCGCAACTCTGTCTTACTCTGTAATAATATACTACTGTACAATATACTCTGGATATACGTTTCCATTGTAAAAACTCATCATTGGGGGGTCTTTACTGATTGGGCGGCGACATTTTCAAGGTAGTAGACATAGATGTCCATTCTTTACTGTAGGCCTGCTCTCTTCCAATCTTGTTCATTTGACTTGTTGAAACTTTAGTGATCAATTAAATAATACTATATTTTATATGCTATATATATGCATGCTGTGAATTTGCACAATTTCAGTTGGGCTCGTGAACAGAACACTATCACTTTGTTGCAATGAATTTATGTTCAACTGCAGTATTCTTGCCCAGAATGATGTTTACTTTAATGATGAACACCGTGCCAGTGAGGACAGTAACATGTAACACTGACAGATTGCTAACTCTAACAGGATTGTTGTTACAGTAACTAGTCTAGACTATAGGCTCACATTATGGAATAACTTTTAATAGACTATACCGTACGCACACATGCCCTGCAGAACAATTTGTCGGTCACTGAAATGAAACGCCTGCTACGATTGGAAATAGAGGACGAATGCAGAAGACCCCCTTGATCAGTCTTTATGACAGTGAATCGTCCAATAAAATGAAATCAGGAAATTGGTTCCTTTTTTTTTAGAGACTTCTCATCTTCATGAAGCGTCTCTCTCTCTCTCCCTGTCAGGTCGTATCCCAGCATCTACTCCCACTACTAAACGACAGATTCCATAGTCACTGCTCTGCCATTAAACATACTGTACACACATAACATAAGTAAATAGAGGCATACTTTAACCCATTTAGACCTGATTTTCGATTCTACAAATCGACCAAATCGTCTTCAGTTTCAGTTCAGTTTTCTGAAAAACCTATGTTTCTATGTCGGTGGTTCTTAAACTATTTATATATAATTGGCTGCTGACGCCTATCTGAACCCAGGAGCAAAGATTTGAGTTTAAAAACGTTCGCTCTGAAAGAATACAGTATATATATTCAAAGCTTTGCGCCACATTTTCGTGGTTTAAAAAAAATAGCAGACCTACTGTATACAAGCTCTTTTCTGTGGCCTCGTGCAGTGCTGTTTGAACTGCAGAAGCTTGTAGCGCGGCACCGAGTGCCGCGCTACAAGCTTTGTAGATCTGCTATTTTTCAATAGCTAAAAGTATAAACATAAAAAAGGGGGTTCCCGCCCAGAATGTCTTAATAAGCGTGGTGCCTGATAGTCATTTGTTAGAGCCTCGTAAGGCCTAAAGTGACGTGATGAATGGTCTCCTGTTTGCATGGCCCCTCTCTCTGCTCTCCCCCCGTGCCGTTCCCTGGCTCTGAGGGCCAACTGATTTATCGAATGGGGAGCGCTGGTGACGTTGGCCATTTACATAGAGAAACATTAGCATGGGCTCTCCAGGGGCCACAACATCTATACGCGGAAATGCATAGCATTAATTAAACCGCCCCCTAAATCATAACTAAGTGCTGCAGAGAATGTAAACTCCGGTGGCCGCGGCCAGCCCCTCCATCACACTGCTCCCATTCAGCCTGAGGTGAAACAGCAGTAGGAACGTTACTTAACACGTGTATACAGGCCTGAATCAGCATCATTATCATTGATAGACTGGCACCTTTGTACCTTGTTACCTTCAGTGAAACGGCAGTAGTAACGTTACTTAAAGGGACACTTCACCCTTTTTGCTAAAAAATATATGTTAATGACGTTTAGAAGCTTTAGAACACTTTCCTGGGGGTCTTTATGTGTGTAATATGTGGTTTTAGATATTTTAGATTATAGCAGTGAACCCATTGTCTCTGATGTCATGGACACTGGGATCTATTACTTCCTGGACTACATGTGGTCTCAGTAAGACAGACCTCCCCTATCCACAAGGAGGAGCAGTGCACCAAAGTATTATGGGAATTGTAGTCCAGGAAGGAAGTGAGCCCAGTGTCCATGACATCAGAGACAACAGGCTCACTGCTACAATCTAAAATATCTAAAACCACATATTACACACATACAGACCCCATGAAAGTGTTTTAAAGCTTCTAAACGTCATTAACATATATATTTCTTTGCAAAAAGGGTGAAGTGTCCCTTTAACACGTGTATACAGCCTGAATCAGCATCATTATCACTGATAGACTGGCACCTTTGCACCTTGTTATACCATCTGTGCTAACAACAAAACAAACCTGTTTCTTGTACACAATGCAATATTGAAGCAATGATATGGTGTGTCCTGTAAGTCCATGTGGGCTGCAGGCCGGGCGTCTTTGGTGCATGACACAGAAATAAAGAATCTATACCTTTCAAAAGCAAAATATGTCATTACGGAGCAGCCAGTTGGGGCGGCTGTATAGCCTCCATACCCAGGCTTTCATTTTCGTCCGTGCAAAAAGGGTTGCTTTGATCATCAGTGGATCGCTTGCAGCAATGTCTGTTGCGCCCAAAGCTCTGCCCACACTTCCAACACACACACACACACACACACACACACACACACACACACACACACACGTCCACATCCATGAATCCCCTTTCCGCTTGTTTCTTTCTATATATCACAAGCCTCCTCTCTAGCCTCTCTCTCTCTCTCTCTCTTCCTCCTCTTCTAGGCCAGGAAAATATTATATAGGGAAGCCTGGGCTTTCATATAAGTATATACTGTAGTATAGAGGATATGTGCATGCTTAAAGTGAATGGCACATCGAGTGGCAAAGCAACATGCAAAGTGAGTTTAACATTGTTTAACATTGTTTAATGCAATCAGATAGGACTTTTCTGTGTGGATGTCTGGGTTGTCAAGGCCAGAAAGTAGTTTTTTGCCACTCAGTAGGCGTTCCTGCATAACTTCCTGGTTTGATGATGATGTCACGCGCATATACCCTCTATTTGCAGTACGTGTGTCTGTGGACAATATCATGTTTTCTTCACAAAATACTGAATTTTAGTCGTTAACGCCATCTCCCAGTTTTTCCCTCATGTGTATAGTGTCTCTTTCTGTGCTACACATGAAGCCACGTACATTTCTTTTCACCTGATAAGAGCACCGAAGTCTGACGTCAATATGGGTAGAGGGCACAAATCCACAGGTTCATGTACTTTTTATTTGCATTATAATCCCCATAGAGGTTTTTTTTAAGATCGCCTCATATAAGAACTGTGTTGGAAAAATAAACATGTCACCCCGGCCGTTTCACTCATATGGATATGAAGAATCAACTGACTGAGAGAAAACGCTATTGTTACGGCTACTGAATTAGTTACATTCTCGCTAGCAACATATGAGTTGCCTCGGAAACACAGACGTTTTTATTTCCAGGGAGAAAAAGTCTGCAGGGGCCGAGTCCACTTCAATTCACTGCTCATTTCTGATCATCTGCACCTTTGTTAACACACACACACACACACTCTCACACACACACACACACACACACACACACACACACACACACACACACACACACTCCTCTCTCTCTCTGTTGCTCTAATTAATTAGTCTCCTGTCGCACAGCTGCTAGATTCTGTCTAGATTCTCCCGGCGGATCCTGCCGGGAGCTGCCTCTGCCATAGAAAACTAATGCCAGGCTAATATATGAGTGACGGGCTGTCAGGGAGACACCTCTCAACACCTGACAATAACACAGAGACAGACAGCTTGTTTATTTTTGGATGATATGAAACGATTTTAAGATGAGCCCATGTTATTCTCCATAGAGAGATGACTTCCGTGAACCAGGGGAATGGAGGGGGACGAGCGAGTGACGTCAGGACTTCGGCGCTCTATAGGAGGAGTGTGTAAGGTACGTGGAAAAAACACACTGTCGCTCTCGGTGTCACTCCCTGAAAACATGGAGGAAAAACACACTGTCCCTCTCGGTGTCTCTCCCTGCAAACAGGTGTCGTGGCCAACATGTAGGAGTCGCTAATGCAACAGAATCCGGGTCTGAGACATCGTGGGCGTGTGCACGAAATGAGCACGCGCGCGGCGCAACTATTTCATGGGACCGGTTGTGCACGGTTTCTGCACAGCCCCTCCCTCCAGTATTTTTGGGGCCAGCCCAATGTTACAGACAAGATCCTATTTTATCTGCCAAATGTTCAATTGATCTGCCATAATTGTAATATACTTCACATGCATGTTGCAGGTGTGTGTGTGTGTGTGTGTGTGTGTGTGTGTGTGTGTGTGTCACATTCACAGTTAAAGCGAGACTACAAATCCTTCCCACCTGACTCAATCTATCCATCAGGTTCCCCACCACTCAGGTCCCTCAATGCTTGCACCTCACCACAGAACAGATCACTGAAACACTGTCACACATCTTGAACGGCTGTCATGCATACAGAGGAATGTACATACAGTATGCACGCCATGATAGAATAGTGGAACTCATAGCAAAGGACATATCAAAATATCATGCATCTTCAGTGAGGATGTACAAACATTGCTGCGTCATTCCATCCGTGTTTCAACTCTGTGATAACCCAGACATATTTACTGATACACCAGATGTTGTTGTGGTTGGTGAAGAGTCCAGGGAGGACTCCTCCTCTGTGTGGAGTGCGTGTGTGTGTGTGTGTGTGTGTGTGCTTCTCTTAAGTTCTCTCCACCACCATTACAGCTGTTCCTGCATGCGTTTATCCAGTTTCCTAAATCATAATGTGTGTGTGTGTGTGTGTGCGTGCGTGCGTGCGTTTTTCCAGTTTCCTAAAACATAATGTGTGTGTGTGTGTGCGTGCGTGCGTGCGTTTTTCCAGTTTCCTAAAGCATAATGTGTGTGTGCGTGCGTGTGTTTATCCAGTTTCCTAAAACATAATGTGTGTGTGTGTGTGCGTGCGTGTGTTTATCCAGTTTCCTAAAGCATAATGTGTGTGTGTGTGTGCGTGCGTGCGTGCGTGTGTTTATCCAGTTTCCTAAAGCATAATGTGTGTGTGTGTGTGCGTGCGTGTGTTTATCCAGTTTCCTAAAGCATAATGTGTGTGTGTGTGTGCGTGCGTGTGTTTATCCAGTTTCCTAAAGCATAATGTGTGTGTGTGTGCGTGCGTGTGTTTATCCAGTTTCCTAAATCATAATGTGTGTGTGTGTGCGTGCGTGTGTTTATCCAGTTTCCTAAAGCATAATGTGTGTGTGTGTGCGTGCGTGTGTTTATCCAGTTTCCTAAATCATAATGTGTGTGTGTGTGCGTGCGTGTGTTTATCTAGTTTCCTAAATCATAATGTGTGTGTGTGTGTGTGTGTGCGTGCGTGTGTTTATCCAGTTTCCTAAAGCATAGTGTGTGTGTGTGTGTGTGTGTGTGTGTGCGTGCGTGTGTTTATCCAGTTTCCTAAAGCATAATTGATCTACTCCATCATGCAGGGGCAGTACGGTACGGTACGGTACGGTACGGTACGGTACGGTACGTGTGACTCGCTGAAAAGAACAGAACGTAGTCAGGAGGGACCAGTGATGTATCTACACGCTATTAATAGATCTACAAGCTCTCCACCGTTACATTTACACTTTATTATACACTACATTATGTAATCTCAAAGTCTTCTTTTTTGTTACTGTGTCATTGTTTACTGTTTAATGGTGCCATGGAAGTACAACTTGCCTGCAAATGTTTCACCAACTTCTCCCTCGTTGCTCTGCTCTCCACGTCACTGACAGAGTCACTGTGCTTTAAGACTGTGTCTCCTTGTCACTGACAGAGTCACTGTGCTTTAAGACTGGGTCTCCTTGTCACTGACAGAGTCACTGTGCTTTAAGACTGTGTCTCCATAGTCACTGACAGAGTCACTGTGCTTTAAGACTGGGTCTCCTTGTCACTGACAGAGTCACTGTGTTTTAAGACTGTGTCTCCACGTCACTGACAGAGTCACTGTGCTTTAAGACTGGGTCTCCACGTCACTGACAGAGTCACTGTGCTTTAAGACTGTGTCTCCATGTCACTGACAGAGTCACTGTGCTTTAAGACTGTGTCTCCATGTCACTGACAGAGTCACTGTGCTTTAAGACTGTGTCTCCATAGTCACTGACAGAGTCACTGTGCTTTAAGACTGGGTCTCCACGTCACTGACAGAGTCACTGTGCTTTAAGACTGGGTCTCCATGTCACTGTCAGAGTCACTGTGCTCTAAGACTGTGTCTCTATGTCACTGACAGAGTCACTGTGCTCTAAGACTGTGTCTCCATGTCACTGACAGAGTCACTGTGCTTTAAGACTGTGTCTCCATAGTCACTGACAGAGTCACTGTGCTTTAAGACTGTGTCTCCATGTCACTGACAGAGTCACTGTGCTTTAAGACTGTGTCTCCATGTCACTGACAGAGTCACTGTGCTTTAAGACTGGGTCTCCATGTCACTGACAGAGTCACTGTGCTTTAAGACTGTGTCTCCATGTCACTGACAGAGTCACTGTGCTTTAAGACTGTGTCTCCATAGTCACTGACAGAGTCACTGTGCTTTAAGACTGTGTCTCCATGTCACTGACAGAGTCACTGTGCTTTAAGACTGTGTCTCCATGTCACTGACAGAGTCACTGTGCTTTAAGACTGTGTCTCCATGTCACTGACAGAGTCACTGTGCTTTAAGACTGTGTCTCCATAGTCACTGACAGAGTCACTGTGCTTTAAGACTGTGTCTCCATGTCACTGACAGAGTCACTGTGCTTTAAGACTGTGTCTCCATGTCACTGACAGAGTCACTGTGCTTTAAGACTGTGTCTCCATAGTCACTGACAGAGTCACTGTGCTTTAAGACTGGGTCTCCATGTCACTGACAGTCACTGTGCTTTAAGACTGGGTCTCCATGTCACTGACAGAGTCACTGTGCTTTAAGACTGGGTCTCCATGTCACTGACAGTCACTGTGCTTTAAGACTGGGTCTCCATGTCACTGACAGAGTCACTGTGCTTTAAGACTGTGTCTCCATGTCACTGACAGAGTCACTGTGCTTTAAGACTGTGTCTCCATGTCACTGACAGAGTCACTGTGCTTTAAGACTGTGTCTCTATGTCACTGACAGAGTCACTGTGCTTTAAGACTGTGTCTCCATAGTCACTGACAGAGTCACTGTGCTTTAGGACTGTGTCTCCATGTCACTGACAGAGTCACTGTGCTTTAAGACTGTGTCTCCACGTCACTGACAGAGTCACTGTGCTTTAAGACTGTGTCTCTATGTCACTGACAGAGTCACTGTGCTTTAAGACTGTGTCTCTATGTCACTGACAGAGTCACTGTGCTTTAAGACTGTGTCTCTATGTCACTGACAGAGTCACTGTGCTTTAAGACTGGGTCTCCATGTCACTGACAGAGTCACTGTGCTTTAAGACTGGGTCTCCATGTCACTGACAGTCACTGTGCTTTAAGACTGGGTCTCCATGTCACTGACAGAGTCACTGTGCTTTAAGACTGTGTCTCCATGTCACTGACAGAGTCACTGTGCTTTAAGACTGGGTCTCCATGTCACTGACAGAGTCACTGTGCTTTAAGACTGTGTCTCCATAGTCACTGACAGAGTCACTGTGCTTTAAGACTGTGTCTCCATGTCACTGACAGAGTCACTGTGCTTTAAGACTGTGTCTCCATAGTCACTGACAGAGTCACTGTGCTTTAAGACTGTGTCTCCATGTCACTGACAGAGTCACTGTGCTTTAAGACTGTGTCTCCATAGTCACTGACAGAGTCACTGTGCTTTAAGACTGTGTCTCCATGTCACTGACAGAGTCACTGTGCTTTAAGACTGGGTCTCCATGTCACTGACAGAGTCACTGTGCTTTAAGACTGTGTCTCCATGTCACTGACAGAGTCACTGTGCTTTAAGACTGGGTCGCAGTGGGTTTGTGGGTCGCAGACAGAGTTTTACACCTTTATTTTTTCCTAAATTATCGTTATTATTTCAAAATATTTCCAAAAAAAGCAAAGATTTTCATGAATTAAAAACAAAATCCAGTGATCCCCCCCCCCCCCAGTAATTTCATGAAGAAATCAACGTAAAATCAAAGAAATTCCATAAAATATAGAAAACCAACAACACATTGTGTGAGCTTGTAGATTAGTTATTTCAACTCGTTTGTGTCCCGGGGGGGGAAGACAGACATCACATTTCTCTTTTTGGGTCACGGTCTAAAACGTTTGGGAACCACTGCTAGAATATATATACGCCTCAGTTCCAAAGTCAGAGGCTTTTTACAGTTTGTAACAACTCAATGTCATTCTGTGACCCAACTTGGAGCTGTGTTAGGGGTTACCCTTTATCTGACGATGACGGCCTGCTTGGCTGTATCCTTCACATACCGCTACAATATCATGATGTGATCCATTCTGACGGATCATTTACAGGGCAGGGGACAGGGGCAAAAACATTCATCTCTTTGGCGCCCGCCACATACATACAGGCTCTGGCCTGACGGCGCGTTGCATGTTCGAGTCCCGTTCATGACGACCTTTGCAGCACGTCTCTCCCCTTTAGGGGATGGAGCTCGATAATAACCCATACCCGGAGAGATCCCATAACAAGCTTATTGAGTAACCGTTATCCATAAGCCTTTTGGCTTATCAAGCCTGTTATCGAGCATAGTGGTCCATGACGTCATCTTTAACCCATTCTGACCTGAGATCAGATTCATACGAGGTTTCCACTGGACACACACTGGTCTGATGAACCCATTCTGACCTGAGATCAGATTCTAAACATGTCTTACATCCTGACAGTTTTCTGAAAAAGCTATGTTTCTGTATGTCAGTCGTTCTTCGATTTTTCAAAAATAGCAGACCTACAAGCTTGTAGATCTGCTATTTTTCAATAGCTAAAGCATAACACAATGCTATAAGACCAAAAGGGGTTCCCGTACAAAATGTGTTAAACAATCAAGACAAGAGGCCATCAAGACATAAATGTGATCATCCATGTTGGCACCAACATCGGTCGGTCTAAAAGTGTATTGATACCATGCCAACCAGTGCTGTATTTGAAGTCCCTATAGTAGTAAAAGATTCTGGTTCTGTTCAGAATTTATTGCCCCCTGCCTTTCCACAAAAATAATAGAAAATGCTCGATAAGAACCTGTCTCCATAAGCCTGATCGATCAGGTGATCGATTCGTTATCAATACAAATTAACAAGCTCCATCTTTACTCCCCTTCTCTCTCTCTCTCTCTCTCTCTCTCTCTCTCTCTCTCTCTCTCTCTCTCTCTCTCTCTCGCTCTTTCCTGTCTCTCTCTTGATACTATCAATAAAGGCAGAAAAGCCAAAAACAAATCGTAAAAAAATAAAAATTAAAACATTAATCTCCGCCTCCTGACCGTTCAGCCTGGCATAAATTACCTAAAACGTGGTTGGCAGGAACAATACCCTGGCACCTGTGAATGCACCACCTGAATGCCCGGACATACAAAATTGCAGATGTTTCTGCAAATTGTGTGGGTTTTTTTCCCCCATTTTAACCCATTTAGACGTTCTAAATCCTGAATCCTATGTT
The DNA here is from genome assembly GCF_963924005.1 of Protomyctophum bolini. Classification (NCBI taxonomy): domain Eukaryota; kingdom Metazoa; phylum Chordata; class Actinopteri; order Myctophiformes; family Myctophidae; genus Protomyctophum; species Protomyctophum bolini. Next base: position 5,099,601 of record NC_137875.1, on the reverse strand, counting down.
TCTATGTCAGTCGTTCTCAAACATTTTCATGTCAAGGACCCCCAAGATTATATGTAATTGGCCGCCGACCCCCATCTGAAAATATGTTGTTCCAGGGACCCCTCCCATGCAGAAGCAAAGATTTGAGTTAAAAACGTTGGCTCTGAAAGAATATATATTCAAAGATCTGCGCTACATTCTCACGATTTAAAAAAGAAATAGCAGACTTACAAGCTCAAGTGCCGCGCTACGAGCTTGTAGATCTGCTATTTTTCAACAGCTAAAGCATAACATAATGCTTAAAACACCAAAGGGGGGGGTTCCCGCGCCCAGAATGGGTTAATAATAATAATATCTCAAACTTATATAGCGTATATTTCTGAGTACCCAAAGACGCTTTACATGGGGGGTCTTTACAGAGAACAACACAAATGAAAACAACTTTGATAGAAAAAAGAAATAATCACTAAAGCAGCATGTTGCCTCACATCATTTCCACGCCATGCAAACCTCCGGTGGCATGTTTTCCTGGCTTCTCACAGTGGGGGGGGCTCGCTTAATTAACCCATTCTGACCTGAGATCAGATTCATACGAGGTTTCCACTGGACACACACTGGTCTGATTAACCCATTCTGACCTGAGATCAGATTAAAAAAAATGTCAGTCGTTCTTCGATTTTTCAAAAATAGCAGACCTACAAGCTCGTAGCGCGCCACTCGGTGGCGCGCTATGAGCTTGTAGATCTGCTATTTTTCAATAGCTAAAGCATAACATGATGCTGACACCGAAATGGGTTCCCGTTCAGAATGGGTTAAAAGTAGTTTATATAAATGACAGCGATACGATACTGTCCGCTGCGCACCGTGCTTGACGGGGAGCATTGCTTCAGCTTGTCTAATGAGGCAGTGGATAAAAGATAAGTGAGTTTGTGCATGTTGTGTGTGTGTGTGTGTGTGTGTGTGTGTGTGTGTGTGTGTGTGTGTGTGTGTGTGTGTGTGTGTGTGTGTGTGTGTGTGTGTGTGTGTGTGTGTGTGTGCCTCATTGTGTGTGGGTGCACATAATATAATCAAACATTTTATTTATAGACGGCTATGATTGATTCGAGTGGGAAAATATAGGTTCAAGGTTACAGTTTTTATATAATAATAATAATAATAATAATCCCACTACTGTATATCTCTGCTGCAAAATGTAAATTTTTCAGGAAATGAAAAAATATAAATTTTTCAGGAAATAAAGAAAACCTTATATATTTTTTATTCAGTCGTTCACACTGATTTATGAAACAACTCACAGACGTAAAGGGTGTTCAATAGCACTGATTTATGAAACAACACACAGACGTAAAGGGTGTTCAATAGCACTGATTTATGGAACAACACACAGACGTAAAGGGTGTTCAATAGCACTGATTTATGGAACAACACACAGACGTAAAGGGTGTTCAATAGCACTGATTTATGAAACAACACACAGACGTAAAGGGTGTTCAATATAGCACTGATTTATGAAACAACACACAGACGTAAAGGGTGTTCAATAGCACTGATTTATGAAACAACACACAGACGTAAAGGGTGTTCAATAGCACTGATTTATGAAACAACACACAGACCTAAAGGGTGTTCAATAGCACTGATTTATGGAACAACACACAGACGTAAAGGGTGTTCAATATAGCACTGATTTATGAAACAACACACAGACCTAAAGGGTGTTCAATAGCACTGATTTATGGAACAACACACAGACGTAAAGGGTGTTCAATATAGCACTGATTTATGAAACAACACACAGACGTAAAGGGTGTTCAATAGCACTGATTTATGAAACAACACACAGACCTAAAGGGTGTTCAATAGCACTGATTTATGAAACAACACACAGACGTAAAGGGTGTTCAATAGCACTGATTTATGAAACAACACACAGACCTAAAGGGTGTTCAATAGCACTGATTTATGGAACAACACACAGACGTAAAGGGTGTTCAATAGCACTGATTTATGGAACAACACACAGACGTAAAGGGTGTTCAATAGCACAGATTTATGCCAAAATCTAAAATCTCCAAAAATGGAGTTATGAGGTTACCTCCCGACCGCAACGGAAATCACTGCGTGTTCGCAAGTTGCCTATACTGTTCATTATTCTGACTACCTTGGGGGTATAAACTGTATATGCTCCGTATATAAGAGAAGAGAGGTTAGTCTTGATAAGAATTACATTTGTCTTGAACTGTCATATGAAGAGATAGGCAGGTAGATAAGAGGCTATAAAAGACCCACGCGTACTGTACGACGTCATGAATATTATTATGCAGCTTCAACAGCCTTTGAGCTTTTTGCCTCCAGACAGAACTCTGCCGGTTTTAGGCTAAAAAAAGGTCTCTGGTGTTAACCTGCATGATGACAACTCTCAAACTGATATGCCTATAAACTGCACAATCTTGGTGCAAAACGAACATGTGCTGTTTCCACCCCGACGCGTCCATAATCCATTCTGACCTGACGTCGACATTTTAAAAATGTCTTCTAAAATCCTGACACTTTTCTGTTTCTATGTTTCTATGTCAGTGGTGCTCAATATTTCATGTCAAGGACCCAACATTTTTTATGTAATTGGCTGCTGACCCCCATCTGAAAATATGTTGTTCCAGTGACTACCCAGAATTTTAGTTAAAACGTTCGCTCTGAAAAAATATACGGTATATTAAGATTTGCACCACATTTTCACGATTTTTTCACAAAAAATAGCAGATCTACAAGCTCATAGCGCGGCACCGAGTGCCGCGCTACAAGCTTGTAGGTCTGCTATTTTTCAATAGCTATAAAGCATAACATAATGCTTTAATAAAACACCAAAAAGGGGGTTCCTTCCCGTCCGAAACGGGATAAGATATGGCACCGGGCGAAAGGCTCCACTGGCGTTGCGCCCCCCACCTGACAGCCCCCATTAATCACTCAGTGTGGAGGATGGGTTTGTTTTACAATCATTACAGCTCTTATACCACCACCGTCCTACATGTTGTATCCTAAAAACCATGCATAGTGATAATGACTGGAGGAGGTGGACAGGGGGGGGGGGGGTTGCTACACGCTCATAAATCACATTGTGACTGCAGAGACTGACCATAGATTTAGGACTGTCTGTCTAGTGTCTATGCTATCTATAGCCTATTTGAACCTATTTATGCTTCTTTGGTGCGTTACATAAATCAGAGAGAGAGAGGGATTCTCGCTAGAGAGGGATTATGTATACCGCCGTATAGTTTGTACGCGATACAATGACTCATGACATAAGATGGTGTGTCATTGTCTGGGTTTCCACTTTCCAATTTAAAGTCGTTTACGTGTTCTGTTAGATTATGAGTCAAATAAGTCCTGGCTTTTAACTAGGGATGTCTCGATACACTTGTTTTGTTCCCAATCCGATACCACCATTTCTGTTTTAGCAGAGAATAATATTTATGATAATAATAAAAATAAAAGAACATTGACTTATTTTATCTCGTGTTGTTAATAGCAGACTCCTCACTTGCAGTTTGGGGCAACTCCAAAGCAAACTCCACATGTCCCAACATTGTATTTACCTGCCATAGTGTCAACCCCCTTACACCTGTGTCGGATTGGTGGTTAGACTGGCATATTCACCGATACCGATATGATCCGATATGACCAAAAAGGGCCGATACTGATACTTTTACGATACCGATACAGTATCAGGACATCCCTACTTTTAACCCATTTAGACCATATGGCGTGTGGGAACGTCATAACTAATCCAACCGACGGGTTGCTATTGATAAAGAAACGAGAGAAAGATATTCTGGAATATATTTTCTTCTGTTTTTTGGAGTTGGCCTCTCCTTCTACACCATACTCCTTGGCTCTTTCACGCATACGTGTTGTCGTTCATTTCCCTGTTTTACCGCTCGGTAGGCTCGGCGCGCGTAATCTAGGGAGCTCTCTGTGGTTTTGACCAGATGGATATATGTACTATAAGCTCTTCATTTCTGACAAAATATGAAGCGAGCGATCATCAGCGACTTTATCGTAATCTTAGCGAGGTAAGCAAGCAAAAATATGTCTCCCGGTTTTTGTCCGGAACGGAAGGGGGGGCTTACAGAGTAAAAGCGGCCATATCTTCGCGGGCACCCCGAGCTTCTAGTTTGAAAGACATCCCTGGCGCTGATTGTGTTTTAAAAAGATCCACCTTAATGTACCATCAAATGTGACTAACTACTGTATGTACCACTGTATGTAGAAGCTGCTGCAGCTGGTAGTGAGGAGGGAGGAATCCACCTAAAGGGCTTAACGTGACAGCCTGTGCTGTTACTGTATGTGAGACACATTTGCAGTCGGAATGTGCCGCGCGCAGTTAGCCTCGATTTTGAAGCCAAACTCAAAAAACAATGTATTTGGGTCACTCTGGCGCCCACAGTATACTACAGTCCTCTGAGAAGCAGAGGAGGCAGGCACACAGCGTCTAAAAGCATGTCCAAACTGTCAACACACACACACACACACAGGCACACGAGCGCCTGCACACATTTAAATGTCCTGTATTGTAGCGTGCGTCAAAAGAGAGAAAATGCTGTATAACAACTGATCCGTCTTGTACCTTCACACACTGCCTCCCTCTCTGTCTTGTATACCTTCACACGCTGCCTCCCTCCCGGTGACCCCCGAGGCATTTCATTCTCCTTTAATATGAGGAAATTGAAGGGTTGCCACCTTTAAGCAAGCGGCCGGTATTTGACAAGTTGGGAGGTCAGATTTGACGCCTGGGGGGAGCGAGGATGTGTTGCGGTTGCCCAGGGGATGAAGGATGGGATGTGTGTGTGTGTGTGTGTGTGTGTGTGTGTGTGTGGAGAGAGAGATTGAATCCGTTTTTTAGACCGTGGCGTATTCCCTTGGAGTACCGCATGGGGGGGTGAGCTCAGGTCTAACGCCCCGTAGATCACAGAAAGGCTTTGATTTTGCAAATGAGTTCCTGGCGTATACCTTTCTGTGGCCGATAGATAACCTGAAATAATGTGGTATTAAACCCCCCACCCAGTGGCTAAAAAGAAGAAGAAAGGGAGAAGAAACAGCTGGAATTTGTATAATCCTTAAATACAAGAAGAAGAAGTGTGCGAAAGAAGAACCCGGGGTCTGAAATGACCTGCTGTATCTCTCTCTTCAACGAGTGCTATACGGTTTCATCGTGCCTGGAAGCTTGACTGAAGGCATTTGCGGCGCCGTCTCTCCATATGGAGAGGAGTGATATGGGAGGCCATTCCCATAGGAGACACATAGGAGAAACGGTGTGTCTGTGTGCGTGCGTGCGTTGGGTAGAGAGGGGGAGTGATTAGATGTTGAGTCTAACACTCCTCAGTGCTCCGTTTGAAGAGCTCAAACCAAAAACCGAGGGTAGTAAAGGTGCAAGACGAGGGTGGAATGGTGAAGAAGTTACTGGCCTACATTAGAAACCTCTGATCCTCCAAACTATGCCATGAGGGGGAGGGGGGGAGAGGATAGACCAACCTGCCACTCAATTGATACAGACACCATTTCGAGTTTTCCCCATCTATCTATCTCCCATATCCTTCCACCGAATACAAACGAGTACAAAATGAGATGAACCCCTTTTGGTGTTAGCATTACGTTATGCTTTAGCTATTGGGAAAATAGCAGATCTACAAGCTCATAGCGCGCCACCGAGTGGCGCGCTACGAGCTTGTAGGTCTGCTATTTTTTGAAAAATCGAAGAACGACTGACATAGAAACATAGCTTTAACATGAAGATGTTTGAGAATGACTGACATAAACAGCTTTTTCAGAAAACTGTCGGGATGCAGAAGACATTTTTTTAGAATCTGATCTCAGGTCAGAATGAGATGACATTGTATTTGTTGTGTCTGTGTCTCCTCTACATTGCATGTATACAAACAAACAAAGCCCACAATCCAAGTCACCCCGACGTGTTCTATTCAGTGTCGCTCCATTGAGCTTTTGATAGCTGTATCAAATTCTCTTCAGAGAAAGATCCACCGCAGCCTGAAGTGGAGGAGAAGGCGGCGGTGGTGGGTCTTTGTCTGGCGGCACTGCTAAGCCTTTCACATTACTGTTTGTGATGACTGAGTCATTTGAGGAAAAAAGCCTTCTCTCTTATGCAGCACCAATAGGCTACCGTACATCCCACACACTGGAAGCATAGAGCGAAAGGCTGAGCCATGAATGGGGGCCCTTTTTCTTTTCCATCTTATGTCTTGGACACTCAGGGCGCAAGATTCTGAAATGACCACAATACAGTTTAGACTTAAGGTCATTACACACTGGCGAATTAGCGACGCGATGTGATTAATGCGATTAAAATGCGAAATATTGTATGTTGCAGTTCGCCTGCGAATCTCTGCAAAATTCGACACAAGAGCGAACAAATAAAGAGCGAAAACGGTCGCATTTTCGCATATTCGCGCATTAGCCACTGATGTGGAAGCTTGCATTGACTTCAATTGGTTTAAAAAAAATGCTAATTATTCGCACGAATAAATCGCGTCGCCAATTCGCCAGTGTGTAATGACCTTTAGGCTACAGTGTTTTTGTCGTGTACAGTAATCCTGTTGCTACATTACCATCCAGATTGACATAAACTGTAGCCTATAATTATGTCATTCTCTGAAATGCACACAGTCTCCCTTCTGTGTTTGACAGGAAGGGTTACAGAGACATCTCAATCTAGCACTGTTTTATGCTGGCAGTACCCAGGCTGATAGATATGGAATATCTGGGGTCCCACCTATTGAAAAGAGGTTAAGGACTATAAAGGTGTTTGCACACTGGTGTGTTTTTCCGGCCGAATATCGTCGCGAATCTCCGCGGTCGTAAAGAGAAAAAATCGACCTCACTTTATGTCAATCACGTTTATTTCGTCCGTATACATTTTTTTCGGCCCCCGGGGTCGATTTTTATCAGTTTTCCGCAGCTGTCTCTAGTCGGGTCTAGTGGGGTGTTGGTGACAGGCTGACTACTGATTTCAGATCCGCAAAACTCACCAGTATGCAGTATTCAGTATTCAACCACCTTGACCCTAAGACAAAAAGGAGACTAACCGTATCTACGGATCAAACACAGACTTCTGTTACAGCCCAGTGAATCTTTATCCAAAAGACAAAGATCTCTACAGTATGGGCCCAACTTGGTTCTGGGATCTTGTGACTCAGATGGATATTTGAACATAACATATTTGCATTAATTAGCAGAATATATAGAGAAATCTTGGCGACATACGGACAAAGAAAACATATATGTGATGTTTTAATTTCTGTATTTGTTTAAACCAAATATTTTGTGTAGCTTCTGTGTGGGAAGTGAATGTGATATTGTTTATTTATATTTTGGGTGTTTTATAATCCCGTAAGTGATGGGTCTTAACGACAAGACATTAATTCATGCATGCATTCATTCAAATGGTAAATGGTGCATTTATATAGCGCCTTTATCCAAGGCGCTTTACATAGATTGTGCACCACATTCACACATTCACACACCGATGGCGGCGGAAACCATGCAAGGCACCAACCAGCACATCAGGAGCAATTAGGGGTTCAGTGTCTTGCTCAAGGACACTTCGACACTAACTCTGGTGGAGACCACAGGGTTCGAACTGGCAACCTTGCGGTTGCCATCCAGCCACTCTTGTACCCCTAAGCCACCGCCGCCCCATTCAGTAGGCCAGCCATTCATTCATTCATTCATTCATTCATTCAGAGGCTTAACTGATAGCCAATCCCGGAACAAGGGAATTGAATTGTAAATGTTTAAGACATTTACAATTCAACTCTCGTTATGCATGATCTTAAATAAGAAATTGCTTTTCTCGTAATCTAACCACCGTGCTCTGACTTCTGGTGCCATATCCACTCAAATCAACATCACACAAAAACAAACATAATTGGATCGCACTCGGTGGCAAGAGTGAATTTCAATTACTTTTCAGTTTTCTCTACATCACAGTGAAAGACTGACAGACGCTTCGTTTTTAACTCAAAGCTTTGCTTCTGGGTGGTCTCTGGAACAACATGTTTTCAGATGGTGGTCGGCGGCCAATTACAGATAATTCTGGGGGTTCTTAACATGAAGATGTGTTTGAGAACGACTGACACATAGAAACATAAGGTTTTTCAGAAAACTGTCAGGATTTAGAAGGCATTTGTAGAATCGTCCTCAGGTCTTAATGAGCCCACCTCATATATGAAGTAGTACAGTACTGTATGTGCAGCAAAAACTAATATTCCAAATCATCCAACTTCCGAGGCTGGCTTATTATAATACTTATACTCTCCATCTGTTAATTCTCTAAGAAGTGTTGGATAAGGGTAATGCCATTAATGATGCCATTAAAAACCAGTCGAATGCAATAATGTTTTATCGCACACTGTGAGTGTAAAACATCAGCTCATTATGACATTGCATTTCTTTTTCCCTTTTATAGCAATGCTTCCAAATCATACTCTTGCTTTTAAAAAGCGTACTTTAGCGGTCATACTAGTAGTACTGTAATATTCCCAAATTATTTAGTAGGTTTTAAGTAAAGGTTTGACTGAGTGGCCATTATGCTGGATTGAAAAAATGTGATTTGTATGTGACTATCAAGCTTGTTTTTAAAAGGGAAGATTATCTGAACACCTCGTGAGCTTGTAGATCTGCTATTTTCAGCATGCAACTAAGTGTAAAATGACTTATACTGGACTTATACTCACTCTTGTGAGTCTTGTCTTTTTTATAGTTTTTATTTGTTGACGAAATTGTCAGTATATTTATAGTCCTATAGTTTTAGTCATCGTAGCTTAGTTTTAATTTAGTTTCCATTTAGTTTTCGTCAGTGAAAAAAGGTAGTCGACGAACATTTTTCGTCTTGGTTTCAGTCGACGAAAACAACACTGATGGGGGAGTGACAGCCTGGCAGCAAAGCGAGTCCAGATCGGGACTCGAACCCGACACGTGCTGTCTACACTGTATAGCCTGTGGCTCAGGAGGTATAGAGCAGGTCGTCCAATGATCCATGGGTCGGCGGTTCGAATCCCGGCTTCCTCCTCCTGTCTACATGTCGAAGTGTCCTCGGGCAAGACACTGAACCCCAAATTTCTCCCGATGTGCTGGTTGGTATACCTTGCATGGCTTCTGCCGCAATCGGTGTATGCATGGGTTGAATGTGATGCACAATCTATGTAAAGCGCCTTGGATAAAGGCGCTATATAAATGCACCATTTACCATTTAGTTGCCTGGACCGCTACACCAGCCGTCTGGGCCACATACATGTATGGTCCATGTTTTTAGTGTATAAGCCACACCCCCCACAGCAATAAATACGCATTGCTGTTATATTTGAGTAATACTGCATAGACGTTTATTCAATCCTTTCTACTGGGTATACATACACTATACAGTGGAGCCGGAGTATAAGAAATATGGCAACGGTTTGTACATGTCTGACCCGTGCATAAAGCATTCAGTGGGAAATCAAGAAATATTGACATCAGCAATACTTCTATGGTTATTAATCATGTGGCCGTTTACCGTAGAATCCTGCCTGACCTCGAATGCGTATTGGTGGTTTTAACCCATTCTGAACGGGAACCCCTTTTGGTGTTTTAATGAAGCACTATCTTATACTTTAGCTATTGAAAAATAGCAGATCTACAAGCTCATGGCGCGGCACCGAGTGCCGCGCTACGAGCTTGTAGGTCTGCTATTTTAGAAAAAAACGTGAAAATGTGTTGCAAATCTTTGAATATATATTCTTTCAGAGCGAACGTTTTTAACTCAAATCTTAACTTCTGAGGGGTTCCTGGAACAACCTATTTTCAGATGGGGGGGTCGGCGGCCAATTACATATAATTTTGGGGGTCCTTGACATGAAAACAGTTCGAGAACCACTGACATACAAACATGGGGTTTTTCAGAAAACCGTCAGGTTTTTAGAAGCCATTTGTCGAATCGTCCTCATGTCGAAAATGGATTAATCAGAAGATGACCGTCTTTAGAACTGTAACCCGAACACACAAACGCAGGCAAAAAAAAGGACACAATAAAAATGCGGGGCAAATTCTATTTCGCCCATTATAGAAAAAAAAAAACTAAATCTGTGGAGGTGCTTGTTATATAACATCACAATAGAGGTGGGGGGGGTGGGGGGGAGAGAAAAAAGCTATATTGGAATTCTATAATTTCAACAGAATGAACACAATAGTGGGAGCGAGCTGTATACAAGAGAGAGAGAGCTCCGTCCATAATTCCTCCCGACAACAAACAAAACCTTGAGCAGCATCACCCAGAATGGGGTCATGGTAGGGCGGAGCAGGTGTCCTTCCTTCCCCATCCAGTCCCTGTGGTCCCAGCCTCTTTACTCCTCTGTTTATCCCATTCTGGGCGGGAACCCCTTTTGGTGTTATAGCATTATGTTATGCTTTAGCTATTGAAAAATAGCAGATCTACAAGCTCATAGCGCGCCACCGAGTGGCGCGCTACGAGCTTGTAGGTCTGCTATTTTTTTTTAAATCGAAGAACGACTGACATAGAAACATAGTGTGAGAGGGAGGATGACTGATTGAACCTGTTGTGCCCTTGATCAAGTCCATGATGCACAACAGGTGCGCAGCCACACCCCAGCTCTGAGTCCAGTTCTAGTTTGACTCAGGCCAGGTGTGACTGCTTAAATCAGTCATCCTCCCTCTCACACATATATGCTTTTTCAGAAAACTGTCAGGATGTAGAAGAACATTTTTAGAATCTGATCTCAGGTCAGAATGGGTTATAGCGCGCGGGGGAGATGTCAGCCGCTGTGGAATCAATTTAAATCTCCCTACTGGCTCTCCGGCACCGCCAGTCCATCTACATTTTTCAATTCATTTGTACTCATTATGGGAGAGAGAGGCCAGAGGCATGAGCCAATTTAACCCCTTCTGGGCGGGAACCCCCTTTTTTTGGTGTTTCTTAGCATTATGTTATACTTTTAGCTTTTGAAAAATAGCAGATCTACACAAAGCTCATAGCGCTCGTAGCGCGGCACCGAGTGCCACGCTACGAGCTTTGTAGATTGTATGTCTGCTTTTTTTTTCGTGAAAATGTAGCGCAAGTTTTGTATACGACTATGTTCTTTCAGAGTGATCATTTAACTCAAATCTTTGCTTCTGGGAGGTTCCTGGAACAACATATTTTCAGATGGGGATGGGCGGAGAAATACAGATAATTCTGGGGCTCCTTGACATGAAATAGTTTGAGAAACCACTGACACAGAAACATAGGTTTTTCAGAGAACCGTCTGATTTAGAAGATATTTGTAGAAGGTCTAAATGGGTTAAACACCTGTAATATACATCCCCCCCCCCCCCCCCTACAAAAATCATTTTTGTCAGACTATATTTTGGTTTTGATTTGATGTCATCCGCAATCATGAGGAATGGGTCCACTTTCAACCTGTCATTGTTATTGTAGGCAAACATTCAAAGACCTGGGCCGGCCTAGCGGGCCGGGCACATAGACTGACTGGTGATCCAACCCGAACCAGCGTGTCGCGGGTTCGATTCCCGATCCCTTTGCTGCTTGTCTTCTCGCCCTATCTCTCTCCCCGTTTGATACAGTATCAATGAAGGCAAAAAGCCCCCAAAAAATATCTTTAAAAAAATGTAAATACAATTTTGAATCAAAAATTCGTTGAAAACGTTGAAGCCAATCTACAAGCTCCTAACGCATCGTGATGTTAAGTGACCTTGTAGATCTGCAAAAGAAAATATATGTTTTTCTGGTTGGACTTTTCCCATTGCCAGGGGAACAATTTCCATAAAACTTTACAGCTGTAAAAAAATAAAATATGAATGGATGAATATAAGTGAGTAGGAATAACATGGATTACAGTAACATGATTATAAACATGTGTAACTATAAAGTCATTGTTATCCAAACATCAGGCACTACTGTATGTACTGGTATCAAATTTGTGTTAACCCCCGAAAAAGACCTGAATTACGTTTTAGAAAAGTACTTTCTTTTTGACACATTGTAAGACGCAAGGAAAATGGTAGGAAAGGAAGTTTGTGAAATGTATTTCGGTAGTAAGTCCATGTGGGCTGGAGGCATGCCACTAAAATAAATGAATCGTACAGTCTGTACACTGTATGCATATAGATCGAATTTCTCCGGCCTTCGCCGCCTCAACTCTAGCTCCGTTGCGGTCGCAATGGGAAGAAGGAAATTGCGCTCTTTGACAGCCTCTCCACTTCATGTTTCAGCTCCAGTGTTTTTAAACCCATTATTCTGGCCTTCACATGTAGTATAGCGGACGGCCACACATCGTAGAGACACACACACACACACACACACACACACACACACACACACACACACCCAGGGTAAAGAGGTTTGGAGTTTGCGGTTCACTTCGTTCAAGAAAAGGGCTGCCATGATTGCATCATAGTCGCTTCGGTGCGTATGTGCGTGCGTCGTGTGCATGTTTTGGACACATCCACCGCCACTTCGACATTCCATTCCATGTGTGTGTGTGTGTGTGTGTGTGTGTGTGTGTGTGTGCGTGTTTTAACACCACTCCATGGTTGTATTTTAGAGGCTTTCGTCAGTGCCTGCGTTCACCCAAACGAGGCCAGGCATATCAGCCTGAACCGCGAGGCAAGGTCGGATAGTATGAGGGCAAGACGAACGCCAGGTGGTGTAATTTGTTCAGCACACATGCCCTTGGCTTTAGCCTTATTTATTCACAAAGACACAATGACAAAATAACATTCTCCACTCATGAACGAAATAGTATAGCCGTCCCTCTGGGATTTGCCCAACGTTGTGTGGGGGGAAAGAGTTGGCTGAGAACAGAACAGTACGTGTGTTGCTGGCATAGATATACACGGCCATATTCTATGGAGCGTGGAAGGTCACTGTTTGGGTTCCTTTGTGCCCAGATAGACTGCAGTGTCTCCTCAGCCGTGAACTGAATCAGACCATCTGCAGAAACACTTTCTGGTGGCCGACTTTTGTAAATTTGTATGTTGACAATGTGGCAAAGTATAGCGTATTGACTTGACGGAAAATCGTAAAAAAAAAAGTTAGAAATAACAGACAACAATGCTATAAAATATAGATTTCTGACTATAGCCTACTATTTCTGAAGAAAGTCACTGCTTCTGAGACATGCTGTGATTGTGTATTGAGCATATATTTAAAGCTAGCAGGGATAAAAAATAACTATTTGCTAGATAAACAAAGTCTACCATGTTATCTCTCTCTCTCTCGCTCTCTCTCTGAACAGAAAAAGCCTTGTGAATGTGTACCACTCAAAAGCCCTTGTTGTGATAGATCAAGTTATGATAAGAATGTTTTCATGTTTCATCCATGCATTGCACCTTCCAAGACGTCATGCAGTGCATAGCATAATGCTAAGAATTTGCCCATGATTAGAGGCAAAGGAAAACATATTTCTGTGGTAAATTGCATAACACCGTACCACAGTCATTCAAAGTCACTCCGCTTTCAAAAATAACTACTATCTCACACGAGGATGGGGTATTTATTTTTATATTGTGCAACTTAACTGTGCCCTTTAAATATTTTGTATACAGGCTTTCGTTTGTCAGTTCAAATGATTTGTAGTGTGAATGTAATTCATAACCACGATTGTGGGCACCATTCTCTCTTTAACTGTCAGTAATTCAACATTACATTTTATACTGCCCTTTGGTAATTATATTTTACTATCGGTAGGAAGAAAGAGAAATACAACCCAGGACATTGTTGTTATATTATACTGTCTACACCATACCGTACCATATTTTGTGTGCTGTATATATTTTTCAGAAGGCTTGAACTATTATTATAGTAAGAGCTTTTATGTTCCTCACAGATCTATTCTGTGAGGTGTATACATGTATAAAGGAAATGTAAGTGTAAATATACGCCTCTACATTAAGTGCAGTGCATGAGAATATTTCCGGTGAAAAGAACGTCCTTAAAACCGTACGGACAAAAAACGTATCTTCCAACTGCATCATCATCACCACCTATACTACTGTAATAGGCTACACTCATCTAGTGGTGCATGGTCGTCTGAAAGCTTTGGTGTCTATTTAGTTCTGGGCTGTGTGAAAGTCCCTTTCACCTCGCCCGCCGCAGCCATATGCACCATCCAGCCACTCCAGGTAATGACGCCGGCCAGCCATTCAGATAACACATGTTGGGCGGGAGCCGCTTTTGGTGTTAGCATTATGCTATGCTTTAGCTATTGAAAAATAGCAATAGATCTACAAGCTCGTAGCGCGGCACCGAGTGTCGCGCTACGAGCTTGTAGGTCTGCTATTTTTTTTTTATCGAAGAACGACTGATATAGAAACATAGCTTTTTCAGAAAACTGTCAGGATGTAGAAGACATTTTTTTAATCTGATCTCAGGTCAGAATGGCTTAACACCGGGGAGCTGATAATGGCCACAGTCATGGTCTGTCAGCGAGAGCAGGTAATGCCCGGTGTGTGTCTCCCTATTGTGGGCTACAGCAGATGGGCTGGGATCGGATCACACTGAACCTGAAAGTGCAGGCCAGGTTTTATTCTTTTCTTTTTTTTCCTCCATTACTGAAACCACCACATCTCTTACAGCACTGTTTTCTCCAAACAGTCTATGCCCGTGTTTAGGTCACGGACCAATTTGAACGGGTCGCGGGTAAATAGCCCCCTTTTGTATTTGTTTCCTATATATATATATATATATATATATTTCAAAAGATAAAAACAAACAAAAAGAAAACGTTTTCCTCAATTAAAAACAATTCCAACATTTTTCTAAAGTATTTGATAAAAAAAAACTAAATAAATAAAAAATATATTTCCATAATTACATAAAAACAACGTAGCACATGTTCTTGCAAGCTTGTGGATTTAACTATAGTTACGTCTAATTGTTCTAATCCCGACGCTTTTAAAATCAAACAAAATAAATAATCCGTATAAGATTTACTAGTGAGCGTGCTTGTTGTAATTCAGCAGTGGTTCCCAAACCTTTTAGCACCCAAGACCCCAACCGAGAACACCATCTACCGTCTCTGGAATCAGGGCTGGACTGGACACAGGTCATACCGGGCACATTCCCGGTGGGCCGCGACCGTAGATTAAAAAAACAAAAAAAACATATATATATAATTATATATTTTTTTTTTTGGACAGGCAGGCAGGCCACCAGGAAAGGTCCGGGCGTGCTGCCATTCTGCCAGTGCCATCATGATAATTTCACTGTATACCTGTATATCAGTGAGTGACAAATAAACCCTCTACAAAGGGTTGTTTAGTTGTCTGTTGGTTTGTATCATTTATGTTGTTGTGTAAAAGTGGTGGTATTATTAGGGGCTTGTTTGTTTGTGTGTGCCTCGACGGAGCGGGCGGTAGAGTTTCTGCTATCTGCGTGCTGGTTGTGGTGGGCCGGTCTGGGCCAAATTCACCCGAAAATGACCGTGCCGAATTTTTGTCCCAGTCCAGCCCAGCCCTGCCTGGAATGACATGCTTTATAAATGCATGTAACAGATTGCATGTGCGTTGTACTGTAAGAGTACATGTTGGCCTAATGCAGTGGTATTGCATTAGCGTTAGCTTCCCCCCCGTCTCCCATTATACAGTTGCAAATCTATCGTCTGCCAAGTTGTCTGAGACAGAGAGAGAGATTTAATACTATTATGTAGATATCTATTATTGTGTCCTGTACAGTCTCTCTCTACGGTCTAACTCGTGTACTACCGCATGCAAGGTCTTATCTTTATTGTCTTTTGTATTATGCATGACAACAAGACTATATAATAATTGCTCTAGGCTGTATATCGTCGATGTTGTACGGACATTACTTTTCACGAAATGGAAAAAGGAACCTTTGTTCGAACGGAAGCCAATATGTAGTCCTCATTTAGTCACATTGTTTCTGCTAATGCTGTTCATTGTCGAATCATCCTACTGTACACGTCTCTGTCTGCGTGTGTGTGTGTGTGTGTGTGTGCGTGCGTGTGTAATGCACGTAACTCGAGAACCGTTTGACCCACCGACTTCACATTAGACACACGCGTTCCACACCCCCACAGGGAGTGCAGTGCCCGGTATATAGAGTCGGTCGGACCCACGGTTCTCCAGAACCACCAGTTACTGTAGTTGCATGGGATAATGCATCGTTCCCAGGTCTAGTGTACAGTGGGCCGGTGGCCGACTGTAGCTGTTCCAGTTATGGGTATGCTGTAATATTTTATTTAGCTTATTTTTCAGAAAATACATATGCTAAATGTATTTTTGTTTTGGGCAACAAACTGTATATTTTGGTGTTTGTATGGTAAATGCATGGTGAGATAGCCCCATCTACTGTGCTCTGCATTTGTGGTCTGTTTGTCTGGTTCATGGGCAGGTTGAAGTAGGCTCACTTAAGCAGCTAATCACCTCATTTCAATCACCTGTTGGGTTTGGGCATGTTTGGGCAGAACAAACAGAGCAGAGGTGAAGAGAGGAGCTCTTTCATGTCAGAGTCTCCACAAATATAAGAAAGAAAATAATATAAAAAAATAACAAGAACTTAACTGAAATCCTAAAAGGATGTGCAGAAGGCGCATACGGTATGTTCCCAGTTGTTTTGTTTGTGTCTGTAAAAGTTATATTTCCATCTGTTTGTGTTTGTGACATGTTGACATTTCATTGTGAGAATATGGACAATTCATGGTTACACCGACTGCGATGGGCACATACAGGTCTAGTGTATAAAACCCACAGACAGACATAACGACTTTCAAGTCATTACATTTTTTTTAAATAGAAAGAAATGAAGATCTACAGTGTGTTGCATTGTAGATGTGCTTTGGCTATAATAGTAAGTACAGTATAGGTCATATACGTAGGACATTAATTTATGAAGAACAACATGAAAGGTGTTGTTGGTCTCTGCCCGGCAGTCAGGAGTGCATGCATCGCATGCTACTGTGATTAATGATCACAGACTATTATTATTATTATTTGTATTATATAAAAAGGTGGGCAAAATAAGCTTTATGCTTCAGCCCATACCTTTTCGGTTAAAACTAGTCACTGCGTTGACTAAGTAATGTAAATTGAGCAATGTAAATTGCTTCAACCTATTTTGTTTATCTGTTTTGTAAAAATGACCGAAATAAAGATTCAAACTCAAACTCATGAAAGGTTGAATTCCTCTCAAAGGCAAGCTGACGGACTCCTGCTGTTGTGGAAGGTAACCAGCACAGGGTGAGGTCTGCTCCTTATCTTAAATCCAGGTATACTGCAGTTCCATACAGTGTGTAGGAGTCTTTTGACCTTGTAGCTTGTTTGAAGGATGTTGTGTTACTTTATGTGTTTTATCCTACAAGTTTCCTGTTTTTTTGCATCCCTGTAAAGGAAGAGAAATAAACAACTTTAACCCATTCTGAACGGGAACCCATTTTGGTGTTAGCATCATGTTATGCTTTAGCTATTGAAAAAACGACTGAATTTTTTAAAATCTGATCTCAGGTCAGAATGGGTTAATCAGACCCGTGTGTGTCCAGTGGAAACCTCGTATGAATCTGATCTCAGGTCAGAATGGGTTAATTTAACACCTGAACCAACCTGGAATGGACATTCTATTATTTTATTCAAACAACAACAACAACAACAAGCAAGCAAGCAGTCTTCAGTATGTTCAGTCTGCCCATGAAGTGACTCACACAAAGGGAGAAAAGTGTTTTTCAACAAACGGATAAGTGGTATAGAGTGAAGGTGATATCTGTCACTATCTTGTTCACTGATGAAAGTTAGGTGACTGCAGGTTGCCCTCATTGTGTAAGGAGGGGGGGGGGTAGACTTAGTAAAACAAACCCGAGTTTGTAGAGTTTGTTTGAGGACGACCTAGAGAGAGCAGTGTTGTTTTTGGCAGCAAATTTCTATTTTAGTTTAGTCATAGTCTTTGGACTGAAACTTCATTTAGTTTTAGTCACATTTTAGTCACCTGGAATGTCTTAGTGTTAGTCTAGTTTTAGTCGACTAAATGTCATACGATTTTAGTCGACTAAATCTACAGTTGATTTAGTCGACTAAAATGTATTTTGGCGGGTCTTGATGCGGGTTTTGACGCGTTGTTAGCTTGTAGATCGGTTATTTTCAGCATGCAACCAAGTGTAAAATGACTTATACTGGAGTCCCTTCCTAGTCCCGTCCCTCCCTTCCTAGTCTAGTTTTTATTTGTCGATGAAATTGTCAGTATATTTAGTCTTAGTTTTAGTCATCGTAGCTTAGTTTTCATTTAGTTTCTATTTGTTTTTGTCAGTGAAAATAGGTAGTCGACGAACATTTTTCGTCTTAGTTTTAGTCGACGAAAACAACACTGAGAGAGAGAGAGTTGGCTCACTTGGACCGATTTCCCCCTCTATACACCAATCTCTTGTCCAAAAAAAATTGCCGAAAGATTGCAACACCTTATAGGAAGAATCACCTACAAAAGGTTCATTTTTCAAAAAATTAAACGTATAAATGTTTTGGGAAATGAAGAAAACCTTATATTTTATACATCAAAGTTGGTCCTGTGACTTTATATATTTTCAATTATACTTGCATGAGACGGGGAGATGGGGTGGAGTTAGCTGTTTTAGCAGACAGTTTGAGGGTCCAATGGAGTTAAGAGATTTTGTCCGAAGAGCTTTTTAATACTCTCCATTGGTTTTTGATGAATTGAACATGGTGGACCCTCTTGTAAACAAGTGTAATGCTTGATAAAAAAAGAAGTTAATTAAGTCCTTGGCAGACATTGAGTTAATTGGGTCGTCCACTCACAGTTAACAGTCTTTGTATTGAGTTTGTGCTTGAAATGTACTGTAATTCTGCAAACTGTTAATACATATTTCAATCAATCAATCAAAAATCTGTATTTTTTTGACCAACACACAGACTTAAAGGGTGTTCAATAGCACTGATTTATGCAAAAAAAAACAAAAAACTAAGTGAGTTAGATGTTTCATCCCAACAGCAACGATATGCTGTATCTTTGGTTAACGCCCACCCCAGGAAGCTGGATGCTAACATGCAGACATTGATCGTTATACGTGAATAATGATAATGTGCAGAAACCCTGTCAGTTGCGTGCATATCAGAAGGTTTGTAATCAGGAGAGCTGAGACTCCGATGTTCATGGCCCGTGTGAGTGCCTGTCAGTGCCGTTACTAATGAAATGGGACCTAGATTTAGCAAACTGATAGACACATATAGGGTTGAAGAAGTGTAACAAGAAAACTTGTAGAAAGAAAATAATAAAATGTGCCAAAGAATTATACTTCCATACCTCCATTTCTGGCACCTCATGCTGGGTTATAGCCTAGTTATAGTAGACAAAAAGTGAACCCGGACATTTTGAGTACACCAACGTTTTATGTTAGTAGGGGGGTCCCCAGCATGTAGAAACTGCCGGATGCTAACTTTCAAAAGTTGGGCAATTTTCGTAATCGGCATAATTAGCTTAGCGTCCAAAATCCAATATGGCCGCCACCAAAAACGGTTTTGTCTCCAACATTTGAACAAGATGAGCTACAAATGCGAACTCCATTTAATTTTTCCTGAGCCACCTTCCATAAACAGCTTTTGTCCCCACACATCTCAAGATTTCCCATTGACAATGAAAGGGGAATTCCGGTCAAATGTCCACTAAATCTTGTCCCCGCCCGTCTCAATATTTGCCATTGAACAATGAATGGAGAAATGACGTCAGAATTCCTCTAAATATGACGTGAATTAAACATCAAAACATTAAACGCCATTGACATTGAAGGGAAACCTTACGACGTCACATGTAAACGAGCAAATTGGCTAACCACGATTTGCTCGTTTATCCCACGATTTTGTAACCCATTTTCCACCCCTGTGTCAATAATTATCTAATGTGATCCTGGGCTCTACACACCCTCCGCCAACCTGGTCCCCATATTTCTAACACTTAAACACTTTTTTTTGTTTGTTTATTTTTAAAGGATATTATGCCTGCTGCCCTTGATGTCTGGAATGCTCCTTGGGAACGCCAGGGTTAGGGTCGAGGGTCTCCCCTCTCGGAACGCCGGGGGTAGGGTCGAGGGTCTCCCCGCCAGGACATTGATCTTTGGACGTCGGGGGTAGGGTCGAGGGTCTCCCCGCCCGGGCAACGATAGTGGGCGCGCTATGTTGTCTGGAATCCCCAAATGTACCCCTGGAGCCCTGGGTGCATTGAGGTACATTAGGCCCGTCACAAGTATTAATACATTATTTTATTATTACAACGAAAGAAAATACATGAATTGTGAAAGTAGCCGATCTACGAGATCAAAACAATTTTGAGCTCCTAGATCTGCTATACTTCCACTACTTTCCAACATGGGAACGATTATGACTCCCAAAAGTATTGCGATTATCACAAATACTTATTTTGTAGTAATTGTGATGGGCCTAAGGGTGTGTGTGTGTGTGTGTGTGTGTGTGGGGGGGGGGGGGGGGCTTGTCTGTGTCTGTGTGTGCGCGCATGTGTTTGCCGTGTGTGTGTTGAATCTGTTTTTGATTGGCCCGACGCGACGTGTAATCTACGAGCATGTTGAAATTGGGGCCCGACGTTGACTACGTTAAATCTACGAGCTGGACGAAGCTGGATCTACGTCAGCTATAGTGTAGTTCTCCCCGGGGTACGGGTGGGATCTGGGATCAATAACCGGGCATAATGGGCAGGCGGGTCGTGCAGGAGGAACTGGGTTGTGCAGGAACCGGGTCGTATACCCAGCGGTCCCTCGTGCGACCCCCGTCCATTGTGCTCGGCTATACCCGGGCCTCCCGTACCTCGGTTTTCAGTCTAGTTTTCCCTCTTCGGTTTCAGCTGGTCGTCGACGTCACATCTCTTCACGTCTCTTCAAGGTACAAACTGTTGAATATCTTGTTGTTTCCTTCCCCGCCAGGTTGGCCAAAATGTTTTCCCTATCTTGTTGTTTCCTTCCCGCCAGGTTGGCCACATGTTGTAGTTTCTGTTTGATTAACCCCCCCTTTCGTAGTTCTTTTCAGGCGGCAAACGTTGAATTTGTGTCACTCTTCTAGTGACATAAATTAACAGCTTTGTAATAATTATTATTATTATTTTTGTCCAATAAGGAACCACCTTATGTAGCGATGTCAAATGTCCGCTAACATAAATTGATGTACGATGACACACAGGAAGTCGTATGTTGTGATTAAGAGTATATAGGGCTGTATTTTGCGTGTACCAGGTCTTATTCCCTAACTTGAGTAAACTAAAGACCTGGAGGCGTGATCAATGCCATTTGGCTATTCTGACCACGATCTGGCCAAAAATTCTACTTGCTCACATTTTACGTCCATATCTAAAAACAAAAGCTGCTGACTGGACTGCCATGGAGTTTTCTGTGCATCTGCCGCTGGTGTGCGACTGTCCCTCTATCTCTGTGTTTTAATTGTTTTGCATCACATGAGGGCGCAAGGCTCCAAGGTTGGCTCCAAGGTTGACAGCTATATGCTTTTTTGTCTTTTAGTCGTGTTTCGTGTTTTGTTTGTTTGTTGTTATTTCCTTCACTTTTTTACTTACAGGCTTATTCATTTGTACCGTATTTATTAAGCCTACACAGCCTGTACATGTGACCTTCAAGTATGTTTGCCAGACACTCACAGATTCCCATACCGTACATATGGTCCATAAAAGGGGAAAGTCATTATCATTATTATTATGGCACATTTTCCAGAAATAAGAAGTCAGTAGTGCAATTCTCTGTGCTGGCATGCCTCCCTCCCTTCTTAGCAGTTCAATACCGTTTTGGACTCAAAGGAGTTGGTATTCCAAACCATTAAACACTCATTCCTCCCTCAATCTAACGGCGCTAAGAAGTTAAATTAATTTCTGGCCATGCTTTCCATCACAAACACTGATCTGTATGCCCTGGCTCTGCTCCCCATAACTGAATATGGGTTTATTCGCTGTATTGACCGTGTTGCAATGACAGCAGATGAGAGGCAGGCTGTGTGGGGAGGCGAGGGGGGGGGGGGGGGGGGGGGGAGACGTGGGTCTAGCCCGCAATCCATGAAGCCTCAATTTGACAGGCCTGATTTGATTTGGTACTGTATACGCACTCTGTTGTGGCTTCCTCAAAAAAAATGCACCGAGATGCAATTCACAGACTCGATAAAATCGAACTCATATACTGTACTTGTGCAATGCGTTGCGTTTTTTCGCTTGAACATCTGTTATTTTCAGTATAGGGGACACATTTTTTGAATTAGGCCTTAATACTTGGCTGGGCTCCCTTGCTACAGTTTGGGGGGAGAATGTTGTACATGCAGGGCAGGCTGGTGCGCTTATTAAATCTAATACATTTAAAAATGAGTGTAAATGAACGAATGTAAAGCCAAGGTTGCCGTTTTTACTAGTGGTTCCAAAGGTTAGACGTAATACATTAGACTAAATAAATCATAAATGTCTTGCAAGACAACTTCTCCACTTCATTTTTGAACTCCTGATAATCAAAGTTAGCCGGATATGTAGAGAGTATTCTGTGTATTCTAATATGTATACTGTTACGAAGGAACGAAGTGTCGCTCTGACATCACAACCTTGGCGTCAGAGATGACATCACGATATTATGAATACGAGGCCTCAGCAGGTTTACCGGTAGAATTAAGATTGGATCTTTAGTTGTGACTTACGGTACTCACCTTTGACTATTGAACCCACCTGGAGATCACATTTCTATCCCTTACTAACCAAGGTTCGAACTCTCTGCTGTAATTCTTCCCAGACCAGATCTCAGGCTCTTGATATAGAGGCTTGGTTATATATACTAACTTATATACAGGCATACACAGGGATACAGGGATACATACTGTACAGTATGGATAATAAGTATGTAAAGTATTATTACATGTATGCTAACTATACAGTAACAATACATAAAGTATGTACTGTATATACATTATCAGTATGCTAAGTATGAAACAGTATCAGTATGGATACTAAGTCTGTGCAGCACGTTGCTAAACTGTAGCAATGGTTGCTTTACGAAGGTCAAAAACAAATAATGCCACAGTGTATATTGCCAATAACAAGCTGTTAGTTTGGTTCTGTTGTGCCTGATAGGAGATGAGAGTTTGGTTCTGTTTGGTTCTGTTGTGCCTGAGGAGATGAGAGTTTGGTTCTGTTTGGTTCTGTTGTGCCTGATAGGAGATGAGAGAGGATAGAAGATAATAGTGGAGATCAAGTGATGGGAAAACAAGCTCATTGTTATGTCAAGAAGCATTCACGTCTTAAACTACTTGTGAACTCCTGCATGCATTGGACCTCAGAAATAATGTGGCAACGTGACTGAGTCTCTCTAGGTCGTCCTCAGACGAGCCCTCCATCGTCGTTCCAGGTTCTCCATACATCTGGGCCAGTTCGTTGGTACTTTGCGCTCCTGCGTCGTTCTTGAGTACATCCATGTATGTTATAGCGTGTCTTTGGCAGTGTCCTGCTAGTCTCATTCTCCTGGCTTCTATTTTCTGCCTCACCCTTGGCATTCCATCATACAGATTTGTGTTGGTAACATGTGTGCTCTTATTGATGTTGAGTACTGCCCGCAACATTCTGGTGTAGCACCCATCGAGAGACTTCTGCAGGGTTGGCTTCAAGGTCCAGCATTCACTGCCGTCTAGGAGAACAGACTTTACCGTTGCGTAGAAGAAGCTGAGTTTGGTTTGACAGGGGAGGTTTGGAGTTCCATACACTGTGGTGAGGGTGCATATACTGTACCTCATGGCCTCTAATGAGGGTGAGGGTACATATACTGTACCTCATGGCCTCTAATGAGGGTGAGGGTATACATATACTGTACCACATGGCCTATAATGCCTGACAGCGAGTCCCAGGTTCCATTCCCAGACGGACAGACCATTTGCTGGGTGCATGTGTTTGGTCCGACTAGTCATTGGTCCGAAACACGACAACCCACCTCAAACCCTAACTTAACCATAACCGAGAGCACGGGAGCAGGCACTAGTCCGAGGTGCACGGGAGCAGGCGCTAGTCCGAGGTGCACGGGAGCAGGTGCTAGTCCGAGGTGCACGGGAGCAGGCGCTAGTCCGAGGTGCACGGGAGCAGGTGCTAGTCCGAGGTGCACGGGAGCAGGCGCTAGTCCGAGGTGGAGCTGCATGTCACTCCACTACTCCCTCTCTCCATGTGTCCTGTCTCTCTCCACTATCAAAGAAAAGCTAAAAGAAAATGATATATATAAAAAGTGCATGGCAACTGGCATGTTTTGTTGTTATTGTTGCAACTTTTTTAATCTGGAATCGCTATTTTTGGGGAAAGATCTACAGGCTCACAAGTAACGTAATGTGTTGTGACATCGTCGTACGACAGTTACAAAGTCACAGCAAAGATATGGGTTTATGGAAATAATATGTATTTGTAAACAGCGGGTGACTTACAGTACATAAAGAGGAGAAATGATTCAGCTTCATGGTTCTTTTATGTATTCCGTAGATATATGTACTGAGTTGATTGGTTTGCGTGTGTGTGACATTATGCAGGCCAGTGTGCAGAATCAGAATGAAATATCCCATTTAGGCCCGAAATGAGAAAAAATGTTCGCTCTGAAAGAATATATATTCAAAGATTTGTGCCGCATTTTCACGATTTTTCAAAAATAGCAGATCTACAAGCTCGTAGCGCGCCACTCGGTGGCGCGCTATGAGCTTGTAGATCTGCTATTTTTTTCAATAGCTAAAGTATAACACAATGCTTAGTTAAAACACCAAAAGGGGGTTTCCGTTCAGAATGAAATATACATGGCAACGTGTCGGCTGTGATTCAGTGGCTTGGTGGAAAATCATGCATTTGAATTGTTTATCTAACTATAGCTTTTCATCCCAACAGCAGATATACTGACTTCATTATTGGGAAAATGTGCACACATCGTGACTGCACTGTATGTATATTCCCATGAACACAACGTTCACACACACAATTTATTTCACCATCAATTGACTCTTTGAAGCGTCCATGTTTATTCAAGCAATTCACTAGTCAAATCACTCCGTCTCGTTTTAACACGGTTCAATTTGAGCCAAGCCATTCCTTCTATAAACAGTATATATACACACATAGTCTGGCCCTGGAGAGCTGCATTTCACCACCGTGGACTTCGTTAGAAGGTCCTCCACCATTACTCTCCCATATATACTTCTCACACTTAACCCATTTCGACCTTCTACAAATGATGCCTTTCTAAATCCTTCTAAACGGTTTTCTGAAAAACCCTATACTGTATGTTTTTATGTCAGTGATGCTCAACCTTTTCCATGTCGAGGACCAGGGGCAGCGGTGGCCGAACGGTTTGCGGAGCGGTCTTGATATCGGAATGTCGCTATAGTTCGTATCCCCGGACCGGCACGTTAAAATTACCACCGCTGAAGTGCCCTTGAGCAAGGCATTGAACCCCTACCATGAAATGTTCTATAAGCAGGGCCTGGCTGTAAACAAGTTCTTGAGCTTAGTCCCGTTACCCTGGGTAAACATAGTACCTTTCCTTTCCTTTACCGCCGGAATTATCTGTATTTGGCCGCCGACCCCCTTCTGAAAATAACGTTCGCTCTGAAAGAATATATATTCAAAGATTTGCGCCACATTTTTCAAATATATAGCAGAGCTACAAGCTCGTAGCTTGTAGCTATACGAGCCGCGCTATGAGCTTGTAGATCTGCTATTTTTCAATAGCTTAAAGAATAACATAAATGCTTAAAACAGCACCCAAAAGGGGTTCCCGTCCAAAGTGGGTTAAAAGACTAACCTAATGTTGTCCGTTCACCAGACGCTGCAGCAGTTTAACCATTAGCCTGCTTTAGATTCTGTATTCCTCTCACACTTCTCTCTCTAAGTAAATCCTGGGTGACTCCGTTTTTTTATTACTGTTTGAGCAAAGGTTCTCCTCTGTTTGTTCTTTCTTGGGTTTTGTTATGAATTGCTTCCTTGCTCATTTCATTTCTAGACACAGAGTCCTTTTTTAAAGCACCTAAAAGCAATATACCAGCAAGCATTTCTTTCCCCGATTTAGCATATTTGGTTCATCTCGGTCTTCTATTTTACATTATCCAATTTCGCTTTATTTTAATTAGTGATAGAATTTTGGGGCGACGTCTAAAATAGTGACTCGCTATGGAATGTGGTATAAGCCTTTATTTCATATATCATCAACACAGTATGACGGCTATACTATAGTTACTTTGGGTTATATATAATATAATTCATATAATGTATTAAAGGTATATTCAGTGATTTCACTTAATTCAAATATCACTTATTTTTTTGTTTTGTTGTGATAGTCCTCCCTACTATAGATTGTGCTGACCATATAAGGAGTTCCTCCCTGTCCCCAGTTAACCCCTGGGGGTCAAACACCTTAGGTTTCGTTTTTGGCTCTCTATCCTGATTGGATGAAAGGCTTAGGTCCCAGCCAAAAAACGAAACCTACGGTTTTTTGAGTGAAATCACTGAATATACCTTTAAGGCTTATTCATGATTTCTACATAAAATATATGCTATTGTTATTATAGAATCATATATTTTTTTGTTTAGTTTAGTTTATTTCGAACCTTTCACATATATAAAAATACATTATACAGACACTTGAGTGCCCCGAAAAGGTGTAGGCTGAAGCTAACAGCTTATAAACCCTATTGGTTTACAGAACCAAATATTAAAAAACTAATAATAATAGATCTGTATAGTTTTACAGTGGGTGAAACCAGTAGTTATATATAGTACGCACATCACGTAAGTTCAGAGAAAGCATACGTCATAATTATGCTACCGCTCTGCACTCCATAACTCCCATTACTTTTATTGGCAACGTTTCAATCCAAATTGGATCTTTATCACCACTCACCATATGCAGTATTTCATATCATACACCTCACAGCTGATAGGCTGTTTGAGGAGAAGGTGAGGGCAGACATCAAAGTCAATTATACAAGTTAAGTTAACCCATTCTGACCTGAGATCAGATTCATACGAGGTTTCCACTGGACACACACTGGTCTGATGAACCCATTCTGACCTGAGATCAGATTCTAAAAATGTCAGTCGTTCTTCGATTTTTCAAAAATAGCAGACCTACAAGTTCGTAGCGCGCCACTCGGTGGCGCGCTACGAGCTTGTAGATCTGCTGTTTTTCAATAGCTAAAGCATAACATGATGCTGACACCAAAATGGGTTCCCGTTCAGAATGGGTTAACAAGTGCTTATATGAAGCAGCACAAGTGACCACTTGGAATATAGATCCATTAATGGGAACGGAGGTATTCAGAATTGTGTGATTATGTCTCAACCATGCACGCAAGTACACACGCACACAGTGTGTGCGTGTGCGTGTGTGCCACAGTTAGTTAGTTACTTTATTGACACAAATGTATAAAACATTGGGTCCAAGCAATAATAAAAAACCCATGAAACAAAAACTTTAAAAAGGTACAATACATTAAAATATACAATACACAATACAGAAACCCTTTACAACAGGAGCTTTCTATTGCTCCACAAGTGACAGGCAGGCATGTAGCATACGCAAAGTCACACACACACACACACACACACACACACACACACACACATGCACATGTCTAAAGAAGCCCAAAAGCCAGATGGTTGTTTACAATCATCTTTTGTCTTTGGAATACAGCTGCACATTTGTATTCAAATGTCTAGCTTGTTGAAGTTGGCCCTTAGCTGTCAGAGTCCATCTGACAGGCACTGTAGGGGGAGAGCTGCTGAAAGACAGACATGAGGGCTATCGGGGGGGAAAAACCAGAAGAGAAAAGTAATATTCACGGTTCTGTCACTGTTGTTTTCAATCAAAAGGATTGAATTTGAAACACCAGGTGCCATTTAGCCCATTCTGGGCGGGAACCCCTTTTGGTGTTCGCATTGTGTTGTGCTTTAGCTATTGAAAAGTAGCAGATCTACAAGCTCATAGCGCGCCACCGAGTGGCGCGCTACGAGCTTGTAGATCTGCTATTTTGGAAAAAAAAATCACACCTGTGTGAACCAAGTGGTGCAACTCCCCCCCCCCTCTCTCTCTCTCTCTCTCTCTCTCTCTCTCTCATTAGAGATGTCACACAGCACTACCCCTCTCTCTGTTTCTGGCGCCCCCTACTGCTATTAATAAGTAACATACTCATGCTCATTGACACACGTAAACACGTACACAAACAGGTACATGACATTGCAAGCTGGTTGTAGAAGTGGTTGCACCACTTAAAAATCAAAGAACGACTGACATAGAAACATTTTTAGAATCTGATCTCGGGTCAGAATGGGTTAAGGAGGAGACACACTCCAGACTGTATGGAACGTGCGACGCCTGATGTATACTTGGTTGTGTCAACTTGTGTGCCATGTATGTACAGTATGTATGTATGTATGTATGTATGTGTAAATCACAAAGAGGACAGTGGTCCTGAATGATGTTTCCAGCTGTGCAAGCATCACATCTCAACCAAACGTAGAACCATGTACAACATGGCGTGTTCGTATAAACTGCTGGAGAGTGAAATAGTGTATTTGTATGCATTACATTTGAAATGCATTGCTTTTGTTGTGTTGTTCTGAAGTCATACTGTACGTTTTTAAAAACAAAGTTGAACACAAAGTCAAGCATCGCAGGTGCAGGGCAGTCCGTACTGTAATATTATGGTCTCCTTCGGGATGAAGCAATGATTGTAATTAAGCACTATTACAAGAGAGGGGGTGGTTTAACGTCGTTAATGCACTTCTGCGTTGCTTTCGGAACTCGCCCTGTGCATTAATGACGTTAAACGTTAAACCAACCACACCCCTCGTGTGTAATATTGCAATTATACATCTGTCAACAGACTGTACGTACATGACAGATGTAGCCACTATACGACCACAAATGTCCCAAGAAACTGGCTAGCCTACAGTAAAGTATAGCCACCGAGTCTACTGAGAGAAAAGCACGGTTGAATTGTTTTGTTTTGATTATGTGTGGAAATAATGTGGTTTGAAGCACGGCTAGAAAGATGTTCAATCGATCGGATTGCTTCCTCGGAACGACCTGTTGTATAATTGGTCTTTTAGTTCTCACAGTGCTCTGTGTTTGGTGTGCGTTACGCTACCATATGCTATTGAACAAAACAAAATATTGAACCAATGAAAAGTATTAAAAACCTCCATTGGACCCTTAGTTTAGTTTAGTTTATTTCGCACAATAAAAACAGTACAAAAAGGTAACGTCAATAAAAGAAGTGTGTGCAGGTGAGAAAAGAAACCCAGGGAGGGCTTATATGTGGTTCTCACCAAAGTTAATATACAATTTAACAAATAGTAATATACAAATAGTAAGACAAAGTAATCAAACTTATACTTACTTACTGTTATTTATGGAAAATAACAAAAACGAAAACAACAAGAAATACATTATTTACACGTGTGAAGTGTGTGTCTGTGTGTGTGTAAATACCTTCTTTGATGAGGCTGTGTTCTTAATTTCCTGGAAAGTGAACATTTTGGAGTTAGGAGGTTTCTTCCCAACAGCAGAGAGGTTTGGTCATCCTAGTCATGGTGTTACAGTAGGATATCTGGCCAGCCGCCAGGAAATAATGCTCATTGGCCATATATGGTAACAGGACACTGTTCAACCATAATAGTCTTCAAAGGACGCCTGTAGAGAGGCATAGCAATCCTTTTTTATCACGAGTCATCACTATTGTGTAATCAAATTATTTCTGTGACCCATTGTGACCCCAATGACCTCACAAGGAGTAGTGAAAGCTTACCACGTACAGTAGACTTTATTCGGTATAAGTAAGAAGCAGTTATTTTATATTAACTAAAGAGGGCACAGGCTAGGGCAGGATCAAATTGGATTTCAAACATCCCACTAAAAGCTTTAAAAAAATACTTTATCCATAAGGTGTGCATTAAAGCTGCTGGCTGGCCTCTGCATCAAGGTCATATCGGATCGATGTTCAGATACATCTTTGCCAATTAATGCCAATTTAATCAAAATAAACCATGTGTACCACTTTCACTTCTATCGAGCCAATTTATGCATGGATTATGCATGTACCGAGTCTATAAGACAGAGTAACACTGCAGTCATCTGTTGAACATATTTAATACATTTTGAATGACGTGTGGATTGATGCTGTTTTACCGATCAGAAAACTCTCCAATCCTAATTCAATTCAAGACTATGATTGCTGCGATTTTATCTGGAAAAACAAATTAAATTAAATTAATTTAAAACTTTTGGATCTGTTGGTTTTTGGTTCTGGGTAAATAATAGATTTTGAATAATTGTTAATTGAAAGATGTAACTTTGTGTATTATGGACTGATCTAACCCCTTTATTTAACCATGAAGTAAATGCAGAGTCTGAGGATGTGATTTGACTTATTAACCCATTTAGGCCTGAAAAAAAATATTTTTTTAAATGTATTTGTTTCTGAAGAACCTCATATTTCTATATCAGTGGTTCTCAATATTTCATGTCAAGAACCCCAAAAATTATATGTATTTGGCCGCCGACCCACATCTGAAAATATGTCATTCCAGGGACCTCCCCAGAAGCAAAGATTTGAGCTAAAAAAAACGTTCGCTCTGAAAGAATATATTCAAACATTTGGGCCACATTTTCATGATTTTTCAAAACTAGCAGACCTACAAGCTCGTAGCGCGCCACTCGTAGATCTGCTATTTTTCAATAGCTAAATTATAACATAATGTTTAAAACACCAAAAGGGGTTCCCGCCCAAGATGGGTTAAATGGGGGAGAGGTTTCCGTCCTTGCAGCAGAGACCGTCTTCTGAGCATTCAGTATATTCTTAGCGAGTGATTAACTATTCTATTTGAACTCAAATGATTGCTAAGGGCCAGGTCTTCACAGACCCCTGGGTTCAAGTGGCGTTGGCATGATGAAAAAACCTTAATTGCACCCTCTCTATCTCAGAGCCAATGAATCGGCTGCATGATGAATGCTCCATAAAAAGGGAGTTAACCCATTCTGACCTGAGATCAGATTCATACGAGGTTTCCACTGGACACACACACTGGTCTGATTAACCCATTCTGACCTGAGATCAGATTCTAAAAATGTCAGTCGCGCTTCGATTTTTCAAAAATAGCAGACCTACAAGCTCGTAGCGCGCCACTCGGTGCCGCGCTATGAGCTTGTAGATCTGCTATTTTTCAATAGCTAAAGCATAACGTGATGCTAAACACCAAAATGGGTTCCCGTTCAGAATGGGTTAAGCAAAGCCAGACCTTCTGAGTGCTTTTGGTCTTTGGAGAGATGGGTCTTGGTTATATATTATAAAATTATATTGTGTTAGATGTCACCTTTTAACCCTCTAAGACCCGCATTAATTTATACTTGCAAAAAATAGATTTCAACCTTACTACTACTTTGTACTACTAGGACTAAGACTAAAAAATATGTAAAAAAAAAAAACGAAAAAAAAAACATTATAATAATTATATAATAATATAATTAATTAATCATTTACATTTGGTGGATATCTTTCACAATAATGAATAAAACATGTTCTAGACATTCTAATGATCACAAAAAAACATATATTGCAATTATTTTACCTACTTTTATTAGGGTCCAGACATTTTTTATTTGTGTGAATTTCAGCCTCTGTGGGGGTATTTATATGCAAATATCATGACCAATGGCATTGAAATGGCTTTGCAATGAACATCACTGATGACGTTTAGGTGAAAAAAGAACAGAAAGAAAAGGGTCTTAGAGGGTTAAAACTGTCCTTTGTCCTTCTCACTGGTGTGGAAGTCGAGGCAGGACGTCCCATAAGAGCAGGGAAGCACACCGAAATAAAGAGATCAGACTGGAAGTCTATAATCTGCACATTTCTTTAGTTAAAGGATTAGTTCAGATTTTTAGACTTAAAGCTGTAGGAAATACTTGCCATTAATCTGAGAGAGAGAGTGAGTGCTGCCACGGAACACCCACGGCAGTCAGTAGTGTTTCGCACTTTAAATGTATCGTTGGCAGCATTTCCAGGTATCAATACACTTTTAGACGGACATGTTTGTGCCAGCGTGGGTGATTAGATTTATTTCCTGATCGCCTCTTGTCTTGATTGTTTAAACATGACGTCATGGGGCCGCTATGCTCGATAACAGGCTTTGATAAGCCCAAAGCTTACTGACTGTAAAACTCGTTTTGTTGTTTATTGTTTTAGACATCAGAGTCATCACTCTATTCTCATTGCAGTAGAATGGCTGCGGTGGCTCAGCGGTAGAGTGGCCGGATGGCAACCGCAAGGTCGCCAGTTTGAACCCTGTGGGCTCCCCCAGAGTTAGTGTCGAAGTGTCCTTGAGCAACACTCTGCACCCCTAATTGCTCTGAGCACTGCATGCATGGCCACTAAGCCAACAACTCCTTCACAAAGCACTGAAACGGCTGTATAGTTGCATTGGCTAATATTTCCACAACTTTGTCACAATTAAACTGAGACAAAGTAGATTCCAACAGCGTGACCAATTCCCACTCCTTCTCATCACAACCAGCCAGGCGAAGAAGGCAGTTCTCCCCAAGATCATCATAGATCATAGTTCTGTGGCACAATGGGATCGGTATAGACTCACTGAGTCCACCATGGAGACTATAGGCCGGGTTTCATTTCTCAATCGATCTGGCTATACAGACTGAGTGCTCACTGCTCCAACCAACACACTTGGCTGTGTTTGTGGGTCGGGAAGCCAGGTCATTGTATACATTTTTTCCCCACATCACCACTGTACTGTACAACGTGCAGCCTGACCTCCTGTACATCTTTGATTGTTTTTATTATTATACCATAAGACAGGAAAAAGTGTTCAGTTTGCAGAATCAGCGATGTGCACACATTCCCTTCACAACATATGTGTCAATCTTTTTGTAGATCATCTATACCAAAAAACGGGGCTTGATTAAACTGTTTGGTAGTCATAAACGTCTAGACGTCTAATTGCCAATTAAGTACCGGATGCCACGGACGACAAGACGTCTTCCCTTGGGAATTAAAAAAAAAACTTCATTTTTTTCATTTTTGAAAATCCATATTTTGAAAATGTCTCTAATTTGGTGTACAGATGATGACATGCACATTACATGCATAATATAATTACAAATTATTTCTTTCTTTATAATGGGAGAATTGGCACTCAAAGCCTAAACTGGTGACCACCGTAGTCTTGGCGCTGAAAGAGTTTTAACCCATTCTGACCGGGCACCCATTTTGGTGTTGGCATCATGTTATGCTTTAGCTATTGAAAAATAGCAGATCTACAAGCTCATATCGCGCCACCGAGTGGCGCGATACGAGCTTGTAGGTCTGCTATTTTTGAAAAATCGAAGAACGACTGCCATTTTTAGAATCTGATCTCAGGTCAGAATGGGTTAATCAGACCAGTGTGTGTCCAGTGGAAACCTCGTATGAATCTGATCTCAGGTCAGAATGGGTTAACAGCAGGGCTAAGAGGGTGATTTAGCCCCTCCCCCTGGTTGAGGGGGGGGGGGAATGACAAATGCAGCAACATGTACAGACTGGTAGTGTGAAAGTGGAGCAACATGTACAGACTGGTAGTGTGAAAGTGGAGCAACATGTACAGACTGGTAGTGTGAAAGTGGAGCAACATGTACAGACTGGTAGTGTGAAAGTGGAGCAACATGTACAGACTGGTAGTGTGAAAGTGGAGCAACATGTACAGACTGGTAGTGTGAAAGTGGAGCAACATGTACAGACTGGTAGTGTGAAAGTGGAGCAACATGTACAGACTGGTAGTGTGAAAGTGGAGCACAGGTGCATTGGGGATGTGCCAGCATCGTTGATCATCGCATCGATCGGGGCCTTTTATGGCAACTCGTGTGAGAACGTCGACAGGGAAGTCCGGCTGATTTAATTGGTAGTTTGAGAAGGACTTCACTCAGAAACGGTGTGATGAATGGAATTAGGGTGAGGCGGTTTGGAACATTCAGATCAGCAAAGTAGATTCTATTGAATGAAGCCCAAGCCAAGCTAACGATAAACAACTACCTGTCGTACTGATGCTGTGTTATCTGCATCTAAATCTATGACTTTTGTTTTTGAAAAGCTAGTTTTGTCTACCTCATTGAATAATCGATAGGTGGCTGTTCTGTTTCATGCATTTCAACTATCGGGGGTCTTTTGGTTTCTTCTCTTAACTCTGAGCCTCTTTGGCTGTCCATGGTGCTGAAAAGCCTTTCACTGTCCATGGTGCTGAAAAGCCTTTCACTGTCCATGGTGCTGAAAGGCCTCTTTAGCTGTCCATGGTGCTGAAAGGCCTCTTTAGCTGTCCATGGTGCTGAAAGGCCTCTTTCACTGTCCATGGTGCTGAAAAGCCTCTTTCATTGTCCATGGTGCTGAAAAGCCTCTTTCACTGTCCATGGTGCTGAAAATCATATTTCACTGTCCATGGTGCTGAAAAGCATCTTTCACTGTCCATGGTGCTGAAAGGCCTCTTTCACTGTCCATGGTGCTGAAAGGCCTCTTTCACTGTCCATGGTGCTGAAAGGCCTATTTCACTGTCCATGGTGCTGAAAAGCCTCTTTCATTGTCCATGGTGCTGAAAAGCCTCTTTCACTGTCCATGGTGCTGAAAATCATATTTCACTGTCCATGGTGCTGAAAAGCATCTTTCGCTGTCCATGGTGCTGAAAAGCCTCTTTCGCTGTCCATGGTGCTGAAAAGCCACTTTCACTGAAAAGGGTGCATGCACGTCTGTCTATAAGCCTATCAGAAGGAAGTTGCCAAATTGCAGAGAAGTGTTCTATATTTTTGCACTATTAAAATAACTTGATTGTATGCTTGTAAACGTCTGCAAGTTTGAACTGGAGAAACACTTTAGTTGTTTTGCCAAAATGGACAGGGATTTGTTTAAGAGTCAGGAGATATTTTGTACCAATGCCCAGCACAAATCAATCGCGTATTAATCAACATTTCTCAGACTTTGTGCGTACAGTACATTGACCTATGAGGGCCTATTTTCTTTTTTAAACTCCAATCTAAAATACCCAACACAGTAGCTTAGTCATCATCAGCCTGTTCACAATGCTGTCTGTGGCCACACAACCATAGCAAACAGGCTACCGGTATGAATCTCCCCGCCGAGTTGGAAGAACGTCCCATGTGGAGTGTGCAGGAGTGATTGGAAAGTGCAGCTTAATAAACTAAACTGGCCAGCAGCTGATTTATATTTATTCTGATTTCTAAGTGAAAAGGTTCAAATTGGTTTCTTGCGCTATGTGCAATATAGCCAATTGTGAGTTGACAGAGAGAGAGGCTGGCGTTTCAAACATAATTCTTGGCACACACTCATTCACACAACTAAAAACCCTTAGATGGTTTTTAAAATGATTGAAGCCATAATTTTCTGTACATGAGCAAAGGAAGTCTGGATTTCACAGGTGTTTGTTAAAGATGGAGTGCCATGATTTTTCCCCACCCTAAAACGTGATCATCAGGTCTTATTGTTATATAAGGAGGAAGATTTTTTTCAAAAAAGTGTACAGTATTTATTAAAATGTTGTTTTTATGTGGGCACCCCCACCAGTTCATTAAGTATGCCTGGTTTGCCTGGTGGGTGGTGATGGGTGGTGATTCACCTGAACTGATCCACCTGAACTGAAGCCGCACCCACAGCTGTAGTTGTATGATAAGAGGGGATAGTGTGATGTCACTATATTACTGTTTATTTCATTGGCCCGTTTGACTGTCAAGGGTTCAGCCTCCAGGAAGAAACCCTAAATACAAAGGGAATACATCATTGTACATAAAAACGACTCCAGGGTGTCTAATGAAGTACTGTCCCCTCATAGACACTGAAAAATACGCAACACATGAGCTTGTAGAGCTATTATTGACATTCTTTATGTGGTTGAGTTCCTCATGGCTCTATGCTATAGTGTCTACTACAGTAGCGTACAGTACATTACATATCTTCGCCGAAAATTGCAGTGTTGCTATTTATAGCTGATAGTTTTCATAGAGAATATGGATCCTGGGGTTGAAGTGGTTAACCAATTCTGGGCGGGAACCCCTTTTGGTGTTTTAACCATTATGTTGTACTTTAGCTATTGAAAAATAGCAGATCTACGTACAAGCTTGTAGATCTGCTTTTTTTGAAAAAATCTTGCAAATGTGGTGCAAATCTTTGAATATATATTCTCTTTCAGAGTGAACGTTTTAAACTCAAATCTTAGCTTCTGTGGGTGTCCCTGGAACAACATATTTTCAGATGATGGTCGGTGGCCAATTACATATATTTTTGGGGGTCCTTGACATGAAAATGTTTGAGAACGACTGACATAGAAACATAGGGTTTTTCAGAAAACTGTCGGTCAGGTGTACATGGGTTAAGGAACGTGGAAAGTGTATCTTGAAGCATTTTGTAGGGCAAAGTCTTCTCAGACAAAATTACTACCCAAGTACCATCTGCAAAATGTCAGACCTGAGTTGGCATTTGTATTCAGTATTGGACTTGTTTACCCTGCAAGTGCTCCACCTCTTCCTTCCATGGTGCCGTAACACATTTAGGCCTGACGTCGACATTTAAAAAAACGTCTTCTAAATCCCGACAGTTTTCTGAAATACCTCATGTCTCTGTATCAGTGGCAGAGCTACCAACCTGCACACATTTTGTGTACCAACCATGCAATTCTAGGCGTATAGACACCTAGAATTGCGTGGTTGGTACACAAAATGTGTGCAGGTTGGTAGCTCTGCGTGGTGCTCAATATTTCATGTCAAGGACCCCAAGAATTATCTGTAACTGGCCGCCGACCCCCATCTGAAAATATGTTATTCCAGGAAACCCCCCAGAAGCAAAGATTTGAGTTAAAAACGCTCTGAAAGAATATATATTCAAAGATTTTGTGCCGCATTTTCACGATCTTTCAAAAATACATTTACAAGCATTTATGTTATACTTTAGCTATTGAAAAACAGCAGATCTACAAGCTCGTAGCGCGGCACCGAGTGCCGCGCTACGAGCTCGTAGATCTGCTGTTTTTCAATAGCTAAAGTATAACATAAATGCTTAAAAACAACCAAAAGAAGGTTCTCCCGTCTAGAATGGGTTAATTCCGTTTCATTCATCCTCATCCTCCTGTCTCTCTCTTTGAAGTCCTCCTTGTTGTTCTGAGTGCTTTTCACACAGCGGTGATCGATCCTAAATCACACAAAGTTGTGTTTACTGCTTCCCGGGCCGCAGAGAGACAGACAGGGGTTCTGTTTCTCTCCCACAGCGTCCAGACGGAGAAGAAGGTTCGACACTCACAAACACAATCCGTTTGTTTCGTTTAACCCATTCTGAACGGGAACCCATTTGGGTGTTATAGCATCATGTTATGCTTTAGCTATTGAAAAATAGCAGATCTACGAGCTCAAAATCTACGAGCTTGTAGGTCTGCTATTTTTTTGAAAAATCGAAGAACGACTGACATTTTTTTAAATCTGATCTCAGGTCAGAATGGGTTCATCAGACCAGTGTGTGTCCAGTGGAAACCTCGTATGAATCTGATCTCAGGTCAGAATGGGTTAATTGTTGCATGCCGTCCGGCTATCCGGTCTCCATCACTGGGGGGAGAGTATATATATATGTGGATGAGGGGTCCAAGACGACCACAGACATTTTGTAGTTTTAAAGTATATAGGTGGATGAGGGGGCCAAAGACGACCACAGACATTTTGTAGTTTTAAAGTATATACAGTACGTGGATGAGGGGGCCAAAGACGACCACAGACATTTTGTAGTTTTATAGTATATAGGTGGATGAGGGGGCCAAAGACGACCACAGACATTTTGTAGTTTTATAGTATATAGGTGGATGAGGAGGCCAAAGACGACCACAGACATTTTGTAGTTTTAAAGTATATACGTGGATGAGGAGGCCAAAGACGACCACAGACATTTTGTAGTTTTAAAGTATATAGGTGGATGAGGGGGCCAAAGACGACCACAGACATTTTGTAGTTTTAAAGTATATACAGTACGTGGATGAGGGGGCCAAAGACGACCACAGACATTTTGTAGTTTTAAAGTATATACGTGGATGAGGAGGCCAAAGACGACCACAGACATTTTGTAGTTTTAAAGTATATAGGTGGATGAGGAGGCCAAAGACGACCACAGACATTTTGTAGTTTTAAAGTATATAGGTGGATGAGGGGGCCAAAGACGACCACAGACATTTTGTAGTTTTATAGTATATACGTGGATGAGGGGGCCAAAGACGACCACAGACATTTTGTAGTTTTATAGTATATAGGTGGATGAGGGGGCCAAAGACGACCACAGACATTTTGTAGTTTTAAAGTATATACGTGGATGAGGGGGCCAAAGACGACCACAGACATTTTGTAGTTTTAAAGTATATACGTGGATGAGGGGGCCAAGACGACCACAGACATTTTGTAGTTTTAAAGTGTATACGTGGATGAGGGGGCCAAGACGACCACAGACATTTTGTAGTTTTAAAGTATATACGTGGATGAGGGGGCCAAAGACGACCACAGACATTTTGTAGTTTTAAAGTATATAGGTGGATGAGGGGGCCAAGACGACCACAGACATTTTGTAGTTTTAAAGTATATACGTGGATGAGGGGGCCAAAGACGACCACAGACATTTTGTAGTTTTAAAGTATATACGTGGATGAGGGGGCCAAAGACGACCACAGACATTTTGTAGTTTTAAAGTGTATACGTGGATGAGGGGGCCAAGACGACCACAGACATTTTGTAGTTTTATAGTATATACGTGGATGAGGGGGCCAAGACGACCACAGACATTTTGTAGTTTTAAAGTATATACGTGGATGAGGGGGGCCAAAGACGACCACAGACATTTTGTAGTTTTAAAGTATATAGGTGGATGAGGGGGCCAAAGACGACCACAGACATTTTGTAGTTTTAAAGTATATACGTGGATGAGGGGGCCAAGACGACCACAGACATTTTGTAGTTTTATAGTATATAGGTGGATGAGGGGGCCAAAGACGACCACAGACATTTTGTAGTTTTAAAGTATATACGTGGATGAGGGGGCCAAGACGACCACAGACATTTTGTAGTTTTAAAGTATATACGTGGATGAGGGGGCCAAGACGACCACAGACATTTTGTAGTTTTATAGTATATACGTGGATGAGGGGGCCAAGACGACCACAGACATTTTGTAGTTTTAAAGTGTATACGTGGATGAGGGGGGCCAAAGACGACCACAGACATTTTGTAGTTTTATAGTATATATGTGGATGGGGGGGCCAAAGACGACCTCAGACATTTTGTAGTTTTAAAGTATATACGTGGATGAGGGGGCCAAGACGACCACAGACATTTTGTAGTTTTAAAGTGTATACGTGGATGAGGGGGGCCAAAGACGACCACAGACATTTTGTAGTTTTATAGTATATATGTGGATGGGGGGGCCAAAGACGACCTCAGACATTTTGTAGTTTTAAAGTATATACGTGGATGAGGGGGCCAAAGACGACCACAGACATTTTGTAGTTTTATAAAGCTATAAGAAAACACATTTCTTTCTTTCAGTGGTGGAAAAAGTACTCTATTGTTTCACTTAAGTACAAGTACCAATACTGCAATTTAGAACTTCTCCGTTACAAGTAAAAGTACGGAATTTAAAATGTACAAAAGTATCGGCATCAAAATGTACTTAAAGCACTAAAAGTAAAAGTGCTCATATTGCAGAATGTCCCACTTCACAAGTTCAAAGTCTATTGAAAATAGCCGATCTACAAGCTCACATTGTGTCACAACGCAACGTATTGTGAGCTTGTATTTTCAAATGGCCAAAATGTATAGGGTTGAAGTGGTTAATGTATGTTTTCTAATCAAAATTAAAATTGCCAAAGTAACTATAGTAACTAAAGTTTTCAAATAATTAAAAATGTTGTCTCTGAGATGTAGTGGAGTAGAAGTAAAAGTACTGGAGTACCTCAAAACTTTACTTAAGTACAGTACTTAAGTAAAAGTACTTACTGTATTTACTTTACACCACTATCTTTTACATGTTCATAACTAGCATAATAATGAATTGCATTTTTATAGTGCAATATAATGCAACAGACGGTCAGAGCAGAGCACAGTAGGTATAAATGACAAAATTAATTTCTCTCCACTAGAAACGGAGAAAGGAGAGATTCTTTGTATTA
Organism: Protomyctophum bolini; assembly: GCF_963924005.1. Taxonomy (NCBI): domain Eukaryota; kingdom Metazoa; phylum Chordata; class Actinopteri; order Myctophiformes; family Myctophidae; genus Protomyctophum; species Protomyctophum bolini. The sequence continues at coordinate 5,059,367 of NC_137875.1, read as the reverse complement.
TGTATAATTCATCTTTCAATTCAATTCAATTCAATTCAAAGGGCTTTATTGGCATGAGAAAACATACGTTTACATTGCCAAAGCAGAAAGAACAATACAACAATACAGAAATACAATCAAAACAAAAATGATGTAGGGGAGAGCCGCCTTGGATGTAACGCGTCACGGTTGTAACATGGACGTTATCTCTTGATTGGTCAACGCCACCATGACGCCATCGCGTCAGTATGTGTACAGCAACGTACTCTACGTGCCCAGGAAGTGAAGTGTTTACCTTCATCCTGCAGGGAGCTATTGGCGAAAAACTGACTTTTTTCAAAATGCGTATAATTTTACACCTGGAGTATTTGTGTGCTACAAGTTTTTTCTTTGGTGTTGGTGAATAAAAATCCACATGGATGTCTTCATGCTTATGTTCTTCATTAGTTTGCATCGTGTTTAGACGGAATTCACGTTCATTCTGGTCTGTAAGCAACGGCAAAGAAAACTTCGGAGGGAGGGTCAATTGTAACATGTGTTACAAATGGTCCGCTTCCATTCAATGCCATTATAAGTAATATTTACATATTTGACATATTGGCCAATATTATATGTTCTAAAATTGTATTGTATTGTGTAGTGTATTCTAAAATTAGTTTAGGGTTGTATAACATTGTACAACTCAATCAATCAAACGTTTGTTTAATCAATGTATTTCCCCATTGAACTGAAAAAAAAGCCCAAACTGGTACATCCGATACTATTTAATATTTCCCAATATGTTTGATACATTTTCTTATCACATCCATGGTATGAAAACAATGCTAAGGAGTTGCTTCAATTAAATATAATTGCTTTAAGCTGAAAACGATATGTTTAATGGTGTTTTTTAGCGTTGTTACATTTATACTCCATGCTGTTACAATTAGTCCGACAGGCGCAGCAAATGTAACACTGGAACAGCGTCCACTTTCGGTTTAATAACTCCCGACCTGTTTGATCAATTGAAAAATAAAAAGTGGTTTATGGAAGCAGACAAGTGTACTGTAGGTCCGTTGCCTGAAAATATTACATATGTAGATAAACGGATCTCCGAGTAAAAAAATGAAACGTGCAAAATGTTACATCCGTGGCGGCTCTCCCCTACTTTGAAGGTCAGAATCTTCAATAGATCAAATTCTATGTACCAAGATCACTCGATGCAGGCATAGTGCAGGAATATACACAATGATTAGTCTTTAGGGTGGTTGTGTTCCATTTGATATCCTTCTCCTATCACAGCAGCTCACAAATCTTGCTGCTGTGTTTGCACATTGTTGTACTTCGCCCAGCAGATATGGGATTTTTTTGTCATTGGTCATGTTTTCAAAATCTCTGTGTGTGGTTGTAATCTGTGGGAAGTATGTGTCTCTGATCACAAGTTCACCTTTGTCTTTCAAGCTCCTTCTTATATAAATATTTAGATGTGTCTGACACTGAAAACATGCCCTTCTGACACCCCATAAGAGGGCACTTTAAGACAAAAAAAAATGCGAAAATAGCAGATCTACAAGCTCACAACGCGTTGCGCTGCGTAGAAGTAAGAAAAATATGGTGCTATGAGGACCAATTATAGAAAGGTTGGTTGAAAAGTGGTGAAGTGCATTGGTCCTTTAAATTAAATTCTCCTTGTCGGCATGATGATAATCACACGTTTTGGCTACGGCAGGCCACAACACACGCTACGGCAGGCCACAACACACGCTACGGCAGGCCACAACACACGCTACGGCAGGCCACAACACACGCTACGGCAGGCCACAACACACGCTACGGCAGGCCACAACACACGCTACGGCAGGCCACAACACACGCTACGGCAGGCCACAACACACGCTACGGCAGGCCACAACACACGCTACGGCAGGCCACAACACACGCTACGGCAGGCCACAACACACGCTACGGCAGGCCACAACACACGCTACGGCAGGCCACAACACACGCTACGGCAGGCCACAACACACGCTACGGCAGGCCACAACACACGCTACGGCAGGCCACAACACACGCTACGGCAGGCCACAACACACGCTACGGCAGGCCACAACACACGCTACGGCAGGCCACAACACACGCTACGGCAGGCCACAACACACGCTACGGCAGGCCACAACACACGCTACGGCAGGCCACAACACACGCTACGGCAGGCCACAACACACGCTACGGCAGGCCACAACACACGCTACGGCAGGCCACAACACACGCTACGGCAGGCCTCAACACACGCTACGGCAGGCCTCAACACACGCTACGGCAGGCCTCAACACACGCTACGGCAGGCCTCAACACACGCTACGGCAGGCCTCAACACACGCTACGGCAGGCCTCAACACACGCTACGGCAGGCCACAACACACGCTACGGCAGGCCACAACACACGCTACGGCAGGCCACAACACACGCTACGGCAGGCCTCAACACACGCTACGGCAGGCCTCAACACACGCTACGGCAGGCCTCAACACACGCTACGGCAGGCCTCAACACACGCTACGGCAGGCCTCAACACACGCTACGGCAGGCCACAACACACGCTACGGCAGGCCTCAACACACGCTACGGCAGGCCTCAACACACGCTACGGCAGGCCTCAACACACGCTACGGCAGGCCTCAACACACGCTACGGCAGGCCTCAACACACGCTACGGCAGGCCACAACACACGCTACGGCAGGCCTCAACACACGCTACGGCAGGCCACAACACACGCTACGGCAGGCCACAACACACGCTACGGCAGGCCACAACACACGCTACGGCAGGCCACAACACACGCTACGGCAGGCCACAACACACGCTAGATCACGTTTTGGCTACGGCAGGCCACAACACACGCTACGGCAGGCCACAACACACGCTACGGCAGGCCACAACACACGCTAGATCACGTTTTGGCTACGGCAGGCCACAACACACGCTACGGCAGGCCACAACACACGCTACGGCAGGCCACAACACACGCTAGATCACGTTTTGGCTACGGCAGGCCACAACACACGCTAGATCACGTTTTGGCTACGGCATGCAGGCCACAACACACGCTAGATCACGTTTTGGCTACGGCATGCAGGCCACAACACACGCTAGATCACGTTTTGGCTACGGCAGGCCACAACACACGCTAGATCACGTTTTGGCTACGGCATGCAGGCCACAACACACGCTAGATCACGTTTTGGCTACGGCAGGCCACAACACACGCTAGATCACGTTTTGGCTACGGCATGCAGGCCACAACACACGCTAGATCACGTTTTGGCTACGGCATGCAGGCCACAACACACGCTAGATCACGTTTTGGCTACGGCAGGCCACAACACACGCTAGATCACGTTTTGGCTACGGCATGCAGGCCACAACACACGCTAGATCACGTTTTGGCTACGGCATGCAGGCCACAACACACGCTAGATCACGTTTTGGCTACGGCATGCCACAACACACGCTAGATCACGTTTTGGCTACGGCAGGCCACAACACACGCTAGATCACGTTTTGGCTACGGCATGCAGGCCACAACACACGCTAGATCACGTTTTGGCTACGGCATGCAGGCCACAACACACGCTAGATCACGTTTTGGCTACGGCATGCAGGCCACAACACACGCTAGATCACGTTTTGGCTACGGCATGCAGGCCACAACACACGCTAGATCACGTTTTGGCTACGGCAGGCCACAACACACGCTAGATCACGTTTTGGCTACGGCATGCAGGCCACAACACACGCTAGATCACGTTTTGGCTACGGCATGCAGGCCACAACACACGCTAGATCACGTTTTGGCTACGGCAGGCCACAACACACGCTAGATCACGTTTTGGCTACGGCATGCAGGCCACAACACACGCTAGATCACGTTTTGGCTACGGCAGGCCACAACACACGCTAGATCACGCTGACAGCTTGTCTTAGCCCATTTAGGCCTGATGTCGAAATAAAAATATATTAAAAAAAGATTTTTCAAAAATGTGACCAGAAATGTGGCCATCGCGCAAATTTCAGCTTTTCACCAAAGGAGAATTATTATTATTTATTTATTTTTCAAAATGAGTTAATAGCACAGGCAGAATCTTCACATACTAGAGCAAGTCTGAAATAAGTGTCAGAGCTGAAATTGACATGTAAATATGAAATAAATGCCCAAACATAAGCTAGGTGTAATGTTGGAGACCACAGAAGTGAACCTTTCAAGCCTGTTTTCTCAACTCGCTGTTTTCTCCAAGACATTATTCTTTAAGCCATATCTCCAAAACTGGTGGGTCAAACTGAACAACCAATGTGTCAATTTGAAGCTATGATTCCCTGCTTTCATATGACGTGAAAAAACTCAAATTAAAAAAAGAATCCAATGGCAGTCCCTCAGTCAAATTTGGTCACAAATGGCAGACCTACAAGCTCATGAGCTTGTAGATCTGCTATTTTCCAATAGCTAAAAAGTATAACATAATGCTTAGTTAAAACACCAAAAGGGGTTCCCGCCCAGAATGGGTTAGACACGTACAGTAGAGTACAGCTTGTCTGAGACATCTGTGTACACGCCGATTCATTCCAGGACATGGCATTTGAAAATAATACGCTGCTGATTATCACTTCTGGAAATGTTATTCTTTTCAGCGTTCTTATCATTGCGGACAGTGACCTTCAGCGCTGTGTGTGTGTGGAGGGAAAATAGTGTGTGTGTGTGTGTGTGTGTGTGTGTGTGTGTGTGTGTGTGTGTGTGTGTGTGTGTGTGTGTGTGTGTGTGTGTGAGTGTGTAATGATGACACACAGATCCGTGGGCTGCTGTTGTTATTGTGCTCGGTGCTGTTGCCATGAGTCCATCTGTCATAAATTAAATATCATTTTAATAATCTTAACCACCACGTTTATCTAAAAGTCTTGCTGCTATAGCGACGCCAACAGTGTCTCAAACCCAACGTGATTGCCGCATCGTTAGTCTCGTGCTCTCATACTGATGTATATGATATGATATGATACAGTACTTTATTGTCAGTTCACACTGACATTTAGTATGCAGAACACATATACACACATTTGACATAACACAAAGAGCAAGACAATTTACATACATAAAGACAAGAGCAATATCTGGGGCTACGAATGGATGCAGAAAGCACGTATAGAACTCATTGACATTTTTTACATGACTGAAAACCATTGGTTTTTAAAGTGGGTTACCACCAGGGACCCCCAGGGGTCCTTGAATGGGGTCCACGCGGGGTCCCCAGCAAAATGAGTTAATAAAGCATCAAAATCACTTTAAACCAATCTGATCTGAGATCAGATTCTAAAAATGTCTTCTACATCCTGACAGTTTTCTGACATCCTGACAGTCATTCTTCGATTTTTCAAAAATAGCAGACCTACAAGCTCGTAGCGCGCCACTCGGTGGCGCGCTATGAGCTTGTAGATCTGCTATTTTTCAATAGCTAAAGCATAACATAATGCTAAATCGAAAAGGGGTTCCCACCTAAAATGGGTTATTATTATCGGCTATTTGAAATGTGTCGCGGTGCAACACAATAAAGAAGGGGTCCAACGCCAAATAGTATAATTTGGGGGTCCTTTCACGTGGAAAGTGAAATAAAGTATTAAAGTATATAACAAAGTGCAGAGTGTCTTTTGGCCTATGCGCAGCACTGGTACTTTAGAGGAAAGGTCAGTAAAATCAGTATATGGTTCATTGGCCAGGGAGCATCCATGCACTCAGCTACAGTTTGATGGCATTCTGCCCAGTAGATATTTTAGACTTCTTGCGTGCAGTTTGGAAGACGTGTCACGTACCAGAGGTACACTGGAGGAAATGCCATGGGGGTCACAAACATACTGTATGTATGGGCCATCCTCTGGGGAGCACGAAGGTGCATGGCAAAATGTCAAGGAAAGGAAAGGTACTATGTTTATACCCAGGGTAACTATAAGCTCAAGAACTTGTTTACAGCCAGGCCCTGCTCATAGAACATTTCATGGTAGAGGTACAATGCCTTGTCCAAGGGCACTTCAGCTGTGGTAATTTTAACGTGCCGGTCCAGGGATACGAACTAGCGACCTTCCGATATCAAGACCGCTCCGCAAACCGTTCGGCCACCGCTGTCCCGTCAAATGTTCCTATGTTGCATGTTGCACAGGTCAGGACAAACTAGTTGGGTTTAGTTTGTCGAGTGTGAAAAGGTTACAGCCTTTCACAAACTCACTCACACACAGTGAAAGTGAAAGTATACCACATTGATAAAACACTTGTTTATCTTTAAACATAATACACTATCATTAATTAAATGAATACAGTATCTGTCTCCGACTTACATCCTAAACTCTGGCCTCCCAGCCAGCTTTAACCCATTCTGAACGGGAACCCATTTTGGTGTTAAGCATCATGTTATGCTTTAGCCATTGGAAAATAGCAGATCTACAAGCTCATAGCGCGCCACCGAGTGGCGCGCTACGAGCTTGTAGGTCTGCTATTTTTGAAAAATCGAAGAACGACTGACATTTTTAGAATCTGATCTCAGGTCAGAATGGGTTAATCAGACCAGTGTGTGTCCTAGTGGAAACCTCGTATGAATCTGATCTCAGGTCAGAATGGGTTAAAGAACCCAACCTTTATCATGGCATCGGGAAGTTAAATTACAGTCCAGTCAGTGCACCGCTGGTTAAACACAGAGCAAAGAAGTCCTTGAGTGTGTCCTTGTGAGGGTTGATTAATTGACTTCATATCCCTCTGATTTATGGACTTGATTTTTCTCCCCCCCAAGTCTTAACCCATTCTGACCTGAGATCAGATTCATACGAGGTTTCCACTGGACACACACTGGTCTGATTAACCCATTCTGACCTGAGATCAGATTCTAAAAATGTCAGTCGCTCTTCGATTTTTCAAAAATAGCAGACCTACAAGCTCGTTCTATGAGCTTGTAGATCTGCTATTTTTAAATAGCTAAAGCATAACGTAATGCTAACACCAAAACGGGTTCCCGTTCAGAATGGGTTAAGGCGTAATTACGATAAATGTTCTCTGACCTCTGATTTACATTATTTTCCGTATTACAATATTACGATATTTTTCTCCAACTCTTTCTTGAAGAGAGAAAACAATTATTTTCTTTTTTATCATCTCTCATACACAGCAGGCATTTGTACGGTTTTATTTTTCTATGATGATGGTCTGCCAGCCGAAGAATTAATAAGTTTTAACAGTAACACGATGTTCCTTTTAGCCCATTCTGGACGGGAACCACTTTTGGCGTTTTAAGCATTATTTTATACTTAAGCTATTGAAAAATAGCAGATCTACAAGCTATTTTTGAGAAATCGTGAAAATGTGGCGCAAATCTTTGAATATATATATTCTTTCAGAGCGTTTTTAACTCAAATCTTTGCTTCCGGGAGGGTCACTGGAACAACATATTTTCAGATGAGGGTCGGTGGCCAATTTTTGGGGGTCCTTGACATGAAATATTGAGCTCCACTGATATAGAAACATGAGGTATTTCAGAAAACTGTCTAAATGGGTTAGCTATATTTATTTAGAGCTCGATGTTCACAACACATGCTCAACGGAGACTGACATGGTGGAGAGAGAAAGAGAGAGAGAGAGAGAGAGAGGAGTGACAACCCTATTAACGACTGTGGACATCCTCCTCCAATAAGACAGACTGTGGACATCCTCCTCCGATAAGACAATAAGACAGACTGTGGACATCCTCCTCCTCACTGAGCCCCGATTTATACGTTGCCGTGTGACGTCTCGCACGCGGAAAACAGCTTATCTACAAGCTCAACACGTTGCAGACGCGACACATGAATTAAGCATTAAGTGCATAAGTATCCTTGAGAAGTTTCCCCCGCCCTGAATCTGAAGAGAGCATGCAAGGTAATGTGTCTAATATCCTCCTCAAAGAATGAGGAGTATTCCATAGTATTCCATAATGCTTGTATGCTTGATACAACATGGACATGAAATGGATATAAAATCACATTAAACCCATTTAGGCCTGACATCGAAATAAATTAAAAAAAGTCTTCTGAAAGAATATACCGGTATATTATTTCAGAACCGAGTGGCGTGCTATGAGCTTGTAGATCTGCTATTTTTCAATAGCTAAAGTATAACATAATGCTTAGTTAAAACACCAAAAGGGGTTCCCGACCCAGAATGGGTTAAATATGATTAGTTTTATATGCAGAGATTTAACAAATCAAAGATCATTGTACTCAAGTACAAGCACAGTATGCTATGTATGTATAGTATTATATTAAAAATAAATCTGATACCTTACAGTATACAGTAGATGACATTGGCCTACACTTACAGTAAGAGACTACTGTACATAATGTTGAACATTTCCTAGAGGAACTGAACATCATGGTGAACTAAATGGGAAATAAATTGTACTAAATGTGCATGTTAATTCATTTGGTGATAAAGAGATTACTTAAATTAAACACTGAGGGAGGTTTACACTCATTTGCAATTCACAGCGCTGCGGTGCGCTTTTCAAACAGCGCGGGGCTCCTGTGGGTCTGAGATTTAGGAAGTTATTTCACAGCCGTGAAGTAGAACCCTGTATGGAAAGTGACTACGGTATATGCATATTTATTACATAGTGACTTATTTCCACTCTATTTCACCTTGCTGTGAAATAACTTAAATATGAGACACGCTTTATCTGAAATAACTTAAATATGAGACACGCTTTATCTGAAATAACTTAAATATGAGACACGCTTTATCTGAAAAGTGCACTTTTTAGGCCATATCTTTTTTTATTGAATTTTCCATTCAATAAAAGAACATGGGCATGCACAGCAGAGCTCGTCTCTGTCTAGTATTCTACAACACAACAATATACGTAAATAAAGACATCTTTTCAGTGTCACCATGACAGAGCAACCCACCCACCCAGACAGACAGACAGACAGACAGACAGACAGACAGATTGGGTTTAGCTATAAACCCTTTGGAGAATTGGACACTAAATCTTATCTGACCTACATCCAAGTGTTTTGTTTTCTTGTATTGAACCATTTATTGTTTCAGAAAATAAGAAAAATCTCTTTCACACGGGAGACATCAAACGAAGGCATTTTCAAAAATACAGCAAGACAATACTCTCACTAAAGATAAATGTATAAGGGTACAAAATAATAATAAATAAAAGAATATACAATTGATACAGCCAAGTTGCAGAACTTGCAGCTGCAAAGACAAGTCATGTCGTTTTCATGTGGCTATACTTGTTCAGCTCTTTATGCCATTTTAGGTGGGAACCCCTTTTGGTGTTAGCATCATGTTATGCTTTAGCTATTGAAAAATAGCAGATCTACAAGCTCATAGCGCGCCACCGAGTGGCACGCTACGAGCTTGTAGGTCTGCTATTTTAGAAAAATGTAAGAACGACTGACATAGAAACTTAGCTTTTTTTAGAAAACTGTCAGGATGTAGAAGACATTTTTAGAATCTGATCTCAGGTCAGAATGGGTTAATGCTTTTGGGATGTCAGTGAGACCAACAGCAATACTTATACTGCATAGTAGCCTAATTAGTGCCAGGAAAAAAGCCCTGAATCATCTGGTTTTATGAAAAATGGGTATTATGCTGGTAGTAGTGCCATCGTACGATGGTGTCCCACACAGAGAATAGCTCTGTATGTGTCGCATACTGAGCTATGCGTCTGCCAACGTCGGCACGCGACGCAGTCGAAGGACGGGAGTATAAACCATTCTGACCTGAGATCAGATTCTAAAAATGTCTTCTACATCCTGACAGTTTTCTGAAAAAGCCATGTTTCTATGTCAGTCGTTCTTCGGGTTTTTCAAAAATAGCAGACCTACAAGCTCGTAGCGCGCCACTCGGTGGCGCGCTACGAGCTTGTAGATCTGCTATTTTTCAATAGCTAAAGCATAACATAATGCTAACACCCAAAAGGGGTTCCCGCCTAAAATGGGATAAATCAGGGTGAAGAACGGTGTGGAGGAAAACAACATTTCAAGGACAGAAAGTCTTCAGAAAGTTCTTTCTATAGGAATGTGGCCATTTTTATACCAAATGTTATACAGTAATGTTTCTGTATGATGTACAGCATGTACTGTACAGAAGGTCATCTGTTTTAAATGGCATGCACTTTCTAAGCGTCCTTCTGTCGAGTTTCTATTTAACCAAAGCCTTTTACACTGTACATTACAGTCACTCGCACGCATGCACACACGCACACGCACCAACACGCGCACGCACGCACGCACGCGCACACACACACACACACCGACGGTGCAGGCAACAATGCAATGCACCAACACTGCGTGAAAAGAGGAGTTGACGGGCAATTATGGACACTGTATCTTTCCTGTAAACATCAAGTTTAGCAGCATATACAGTTAATATACGGTAATATACAGAGTTTGTTGGACAGTTTAACGTGAGTTTCCTGTAATAATTATACACATCCGTATTCCATGCTTTTTGTGCAGTGCAACTGGCTCATCGAGCGACGTGCCTTGCTCAAAGACACTTTGACCCGAACCCCAGAGGAGCCCGGGTTCGAACCCGGGAACCTCTGGTTCTTTTTTTTGTTTTCGCTTGAAAATAAATCTCCGTTCAGATATATAATAATTATCATTATATTTTTTGTATTATTTAAACCTAATCATGTGATGTGAAGTAACACATGATTATGATGATTTCCATAAAATATAGGCACATCAGGGACATGCAGACTTTTAGACAAACACAGCAGATCTACAAGCTCTCAACGCGTCACAGCGCGATATGTTGATAGCTTGTACATAGATCAGCTATTTTCCATGTCTATCAGTTCCCTACCATTTCAGACATGCTGAGACATAGAGCATGTCAACACAGATATAAATATATATATATATATATATATATATATATATATATATATATATATATATATATATATATATATATATATAATATATATATATATATATATATATATATGCATGTCACACTGAATGTCTTCCACTGCTTATAGAATCCCAGTCCACTCATAAACTTCTGTAGAATATTCTGTTGACAGAGATCCGTGTGCGCGCGTGCGCGCGATAGTTTAGTCTCCTTCCTGCCATATCAATCAATGTCCCCAGATAAGTAGCGCTATAGAGCCAATGTGCAGACAGTATGAAGATACATGCTGTGCACATTTAGGCTCCATTCCATGTCTCAATACTACTGTATGCACCGGGAAATGGTGTTATGTATAAAATAGAGGTGTGATGAAGGAAACGACCCGAGAAGGGAAGCAGAAAGGGAACGTCAGTTTAGAGAAAGAAAAAAGTTTTTTATTAACCCATTCTGACCTGGCACCCATTTTGGTGTTAGCATCATGTTATGCTTTACCTATTGAAAAATAGCAGATCTACAAGCTCATATCGCGCCACCGAGTGGCGCGATACGAGCTTGTAGGTCTGCTATTTTTGAAAAATCGAAGAACGACTGACATTTTTTAGAATCTGATCTCAGGTCAGAATGGGTTAATCAGACCAGTGTGTGTCCACTGGAAACCTCGTATGAATCTGATCTCAGGTCAGAATGGGTTAAAGATGTTGTCGTTATGAAGGAAGATCATGTTCACACAACTACAAACATTTCCTGAGGTGTGCATAGCATACATTCATGTCTCCAGAAAACAAACGTTTTACAATAGATTCCACAACATAATGTTTTTTTCAAAGGAACAAGTTCCCTCCTGAGTGTATAGTCCTAAAAACCATTTTGCAATATCTCTGTGTCTTCACGGTGGAGTCCGTGTTAATTATAAATATCTAACGCTTTACGACATGATTGATGGTCTTTAAAGGACGGTGACGAGCTCGTAAGCTCGTACTAATAGGCCTCCTGCTGGTTTATCGCGGCACATCAATAATATACCTCTGCAGTATCTCCGCTCGGTCACACTGTGATATTCTGCTGGTCCTCTTTTCTCCTCCACTCCTCAGATAGAGAGGCCTTTCTCTTTCTTCTCCACTCCTCAGATAGAGAGGCCTTCTGTCCTCTTTTCTTCTCCACTCCTCAGATAGAGGCCTTTCTGTCTGTGATATTCTGCTGGTCCTCTTTTCTTCTCCACTCCTCAGATAGAGAGGCCTTTCTCTCAGTATCTCCGGTCGGACACACTGTGATATTCTGCTGGTCCTCTTTTCTCCTCCACTCCTCAGATAGAGGCCTTTCTCTTTTATTCTCCACTCTTCAGAGAGGCCTTTCTCTTTCTTCTCCACTCCTCAGATAGAGAGGCCTTCTGTCCTCTTTTCTTCTCCACTCCTCAGATAGAGAGGCCTTTCTCTCAGTATCTCCGGTCTCACTGTGATATTCTGCTGGTCATCTTTTCTTCTCCACTCTTCAGATAGAGAGGCCTTTCTGTCCTCTTTTCTTCTCCACTCCTCAGATAGAGAGGCCTTTTTCTCTCCCTCAGGGCTCTCTTGGAGAGTGATGTGACTCCGTGAGGAGCTCCATGCATCCCCCTGTGTGTGTGTGTGTGTGTGTGTGTGTGTGTGTGTGTGTGTGTGTGTGTGTGTGTGTGTGTGTGTGTGTGTGAAACCCTTATCTCTGGTGAGATCCGCACGCCTCATATCGTACACAACAAATCCTAGATTAATCTTCTATACCACACGGCCGAGGCCTTGTTGTTAACACCTGGAACTCCCCCCCCCCCCCGGGGGGGAATTTAGGAACAGAGCGCCCCTGCAGAGATTTAATATAAATTCAATAATATTTGATAGGACGGAGAACTCCGTTTATGCCGTTCGGGGTGTTAATACAGCACACGGCACGCTGCACAACGCATGGCTGGCCCAGAAAACATAGCAGAATTAATAACTGTTCATCCTATTTTCTCTTTTGTACAGTATGGGCATCCATCCTATTGTCAAAGAACATATCTATATTTATCTCACTGTGCTGAACAATGGAAATAAAGTGCACATTCTAGCCAGTTTATACAAACAATAGGCACAGTGTCAATGACTTTAAGACTTTCTCTAAGAGATAAGCAACATTTTGTGTCAACATTATACACCATGCACATACGTACAGTAAGTACCACATCCTCCAATGCCACGAGATAAACCTTATACTGAGCAGAATAGATGCCTGCAGTGTATATAGAATCATTGAAGCCTCATTTATGCATTGTACTTGTATATCTGCTATTTTCGGCAAGCAACATTGTCATTATGATGGAATATAAATTAATGAATTTATACACAAATGTGACTAAACTTGACTGAGGGACTGCCATTGAATTTTTTAGATTTTATTTTTTATTTTTTCATGTCATATGAAAGCAGGGAATCATAGCTTCAAATTGACATATTGGTTGTTCAGTTTGACCCACCAGTTTTGGAGATGTGGCTTATAGAGTAATGTCTTGGAGAGAAACAGAGAGTTGAGAAAACAGGCTTTGAAAGGTTCACTTCTGTGGTCTCTACACCTAGCTACATGCATTTATTTCATATTTACATTTACATTACGATTTCAACTCTGACACTTATTTAAGACATGCTCTGAGTTAATTGCACAGACTCTTCACATAATAGAGTCTAGTATGTGAAGAGTCTGCCTGTGCATTTTGAAAATGGTCACAAATGGGTACAATGGGGACAATAAGGCCCCATTGTAAAAATTAACAAATTAACGTTTGCCATTTCAAAGTTTTACCATTGCAGTAGTCCATACCATGTTGTCCTTCAAAGCGATCAAAATGCAATAAAATATGCACGTGCGCGTTTGTGTGCGTGTGCGTGTGCATGTACACGCCCACGCACAATGGGTTTTCGTCACAGAATCTTCCACCTGTGTAATGCGATTACCATTCCTCGGCTGATACAATCTGCATCAATTATTAATGTAAGCCTCCTAGTGTCGTCTTCTTGGGGCGGAAATTCAAACAAACACAAAAACAGGGCCTCGAGGAGGTTTTACATTATGTATGGATGTGTTTTGTGTTTACAAGCACTTGAATGCGTGCGTGCGTGCGTGTCCGTGCGTGTGTGTGTGTGTGTGTGTGTGTGCCGTGCGTGTAGTACGTGGTCAAACGAAAAAAGAACTCGATAGTATACACACAGAGATCCAAAGACAAATTGCTACAAAGGCAGAGAGGGCCTGGCAAGACAAGTGTAGATAAGCGATTATGTGTGTGCTTCAGTGAAGCAGGCGATTCTTCAGCCTCAGGCAGGGAGGTGAGGTGAGGCGGTTCGGTGGCAAGCAGTGGCAGGAACTTCAAAAAGCACGGCCGGGGCTATAGGAGCACCTAGCTTCAGCGCACTAGCGTATACTGTATACTGTATAAGATCAATGACAGGGGTTAACCCATTTAGACCTAAGTTCGATTCTACAAAATGTCTTCTAAAACATGACAGTTTTTCTGAAAAATCTATTTGTCTATGTCAGTGGTGCTCAAACATTTTCATGTCAAGGACCCCCAAAAATATATGAAATTGACCCCCATATGAAAATATGTTGTTCCAGGGACCCCCCCCCCCAGAAGCAAAGATTTGAGTTAAAAACGTTCGCTGTGAAATAATATATTCAAAGATTTGTGCCACATTTTCAAAAATAGCAGACCTACAAGCTCGTAGCGCGCCACTCGGTGGCGCGCTATGAGCTTGTAGATCTGCTATTTTTCAATAGCTATAAAGTATAACAGAATGTTTGAAAAACCACAAAAGGGGTTCCCGCCTAAAAGGGGTTAAACCCACAGCTGTTCTCACAATGGCAGCTTTGTTGACACCACGGTGGATAAACTATAATTCATTCTTTTTTTTTAACCTTTTTTTTTATCCAGGGTGTGGGTTGAAGTTGAACCTGGATGCTCTTTTGTCAGCAATATGGCCTACTTTACATTCACACACAGTCACACACATTCCCTCCTGGGAGCTGCCCGGTACGACCGCAGTTATACTGTGTGTACCGGCAGCTCCACTGGAGACGTTGAGGGTTGCCTTGCTCAAGGGCAAGGTCCTTGCAGGGTTCTCAAGATTTACATATCAAGGACATCCAGATTTATACTGTTATGTATTTAGTCGCAGTCTCTGATTTGAAAACATATTGTGCTTGAGCTTTGTGTTATTTAATATTTGCTATACTTTCAAATAGCCCAAAAAAAACATTGAACGGGGCAATTTCACCTCTGGAAGAAACTCCAGTCACTAGATGTTAATAATAATTATAATAAAACTTTATTTGTATAGCACCTTTCATGACATGAAATGCAGCTCAAAGTGCTTTACAGAGCAATGGATAAAAAAAGAAAAGAAAAGCAAGGCATAAACATTAAAAAAAAACAAGCAGTAATGCAATACAGGACATGAATAACACAAAATAAAAGATCAATTAAAAGCAATAAGGGTGTAGAAGTGGGTCTTGAGCTGTGCTTTAAAAATGTCTACAGAGGCTGCCTGTCGAAAGTACAGTGGGAGCTTGTTCCATGCCGTCGGCCCGTAGAAGCAAAAAGCTGCTTCCCCGTAATAGTATTTGTAGTACTGTAGATAACAGTAGCACAATTAGAAATGTGCACCTTATGGCCAGAAAAATAATGAAGTCTGTGTGTTTGGCTTGACTGGATTTTTGAATTCCTACAATGCCCAGAATGCTTTAGTGCACTTCCACTCCTTGCTTTTCACCAATAAACAGCTCAGTGGCCTTGTGGTTAAAGTGTCCGCCCTGAGACTTGGAGGTCGGGGTTCGATCCCAGCCCGGGTCATACCAAAGACTGTAAAAATGGGACCCAGTGCCTCCCTGCTTGACACTCAGCATCAAGGGTTGGATTGGGGTTAAGTCCCTGTGACATACTAGCGTCATGTCCAGGGCGTGTACTTGTACATCAAGCTGCCTCACGCTACAGAAACAGGAGATAGGCTCCTGCCCCTATGGGCCTCATGGCTCGGCAAGGCTACTTACTACCAATAAACAAAAGGATCTCATTGGTAACCAGGAGACAGAGGCGTGAAGCGGCTAAAGGGCCAAACGCAAGCGGTCACTGAGATAACGAGCTACAAATGCTACAAAAAGACGTGTGATTAATTCCATTATTCTGCGTTCTAGTGGGTGGTCTGTGTGACCGACAATATTGCTGCTCTCACTTTGTGACCTACATTTCTTAACAAGACAAGTTTAATTTATTTTCCCTCTTTTCCCTTTTTTTCCCCTGCTATAACGCATTTTGGGCGGGAACCCCTTTTTGGTTTTATAGCTATTGAAAAAGAGCAGATCTACAAGCTCATAGCGCGCCACCGAGTGGCGCGCTACGAGCTTGTATAGGTCTGCTATTTTTGAAAAATCGAAGAACGACTGACATAGAAACATAGCTTTTTCAGAAAACTGTCAGGATGTAGAAGACATTTTTTTAGAATCTGATCTCAGGTCAGAAGGGGATAATCTACACGGTATTATGCCCTGCTCATGAGCCAACAAACTCTTCAGATAATAAGGCATAATGATTCTTATCTTTCTCTAATAAGACATTTAATTGGGGGCATTAACCCATTCTGAACGGGAACCCATTTTGGTGTTGGCATCATGTTATGCTTTAGCTATTGAAAAATAGCAGATCTACAAGCTCATAGCGCGCCACCGAGTGGCGCGCTACGAGCTTGTAGGTCTGCTATTTTTGAAAAATCGAAGAAAGACTGACATTTTTTAGAATCTGATCTCAGGTCAGAATGGGGTTAATCAGACCAGTGTGTGTCCAGTGGAAACCTGGTATGAATCTGATCTCAGGTCAGAATGGGTTAAAGCAGTGAGCGGATATTACTTTTTCTTTTCTTTTCTTTTTAACCCATCTATTGCTGTTTTGTTTTTTGCAGCTCCTGGAAAGTCTTAGACGAGAACTTTTCAAATGACTGGAAAACTATGACGTTTATTCACATACTACTGTACATACAGTCTGTCTATATGCTATTCAAAGGGGCTTTAGTGGCATGAGAAAACATGCGTTTACATTGCCAAAGGAAAACAAACTAAAACAATGATTCAGATTCAGATACCTTTATTTGCCATTGTGTAAAACACATAGGAATTTGTTTTGACATTGCGTGTGTGCATTTCTTATTCCTTTTTTCACATTATAACAAAAATAACATCCAACCCTTCCGCATTCAGCTTGAGTGGACGTACGTTCATGATTTTGTAGGAGACAAAAAAAAGGTTATTTTAAGTTTAAACCACACTATTTCATTAGATTATTTGATGTTGTGGTTTTTTTGTATTATTTGTGTGGCGACGTTGACATGATGGGTGCGTTTGGAAATGCGCCCTGAAAGCACTGGTGTGCTCTCTTGTCGTTCGTTTATTCAGTGCACTCGGTGCGTTGTCGTTCGAGAATCCAGTGCGCTGTGCATGTGCCGAGTGCCCGCACTGAGCGACCCTACCCTGAAGCTGATTCTCGGTCATAAATGATCGTCTAGTGTGAGTGTATAAAAGATCCAATCGTAATCCCTCCGATCAGCTCGGGGGCCGCTCACCGCGCCATCGGGATCGGCCCGATCATGTTTGATATTTGCTCTGCCCCCGCAACCCCCCCTCTCCTCGTCTCCTCCCCTCCCCTCTCCCCCTCCTCTCCTCTCCACTCCCTCGGGCCGAGAATCCTTGGATGTGCTGCATGCGCCCGTGTTTTAAAACAGTGTAGTGTACTGTGTGCTGCATAAAATAATCTGATGAAATAATTGGGCCCGATTATCCTGTAGTCAGTGTAGTGTGTGGTGCTATCAGATTTCAGATTGGGGAAAAAATCGGCTAGTATGTAAGGCCACTTTTAGTGGGTAAAGTTTATGTTGGTTGAAATGGGGTGATATTCTGGGCCAGATTTGACTACAGTCACTTGATCTGACCACAATGGAGACGTCACTTAATTGGTCGAGGTCCTGACCGTTATTATGGTCTCTTCTCTTTTTTACCACCAAAAACATTATTCTGGGGCAAATTTAACCCATTCTGAACGGGAACCCATTTTGGTGTTGGTATCATGTTATGCTTTAGCTATTGAAAAATAGCAGATCTACAAGCTCATAGCGCGCCACCGAGTGGCGCGCTACGAGCTTGTAGGTCTGCTATTTTTTGAAAAATCGAAGAACGACTGACATTTTTAGAATCTGATCTCAGGTCAGAATGGGTTAATCAGACCAGTGTGTGTCCATGTGGAAACCTCGTATGAATCTGATCTCAGGTCAGAATGGGTTAATACTGCATTAAATGGCCTGTGACGACGAAGCCACCACCAACCAAACTATCATCATGTCAGTAAAAAAAATCATCTCTGGATGAAAATATAAGATAAATGGCACTCCATTGGTTTCCATATGGCAGTAATGCTCCATAATTACTCTATAATTACCTTGAATGTTTGCACTCTGGACCGTTTGCTTCGCCAGCTGTCTCCCCCCCCCCCCCCCCATGTAGTCATGCAGTGCACACACACACACCACACACACCTCTCTCCCCTTGACCACCCAGAGCCACGTGCTCATTAGCTAATGCACGGGGAGTTGGGGAGCACGGCCCTTCTCTCTCATTCTGCTGCTTCGTGTTGCCCAGTGGCTCCTCTCTAAATGCCACATCTACATGACTTAACCCATTCTGACCTGAGATCAGATTCATACGAGGTTTCCACTGGACACACACTGGTCTGATTAACCCATTCTGACCTGAGATCAGATTCTAAAAATGTCAGTCGCTCTTCGATTTTTCAAAAGAATAGCAGATCTACAAGCTCGTAGCGCGCCACTCGGTGGCGCGCTATGAGCTTGTAGATCTGCTATTTTTAAATAGCTAAAGCATAACGTAATGCTAACACCAAAAGGGGTTCCCGTTCAGAATGACTTAATGGCGTCCTAAGCTGCATTGTGTCTGTGAATACTCATTAGACCGCTGTTTGCCAAACACAGGGTTGTTTTGGGTCGCGGAAAACCCATTTTAATCAGTGAGCAAATGCTAGCCTATATACCTTATTTACATTTTACATTATCCTATACAAAAAAAGAATGATCATCATAATATTAATTATATTTATTTGATATCTCAAAAACATTCTGAATAAATAGTGTTTCAGAAATTATATTTAATAAACAGATTACCATGCACATCCAGGTGGGGGAGAGAACTTCCCCAGGGAATGAAGGGACCGCACACTCCAAAGACAAGATGATGTACTTATGCTTCATTTTTATTGCACAACGCGTTTCGCCGTCTGGCTTCGTCAGGTGCTTGCATATGCATATACAGTACATATACAGAATATTTGCATATACATATCCGACTTCTTAAAGTGAACGTGTATATGCTGCTGGAGCTGGGGTTTATGCTAACAGCTATAGCGGTAGAGATAGAGTTAAGTCAAGTGATAATAATGTGTTTTTGTAAGTTAGTGTCCTATAGGCGGGGCTGAAAAGGCTTGGGGAACCCCTGTATTAGACCATTCTGGGCGGGTACCCCTTTTGGTGTTAGCATTATGTTATGCTTTAACTATTGAAAAATAGCAGATCTACAAGCTCATAGCTTGTAGGTCAGCTATTTTTTTTTAAATCGAAGAACGACATACATAGAAACATAGCTTTTTGCAGAAAACTGTCAGAATTTAGAAGAACATTTTTAGAATCTGATCTCAGGTCAGAATGGGTTAGAGTTAGACAGTATAGCTCTGCTTCTTCTGCAGTCACTTCAGTGAAGGTGCCACTGCCAGCGGCAAAGACAACAAACCCAACAAACCCAAAACTACGAAAGGAAACTTCATATCAACTTTGTATACATCTACGTGTGGGAGTAGAAGATGGTAAACTATTGTTTTTTGCAGCGTACTGTACTTTTCCCTTCCAGTAACTCCCACCAGAGTCTCCTTTTGCTTAGCCTGTGGAGGAAGTCCTCAGGCGATCAGATCACACTTTTTTACTGAAATCCTGCACGATGCATAATGCAGATATACATACAGATAACTGGCAAACTATGAAGCAAACGCAATCTACCCAACAATAAGGACCTTACCCTACAGTAGCCCCTTAGATATAGAACTTTATGTAGACTTAGATAGCATTTTATACAGACTTGTATAGCATGTTACGTAGAGTAGACAGCACTAGAATTGCATTTTATGTAGACATAGCACTTTATAGTTGCGAACGCAGTGATTGCGAACGCAGTGAGCACTTACTATGAGACCTAGCAGATCATGTCTGTGTGTCTGTGTGTGTGTGTCTGTCTGTCTGTCCCGCTTTTGTGCCCATATATGGAGCTGAGTGATTACGTCACCATGACTCAGCCATAACCATATAAGGAGTCCCCAAAGCAGCTATACGTCCAAAACCCAAATATGTACGAGCTGCGTTCGCTTCCCGCGTTTGCGCGTCTTACTGGTATATATGTATAGTATAGTATAGTATGTATAGTTTCATTATATAGATATTCCACTGTTATGTTCTTATCTTATACGCATGTTACATGATAACTACTTTTTATGTCAGAAAGCCATGCTTTCTGTTCTTGCTTATTGTAAATCGCTCTGGATTAAGAGCGTCTGCTAAGTGCCTTAATTGTAAATTACAGAAAAAGATAATGTATTTTCAACAAAAGTTGGCTAAATGCCTTAATTGTAAATAGTAAATTGACCATATTATCTTTTGTGAACCAGTGACACCTAACTGAATTAGCAGCATCATGCTGCACTGGCATAGACTCGATGTCTTGCATCTGGCATTTCACCAGGAATTCAACCATTTTAGATTGAAAGTAGTGGAAAAAAAGCACCATCTCATCACGTACAGTTTCAACAATTTGTCATCGATTGAGAATTGAGAATGATTGCGTTGAGACTCAACGGAGGAGAGGGTTATGGCGCACGGCTGATTCAATTTCATGAGCGTCAATCTATCCAGTGACCCCCCCCCCCCCCCCCGTGCTTTGTACAGTAGATATAGATTTAATCTTGAAAGAAGCCATTCCCATCATGACATGTCTATAGAGTGTCCGCCCTGAGATTGGGAGTTTGGTGGGAATGGGGGGTTCAATCCCCAGTTGAGTCATATGTAACCCGTTCTGGTGTTTCAAGCATTATGTTATACTTTAGCTTTTGAAAAATAGCAGATCTACAAGCTCATAGCTTGTAGGTCTGCTATTTTTGACAAATCGTTTGTGTGGCGCAAATCATTGAATATATATTTCAGAGCGAGCATTTTTAACTAAAATATTTGCTTCTGGGGGGGGGTCCCTGGAAACTACATGTTGAGATGGGGGTCCGTGGCCCAATAGAGATAATTCTGGGGGTCCTTGACATGAAAAAGGTTGAGCACCACTGACATAGAACACATAGAAACATAGTTTTTTCAGAAAAATGTTAGAATCCTTTTTTTGAATCGACCTCAGTCCAAAATGGGTTAAGAAGATTCGACTAGCCTCCTTCCTAACTCAGTCCCTGCGATCGAGCGCCATGTCCAGGCGTTGTACAGCCTGTACATCAAGCTGCCTCATGCTAAGGAGGAATATAGATCCTGACCTACTGTCTCCTAAGGCTACTTACTTTGTGTACTTTAGTGTACCCCAGGGGTGCCCAAAAGGTAGATCTAGGTGATCTACCAGTAGATCACAAAGGCTGTGCAGGTACTGTAGATCACATGATGCCCCTAAAAATATATAATTTAAATGTATAATAGGCATCTGCCACTTGAATTATAATTAAGGCGACTTGACTTTTGATATCAAAAAGTGCCTGTCAGCTCAAACCCACAATGCAATATCTTCTATGTTTTTATTAAAAGTGTTGCACACAAACCTCAGTATAGCATTATAAAGTTATATAGGCCTACAAAAAAAACAAAACAATTCCATTTCCACCCTTCTATTATAATGTGACATCAACCAGCCACTATTCCAAAGGTACTTTTTATTTTTATTTTTTAACTATTTTCAGCAAGATAGCAACTTTTTTGAGTGGGTAGATCTCGTTTAGCTCGTAGCGCTCAAGTCAAAACAGTGTGGGCGCCCCTGGTGTACACATACGTAACAGAGCACTATACAGTACACATTGTATCCCTATAATAGCCTATAGTGTTTTTGCAGTTTTGCAAAGAGTCAGTAGAATGCAGTTCAAGCTGCAATTTCTAAGTTACAAGAAGGGGGTCTTGTTCACGAGTGAGGGGAGGACAGAGAGGGAGATCAGCTGGAGAATCGGAGCAACAGGAGCGGTATTGCAGTGTTGAAAAGAGAGCTGAGCCAGAAGTCTAAGCTCTCGGTATACTGCAGACATATTTGTCCCTATACTCTCTTCTATGGTCATGAAGGGTGGGTCATGACCGAAAGAATAGGATCGCGGATACAAGCGGCCAAAATCAGATTTCCCTAATGGGTGGCTGGCCACTCCTTTAGAGATAGGGTGAGAACTGTCATCTGCGACGAACTTGGGAGTAGAGCCAGCTCACGTGGTTTGGGGCATCTAGTACGGATTCCCCCCAAGCGTCTCCCTAGGGAGATCCTCCTTACCGCACAAGCTGCACTGGGAGGATACACCCCCTGGCTGACCAAGGACCAGATGTGGGGGGATTATCTCCACACTGGCCATGGAATGCCTCGGGATTCCTCAGGCCAGTACCTCCGGATTCCTCAGGAGGAAGTGGCTAATGTTACTTGGGAAAGAGAAGTCTGGAAACTGTTGTACCGCTTGGATACATGTAAGGTCTTTTGATTATATCCTGGGGAATAGGTAATGGTCGGCAGAGTGGAACTTAGAGAGGCCGGGGGTTCCTCTGACAAGCATAGCTCTTGTGCGTTAAGGTGAAAGGCATTGAGGCAATCCCAAAGTCATTTCTAATGTTTAAGTGTAATGTGCATGGATGTCTTGGTCCTAGGATGGGCATGTGCAGCTGCATTTTGAATGACCCGTGTCTCCTTCACCAATAGAATAGAATAGAATAGAATAAAGATGGCTCAAAGTAATAATGAATTTCATTTTTATAGCAGTTTTCCAAGTGCTTTTCCTAGTTCTCAAAGAGCTTTACAATGGTTCATTCATTCATACATTGGGAGGTGATGCCAGCGTCCTCACTTCCCGACATTCACACACCGACGGTGGCGAGCTCACACCGACCGACTCATTGGAAGGCAATGTAGGGTTCAGTGTCTTATTGCCCAAGGACACTTCGACATGTAGGACAGGAGGAGGAGGAGCCGGGATTTGAACCGCCGACCCAGAGGGATCATTGGATCCCAGGGCTGTGGCTCAGGAGCTCTATACCTCCTGAGCCACAGCCGACGAAACGTATTTTTTTTTACACACTGTTGTTGTTTTGTGTGTGTGTGTTTGTGTTTAGTCAAAGTGATCACATTTCCAACGTGACCTTGAGGAATCAGCCAAAATACTGTACATGCTGCTGACCATGTATTTGGGAGACGACGGATAATCGATGCTGCTATTATGGTCCAGAATGTCTTCACTACCTCCGTTGAATGGCTAATAAGCTAAAGGCCATTTCAGGACATCTGTGTTTTACGCCTTTAACCCATTCTGAACGGGAACCCCTTTTGGTGTTAGCATCATGTCGTGCTTTAGCTATTGAAAAATAGCAGATCTACAAGCATCATAGCGCGCCACCGAGTGGCGCGCTACGAGCTTGTAGGTCTGCTATTTTCGAAGAACGACGTTCTGTGACATTTTTAGAATCTGATCTCAGGTCAGAATGGGTTAATCCGACACCACTGTGTGTCCACTAGTGGAAACCTCGTATGAATCTGATCTCAGGTCAGAATGGGTTAATATGGTGCAATATTGACACAAGACTCCGGGGAGACGGGGAGATGTCACGCCGCATCGTTGCGGTTAATGAGCGTCAGTTTTCTGAATCATATTTCAAATCAATGACTCTCTCTCCAGTCAGGAGTCCTGGTGTGCCTGAGGACACTGTGGTGAGTGAGTGTGCATTTTAACCCATTTTAGACGGGAACCCCTTTTGGTGTTAGCATTATGTTATGCTTTATAGCTATTTAAAAATAGCAGATCTATAAGCTCATAGCGCGCCACCGAGTGGCGCGCTATGAGCTTGTAGGTCTGCTATTTTTGAAAAAATCGAAGAGCGACTGACATAGAAGACATTTTTTTTTAATCTGATCTCAGGTCAGAATGGAAAACTGTCAGGATGTAGAAGACATTTTTAGAATCTGATCTCAGGTCAGAATGGGTTAAGGGGCGCCCGCTGGCGTAGCGGTCCGGGCGCATACCAAATATAGGCCTGACAGTGTGTCTGTTGTAGGGCGACCTGACGACCTTTGCTGTGTGTCATTGCCAGTCTCTATCTCTCTCTCTCTCTCTCTCTCTCTCTCTCTCTCTGTTTCCTGTCTCCTCTCTCCACTATATCCTAATCACTAAAGGTGATTAGGATACGTCCAACCAGGGAAACTCCCCCCTGTCAGGTTGTAAAGGAGAAACTTGGACACTCAGGCATGAAGGAAGCATGAGTTCAAGTCCGTTGCTCTCCCCTTGTCCCCCATATATGGGGACTAGGTTGGCGGAGGGTGTGTAGAGCCCAGGATCACATTAGATAATTGACACAGGGGTGAAAAATGGGTTACAAAATCGTGGGATAAAAAAAAACAAAAAAACAATTGGAGTGCGGTGGGGCCGAGAAAGGCCCTTATTAGGTCAAAACGGTGACATGCCCAGCTACGATTCCCTTTGCACTGTGCTGTATTACACAGCTGGGCTGTTTCCCCATCAAGGAAGCAGACAGAAACCTTTCTACAGAGTCTCCACTGCAGCGTTCAGACGTGCCGGTCCACTCTGGGCCGCAGTAATTCCCCAAGGTGTCTGAGTGAGCACACTCCAGGGCTCCACCAGCCACGGCTGACCTTCAGTGGAGTTTGTTTCCGTGCCGCTGTGAAGGACCCAGGAAACATGTTAACCCATTTGGGCCTGACGTCGAAATTTAACAAAAAAAGTCTTCTGAAAAACCTTATGTTTCTGTATCAGTGGTGCTCAATATGTCATGTCAAGGACCCCCAAAAACTATAATGTAATTGGCCTCCGACCCCCATCTGAAAATGGGTTGTTCCAGGGACCTCCCCAGAAGCAAAGATTTGAGTCAAAATGTTCACTCTGTAATAATGTATAATCAAAGATTTGAGGCACATTTTCACGATTTTTCAAAAATAGCAGACCTAAGCTCATAGAGTGCCGCGCTATGAGCTTGTAGATCTGCTATTTTTCAATAGCTAAAGCACAACATAATGCTTTAAAAACACTAAAAGGGGTTCCCACCCAAAACATGTTAATGCATCGCCGGTGTGTTTTTACCTTGGTTGACTCGAAAGTTTCGAGAGACCTTGGAGGTTTTCTTTTTTAAATTCTTTAATTTCTGCTGCCACATTCTCAACACAACACTGCAAGCAAGGACAAAAGTACCTTTATATTGTCTAGGACCCAATAGCCTCACCGAGACTCTAGCTGAGACGATATGGGTGAAAATAGGGAGAATTGGGGGGAAAACACCATCAATCATGGCAAGGGGGGTATACTGACTGCTCTATGCATCTGATAACAGGCCCCCAAAACCCTCTTTAAAACTCTTCAAGGATCACAACTTGGTATTTATCATTTTTCTGTGCCCTGCTCTGGAGTCCCAGCAGCTCTGCTGTATAAAACGAGCCCTCTGGCACCCGTCAAAACGCAATTATAGTACAGTACACATCCAGCCGTGCAGGTAGAAGCCATTTGAGGTAATTATTTTGGTCTTAAGAAATTATTTTCAAAAGGCCAATGCCGTATACAGCGGTTTCTGCGTGCGTGTGTGTGTGTGCGTGCGTGAGTGCGTGCCTGCGTGCCTGCGTGCGTGCGTGCGTGCGTGCGTGCGTGCGTGTGTGTGTGTGTGTGTGCGTGTGTGCGTGCGTGTGTGTGTGTGCGTGCGTGAGTGCGTGCCTGCGTGCGTGCCTGCGTGCCTGCGTGCGTGCGTGCGTGCGTGCGTGCGTGCGTGCGTGTGTGTGTGTGTGTGTGCGTGTGTGCGTGCGTTTGTGCGTGCGTGCGTGCGGTACAGAGACATTTCGGGTCCAGTTTCCCAAGTCTAGAGTTTGAAGTGGTCACCTCCAGTTGCCCCCAAAGGTCTCTCAACCCAACTACTGTATATCTCCTCATACAACCTCACCTATACCTCCAGTTGTTTGCATTATAGTTTCCCTGTACAGCTGCATTGTTTTAAAGGACCACTTCACCACTTTCCAACCTATCTTCATTATAATAGGTCCTCACTAGCCTGAGCTAACGCTAGACATTTCTGGCCTAGATGGGATGGCCGCGGCTCAGAAAAACGTGCACCCTGATTGGTTCACCGATCTGTCCGTCAGCCCCGGTCTCCCCCCCCCCCCCCCCCCAGAGCAGCAATGTTATTGTGTCGACCAGAAGCAGAAACCACTGGTTTCTGGAGTAAACCTAACAGACTGTCAAAGTTATTTACACAGAGTCGGCACACGTTGGTTTTTTTCTTAGACGGTGTGGTGGGTTATTCAGCCATTCTCCTCATTTGAAGTTCCACTGGTAATGATTTCCTCACGGTGTTATTCTGAGGGGTGCACGCACCGCTCAGAGCCCTGACGTCACGTCATTTGGAGCGACGCCAGGCTACGCGGAAGGGTTGACTCCCACTTTTAGGCCAGTGCAGCCCGTGCGTAAATCCAGGCTTTAATATTTCGCGCAGACGAAATGAAAGCCTGGGTATCGAGGCTAGGTCCTCACTAATAATCATGATAAAATGGCACGATCTTTTTCATTATTATTAGTGAGGACCTATTATATGAAGATAGGTTGAAAAGTGGTGAAGTGGTCCTTTAACTTACAGTATCTGTGCTTCCCAATGTGGCTACAAGTAGTGCACAGCAATGGCTTCAAGAAGTGCACGACAGCACTTTCTACAAGAAGTGCACGACACCAACCATCTGCGTGACTCATTGAGACACACAGAGGCTGTTTGGCTGCCAGTGTGAAGAAGTTGAAGGTCGTTCAACCTATATATTTAAATGCTTGCATAATATATAACAATCTAGGATAAACAAGAGAGGATGTAATGGAAGAAACGCCATATAGCCAAACTGGAATGGAATGGAGGGGAAGAAATTAGATGAAAGGTAATTATACAGTTCATTAGAAAAAGTGCTTGGGAGAGCAAGTAGTCTGACGTCGAGGCTGGTGGTGAAATTAGATTTGAGGGGATCAGTGTGACCTGGACCTCTAAATGGTTATCCCATTCTGACCCGAGATCAGATTCTGAAAATGTCTTCTACACCCTGACAGTTTTCCATTCTGACCTGAGATCAGATTAAAAAAATGTCTTCTACATCAGTCGCTCTTCGATTTTTAAAAAATAGCATTTTTTAAAAATAGCAGTAGCTATGTAGTATGAGCTTGTAGATCTGCTATTTTTAAATAGCTAAAGCACGACATGATGCTATAACACCAAAATGGGTTCCCATCCAGAATGGGTTATTATAGTAAAGGGCTTTTGTCGACGAATGGCCTTTTACAGTTATAACCACGCCATTCCATGATGAGGGTTTTTGCAATACCCTTTGAAAATAGTTTACGGTACATTGGGCGTTGAACATCCTAAAGCAATTGTGGCCAAATTATAACATATTTGATCTCTTTGGCTTTTGTTAAGAGGTTCTTGGGTCGATTGGCCATATAATAAAGTACCAATAATTCTATACTTCAACTTCAACCAGCTAGGAAAGCGTTGCATTCCACGTAACTTTTATCACATTAAAAGTAGAAGCAACTTTATATGGTCTTGCATGCTAATAATCAATAATTAATTTATTTGTAGCTATCATTTTATATGATTTAGCCCAGGGGTGGCCACACTTTTTGACTTGAGAGCTACCTTCAAAATGACCAGCTCAACAAGATCTACTGACCAAAATAATTATTATCCCTTTGCTGGAAATGGTTATACCTAAGACACACTTGGAACAGGAAATAGAGAGGAGAAATGGAATTGGTAGGTTTTCTTATAACTTTGTGATGCTACTGACGTTTGTGTGCTTGAGCTGACGGGCCCTTTTTATGACAATCAAGTCACCTTAATACAAGTGATAGATTATATATATTTAGTGGCATGTCATGTGGTCTACCTGCATAGCCTTTGTGATCTACCTTTTGGGCACCCCTGATTTAGCCTATACGCCACGGTACAAGCCCCCACCCCACAGCAGCAGGGTAAAACAGACAGATATTTAGCTAACATAATCTTATTGCGAACGCAGTGATTGCGAACGCAATGAGCACTTACTATGAGACCTAGCAGATCATGTCTGTCTGTGTGTCTGTCTGTCTGTGTGTCTGTCGCGCTATACGTCCAAATATGGAGTGTGTTGCATCAGCAATCACTCAGCTCCATATATGGGCACAAAAGGGGCCAGGTCCACATATACAGTAACAGCGGGACAGACACACAGACAGACAGACAGACAGACAGACAGACAGACAGACAGACAGACAGACAGACAGACAGACAGACAGACAGACAGACAGACATGATCTGCAGGGTCTCAGCTGCGTTCGCTTCCCGCGTTTGCGCGTCTTACTGGTATAATATAGCATGTATACAGTAAGCCACGGTATACAATAAATTAATTTGAATATCGTAGCTCAATACAGATGTTTATTAGTGAGCTTAGCCCGGCCGGTCCCTCCACGGTGCGGAGATTTGTTTCTGTGCTTCTGAGTGTGTTTGATGCACCAGAGCAAAGAGGGAGCGAGTGGAGGCTGGGCTCTGGGGGTTCAACGGGTTCCTTTAAGCTGTGGATGCACCGAGTGGCCTACTCTGTACTGTAAAGTCTTTACTCTACTTCTCTGTTCTGTACTGTACTGGACTCTGTACTGTACTGTACTGTACTGTACTGTACTGTACTGTACTGTACTGTACTGTACTGTACTGTACTGTACTGTATTCACTGTACTGGTCTGTGCTGTGGTATTGTAATGGTATAGTCGTAGTGCACAGTTGTAAGGTCAATTAAGCTCGGCAGGGCCACTTGAAGGTAGGTCACCCAGCGTTAATGCAGCTGTCTCGGTCTGTAGAGACAGCACACTATTTTCCCCTCTACACCAGAAGTGTTTGCTGAAAATATAGGCGCCATAAATAGCCAATCTACAAATCCACAACTGGAGTTTGTAGAGCTGCCATTTTCTGTGTCTCAGAATCCAGATGCTAGAGCGCACCGTGTCATTAGTCTGACCGTCGGAGGGCTCACTATCCCATTCTGAACGGGAACCCATTTTGGTGTTATAGCATCATGTTATGCTTTAGCTATTGAAAAACAGCAGATCTACAAGCT
This sequence comes from Protomyctophum bolini, assembly GCF_963924005.1. Classification (NCBI taxonomy): domain Eukaryota; kingdom Metazoa; phylum Chordata; class Actinopteri; order Myctophiformes; family Myctophidae; genus Protomyctophum; species Protomyctophum bolini. The sequence goes on along the minus strand of NC_137875.1, from coordinate 5,030,028 downwards.
CATAGCGCGCCACCGAGTGGCGCGCTATGAGCTTGTAGGTCTGCTATTTTTGAAAAATCGAAGAACGACTGACATTTTTTAGAATCTGATCTCAGGTCAGAATGGGTTAATCAGACCATAGTGTGTGTGTCCAGTTGAAACCTCGTATGAATCTGATCTCAGGTCAGAATGGGTTATTCCGACTCGCCGCGTTACTAACCCTGTCCCTGACCCTATAACCGCACACCGAGCCACATAGTCAGAGTAACGAGACGGCGGAGTTATGGGAAATTATAAGAATGTAGAAAGATTTCAGGTAAATTGCACGCTGCGTTCATGATTTGAGGCTTTTTGTTCAAAAAGAATAATGTGCATGTCTTTCAACGGACCCCACTGGGAACAGTTACTTATAGGCACCCAAGCTTGTGTTGACAGTTCTCCATTACGTCATTGTGAATGCTGCTCTCTCTGATAGAGTATGCCATGTCATGAGTGCGTTTTGCATTCTCTCCACGTACTGTGTGTAGCAGAGGCGTGCAGCTAAAGCTGTCGTCACAGACAGAGATTTATCCAAGCCTATAATGCCAATGTGTCCACAATCAACCTTAAAATTGATTTTATCATAACTGTTTAAAATATTATCACTATGAGAAGTTAAGAACTATATAAGAAGAGATTTTTTTCTTTCTGCTGGCACTTTCACTCGATTGTTTTTTCATCAATTTACTTTTTAGGCATTTAGCAGATGTATTTCGCAGATGCTCTCGATCCAGAGTCATTTACAGTAAGCTAAAGCTGTCGTCACAGACAGAGATTTATCCAAGCCTATAATGCCAATGTGTCCACAATCAACCTTAAAATTGATTTTATCATAACTGTTTAAAATATTATCACTATGAGAAGTTAAGAACTATATAAGAAGAGATTTTTTTCTTTCTGCTGGCACTTTCACTCGATTGTTTTTTCATCAATTTACTTTTTAGGCATTTAGCAGATGTATTTCGCAGATGCTCTCGATCCAGAGTCATTTACAGTAAACAAGGAAAACACAATACATCAACCGCCCACATACGCACGCACGCACACACGCACACACGCCTAGAAAGTCATCATTGTATAATATCAGTCTATAATATCGAAAAATCGATAATCTGTACATTACTATAGGCCTACTAATATATACACACTATACTATACACACTATGGGTATAGGGGATGCCAGGCATCATCAAACCCATCATCAAACCTTTTATAAAATTAGCTTATTAAACTTCAACAGTATGATGACAAAGGTATGGGTGGTACATACTGTATTCATATGCTGTAGTATTGTTTTGACTTTCTTTTATATAAAGTTTTTAGTTTTTATTAAACTTTCTCAACCTGTAATTCGCTTAAAGAATTCAGCGAGGTGAGAGAAACTCACTCTGAAAACAAAACTAATTTGCAACAGGGACCATGACACATAAAACTAAATAAACCTAGACGAAACTAGTTCTCTCTGAGTCATCCCTCTCTCTAGGCCCCTCATATTCTTCCTTTGCATCTCTTTCATATCCTCCATGCTTGTCTGATCTCCTGCCTGCAGTATGTAGGCCTACTGTGAGGCCTTACACTTACAGTGACTCTCAGTGGAGTCTGATCTGTTCCCGTCATCATAACGTCAACAGACCATTATTTTTATTCCTCTTATCCTGCCTCAACTGTTGCTGTTTAACCCATTTTGGACTGAAGTCGATTAAAAACATCCTAACCTTTTTCTGAAAAACCCATGTTTCTATATGTCAGTGGGGCTCAACCTTTGTCATGTCAAGGACCCCCAGAATTATCTCTATTAGGGCCACGGACCCCCATCTCTAAACATATGTAGTTCCAGGGACCCCCCCCCCCCAGAAGCCAATATTTGAGTTAAAAATGTTCGCTCTGAAATATATATTCAAAGATTTGTGACACATTTTCACGATTAAAAAAAAAAAATAGCAGACCTACAAGCTCGCTATGAGCTTGTAGATCTGGTATTTTTCAATAGCTTAAGTATAACGGAATGCTTGAAACACCAAAAGGGGGTTCCCGCCCAGAATGCGTTAACAATGCTTATCTGAAGGATGCTCATGCATTATGTAACCCTGTTGCTTAATCATAATATATTCACTGACCGAGGGCTCTTCTGCGTGCTCTCTGAGTGAATCCTGGTGATCCCAGTGTTCTGGTGCTCAAAACACAAATAGTCGTCCCTCCGCGTATTACCCAATTCTCAACGGACCCCATGCAATATGAGTCATGAGACGAATTACCAATTCACCCCCCCCAAGTGTTATTTTTTCAGAAGTTCTCCGTGTCTCCCTATGGTGAACTGTGTGTGTGTGTGCGTGCGTCCGTGCGTCCGTGCGTACATATGTGGGTGGTTGTGAGCATATACAGCAGGTGTGGGCAACTTTGACGATGGAGAAGTTCTCCGTGTTTCCCTATGGTGAACTGTGTGTGCGTGTGTGTGTGTGTGTGTGTGTGTGTGTGTGTGTGTGTGTGTGTGTGTGTGTGTGTGTGTGTGTGTGTGTGTGTGTGTGTGTGTGTGTGTGTGTGTGTGTGTGTGTGTGTGTGTGTGTGTGTGTGTGTGTGTGTGTGTGTGTGTGTGTGTGTGTGTGCGTCCGTCCGTCCGTGCGTACATATGTGGGTGGTTGTGAGCATATACAGCAGGTGTATGGGCAACTTTGACGATGGAGAGGGCCGCTATATTTCCACACTCACTCCCGACCTAGGGCCATATATTACTGTCGTAGCAAAAATAGCCGATCTACAAGCTCAAAACACGTCGCGTCGCTCAAAACGTGTAGCTATATTATTCGAATTGGAATCTTGAATAATTTTTTGCTCTTTTCGAATTGGAATCCTGAAAATTGACATTTTTACGTAATTTGATATTTCAAATGCCTTTAATTATACGTGTGTTGAAGCAATGAGCTACTAATTTAGACTGAAGTAATTAAAGCGGGTCGTGTTTGCATGTTGTGGAATTGTAAACAGCTGAAACCATGAATATTATATCAGTATTCTGACATTAACCTGAGGGCCACATTAAGTGAAGGTGGGGGGCCGCATGTGGCCCCCGGGCCGCCAGTTGCCCACCCCTGATGTACAGTAATAGGCAGCTTGAATAACTGTTATGTCATATGAACCTCAACCTACAGCACGTTTTGTTTAATGACCCGGTACTATTTTAAAAGGCTGTTGCATTGTCATCCATGTCAGTGTGGAGGTGAGAGAGACTAATGATTAAACCATGGACTCATGTTGTGTTGCAGCAGTACGCTGCTGTATAGTTAGTTCCTGGTGGTCAAGGATGCAGGGCATTAAGTATTCCATTCACTATATAGCTGGGTTTGACCATATGCCTTCTGTTTAAATTGCTTGGTGTGTGGTGTGTGTGTGTGTGTGTGTGTGTGTGTGTGTGTGTGTGTGTGTGTGTGTGTGTGTGTGTGTGTGTGTGTGTGTGTGTGTGTGTGTGTGTGTGTGTGTGTGTGTGTGTGTGTGTGTGTGTGTGTGTGTGTGTGTGTGTGTGTGTGTGTGTGTGCGTGCGTGCGTGCCAACAGATGTGGTTGAGTGTTGGGTTTGATTTTCACGGCGCCATCACCAGCCATTAGGTTTTATTTATTTTTTAATATATCACCCATTCTTGAGATAAGGGACAAAACTTTTTTCAAACTGGATTTTTTTTTTTTTTAAGATACATTCAAATCAAATAGATGTATTTGTAGACACAGGTCTCAACTACCAATCTTGAGAAGGAACAGGTTTTTCGCATAACATTTCTTTCTAAAATGGGACATTTATGCACTTAATACCTGATTCATGTCAACTCCGTCAGACACACTAAAATCCCTTTTAATTGAATTTTATCATTTCAACAATAATATAAAGTCCTCAGTTATCTTATAATGGCTTTCAGTAATCAAGTTAAGTAATACAAATCTTTTAATATTATTTTGTTCCAATATCACACTATTATGAAATATCCAATTTCTCAAAACCGTCATTTCAACCTTTATTTTCAATATTATAACATGAAAACCATGTAAAAAAAAAAAAAAATCATCATTACGTATCATTTCAGTTGGTGTTTCAATACATAAGCACAAAAGATTTGACAGCGAATTTTCTATTTCTTTGGAAATTAACAAAAACATCACGGGACGAACGTCTGACGGAGTTGACGAACATCTGACGGAGTTGACAAGTTTAACTGATTTAGGTTCTAGACCACCTAGGATCTTGATTCTGGTGACTAATCCCACATTTTCAAGGATGAGGAATACAGTGGTACTATTTAGATTTGCCCTGTGAACATGGCAGCCATTTTTCAAAATGGCCGCCAACTTTCTGTTATTTCCCAATAACTCAAGTTCTACACCACCTAGGATCTTGATTCTGGTGACTAATCATACATTTTCAAGGATGTGGGATACATTGGTACTATTTAGATTTGTCCTGTGACCATGGTAGACATTTTTCAAAATGGCCGCCAACTTTCTGTTATTTCCCAATAACTCAAGTTCTACACCACCTAGGATCTTGATTCTGGTGACTAATCATACATTTTCAAGGGTGAGGAATACAGTTGTACTATTTAGATTTATCCTGTGACCATGGATGGTAGACATTTAAAAAAATGGTGGACCTGCTATTATTTTACCAATTTACTCAGGGAATATTATCAGAATAATATAAAATCTGTGAATACATTTCTTACCAAGAATTTTCTTCACCAATGTTTGTAAAGGTGTCTACTAACATATCCCACATTGGTTTCTATTTGACCACCCTAGGGGCATGTTTGACAGCTGCTGAAAGTTGGGTAAATTTCATTATGCTTTAAGTAGCATGTGGCATGTCAAACTAGGGGCTTTTCATGATTCTGGATCCATTCCAAGCATTAGTTTTGCACAAAAAACACTACGTTGGCTAAAAACGGCCATAGCCATCATCACAGATGTGATGAGGTCAGCACATGTCGGCACATTTGGGCAAGTGGCTATGGCCAAACTAGGGGGTCTATGGCCAAACTAGGGGTCAAACTCCTTGGGCTAAATTCGGTGAGGTGAACAGTGAGCAGTGAACAGTGAGCGAAAGACTGAAGACAGAAGATTTGGCTTCAGGACCATCAGGGAGGATGTGCAGACACTGAAGGCATCAGTGTCTTTCTCTGTGTCCCCAGCATGTCAACCAAAGCAATGTTACCAAATCAAAGGAGCCTTCACCTCATGTCACCTGGGGCTGGGTGAGCAATCGTATCCTGTATCTAAACTCACAACTAAATACAGACACTTGGCCAGACTGCCGTTTGAAAGGGTCAAACCCCTCATCCTGATTGGGGAAGACCACCCCACCTAATCACACCAACCGAACAAGTGAGGTTGGGGCCTCCAGGTGGGCCAGCAGCCATCTGCACAAGACTGGGCTGGACCCTGCAGGAAAGCAATCTCCAGCCAAGACAATGTAAGTTGACTATAACAGAGCCCCAGAACACAGAGCTCAGGAGAAGGATGGAGAAACACTGGCAGGAGGCCACCAAGATACAATGCCCCAGAGACCCAGAGTGTGCCACCACTGGCAATAAGGAGATCAACTGCTGCAGCAAAGATGTCATGAAAGGCAAGTCTCCACCAAAAAAAACCCTGAACCTAATCGGGGTGTCAAGAGACCAAAGTTTCTCCCCCACAGTTCCCTGCAGTGGCCAGTGAAGTCAAACTGTGCATCTGTACCTGAAAGGGGCAAGTCAAAGGCCAGAAAGCCCACCTCCTTTTAATGTCCTGTCAGTAGAAACTCAACCTGCACCTGAAATAAGCCCTTACCTCTCCCAGAGAAAGATCATCCTTGAAAATGTAATGATTAGTCGCCAGAATCAAGATCCTTGGTGGTCTAAAACTTGAGTTATTGGTAAAATAACAGCAGGTTGGTGGTCATTTTGAAAAACAATGGCTGCCATGGTCACAGGACAAATCTAAATAGTACCACTGTATTTCTCATCTTTTAAAATGTATCATTAGTCGCCAAAATCAAGATCCTAGGTGGTCTAAAACTTGAGTTATTGTAAAATAACAGCAGGTGGCGGCCATTTTGAAAAAAAAATGGCTGCTATGGTCACAGGACAAATCTAAATATTACCAATGTACCCCACATCCTTGAAAATGTATGATTAGTCACCAGAATCAAGATCCTAGGTGGTGTAGAACTTGAGTTATTGTAAAATAACAGCAGGTGGCGGCCATTTTGAAAAATGGCTGCCATGGTCACAGGGAAAGTCTAAATTGTACCACTGTATCCCTCATCCTTGAAAATGAGGTCTTAGTCACCAGAATCAAGATCCTAGGTGGTGTAGAACTTGAGTTATTGTAAAATAACATCAGGTGGCGGCTCTTTTGTAATATGGCTGCCATGGTCACCACGAGACAAATCTGTGATGGCCCCATAGCCAAAAATGTTCCTTAAGGCATGCTCTAACTGTGTGCCAAATTAGAATACTGCCCATTATTCAAAAACAATAATTTTATTGTTTTAGGAACACTTTTGTCAACTCCGTCAGATACACGTCAACTCCGTCAGACACAAAATCTGACGGAGTTGACGTCTGACGGAGTTGACAAAATGGCATTTGTTTTCATCTTAACCCTCTTTAGTACAATGTAGCCATTTTGTTTTTGCTTAATTTTGTTAGCTAAACCTAACCCCTAAACTAAAATAATAAACATTATTTTTGAATTCTTAACAAAGATCATAATAATGTCCTGACGGAGTTGACATGTAAAAGCTGTGACCACATTGTTATCAACATTGTTTGTTTAAAATATCAAACAATTGAATGCTTGTCAGACCAGGTACTCCACTGTTGCAACAAATATAAATGGGACTTGGAAAAGGAGTCTTCAGGCTAAATCTGTCGACAATATTTTCTGATTAATTTAAGACTTTTAAAAAAACCTGACGGAGTTGACGGAGACGTGGGACGAACATTTGATATGAGATATTTAATAGAAAATATGAATTAAAATTAACTGTGTATATTATTTGCTATGTTGTTGACAATCTACTTTAATTTAGTATGTATATTTATGTGATTGTGACAGTATTAGACACTTTTTTGGCAGTTTGAAATTGTGGCCACTTGCTGGGGACAGGCTAAATACAGGCCTTTTTGGGTACAGGGCCTGCTTTTAACTAATTCAGATGGAATATGAAAACAATTATAATGAAATTAAGGGCATAATAATACACAACTGTATTACACTTAACTTTGCAAGTGCTTTTATTTTTATGAATTAATTTATTTTTTACATAAAATAAGGCTCTTATGTGTGGGACATGTTTTTTCCACTTTTGTCCCTCATCTCAAGAATGAGTGATATATATATATTATTTTGCATTTTTTACTGTACTACTTTGTGAAATGTTCTTCACATTATTGTACGGAATAATAAACATTTGGAGGGCATGAACGTAAAAGTTTAAATTGTATCTGTTTCATGTCTCGGATTGCGAAGACTAAATTAGATTATAGCCTAGCCACCATTTAACCCCTTAATGGCCAAGGACGTCTTTTTGGACGTGCTATCAACAAATCCCTCAAAGCCAAGGACGTTGTGGACGTGGTAGACAATAATTCCATAAAAAAATTAATAAAATTATAATTTTTTTCCGATTTTTTTGCATTTTATTTTTTATTTTTATGTAATCTACTAAAAACCGGCCGAAATCCGCGCGATCGTGCACTATCGTGCACGCGCGCCGTCTCTATGTGAATCGCGGCAAAAAATCTGATATTTTGGGATCTTCTGGGCTTGATTTGGGTGATTTATGACTAACTTATGATGAAGCTATTGTTAGCCTAGCAATCCGACAGAGTATCTTGTAGGGGACAATCTTTCATTGGTTGTTTACGTCCTTTTGAACCGGAAGTGATATACCAGTTTACACATTATAGAGATTTTCAGCATAATGGTACGTTCCCGCCATCTGGTGGAAATCGTGGGGTACTACTTGAAAATGACGGTAAAAGATGGTGGGATTGTATTTTAACGCAGATGTTTATTTTTGCATAAAAATGATGAATTAAGAAATGGGGCTTTCGCCAGAATTGGCTGGCGTTGGCCAGCAATCTAATGGCAATCTAAAAATGTGAGATGTGACCACAATGTCACAGAATGTCTCATTTTGAAGCTGCAAGTTTACAATGATATAAGAATTATGTTTCTAGCATTTTCCATTGTTTATTAATAAGCATTTTAATACACCTTGGTTTCAGTGAACTAAAATGCTTCATTTTTGCTATAAGTGCTATAAGTAAACGATGGAAAATGCTAGAGACATGGTTCTTATTTCTTTGTAAAATACAGAAATGCAGCTTGAAAATGAGATATTTGGTGACATTGTGCTCATATCGCACATATTTCTATTGTCATTCAAAAAGTCGCCAAATCTGGCCCAATGCACAAAAAGATGATATTAAATCTGACAATAAGAGGGTTAAAATCACACCCGTGTGAACCGAGTGGTGCAACTCCCCTCTCTCTTTTTGCCCAAATTGGCCTCATGGTGGCGCTATAACAGGCCGTTGTGGAATATGTTGGGGTAGAGGTTCGTTGTTGGCATCCAGGGAGAGTGTGTGCAAAGTTTGGCATGGATCGGGGCCAACAGGGCCGGAGATTAGCTGGTAACGGACGGACGCACGGACACACACGGATGGACGGAGTGCAAAACATACTCTCTCCCCATGCCTTCGGCCTGGTGGAGACAATAAAACATACTCTCTCCCCATGCCTTCGGCCTGGTGGAGACAACAAAACATACTCTCTCCCCATGCCTTCGGACTGGTGGAGACAACAAAACATACTCTCTCCTCATGCCTTCGGCCTGGTGGAGACAATAAGCTTGAGGGACATTTATGATATTAAGTATTAGAAAGCAAATTGCAAAATGCATGTTATTTGCGCTTTAAATTCAAATGTTTTTCAGGCCAGAGAAAAAACCTCTGACTGGGATGTGTTTTGCAGCTCTGCAGTGCATTTGTAAAGCTTCTCTTCTTGCACAGCTAGCCTTCAGTGTGAGAGTCTGTTCAGGTGTACAGCGCAGCAACAGTGGATTGTCACAGTTGTCAGGGGAGATCAGGCCCCTTTCTGTCAAGGCCACTGGCCTGTGGGAATTAACGTCAGACCTGGTCTGTTGCAACAGCCAGGGGCATTGCAGCACAGGCAGCCTGCACTTTAGAATTCATGTCCAGGGACTAACACCTGCCTGCTGTTGGCTTGCAGCTCCAACTTATTTTTTAGGGGAGATCCTAAAGACCTTGAAGTGCTAAACGTCAACACCGCTATACATGCTTCCACTGCCCCAGTTAGAGACTGAGGCTGATAGAGTCTGACGGAAAAGCCCTACATTGTCTGGTAGAAGCAGGAAACTAGAGCTCAGAAAGTTAAGACTCCTCCTGGGGCAAAGAGCTAAGAGGTTTTAAGATGATAAAACATGCTGTAATACTTCTAGTGGTAAAGGGAAGATCTAAATCAAAGATCCGTTTTTAAGAAGTTCATTTTGATAAGAGTCGTAGCAACGTTTTGCTACGACTCTTATCAAAATGAACTTCTTGAACCAGCAAGTGGCGGTGTGCGGGTCTCTCCTCCTTCATTAAAACGGACCTATACGCACCTGCTATAACATTTACCCGGGTGTGCGGAAGTCATCTCTCGAACTGTACCACTGTTAAAAGAAAGATAATGTATTCACATTTCTTTTATATCTGGGATAGAGAGGTTTTCACAGGTTGTGACTGATGGCACAGGGGTGCTTCGTGTTTGTCTTGTGGTTGAGAAACTTGGGAAAAGAGTACTTATCAATGTTAATTTGAAATAGTTAGCTCTTTTGTGTGCAGTAAAATAGTGGGAATGATTAGTACGTTTGTACAGATCATGTAGTCGCAGTTGTACAGTATAATGGATTAGGATTTATATAAACATTTGTACACTAAATGCATTTTGAGAACCCCAAAAAGCACCTCGTAAACAAAGTATTTTGGGTTAAAGTGGTTTAAAATGCATGAAAGCACCTCAAGAAATTGCAGCACAACCTCTACTGTCACACTTCCTCATGTCACACAGTGGTGGAATCATTACTAATACTGTCACACTTCTCCATGTCACACAGTGGTGGAATCATTACTAATACTGTCACACTTCTCCATGTCACACAGTGGTGGAATCATTACTAATACTGTCACACTTCTCCATGTCACACAGCGGTGGAATCATTACTAATACTGTCACACTTCTCCATGTCACACAGTGGTGGAATCATTACTAATACTGTCACACTTCCTCATGTCACACAGTGGTGGAATCATCACTAATACTGTCACACTTCTCCATGTCACACAGTGGTGGAATCATTACTAATACTGTCACACTTCTCCATGTCACACAGTGGTGAAATCATTACTAATACTGTCACACTTCTCCATGTCACACAGTGGTGGAATCATTACTAATACTGTCACACTTCTCCATGTCACACAGTGGTGGAATCATTACTAATACTGTCACACTTCTCCATGTCACACAGTGGTGGAATCATTACTAATACTGTCACACTTATCCATGTCACACAGTGGTGGAATCATTACTAATACTGTCACACTTCTCCATGTCACACAGTGGTGGAATCATTACTAATACTGTACCTAACAGAGGCTCGTATGTGCAAGAGATACAAGACCTAACAGAGGCTTGTATGTGCAAGAGATACAAGACCTCAGAGCCTCGTATGTGCAAGAGATACAAGACCTATCAGAGCCTCGTATGTGCAAGAGATACAAGACCTATCAGAGCCTCGTATGTGCAGCCAGCCGTGTAAATAGGAAAACAGTCCAGGGGACCTTGAAGGAAAGCCCTCGATAAGAATTTTTGTCTTATCATAAATCCCATGCCTGAATTATTCATATCCAGGCAATTATATTCTATCTCTTGTACGAATCACTGTAGTGTGTGTGTGTGTGCGTTATGGAAGTCTTTGAAGTGTGTGAATGTTGGCAGCCGGTTTTCGGAAACAAGTCAACCAAAAACTACTTATTTTTTTGATGCATTACCAATGGACACTGCATGCGATCGAGTATTTTTGTTTGCCAATTTGAAGGCTTTAGTTTCATTTCAAATCATATACTTAATATGCTGTATGACAAATCGTTCACCCTAAAGGTATACAGATAAGTTTTGTTGGCAGTCAAGTTTGTGGATAAGTTAAGTAAGTAAATAACGTGTATTTGTATAGGAACTTTTCCAGAGAAAGTGTCCCCAATCCCAAAGTGCTTTACGAGAATAAATATCTAACAACACTTTCCATATTACAGTACACTAAACCCAAGCGTTTAATTTATAAACACATACCGGTATTTGTAACACTTTTTAAACGTGTCACAGTGTTTAGATTATAAACAGAGGAACATGTTTAATCGCCTGTAACACTTTTTAAACACATAAACGTGTTTAGTTTTTACAATCAAAGTCAGTCATATAGGTGTTTAGAATTTGAACACTAGGGGCTGTATTTTGCGTGTCTTAAGTACCAGGTCTTATTACCTAACTTGAGTAAACTAAAGACCTGGAGGCGTGATCAATGCCATTTGGCTATTCTGAGTGTCCAAAGAGCATTGATCACGCCTCCAGGTCTTATAGTTTACTCAAGTTAGGTAATAAGACCTGGTACTTAAGACACGCAAAATACAGCCCTAGGTGTTCTCGTGAGGTGTTTGAGTGAACTCGTGTTCTACTGTATTTTATGACCATTAATAAACATTTGGCATTTTATTATTACACACATGGATTTACAGTATGGGCACACACATACTGTATATGGAAAGTGTTTTATGGAGACACAAACATGTACAATCAGGTCAGGCTCATAAAAGTTTACCCCTAAAGTTTTGGGTATAGGATTTAGCACTAGAATCCTTTACTTTATTGGGGACCCCTTCAGGCTAACGTAGCATTTCGTATGTGATCCCGGGTCAGTATAAAACTTGCTGAGGAGTCGACTTTGCTCTGCAGCAATTCTGGCACAAATTATTGTTTTATAATTGTTTGATTTGTTTCTTATTCAGTCTTTTTTTTTTTTTAACCCATTTTGGGCGGTATATAACCCCTTTTGGTGTTAGCGTTATGTTTTGCTTTAAGCTGTTGAAAAATAGCAGATCTACAAGCTCATAGCGCGCCACCGAGTGGCGCGCTATGAGCTTGTAGGTCTGCTGTTTTTTGAAAAATCGAAGAACGACGACTGACATAGAAATATAGCTTTTTCAGAAAACTGTCAGGATATATAAGACATTTTTAGAATCTGATCTCAGGTCAGAATGGGATAAGGCAGGGTTTTAGGCAAGGTACAGTATAATTAGGTTCACATTAAATGCTGCAGTGCTACTTTGAGGCTGGTGAAATGCTGTGTAACTTATAGCTATAACCCCAGAGGCTTCTTGTGTTCTGTGTTTGAACGGATTCAGAGCTTTTTTCTCTCTTTTCTTTTCACCCCCTTCAAAACATCTTCATGTTCATTTAACCCGTTTAGGACGATTCTATACGAATGCCTTCTAAATCCTGACAGTTTTCTGAAAAACCCTCATGTTTTCTATGTCAGTGGTTCTCAATATTTCATGTCAAGGACCCAGAAGCAAAGATTTTAGTATAAACGTTCGCTCTGAAATAATATATATTCAATGATTTACGCCACATTTTCACGATTTTTCAAAAATAGCAGACCTACAAGCTTCTATGTCAGTGGGGCTCAACCTTTTTCATGTCAAGGACCCCCAGAATTATCTCCATTGGGCCGCGGACCCCCATCTAAACATATGTAGTTTCAGGGACTCCCCCAGAAGCCAATATTTTAGTTAAAAATGTTCAAATATATATTCAAAGATTTGTGCCACATTTTCACGATTTTTCAAAAATAGCAGACCTACAAGCTCGTAGCGCGCCACTCGGTGGCACGCTATGAGCTTGTAGATCTGCTATTTTTCAATAGCTAAAGCATGACATGATGCTTAAAACACCAACAGGGGGATCCCGCCGCCCAAAATGGGTTAAGAAATGAATCCTAGTGTCCCTATCCAGGGGGTCCGCAGTGCAGCCTGCTGTGAACTCTTAGATCGGCTTTTAGGTTTTCAAACCAAGTGGAAGAAGGAGGGGGGGGGGGGGGGGCTGGTATAAAGTATAAACCCATGGGGGACTCCGGTCGGTCATTGAAGTACAGTGTAATGTATTTTAGTGGTTGAAGTTGCTTTCTCTTTATTTTTTATTTTTTAAACGCGTAATTAAATGAACTATTAGCCCCTTATACCCGTTGTGAGATATTGCCCGTGTGGGGGGTACTGCACCCTCGGTGCGTTTTCGCATTTTTAATTCACTAATACATTCATTATTAATTTGTTAAATTGGAAAAAGGGCCTTCGTTATAATACCTCCCATATTATTATGGTCAATGCCTGTGTGAAAAGTGGGAGCGATTGGTGCAGGCGGTGAGGAGCTACGGCGGTGTTTCTGACAGACAGACAGACAGACATTCAGACTCAATTATAGTATGATATGATGATGATATGATATGATATGATGTGAGCTACTGTATCATATCCTTGGTTCTGCTCTGAATCAAGGGAATCCGCCTTTCTTGGAATGTATAATGTTTGACTATAATAATAATGGCACATATGTTAACACGTTCGAAAAAACTGATTCAAGTTCACCAATTTTTTTTTTTAGATATATTTTTATTTTGCAGCTTACGCCTTTTATTGTTTTTTTAAGGGACAGACAGTAGGCTGACAGGAAACAGGAGAGAGATGAGGCGGGAAGACATGCAGTAAAGGCCGTGTCGGGCTCGGGAGTCGAACCCGCGGCACACTGCGACTGGATTACCAGTCTCGGGTGCCCAGACGGTTATACGCCACCGTCTGGGCCGAGTTCACCAATTCTAAACTCAAACGCCACACTTCGGTAGACTCTTCATACTTGAAGACACTCAGACTCATCACCTTTTGGTATCTTGCCATGCATTCAGTTTTCTTTTTTTTACAATTTCTATTTTAGTTTCAGTCATAGTGTCTTGAATAGTTTTCATTTAGTTTTAGTCTACTTTTAGTCGAATAAATATTACATAAGATTTTAGTTGACTAAATCTACAGGTGATTTAGTCGATTAAAATGTATTTTGGCGGGCCTTGATGCCGTCGTAATGACTGATTTTACACTTACACCATTTACAAATGGCCGATCTACAAGCTCACAACGCGTCGCAGCGTGAGCTTGTAGATCTGCTATTTTCAGCATGCAACCAAGTGTAAAATTACTGGATTACTGGATCTTCTTATCCACTAGTAGTGCCTTCCTATAGACTTCCATTTTAGTCTATTTTTTCAAGTCAAAGTGGTCGCACTATGTCACGGTTGCATCCCTTGAGGTTTTCAATACCCAGACATAATGTGTTGTATTTCGTTTTATATGCTATGTAGGCCTATTTGTTGAAAATGATCTAAACAGCATCTTGCAAGACTATACTTATTAATACACCATCTGTATGATTCACTAGGTAGTTGAAACATACCCATTGCAAAACTATATTTCACAAAATTACAATAATATAACCAATGCAAAAAAAAGTGTGCGCGTCGCCCGCGGGCATGCTTGGAAGTCTTTCCCCCTGTTCCAATATCCACATCCTGGGACGTTATAGGCCTACACTATACTTGCATTAACCCATTCTGACCTGAGATCAGATTCATATGAGGTTTCCGACTGAAAATAGCAGACCTACAAGCTCGTAGATCTGGCTATTTTTCAGTAGCTAAAGCATAACATGATGCTATAACACCAAAAATGGGTTCCCGTTCAGAATGGGTTAATGTCTCGGAGATGGAGGCAACACAACTTGCAGTTACTTTTAAATGAACATCTGAAAGGGACCATCGGGTATACCCCATGCATGCCTCAACAGTGAAAATACCGCTCAGCGTTATATTTCACCTGTGTGAGATATTTTAAATGCACACACACCTGCTGCTCTGGCCTATGCAAGAGTACTCCATGCATATTTCTTCCTCTATGATCTCTTTAGCTTGTGCACATATTTTCCCCCTCTCTGGGAGGGACTTTCATGTACAACAGTGTGTGTGTGTGTGTAGTGTGCTATATAGCCTATAATTGGATGTGCGCTATCTATCTTGGCCCTATTTCTCTGGGCGTTGTCTGTTGTCAAACTAATCAGTTTTGGAGATACACACAAATCTAAGACGCTGTTACAGCCAGGGAAAAACTCCAACATACAGCCACGATCGATACGAACTGGGCTATCTGTTCAGATATGATTTGAGGAGGTTGTTTGGGGACTTTTTAGCAATTGGATAACTCCCCCCCCCCCCCCCCCCGATACAATGCGGCGGTCGATCTTAAATCATTCTGAACGGGATCCCATTTTGGTGTTAGCATCATGTTATGCTTTAGCTATTGAAAAATAGCAGATCTACAAGCTCATAGCGCGCCACCGAGTGGCGCGCTACGAGCTTGTAGGTCTGCTATTTTTGAAAAATCGAAGAACGACTGACATTTTTAGAATCTGATCTCAGGTCAGAATGGGTTAATCAGACCAGTGTGTGTCCAGTCGGAAACCTCGTATGAATCTGATCTCAGGTCAGAATGGGTTAAATCATCTCTCGCGGCAGAAGATGCAACCGCAATTCTCAGCTTGTTCCCAATAATGTCCTCTTGTTGCAGTGGAACAAAAAAAACCTTCCCAACGTCTGGCCGTGCACGTTGCTTAATCAATGTGTTTTCAATGAGGGAGATACGATTCTATATTTTTCCCATTTCCCACCCCCAAAGAATCACGAATCAGTTAAGACACATGCTGTATATATTAAATTAATGTATAATCACATCAATGGCAGTAAATATATAGCTGAACAGAGAACAGACACTGTTTGAGACCACAGGGATCGGCTTTGCTTTGCATGTCATCATTTTGTCTCTCTAGGGGAAATACAGGACAAAAAGGGAGTCCACACAGGAGGCAGGAACCTGGAGGGTAACAGGCTGGGGGTTACAGTCCCTCCAGGTTCCTGGGGGCCCCAGGAGGCAGGAACCTGGAGGGTAACAGGCTGGGGGTAACAGTCCCTCCAGGTTCCTGGGGGCCCCAGGAACCTGGAGGGACTGTTACCCCCAGCAGGAACCTGGAGGGTAACCGAGGGAGAGAGAGTATAGGAGAGAAAAGACAGTTTGGTTTTTATCGTCTCGTTCCACTTTAGCGATGTAAATGTATTATGTTTTCTCGTGCCGATAAGGCTCCTTTGAATAGAAATGGAATTGGCACGGAGCCCACCCTCATGTCTATCTCTCTTCTATTCTTACTTCCTATTCCCCCTCTACCACCCCACCCCCCCCCTCTCTATTCTTTCTTCCTAGTCCCCCTCTAACCCCCCCCTCTCCCCCTCTCTCTCTCTCTCCCCCGACACGGTCACAGAGCAGATGGCCGCCCACCCTATAGAGTCGGGTTCTGCTGCCTGACGTTTGTAAGAGAAGTTTTAAGATGAGAATACTATCCACCTGTTGGTTGTCTGTCAGAGGACCTATTCTTACAGGAGGCCCATGTCTGACCATGTTTGACCACTACTGACCACACCTCCAATGTATTCTCTGCTCTCATTGTGCATAAGAGAGAGAAATGTAAAGTGTTGGGGAGGCTTGCTCCTCCCTTGGGCTGGTGAAGACCACCCTTGTATTAAATGTATCATTGTTTCAGTCCACTCTCATTTCTTAATGACTCTGATGTGAGTTCTATAAATAATCTACTTCACGTTTCTTCCTAGAGGGGAGTTTTCCGTTACCATTGTTCCGGTTGCAATATTGCTTGCTCTGGGTAGGAAAGGAAAGGTACTACAGTATGTTTACCCAGGGTAATGTAGTACCCTGTAAAAGGGGAGATCTCAGTAAGAAAGCTGGACACAGTGTTTCCTCTCTGTCAGCAGTATGAGAATCATTTATTGTCACTTTAGCTCAGAAATATTAACATAGTCACAATGTTTCATTGCAATACCAACTTTTCTCTGTGCAGGTTAATACCTTTTTTTAGCATAATAACTAGTCACTTTTCTCAGAATAACATAAACACAAAATAGTTTTATCTTAATTATTTTAATATGCAAATTGCAAAACCACTCGTTTTCTCTTAATTCTCTTGCCTACATGAATGCATGCAAGTTATCCACACACACACACACACACACACACACATTAGCAACATCATGGCCACGTTGTGCTGCATTGTGCACTGAATCCACATACTATGTAGTATGATCCAAATCTCAAAATAATACTTTCAAAACACTTTATATTTGGTCACAAAGTGACTCAAGATATACACAACACATTATGACAACACTGCAATCAGTCATAAACAGAAATACTCATTATATACCTGTAAAAGGGGAGATCTCAGTAAGAAAGCTGGACACAGTGTTTCCTCTCTGTCAGCAGTATGAGAATGAAACAACAAGCCCGCGCTCTCTCACTTGCTCCCTCTACAGACATGACCAATCGATTACCAACACCAAGTGTGAAGTAGTAGATTACAGATGCACTGATCTATTCTAACTCTGTTCTCCTTTTAACTATTAAATCTGAATCACAGAACATGTTTACCTTTATTTAATGTCACAAAACGGTTTCAGTTTTCAGAAGGCTTATTTATTTGCTAAATGAATTATCCAACTAGATCACTGCCATGGATCCCAGCTATATCACACTATCACAGTAACTGGACTAAGCTCAATAACTTGTTTACAGCCAGGCCCTGCTCATAGAACATTTCATGGTAGGGGTTCAATGCCTTGTCCAAGGGCACTTCAGCGGTGGTAATTTTAAACGTGCCGGTCCGGGGATACGAACTATAGCGACCTTCACGATATCACCTGTTCGAGACCCTTCCATCCGGAAGGCTGAAGGTCATTAAGGCCAGAACCAACCGGCTGTCCAACAGCTTTTTTCCAAAGGCTGTGAAAACACTGCTCAGTTCACATATACGCACGCACACACGTGCACACACACGTGCACAGTGAAAACACTGCTTGGTTCGCATACACTCACACACACTCGCATATGACTGTCCTATCTGGCAAGTGCAATATAGACTATGGGCAAACGCAATATGATATAGTATATATGCAATAGCATATGGGCAAGTGAAATAGCATATAGTATATAATATATTCCACATCACACATGACTTTTATGATTGTGTGGTCCCCTTATCATTTTAACAGTGCATTAGAATATTTAGTATTTATTAATGGATTGAGATGACTTGACTGGACTGGACTATGACGGACTAACAGTTTTATGCCATGAAGTTTTAGCCCCTTCAGTGTTTTTTTCGTTGTCTTTGCGTCCTCTCTTGATACTGTTATATGTTGTGGTTTGCACTAAACAGAATTTCGTTGTATGTCTCATACAGTGACAATAAAGATCTTATCTCTTATCAAGACCGCTCCGCAAACCGTTCGGCCACCGCTGATCCTTGTTGGTTTGTGAAGTGTCTTGAGACAACTTGTTGTGATTTGACACTTTATGGGGGGAGGGGGGATGCCAGAAGCCTGGAGGAGCGAGGCGTGGGGAAGCATAGAGAGCATTAGAGGAATAGAGGATAGAAGGTCAAAGGTTAAGGTGTTCGCCTTCTGTTGTTACCAACTCCATAAACTCCAGTGTATAAGAGCCCTGAGGGACTCCCCTTAACCATATTGGGTTTTAGTGGTTAACCCATTCTGACCTGAGATCAGATTCTATAAATGTTCTTCTTCTACATCCTGACAGTTTTCTGAAAAAGCTATGTGTTTCTATGTGTCAGTCGTTCTTCGATTCTTCAAAAATAGCAGACCTACAAGCTCGTTGCGCGCCACTCGGTGGCGCGCTATGAGCTTGTAGATCTGCTATTTTTTTCAATAGCTAAAGCATAACGTAATGCTAACACAAAATTGGATTCCCAACCAAAATGGGTTAAAGTAGGCTATAGCCTTGTTTTATACCCCGGAGTATACTTTATATTATGTAGGCTATAGTCCAGGATATATATTCCCTCTCGTGTTTTGCATAAACACATCAGTTTATTTCAACGTGAGTCTCTTTTCTCTCCATTATTTAGAGCAATGGGTTTCAAAGTGGTCTATAAGTAGCAAGTGAATTGAAGTGGAATAACGGAACACTTAAACCGGGCTTTTCTTTTGGGTCTGTCGGGTCCATTTCTCCAATTCCACAAGTCCTGAACAGTTATGGATCTCACTTATCAGCGTCTCACGTTGTGTTGTTGCCCACTTAACCCATCTTGAGCGGGAACACCCCTTTTGGTGTTTTAAACATTATGTTATAATTTGCTATTGGAAAAATAGCAGATCTACAAGCTCATAGCGCGCCACAGAGTGTCGCGCTACGAGCTTGTATACTGTAGGTCTGCTATTTTTTAAAAGTCGTGAAAACGTGGCACAAATCTTTGAATATATATATTCTTTCAGAGTGAACGTTTTTAACTCAAATCTTTGTTTCTGGGGGGAGGTCCCTGGAACAACATATTTTCAGATGGGGGTCGGCATATATTTTTGGGGGTCCTTGTATAGAAACAGGGTTTTTCAGAAAAGACATTCGTTCCCAGGTCAAAATGTGTTAAACCCTAGTATGTACTTTATTGACTGCAGTTCCCACAGGACTCTATAATATATAGGCACCCTCTTTTTTCCCTCCATACCAATTGTTTTGCTGAAAATAGCTTGTGAGTTTGTGAGGTTTGCCATGTTGTCGCTGAATGTTCACCTTATACGAAAACAGTAAACACGTCTCAGTTAGCGCACTCTACAGTTAGCGCACTCTACAGTTAAGGTCATTACACACTGGCGAATTAGCGACGCGATGCGAATAAGCGATCTGAAAATGTGAAATATTGCATGTTGCAGTTCACCTGCGAATCTCTGCAAAATACGACACCAGAGCGAACAAATAAAGAGCGAAAAAGGTCGCATTTTCGCACATTCGCCACTGATGTGGAAGCTTGCATGGACTTCAATTGTTTTTTTTTAAATGCGAATTATTCGCACGAATATATCGCGTCGCCAATTCGCCAGTGTGTAATGACCTTTAGCGTACTCTACAGTTAGCGTACTCTACAATGGTTTCAGCAAACTCACAGAACATTTTTGGTCTTTTGACTTAGTGTGCAAACGGCTGAGATGCTCTGGGGTTGTTTGGGGATTCACTGATTTGATCATTTCTATGCCGGCGCACACAATGAAGTTGTTCAATCAATCGGTGCTTTGTTGTTCTCCTGCTTTTGAGGCGTGTTTCTATAAGTGTCTTAATAATAAATGATTGTCAACAGTGGAAGAAGGGCACACTACTATGTGGTGTGCATATTGTGAGAAGGGATGTGTGGTACAGAGTTTAGAGCAGCGACACGCTTTGTAGTCCCTCATTGTTTGTTCTTACTTAACCCATTCTGACCTGAGATCAGATTCATACGAGGTTTACACTGGACACACACTGGTCTGATTAACCCATTCTGACCTGAGATCAGATTCTAAAAATGTCAGTCGTTCTTCGATTGTTCAAAAATAGCAGACCTACAAGCTCGTAGCGCGCCACTCGGTGGCGCGATATGAGCTTGTAGATCTGCTATTTTTCAATAGCTAAAGCATAGCATAATGCTAACACGAAAATTGGTTCCCGTTCAGAATGGGTTAACCAATCTATGTTTTATACAATCGTTCATAAAGAATTACAACCATTTACAGGGTCAGAAAAATAATTAATTCAAGCGGTTTCCTCAGATTCCACAAGCGTATACCGGCCTCTTAGAGAAGGCAAATCCGGCGCACTTACATCAAATACCTGCAGCTTCTCAGAGAAGGCAAATCCGCTTTTTTGCCAAAAAGCTGCGAGAACTTGGACCCGGAGAGAAGAAGGATTACAGGAGGACCCTCTACTACCTCAGGATTTGTACTTCTTGGAAAGAGCAGTATAGCTAATTAAATACAGAATTGTAAATACAAAGGAGGACAGAGGAAGGACAAAGGCACACGTGATCATACAGGATACAGATTGAAAGAACTTTGACAATATCGAACATTGACAATAATGGAGATTCTGAAGACCTGCCCGTTGAAATAGTCCTGGATAAATTATACAAACGTCAGACGGGGGAGTACACTGTGTAAGATCTCTGAATTCTGAAAGAAAGCTTAGAACTAAAATAACGCTTGGGGGGGAAAAAAAACCTAGCAAAACCTAAAACGTAGGGAAATCCGAAAGAATAAAACAGATGGACGAAACGAAAGCAACAGCTTTTTAACAAGAAGGAAAGTGTATGAGTGAAATAGGACTTGGAATTCTACAAAAGGACGAAAGGAACGGTTGGTTATGTATAAAGTACCAAAAACTCACGGATAACCGAGGAAGAAAAACTCGAGGAGATCAAAGGAAATGAAACACACGAACAACTCCGTGATCGAAGAATGATTGAAGCCATCTAACAAGACAGGAAATACAGGGGGGAAAAAAGAACAGGGGAGAAAGAATGGATTTGTAATACTGTACAATTTGAAAGGAGGGTATAGACTATACCCAGTCAGGCAGTGGCCAATCATTTAATACTTGAAGCTGTGCCGGAAGAACTACTTGGTTTAAACTCGATGGAGATTTGATTAGTTTCTCAAAGTATTCCATTTATATGAAAATGGCTGTCTATTTAGGAAAACAGAAGAGAAATTGTTGGTCCTGCTGGGATCAATATCCCTAGTAATCTATAACTCCAATTTGTACATTACTTCCACGATTACCTTCTTCTACCGCACAAATAGTTTCTTTGAAATTGAAAAGATGGACATTACATGTATCAATATATCAGAGTCAGACCCGAACGAATTGTAACTGCATTAACTAATAATCCACTGTATGAAAATGTTACATTCATTGGCAAAACAATTGGAAGACCTCAGGTTTTGGGTGGCGGGAACCCCTTTTGGTGTTTTAAACATTATGTTACAATTTAGCTATTGAAAAAATAGCAGATCTACAAGCTCATAGTGCGCGCGCTACGAGCTTGTATAGGTCTGCTATTCTTTTTTTAAATCGTGAAAATATTTATTTCAGAAAACTGGAGGATTTAGGATTTGA
This sequence comes from Protomyctophum bolini, assembly GCF_963924005.1. Taxonomy (NCBI): domain Eukaryota; kingdom Metazoa; phylum Chordata; class Actinopteri; order Myctophiformes; family Myctophidae; genus Protomyctophum; species Protomyctophum bolini. The sequence continues at coordinate 5,007,824 of NC_137875.1, read as the reverse complement.
GGTCAGGCCTAAATGGGTTAAATATGGCCATGGGTGATGATCTCTGCTGGCAGGGAGAGATGCATTCACTGCTGCCATCCTTCTTGGTAGCAACAACGTGCTGACAGGCCTGAATATGCTGGCACTATTAAGAGCTTACTGTACACAATATTTTCTTTTATTTAATATTATTCTTTTGGCCCAGAATGCCAATGTTACGGGGACTTGGGGATGGGTCATGGGGAAATGCATTGGAGTAAAAAGTAACATTTCCTTTATAATTGTATATAAGTACGGGTGAACATATAGTCACAAATAAATACACGTACATGTACACATCCTATAGTAAAGAAAATAAGGCAATGAGTGGTTTTATTTGCCACCTTTTGCACCTCGGCAAGGCGTTGTTCTGGCACCATATGAATAGTTTCTTCAATGTGGATTTCAAACCACTACACAACCCCCTCTCTCTCGCACACACAAGCACGCACGCACGCACATACGCACGCATTACCTTCATTGTCCTTATACAGTGTCTGTATGGTATGTTTTTTATCCTTTATTTGTATAAACTATCTATATTTTGTATATAGCTTATTCAGAGCTACCAACCTGCACACATTTTGTGTACCAACCACGCAATTCTAGGCGTATAGACACCTAGAATTGCGTGGTTGGTACACAAAATGTGTGCAGGTTGGTAGCTCTGCTTATTTTCAAAATATTTATTTTTATATTTGATTCATCACAGGTTCAAAGGCATCCTACATACTTACTGTATACTGTATGTATGTGTATGTATGTAAAATGGCTCCCTAACCGTCATCTGCACATCCCGTTGATTGAATACATTAATTAATAATAAATGTACAGTGCTCGTGCAAAAACGCACACAGAAATCAGAACGGAAGCTAACGGGAAGGTTAATTAATGAATACATATTGGCAGCTATATGCTGATTCTGAAATGGCAGTTATATATGGCCAATTGGCCTCTGCAATTGTGTTCATATCCAAGCTAGCATTGTGTTCAAAGCATTATTAGAAATTGTGTTCAGTTCTTTTCAAATCGCGTCGCACTGCAACGCGTTTTGAGCTTGCAGATCAGCAATTTTTTTGCAATTGTTTTAATTGAAATCCTGAATAATGTTTTGATCTTTTTTTTATTGGAATCCTGAAAAGTAAAATTATTTAATTTCAAATGCATTTACCGGTATAATTTTCTTTTTTCAAATATACATTCGTCATAAAAAGACAACATTTTAATACAGGTCATTAAGCTACTGATATAGACTAGAAGTAATTAAAGCGATTCATGTTTGTACGTCTGAAATATCAACAATATCAGTATTCTGATATTAACCCATTTTGGGCGGGAACCCACCATTATCATCATGCCGTGCTTTAGCTATTGAAAAATAGCAGATCTACAAGCTCATAGCGCGCCACCGAGTGGCGCACTAGGAGCTTGTAGGTCTGCTATTTTTTGAAAAATCGAAGAGCGACTGACATAGAAGACATTTTTAGAATCCGATCTCAGGTCAGAATGGAAAACTGTCAGGATGTACAGTAGAAGACATTTTTTTAATCTGATCTCGGGTCAGAATGGGTTAACCCCGGGCCGCCTCCAGTTTCCCAAGTATGATTCAGACAGAAGCGGTTTATGAGACAGCTTCCGAGGGCAGAGAGAGGATGGGACATATGATGAGAGTCGTGATGATGAGACTAGTCACATTGAAACTCGGGTCCCCCTTGTGACTCACAAGGACCATATGGTAACTGCACTAGACCGGCTGCGCCACTAGGCACGAACTGCCTGTTTCAAAAATAGCTTTTCACCCCCCCCCCCTCCCCCACAGCAATCACACTTTTGAATTCCCTGGGCAGACCCTTAAATGCTGCACGGATGTGGGCATGTAGGTTCATAATTATGTCTCCATCCATCCATCCATTACGACGTCATCGAGGCCCGCCAAAATACATTCTGTTCGACTAAATCAACTGTCGATTTAGTCGACTGAAACTAGACTAACACTAAGACATTCCACTAAAACTAGACTAACACTAAGACATTCCACTAAAACTAGACTAACACTAAGACATTCCACTAAAACTAGACTAACACTAAGACATTCCACTAAAACTAGACTAACACTAAGACATTCCACTAAAACTAGACTAACACTAAGACATTCCACTAAAACTAGACTAACACTAAGACATTCCACTAAAACTAGACTAACACTAAGACATTCCACTAAAACTAGACTAACACTAAGACATTCCACTAAAACTAGACTAACACTAAGACATTCCAAAATCAAAACTGACTAAAACTAAATGAAAACTATTCAAGAGAAACTAAAAAATCTAAATTTGCTGCCAAAAACAACCGTGCTCAGGAGACAGTCGTGGCTCCTCCCCCTGCAGGTTTTGGCGGTACGAGAGGTGTGTGTAATGAGTTCACAGAGGGGGAGCTCGCGGCTCAGTGACGTATAGCAACAGGTGCAGAGTATAGACTAATCACGCGGCTTCAGCACCCTGGAGAGCTCCTCTTCCCTGCGTGCCCTCCACAGCTTCAGCACCCTGGAGAGCTCCTCTCCCCCATGCATAACCTCCACAGCTTCAGCACCCTGGAGAGCTCCTCTCCCCCTGCATGTCCTCCACAGCTTCAGCACCCTGGAGAGCTCCTCTCCCCCTGCATGTCCTCCACAGCTTCAGCACCCTGGAGAGCTCCTCTTCCCTGCATAACCTCCACGGCTTCAGCACCCTGGAGAGCTCCTCTTCCCCTGCATAACCTCCACAGCTTCAGCACCCTGGAGAGCTCCTCTTCCCTGCATAACCTCCACGGCTTCAGCACCCTGGATAGCTCCTCTTCCCCTGCATAACCTCCACAGCTTCAGCACCCTGGAGAGCTCCTCTCCCCCTGCATGTCCTCCACAGCTTCAGCACCCTGGAGAGCTCCTCTCCCCCTGCATGTCCTCCACAGCTTCAGCACCCTGGAGAGCTCCTCTCCCCCTGCATGTCCTCCACAGCTTCAGCACCCTGGAGAGCTCCTCTTCCCCTGCATGTCCTCCACAGCTTCAGCACCATGGAGAGCTCCTCTTCCCCTGCATGTCCTCCACAGCTTCAGCACCCTGGAGAGCTCCTCTTCCCCTGCATGTCCTCCACAGCTTCAGCACCATGGAGAGCTCCTCTTCCCCTGCATGTCCTCCACAGCTTCAGCACCCTGGAGAGCTCCTCTTCCCTGCATGCCTTCAGCACAGCTTCAGCACCCTGGAGAGCTCCTCTCCCCCTGCATGCCTTCAGCACAGCTTCAGCACCCTGGAGAGCTCCTCTTCCCCTGCATGTCCTCCACAGCTTCAGCACCCTGGAGAGCTCCTCTCCCCCTGCATGTCCTCCACAGCTTCAGCACCCTGGAGAGCTCCTCTCCCCCTGCATGTCCTCCACAGCTTCAGCACCCTGGAGAGCTCCTCTTCCCCTGCATGTCCTCCACAGCTTCAGCACCATGGAGAGCTCCTCTTCCCCTGCATGTCCTCCACAGCTTCAGCACCCTGGAGAGCTCCTCTTCCCTGCATGCCTTCAGCACAGCTTCAGCACCCTGGAGAGCTCCTCTCCCCCTGCATGTCCTCCACAGCTTCAGCACCCTGGAGAGCTCCTCTCCCCCTGCATGTCCTCCACAGCTTCAGCACCCTGGAGAGCTCCTCTCCCCCTGCATGCCCCTCCACAGCTTCAGCACCCTGGAGAGCTCCTCCTCCCCTGCATGTCTTCAGCACCCTGGAGAGCTCCTCTTTGAGTGCGGTCCTGCTGACACGCAGCTGTCTGAAAGACTGTGGTTATAGAAAGTAAGGCTGGAGGTTTACTTTTACTTAGTATTTCAAAATGTCTATATTTTTTATGTTGAATAGAGGAAGGGAGCGCTGCCGTGGTCCTTTGTTTGTTGAACTGTATACGGGTGCTCGTTGGCGAGGTTTAAACATGAAAATAAATTATGTTGATAATGAACTTTATTTACATAGCACCTTTCAAAACAAGGTTCCAACGTGCTGTACAGTGCAAGGTTCAAAAACAAAAACAACATATAGCAAGTCACAATCAAGAGCAGTTTGAAAATGGGAAACACAAAAGGAAAAGAAGACAAATAGCAGCAGTTGAATACGTACAATCTCCGACCTAGAGAAAGGGTAAAAAACATTCTGTTTAAAGGTGAGTTTTTACATATATATTCGGGGGTCCTTGACATGAAAATGAAACATGAGCTTTTTCAGAAAACTGTCAAGAATGTAGAATGGAGCTCAGGTCTAAATGGGTATAAAGTATAAAATGTGAGTACTTCTTCCGCCACATGAGTGCCCATGGGTTTCTTGCTAAGTGTGGATGACTCATCTCAGGGAGCGTGCTGATGTGGGAACTCAGGAAGTTGAACTATATGGTGGTAATCTTGGCTCGGCATAGATTTAGCACGCGTGTCTGTTTGTGGTTCCGTGCTGAGGGAGAATGTTAGTGGAGCTGACAGGGGGGTGCCCGCTGCCCTGCCCACACCTTAGTGGAGCTGACAGGGGGGTGCCCGCTGCCCTGCCCACACCTTAGTGGAGCTGACAGGGGGGTGCCCGCTGACCTGCCCACACCTTAGTGGAGCTGACAGGGGGGTGCCCGCTGCCCTGCCCACACCTTAGTGGAGCTGACAGGGGGGTGCCCACTGCCCGCTGCACTGCCCACACCTTTTGGCCTTGAGAGCTACTTTCAAAATGACCTGCTCAACAAGATCTACCCCCCAAAAACGTTATTATCCCATTGCTGAAAATAGATTTAAAAAAATCACACCCGTGTGAACTGAGTGGTGCAACTCCCCTCTCTCCCCCCTCCCCCCCACCCCTCTCTCTCTCTCTCTCTCTCATTAGCAAGCAACAGTGCAGCACTGTCTCTCTGTCTCTGGCAAACAGCGCCCCTACTGGTACTCATTATATGATGCTCATAGTCACATAGGTGAACACAATAACACATATATGTGAACACGGACAAAGCTGTTCCTTGGAGTGGTTGCACCACTCAAAAATGCACCTGAGGGGTCTTTGGAATAGCGGCGCTGTTGTTACATTATAAGACAAAGACACTTTGTCTTATTTTTGTTTATTTTTTATTTATTTTGCAATAACTTTGTAATGTCTGCTGACTTTTGTGAGCAACACTAATTGACACACTAACACTGATTGAATTAACACTGACTAATTGACACTAATAGACACTGACTAATTGAATTAACACTAACACTAATTGAAATCAAAATATTGCATTCTGGGTTTGAGCTGACAGGTCCTTTGAAAGTAAATCAAGTCACTTTAATTAATGTGGCAGACTCAAAATAATAATAGTAATGACGTTAAACCACGCCCTCGAGTGTAATATTGCAATTATACAACCGTTACCCTTAAAACTAAGAAAATCACAAAAAAACATATAGTAAGTATAGCCTATATGGTAGTACAGCACACAACTGTACTTGTTGGGGGTTAGGTTTAGGTGTGCTGCCCCGTGCTCTGGGTTATGGTTAGGGTGAGGGTTTGGGGTTAGGTTTAGGTGTGCTGCCCCGTGCTCTGTGTTATGGTTAGGGTGAGGGTTTGGGGTTAGGTTTAGGTGTGCTGCCCCGTGCTCTGTGTTATGGTTAGGGTGAGGGTTTGGGGATAGGTTTAGGTGTGCTGCCCCGTGCTCTGTGTTATGGTTAGGGTGAGGGTTTGGGGTTAGGTTTAGGTGTGCTGCCCCGTGCTCTGTGTTATGGTTAGGGTGAGGGTTTGGGGTTAGGTTTAGGTGTGCTGCCCCGTGCTCTGTGTTATGGTTAGGGTGAGGGTTTGGGGTTAGGTTTAGGTGTGCTGCCCCGTGCTCTGTGTTATGGTTAGGGTGAGGGTTTGGGGTTAGGTTTAGGTGTGCTGCCCCGTGCTCTGGGTTATGGTTAGGGTGAGGGTTTGGGGTTAGGTTTAGGTGTGCTGCCCCGTGCTCTGTGTTATGGTTAGGGTGAGGGTTTGGGGATAGGTTTAGGTGTGCTGCCCCGTGCTCTGTGTTATGGTTAGGGTGAGGGTTTGGGGTTAGGTTTAGGTGTGCTGCCCCGTGCTCTGTGTTATGGTTAGGGTGAGGGTTTGGGGTTAGGTTTAGGTGTGCTGCCCCGTGCTCTGTGTTATGGTTAGGGTGAGGGTTTGGGGTTAGGTTTAGGTGTGCTGCCCCGTGCTCTGTGTTATGGTTAGGGTGAGGGTTTGGGGTTAGGTTTAGGTGTGCTGCCCCGTGCTCTGGGTTATGGTTAGGGTGAGGGTTTGGGGTTAGGTTTAGGTGTGCTGCCCCGTGCTCTGGGTTATGGTTAGGTGAGGGTTTGGGGTTAGGTTTAGGTGTGCTGCCCCGTGCTCTGGGTTATGGTTAGGGTGAGGGTTTGGGGTTAGGTTTAGGTGTGCTGCCCGTGCTCTGTGTTATGGTTAGGGTGAGGGTTTGGGGTTAGGTTTAGGTGTGCTGCCCCGTGCTCTGTGTTATGGTTAGGGTGAGGGTTTGGGGTTAGGTTTAGGTGTGCTGCCCCGTGCTCTGTGTTATGGTTAGGGTGAGGGTTTGGGGATAGGTTTAGGTGTGCTGCCCCGTGCTCTGGGTTATGGTTAGGGTGAGGGTTTGGGGTTAGGTTTAGGTGTGCTGCCCGTGCTCTGTGTTATGGTTAGGGTGAGGGTTTGGGGTTAGGTTTAGGTGTGCTGCCCCGTGCTCTGTGTTATGGTTAGGGTGAGGGTTTGGGGTTAGGTTTAGGTGTGCTGCCCCGTGCTCTGGGTTATGGTTAGGGTGAGGGTTTGGGGTTAGGTTTAGGTGTGCTGCCCCGTGCTCTGTGTTATGGTTAGGGTGAGGGTTTGGGGTTAGGTTTAGGTGTGCTGCCCCGTGCTCTGTGTTATGGTTAGGGTGAGGGTTTGGGGTTAGGTTTAGGTGTGCTGCCCCGTGCTCTGGGTTATGGTTAGGGTGAGGGTTTGGGGTTAGGTTTAGGTGTGCTGCCCCGTGCTCTGGGTTATGGTTAGGGTGAGGGTTTGGGGTTAGGTTTAGGTGTGCTGCCCCGTGCTCTGGGTTATGGTTAGGGTGAGGGTTTGGGGTTAGGTTTAGGTGTGCTGCCCCGTGCTCTGGGTTATGGTTAGGGTGAGGGTTTGGGGTTAGGTTTAGGTGTGCTGCCCCGTGCTCGCGGTTATGGTTAGGGTGAGGGTTTGGGGTTAGGTTTAGGTGTGCTGCCCCGTGCTCTGTGTTATGGTTAGGGTGAGGGTTTGGGGATAGGTTTAGGTGTGCTGCCCCGTGCTCTGGGTTATGGTTAGGGTGAGGGTTTGGGGATAGGTTTAGGTGTGCTGCCCCGTGCTCTGTGTTATGGTTAGGGTGAGGGTTTGGGGATAGGTTTAGGTGTGCTGCCCCGTGCTCGCGGTTATGGTTAGGGTGAGGGTTTGGGGTAGGTATTCGATGGGAAACCAATGGCATGTCGGACCAAAGTATACCGTTGCTCCTGATGTGCTGGTCGGTGCCTTGCATGGTCTCCGCCGCCATCGGTGTATGTATGAATTAATGTGTGTGTGAATGGGGTGAATGTGATGCACAATATATGGTAAAGCGTCTTGGATAAAGGCGCTATATAAATGCATTTATAATTTACCCTTTGGAGCACTGCATGGTGCTGAAGGTCAGGGTGTGAGATGCAAGGTTATTCGTCTTGACAGCCTGTGTGTTTCTGTTCCTCAGGACGTTTGAAGGGGTTGATAATAGCATTTGAAGGCAGAGTGGAAGTCGATGCGTAGGGGTGTGTGTGTGTGTGTGTGTGTGATGCAGGTGATGATGCAAGAACGTGGTGGAGAGCCACATTAATCCATTCTGACCTGAGATCAGATGGTATGGGGGGGGTGGGGTCCCTAGAACGCTGAAGCACTGAGAAAACGGTTGCACCTTTCTTGGTCCTTGACTACAGGATCTGTGGTCTCCAAAACATAGAGGAAAAATTGACAGAAAAAAACTCACTGTATAAAAAAGGAAGACTCCTTTAGGGAACATATTTTCAGATGGGGGTCGGCGGCCAATTGCATAAAACTTTGGGGGTCCTTTTTTTTTTTAAGAGATCTTTTTGCGGCTTACGCCTTTTATTGTTTTTTTGAAGGGACAGACAGTAGGCTGACAGGAAACAGGAGAGAGAGATGGGGGGGGAAGACATGCAGTAAAGGCCGTGTCGGGCTCGGGAGTCGAACCCGCGGCACACTGCGACTGGATTACCAGTCTGGTGCCCAGACGGTTACGCCACCGCCTGGGCCACTTTGGGGGTCCTTGACGTGAAAATGTTTGAGGTCGACGACTGACACATAGAAACAGAGGGTTTTCACCGGAAAACTGTCAGGATTTAGAAGACATTTGTGTAGAATCGTCCTCAGGTCGAGATGAGATAAAAGCATTCCTCCTCAACCCACACCGACAGATTGACTTGGTCGTTGGTGAACTAGATGAGATAAAAGCATTCCTCCTCAACCCACACCGGCAGATTGACTTGGTCGTCGGTGAACTAGATGAGATAAAAGCATTCCTCCTCAACCCACACCGGCAGATTGACTTGGTCGTTGGTTGAACTAGTCGTTCAGCGCTGCGTGATTGAACCATTAGGCCCATCCATTAGGCTTCGACAGAGTAGAGGACGGGAGACGCCTCTGAAAACAAGCCCACTTAATCCATTCTGGGCAGGAATCCCTTTTGGTGTTATAGAATTATGTTATAGCTTTATAGCTATTGAAAAAATAGCAGATCTACAAGCTCATAGCGCGCCACCGAGTGGCGCGCTACGAGCTTGTAGGTCTGCTGTTTTTTTTTAAATCGAAGAACGACTGACATAGAAACATAGCTTTTTCAGAAAACTGAAACTGGATGTAGAAGACATTTTTTAGAATCTGATCTGAGGTCAGAATGGGTTAATACTGCATTCTTGTGATGATGTGGCGCGTCACTGCAGGGAACAAGGCCTGTGAAAGTCATTTAACCCATTCTGACCTGAGATCAGATTCTAAAAATGTCTTCTACATCCTGACAGTTTTCATTCTGACCTGAGATCAGATTCTAAAAATGTCTTCTACGTCAGTTGCTCTTCGATTTAAAGAAAATAGCAGACCTACAAGCTCGTAGCGCTATGAGCTTGTAGGTCTGCTATTTTTAAATAGCTAAAGCATAACGTAAAGCTAACACCAAAAGGGGTTCCCGCCTAAAATGGGTTAAACACATTTCCCTAGACCGTATTAAACTGCTAAGTTTGATCATGGAGTTATCGCTACAGATGCTCTCTGGCATGAAAATACAAAAAACCAGCATTGGCTGAAAGTGTCTCTCAGGCCCAATTAATTTAATATATTGATTGAATAAGAGATTACATTAGCAAAGGCACAACAGAGGTAATTTGTGGCACAAAGGGTATTTTGGGAATAAATGTCAGACAGACAGACACACGCGAGCGCGCGCGCGCGCACACACACACACACACACACACACACACACACACACACACACACACACACACACACACACACACCTAGTGGGGATGATGGAAATTACAATCCTACACCAATAACAACAAAAGTTATTCACAAATGTTGGTGTTGGTGTACTGAGTGTGTTAAACTGTGTTATTATGCATATTGATGCAGTCGGGAGGACATCTTGTATGAATCAATACTATTGAACACCCTTTAGGTCTGTGTGTTGGTTAAAACAAAATTGAACCAATGAAATGTATTACAAAGCGCTTCGGACAAAACCTATTAACTCCATTGGACCCTCAAAACTGTCGGCTAAAGCAGCCAACTCCACTGAGGGGTCTGGGGAGGAGCAGAGCTCTGAGGGCCACTGAGGTGCAGTGGTGGAAAAAGTACTGACATGTTTTAACCCATTCTGACCGGGCACCCATTTTGGTGTTGGCATCATGTTATGCTTTAGCCAGTGGTGGAAAAAGTACAAAAATATTTTACTTAAGTAGAAGTACTGATTCTCTACTTGAAAATTACTTAAGTAAAAGTACAAAGTACCCATTAAGAAAGTTACTTAAGTAAAAGTATAAAAGTACCTCAAATTAAATGTACTTAAGTACAAAAAGTACCCGGTGTAAAAATGTACTTAAGTATAAAAGTAAAAATTACAAAGTACAAGTAAAAAGTACAAGTAAAAAGTACAACATGCTTTTTAAAATGCCTACAAAGAAATGAAGTCCAAAAGTGGCTTTATTTCAACACTCGTCTCGAAACTGGCCATTCATTATCAATGGCATTTAATGTTTGTGTTGGGATGAACACTAGAAACTAAACTGGCCACTCATTATCATTACAAACAACTCAGGGTGCAAGCAAGCTCACACAAAAATATATTTCAGATTTAGGGGAGAATGGGGAGAGCCATTGCAATTTGCAAAACAGACATTATAATTGCATGAATTCACGCATTATAATTAGCCCTTCACTAATTAAGCCCCACCCACTCCACTTTGCAGGGCAAACTGTCTCCCATTGAGATGCATGTAAATGATTTCTCCATAAAAATAATCGATCATTTCATTAGCAAGAGCTTGAAAATGTCTTCTAAATAGAGTAAAAAAAGCCTACAGTAGGCTATAGGCATATGCACAAATGTGGATTTCATTATTGGGGGATAAAGTTGAAACCGATATCAACTTTAACGACCATCCCGTTCGACAGACGTTTACATGCAATGCACGGTAAAGACGGCCTACAGTGATTATTATTGCAATCACCTGGATGGGTGAGTCGTGTAACGTTCCTGACGTTAAGATGTGTATGTGAGTCCCATACACATGCGCTGCATCTGCTGCTATTGCAGTTCTGTTTTCGTCACATAATGTGACGAAAACAGAACTGCAATAACCAGCAGATGCAGCGCACGTCAGACACACACACACACACACACACACACAGCGCGGCTCGCTGTTATTTATTCACCGCACCAGAGAGAGACATAACAGAGAGAGAGAGAGAGACGGGCGCTTCTTGTCCAGCTTTTTCAACGCACCGCACCACCATGCTTCTGTGTGAATGTGAACGAATGAGTGAGGCGATTACTTTATAAACTTTATGTGGAAAATGCGAAGATTGCGCATATTTTGCGTGGAAATGTGTAGCGAGTAACGAAAGGTGTCCAATTTTAATGTAGCGGATTAAAAGTACGATTTTTTACTTGTAAATGTAACGAAGTAAAAGTAAAAATACAGAAAAATTAAAATAGTAAATAAAAGTACAAATTCTCAAAACGTGTACTTAAGTACAGTAACGAAGTAATTGTACTTCGTTATTTTCCACCACTGGCTTTAGCTATTGAAAAATAGCAGATCTACAAGCTCATATCGCGCCACCGAGTGGCGCGATACGAGCTTGTAGGTCTGCTATTTTTGAAAAATCGAAGAACGACTTGACATTTTTAGAATCTGATCTCAGGTCAGAATGGGTTCATCAGACCAGTGTAGTGTCCAGTGGAAACCTGGTATGAATCTGATCTCAGGTCAGAATGGGTTAAAAACAAAACAAAACAAGCTCATAGCGCGCCACTCGGCGGCACGCTAAGCTGCTAAGATAACACCTTCAACAGGCTGCATCTCCATCCGATAATAACACATGTTTACAGTACGGATCAAAGCTGATACCATTCTTTAATATAAGCCTATAACTAACAATAATCTTACGTCCACCAGCTTTAGGTAATCCCTAAAGTCACCGGTTCTGCAGAGATAAATGAAAGCTGGACAAATAAGATCCATTTACATCAGCATCAATAATAGTTGACCAAACCGTTATTATCCCAATAACGCTATTTAGCCGTGCAGGCCTTAGTTGGACCATGTACACATTACATTACACTCTCAGCCATGCCCACATGCCCCCAGACTAAATATATTGACATGTAAATATTGGTAGAATGCATTAAGCGCGCGCGTGCGTGCGTGCGTGCGTGCGTGCGTGCGTGCGTGCGTGCGTGCGTGCGTGCGTGCGTGCGTGCGTGCGTGCGTGCGTGCGTGCGTGCGTGCGTGCGTGCGTGCGTGCGTGCGTGCGTGTGTGTGTGTGTGCGTGTGTGAGATATATATATAGAGAGAGAGATTCATTTAGACCAATTTGTGTTTGATGGGGGTCATGAAAAGAGCATCTGACATTTCCAGCTCACCTACAAAAGATAAAGTCACTGTTCAGGTGTTTTCTCCACCATCAGCCCCGGGGCTGTGTTAGCAAAGATAAAGTCACTGTTCAGGTGTTTTCTCCACCATCAGCCCCGGGGCTGTGTGTTAGCAGAGATAGAGTCACTGTTCAGGTGTTTTCTCCACCATCAGCCCCGGGGCTGTGTGTTAGCAGAGATAGAGTCACTGTTCAGGTGTTTTCTCCACCATCAGCCCCGGGGCTGTGTTAGCAAAGATAAAGTCACTGTTCAGGTGTTTTCTCCACCATCAGCCCCGGGGCTGTGTGTTAGCAGAGATAGAGTCACTGTTCAGGTGTTTTCTCCACCATCAGCCCCGGGGCTGTGTGTTAGCAGAGTGATCTTTTGCCACTGTTCCGCTCCGTCAGTGATATCAGCTCTGTCATTGTTCCTGCACTACAGGAGTCCTGCACGGACAAGCTATAGAAAGGGGACATCTTTGACAGGCTCTAAGGACAAAGGTGTTGT